>NW_028255899.1:0-600000 GCF_971803275.1 Cyanistes caeruleus
CCAAAGGAAAACATGACACCCCCCCCAAAATTAAACTTGTTCCATAACTTCTGATAAGAAATCAATCTGGGATGACCCCAAATGTCATTCTTCTGCTTTCTCAAGCTGTAGCTCAGCCCTTCTCTGAACAGTTCTCTCCCCCACCTGCCTTTTACTTCACAACTGCTCCCTTCTTTCCCCCAGTGATTTCCCAGCCCATCACAATCTCCATCACACTGCAGCCTTCCTTGATGCCCCTCACCACGAGGAAGGCCAAGCCCCAGGCTCAGGGACTCATCCTGTCACTGGCTGAAGAGCAGCAATGTCTGTTGGTGCCTGGGGCTCTTGGATGTCTCTGTATCCATGGACAGAAGGGTCTGTCAGTGCCACGGGCTCTGAGGGATGTTTCTGAATCCATGGACAGAAGGTCTGTCCTTGCAAAGGTTTCCATAATATCTTTGTACCCATGAGTATGGAATGAACACAGAGGGTGAAAGCGTCAGTCACGTTGTTTACACACTCCTTCCTTTCCATACAAGACACATCCATGCACACCCCCATGTATAGATATATTAAAAGGATAGGGATGGATAGAGATTTCCCACAGAGCTCTAACTTTGGCATAACTCACCTTGTAAGCCATGGCCAGGGGATTTTTTTCCCCAGCTCTGTGTGAGTAGGTGTCCAAGAACTGAAGGGAACAGCATTTAGAAGCAGTTTCAGGATTTCTAGGCAGGAAAGGGAGCTGACAACCATCCACATAACTCACCATATTCGTCAGGATGAGCTGCTGGTTCTTTAGGAATATGGCACAATGGAGACACGAGACTTGGGATAATCCCAGCTCTCTGTGGATCTGTGTAAAGGGTGGAGCAGCAGAAACACCTTGTGTCTTCTTTGGGGACACAAGGTCCAAGGAGCTGGGCTGGTGGCAGAGCGTGACCTGGGCTGGTGGCAGGTGAAGTCCCATTTCATGACATCAAGTGTAAGTTGGGCTTGTTCAATCTGTGGGGTGACAGAAAGGGTGAAATTTGGCCTGTCGGTGCTGTGATGTCATTATGGGTGGAAAGTGCATCTTTGACTGCTGTGCTGTCACAGGCAGGCGTAAATTGGGGTTCCCACAGTTGTGATGTCACAGAGAGGGGAAAACTGGGGCTATCACAGCTGTGGAGTCTCAGAGAAAGTAACACAGGTGTTATGACTTGTCTGTTGCCACAAAGGAGATAGAATTGGGGTTGTCATGCCTATGGTATGTCAGAGAGGTTTTAATTGGTTCTGTCTGTTCTGTGATGTCACAGAGCGGGGAATAATGGGTCTGTCAGTGCTGTGGTGTTCCATCAGAGCTGAAATTAAGGCTGCCATGGCTGTGATGTCACGATAGAGGAAACCTGAGTCTGTCCCTGCTGTGGTGTCACAGAGAGGGGAAAACTGGGGCTGATCACTGTTGTGCAGTGACAGAGAAATTTACACAGGTGCTATGACTTGTCTGTTGCCACACAGGGAATGGAATTGGGGTTGTTCGGGCTGTGGTATCATAGAGAGATTTAAATTGGTTCTGTCATGACTGTGATGTCCCAGAGAGGGGAATAATGCATCTGTCACCACTGTGGTGTCACAGAGAGGTGTAAACTGGACTTGTCATTGCAGTGATCTCACCGGGAGGAGAAAATTGAGGCTTTCACTGCTGTGGCTTATCTGAGGGGATGAATTCTGACTTGTCTTTGATATCAATGCACAGAGAGGAGAAAACTGGCACTATCACCGCTGTAAATGTTACAGATAAGTGTAAGTTGGGCTTGTTCAATCTGTGGGGTGACAGCAAGGGTGAAATTTGGCCTGTCGGTGCTGTGATGTCATAATGGGTGGAAAGTGCATCTTTGACTGCTGTGCTGTCACAGGCAGGCGTAAATTGGGGTTCCCACAGTTGTGATGTCACAGAGAGGGGAAAACTGGGGCTATCACAGCTGTGGAGTCTCAGAGAAAGTAACACAGGTGTTATGACTTGTCTGTTGCCACAAAGGAGATGGAATTGGGGTTGTCATGCCTATGGTATGTCAGAGAGGTTTTAATTGGTTCTGTCTGTTCTGTGATGTCACAGAGCGGGGAATAATGGGTCTGTCAGTGCTGTGGTGTTCCATCAGAGCTGAAATTAAGGCTGCCATGGCTGTGATGTCACGATAGAGGAAACCTGAGTCTGTCCCTGCTGTGGTGTCACAGAGAGGGGAAAACTGGGGCTGATCACTGTTGTGCAGTGAAAGTTACACAGGTGCTATGACTTGTCTGTTGCCACACAGGGAATAGAATTGGGGTTGTTCGGGCTGTGGTATCACAGAGAGTTTTAAATTGGTTCTGTCATGATTGTGATGTCCCAGAGAGGGGAATAATGCGTCTGTCACCACTGTGGTGTCACAGACAGGCGTAATTTAGAGTTGTCACTGCAGTAATGTCACAGAGACCTTGAACTGGGTCCCTCATTGGTGTGATGTCACACACAGAGAGGAGAATACTGAGGCTGCCGCTGCTCTGGTGTCACAGAGAGGAGTAGTTTTGGCCTGTCACTGCTGTGATGTCAGAGAGAGGGGAAAGCGTGTCTGTCACTGCTGCGGTGTTCCAAAGGGGATGAATTTGAGGCTGTCCTAAGTGTGATGTCACAGAGAGGGGAAAATTGAGGCAGCCACTACTGTGGTGTCACAGAGAGGCGTAAATTAGAGTTGTCAGCGCTGTGATGTCACAGGGAGGCGAAAATTGGGCCTCTCTCAGATGTGATGTCACAGAGAGAGGCGTAATGGATCTGTGAGTGCTGTGGTGTCACCGAGAGGCATAAATTAGAGTTGTCAGTGCAGTGATGTCACGGAGAGGAGAAACTGGGTCCCTCATTGGTGTGATGTCACAGATAGAGGAAACCTGAGTCTGCCACTGCAGTGATGTCACAGAGAGGGGAAAACTGGGGCTATCACAGCTGTGGAGTCTCAGAGAAATTATCACAGGTGCTATGACTTGTCTGTTGCCACAAAGGAGATAGAATTGGGGTTGTCATGGCTATGATATCACAGAGAGGTTTTAATCGGTTCTGTCTCTTCTGTGATGTCACGGAGAGGGGAATTATGGGTCTGTCACTGCTGTGGTGTTCCTTTGGGGCTGAAATTAAGGCTGCCGTGGCTGTGATGTCATAGATAGAGGAAACCTGAGTCTGTCCCTGCTGTGGTGTCACAGAGAGGGGAAAACTGGATTGATCACTGTTGTGCAGTGACAGAGAAATTTACACAGGTGCTATGACTTGTCTGTTGCCACACAGGGAATGGAATTGGGGTTGTTCGGGCTGCGGTATCACAGAGAGATTTAAATTGGTTCTGTCATGACTGTGATGTCCCAGAGAGGGGAATAATGCGTCTGTCACCACTGTGGTGTCACAGAGAGGTGTAAACTGGACTTGTCATTGCAGTGATCTCACCGGGAGGAGAAAATTGAGGCTTTCACTGCTGTGGCTTATCAGAGGGGATGAATTCTGACTTGTCTTTGATATCAATGCACAGAGAGGAGAAAACTGGCACTATCACCGCTGTAAATGTTACAGATAAGTGTAAGTTGGGCTTGTTCAATCTGTGGGGTGACAGCAAGGGTGAAATTTGGCCTGTCAGTGCTGTGATGTCATAATGGGTGTAAAAGTGCATCTTTGACTGCTGTGCTGTCACAGGCAGGCGTAAATTGGGGTTCCCACAGTTGTGATGTCACAGAGAGGGGAAAACTGGGGCTATCACAGCTGTGGAGTCTCAGAGAAAGTAACACAGGTGTTATGACTTGTCTGTTGCCACAAAGGAGATGGAATTGGGGTTGTCATGCCTATGGTATGTCAGAGAGGTTTTAATTGGTTCTGTCTGTTCTGTGATGTCACAGAGCGGGGAATAATGGGTCTGTCAGTGCTGTGGTGTTCCATCAGAGCTGAAATTAAGGCTGCCATGGCTGTGATGTCACAGATAGAGGAAACCTGAGTCTGTCCCTGCTGTGGTGTCACAGAGAGGGGAAAACTGGGGCTGATCACTGTTGTGCAGTGACAGAGAAATTTACACAGGTGCTATGACTTGTCTGTTGCCACACAGGGAATAGAATTGGGGTTGTTCGGGCTGTGGTATCATAGAGAGTTTTAAATTGGTTCTGTCCTGATTGTGATGTCCCAGAGAGGGGAATAATGCGTCTGTCACCACTGTGGTGTCACAGACAGGCGTAATTTAGAGTTGTCACTGCAGTAATGTCACAGAGACCTTGAACTGGGTCCCTCATTGGTGTGATGTCACACACAGAGAGGAGAATACTGAGGCTGCCGCTGCTCTGGTGTCACAGAGAGGAGTAGTTTTGGCCTGTCACTGCTGTGATGTCAGAGAGAGGGGAAAGCGTGTCTGTCACTGCTGCGGTGTTCCAAAGGGGATGAATTTGAGGCTGTCCTAAGTGTGATGTCACAGAGAGGGGAAAATTGAGGCAGCCACTACTGTGGTGTTTCAGAGAGGCGTAAATTAGAGTTGTCAGCGCTGTGATGTCACAGGGAGGCGAAAATTGGACCTCTCTCAGATGTGATGTCACAGAGAGAGGCGTAATGGATCTGTGAGTGCTGTGGTGTCACCGAGAGGCATAAATTAGAGTTGTCAGTGCAGTGATGACACGGAGAGGAGAAACTGGGTCCCTCATTGGTGTGATGTCACAGATAGAGGAAACCTGAGTCTGCCACTGCAGTGATGTCACAGAGAGGGGAAAACTGGGGCTATCACAGCTGTGGAGTCTCAGAGAAATTATCACAGGTGCTATGACTTGTCTGTTGCCACAAAGGAGATGGAATTGGGGTTGTCATGGCTATGATATCACAGAGAGGTTTTAATCGGTTCTGTCTCTTCTGTGATGTCACGGAGAGGGGAATTATGGGTCTGTCACTGCTGTGGTGTTCCTTTGGGGCTGAAATTAAGGCTGCCGTGGCTGTGATGTCACAGATAGAGGAAACCTGAGTCTGTCCCTGCTGTGGTGTCACAGAGAGGGGAAAACTGGGGCTGATCACTGTTGTGCAGTGACAGAGAAATTTACACAGGTGCTATGACTTGTCTGTTGCCACACAGGGAATGGAATTGGGGTTGTTCGGGCTGTGGTATCACAGAGAGATTTAAATTGGTTCTGTCATGACTGTGATGTCCCAGAGAGGGGAATAATGCGTCTGTCACCACTGTGGTGTCACAGAGAGGTGTAAACTGGACTTGTCATTGCAGTGATCTCACCGGGAGGAGAAAATTGAGGCTTTCACTGCTGTGGCTTATCAGAGGGGATGAATTCTGACTTGTCTTTGATATCAATGCACAGAGAGGAGAAAACTGGCACTATCACCGCTGTAAATGTTACAGATAAGTGTAAGTTGGGCTTGTTCAATCTGTGGGGTGACAGCAAGGGTGAAATTTGGCCTGTCAGTGCTGTGATGTCATAATGGGTGGAAAGTGCACCTTTGACTGCTGTGCTGTCACAGGCAGGCGTAAATTGGGGTTCCCACAGTTGTGATGTCACAGAGAGGGGAAAACTGGGGCTATCACAGCTGTGGAGTCTCAGAGAAAGTAACACAGGTGTTATGACTTGTCTGTTGCCACAAAGGAGATGGAATTGGGGTTGTCATGCCTATGGTATGTCAGAGAGGTTTTAATTGGTTCTGTCTGTTCTGTGATGTCACAGAGCGGGGAATAATGGGTCTGTCAGTGCTGTGGTGTTCCATCAGAGCTGAAATTAAGGCTGCCATGGCTGTGATGTCACAGATAGAGGAAACCTGAGTCTGTCCCTGCTGTGGTGTCACAGAGAGGGGAAAACTGGGGCTGATCACTGTTGTGCAGTGAAAGTTACACAGGTGCTATGACTTGTCTGTTGCCACACAGGGAATAGAATTGGGGTTGTTCGGGCTGTGGTATCACAGAGAGTTTTAAATTGGTTCTGTCATGATTGTGATGTCCCAGAGAGGGGAATAATGCGTCTGTCACCACTGTGGTGTCACAGACAGGCGTAATTTAGAGTTGTCACTGCAGTAATGTCACAGAGACCTTGAACTGGGTCCCTCATTGGTGTGATGTCACACACAGAGAGGAGAATACTGAGGCTGCCGCTGCTCTGGTGTCACAGAGAGGAGTAGTTTTGGCCTGTCACTGCTGTGATGTCAGAGAGAGGGGAAAGCGTGTCTGTCACTGCTGCGGTGTTCCAAAGGGGATGAATTTGAGGCTGTCCTAAGTGTGATGTCACAGAGAGGGGAAAATTGAGGCAGCCACTACTGTGGTGTCACAGAGAGGCGTAAATTAGAGTTGTCAGCGCTGTGATGTCACAGGGAGGCGAAAATTGGGCCTCTCTCAGATGTGATGTCACAGAGAGAGGCGTAATGGATCTGTGAGTGCTGTGGTGTCACCGAGAGGCATAAATTAGAGTTGTCAGTGCAGTGATGTCACGGAGAGGAGAAACTGGGTCCCTCATTGGTGTGATGTCACAGATAGAGGAAACCTGAGTCTGCCACTGCAGTGATGTCACAGAGAGGGGAAAACTGGGGCTATCACAGCTGTGGAGTCTCAGAGAAATTATCACAGGTGCTATGACTTGTCTGTTGCCACAAAGGAGATAGAATTGGGGTTGTCATGGCTATGATATCACAGAGAGGTTTTAATCGGTTCTGTCTCTTCTGTGATGTCACGGAGAGGGGAATTATGGGTCTGTCACTGCTGTGGTGTTCCTTTGGGGCTGAAATTAAGGCTGCCGTGGCTGTGATGTCATAGATAGAGGAAACCTGAGTCTGTCCCTGCTGTGGTGTCACAGAGAGGGGAAAACTGGATTGATCACTGTTGTGCAGTGACAGAGAAATTTACACAGGTGCTATGACTTGTCTGTTGCCACACAGGGAATGGAATTGGGGTTGTTCGGGCTGCGGTATCACAGAGAGATTTAAATTGGTTCTGTCATGACTGTGATGTCCCAGAGAGGGGAATAATGCGTCTGTCACCACTGTGGTGTCACAGAGAGGTGTAAACTGGACTTGTCATTGCAGTGATCTCACCGGGAGGAGAAAATTGAGGCTTTCACTGCTGTGGCTTATCAGAGGGGATGAATTCTGACTTGTCTTTGATATCAATGCACAGAGAGGAGAAAACTGGCACTATCACCGCTGTAAATGTTACAGATAAGTGTAAGTTGGGCTTGTTCAATCTGTGGGGTGACAGCAAGGGTGAAATTTGGCCTGTCAGTGCTGTGATGTCATAATGGGTGTAAAAGTGCATCTTTGACTGCTGTGCTGTCACAGGCAGGCATAAATTGGGGTTCCCACAGTTGTGATGTCACAGAGAGGGGAAAACTGGGGCTATCACAGCTGTGGAGTCTCAGAGAAAGTAACACAGGTGTTATGACTTGTCTGTTGCCACAAAGGAGATGGAATTGGGGTTGTCATGCCTATGGTATGTCAGAGAGGTTTTAATTGGTTCTGTCTGTTCTGTGATGTCACAGAGCGGGGAATAATGGGTCTGTCAGTGCTGTGGTGTTCCATCAGAGCTTAAATTAAGGCTGCCATGGCTGTGATGTCACAGATAGAGGAAACCTGAGTCTGTCCCTGCTGTGGTGTCACAGAGAGGGGAAAACTGGGGCTGATCACTGTTGTGCAGTGACAGAGAAATTTACACAGGTGCTATGACTTGTCTGTTGCCACACAGGGAATAGAATTGGGGTTGTTCGGGCTGTGGTATCATAGAGAGTTTTAAATTGGTTCTGTCCTGATTGTGATGTCCCAGAGAGGGGAATAATGCGTCTGTCACCACTGTGGTGTCACAGACAGGCGTAATTTAGAGTTGTCACTGCAGTAATGTCACAGAGACCTTGAACTGGGTCCCTCATTGGTGTGATGTCACACACAGAGAGGAGAATACTGAGGCTGCCGCTGCTCTGGTGTCACAGAGAGGAGTAGTTTTGGCCTGTCACTGCTGTGATGTCAGAGAGAGGGGAAAGCGTGTCTGTCACTGCTGCGGTGTTCCAAAGGGGATGAATTTGAGGCTGTCCTAAGTGTGATGTCACAGAGAGGGGAAAATTGAGGCAGCCACTACTGTGGTGTCACAGAGAGGCGTAAATTAGAGTTGTCAGCGCTGTGATGTCACAGGGAGGCGAAAATTGGACCTCTCTCAGATGTGATGTCACAGAGAGAGGCGTAATGGATCTGTGAGTGCTGTGGTGTCACCGAGAGGCATAAATTAGAGTTGTCAGTGCAGTGATGACACGGAGAGGAGAAACTGGGTCCCTCATTGGTGTGATGTCACAGATAGAGGAAACCTGAGTCTGCCACTGCAGTGATGTCACAGAGAGGGGAAAACTGGGGCTATCACAGCTGTGGAGTCTCAGAGAAATTATCACAGGTGCTATGACTTGTCTGTTGCCACAAAGGAGATGGAATTGGGGTTGTCATGCCTATGGTATGTCAGAGAGGTTTTAATTGGTTCTGTCTGTTCTGTGATGTCACGGAGAGGGGAATTATGGGTCTGTCACTGCTGTGGTGTTCCTTTGGGGCTGAAATTAAGGCTGCCGTGGCTGTGATGTCACAGATAGAGGAAACCTGAGTCTGTCCCTGCTGTGGTGTCACAGAGAGGGGAAAACTGGGGCTGATCACTGTTGTGCAGTGACAGAGAAATTTACACAGGTGCTATGACTTGTCTGTTGCCACACAGGGAATGGAATTGGGGTTGTTCGGGCTGTGGTATCACAGAGAGATTTAAATTGGTTCTGTCATGACTGTGATGTCCCAGAGAGGGGAATAATGCGTCTGTCACCACTGTGGTGTCACAGACAGGCGTAATTTAGAGTTGTCACTGCAGTAATGTCACAGAGACCTTGAACTGGGTCCCTCATTGGTGTGATGTCACACACAGAGAGGAGAATACTGAGGCTGCCGCTGCTCTGGTGTCACAGAGAGGAGTAGTTTTGGCCTGTCACTGCTGTGATGTCAGAGAGAGGGGAAAGCGTGTCTGTCACTGCTGCGGTGTTCCAAAGGGGATGAATTTGAGGCTGTCCTAAGTGTGATGTCACAGAGAGGGGAAAATTGAGGCAGCCACTACTGTGGTGTCACAGAGAGGCGTAAATTAGAGTTGTCAGCGCTGTGATGTCACAGGGAGGCGAAAATTGGACCTCTCTCAGATGTGATGTCACAGAGAGAGGCGTAATGGATCTGTGAGTGCTGTGGTGTCACCGAGAGGCATAAATTAGAGTTGTCAGTGCAGTGATGACACGGAGAGGAGAAACTGGGTCCCTCATTGGTGTGATGTCACAGATAGAGGAAACCTGAGTCTGCCACTGCAGTGATGTCACAGAGAGGGGAAAACTGGGGCTATCACAGCTGTGGAGTCTCAGAGAAATTATCACAGGTGCTATGACTTGTCTGTTGCCACAAAGGAGATGGAATTGGGGTTGTCATGCCTATGGTATGTCAGAGAGGTTTTAATTGGTTCTGTCTGTTCTGTGATGTCACGGAGAGGGGAATTATGGGTCTGTCACTGCTGTGGTGTTCCTTTGGGGCTGAAATTAAGGCTGCCGTGGCTGTGATGTCACAGATAGAGGAAACCTGAGTCTGTCCCTGCTGTGGTGTCACAGAGAGGGGAAAACTGGGGCTGATCACTGTTGTGCAGTGACAGAGAAATTTACACAGGTGCTATGACTTGTCTGTTGCCACACAGGGAATGGAATTGGGGTTGTTCGGGCTGTGGTATCACAGAGAGATTTAAATTGGTTCTGTCATGACTGTGATGTCCCAGAGAGGGGAATAATGCGTCTGTCACCACTGTGGTGTCACAGAGAGGTGTAAACTGGACTTGTCATTGCAGTGATCTCACCGGGAGGAGAAAATTGAGGCTTTCACTGCTGTGGCTTATCAGAGGGGATGAATTCTGACTTGTCTTTGATATCAATGCACAGAGAGGAGAAAACTGGCACTATCACCGCTGTAAATGTTACAGATAAGTGTAAGTTGGGCTTGTTCAATCTGTGGGGTGACAGCAAGGGTGAAATTTGGCCTGTCAGTGCTGTGATGTCATAATGGGTGGAAAGTGCACCTTTGACTGCTGTGCTGTCACAGGCAGGCGTAAATTGGGGTTCCCACAGTTGTGATGTCACAGAGAGGGGAAAACTGGGGCTATCACAGCTGTGGAGTCTCAGAGAAAGTAACACAGGTGTTATGACTTGTCTGTTGCCACAAAGGAGATGGAATTGGGGTTGTCATGCCTATGGTATGTCAGAGAGGTTTTAATTGGTTCTGTCTGTTCTGTGATGTCACAGAGCGGGGAATAATGGGTCTGTCAGTGCTGTGGTGTTCCATCAGAGCTGAAATTAAGGCTGCCATGGCTGTGATGTCACAGATAGAGGAAACCTGAGTCTGTCCCTGCTGTGGTGTCACAGAGAGGGGAAAACTGGGGCTGATCACTGTTGTGCAGTGAAAGTTACACAGGTGCTATGACTTGTCTGTTGCCACACAGGGAATAGAATTGGGGTTGTTCGGGCTGTGGTATCACAGAGAGTTTTAAATTGGTTCTGTCATGATTGTGATGTCCCAGAGAGGGGAATAATGCGTCTGTCACCACTGTGGTGTCACAGACAGGCGTAATTTAGAGTTGTCACTGCAGTAATGTCACAGAGACCTTGAACTGGGTCCCTCATTGGTGTGATGTCACACACAGAGAGGAGAATACTGAGGCTGCCGCTGCTCTGGTGTCACAGAGAGGAGTAGTTTTGGCCTGTCACTGCTGTGATGTCAGAGAGAGGGGAAAGCGTGTCTGTCACTGCTGCGGTGTTCCAAAGGGGATGAATTTGAGGCTGTCCTAAGTGTGATGTCACAGAGAGGGGAAAATTGAGGCAGCCACTACTGTGGTGTCACAGAGAGGCGTAAATTAGAGTTGTCAGCGCTGTGATGTCACAGGGAGGCGAAAATTGGGCCTCTCTCAGATGTGATGTCACAGAGAGAGGCGTAATGGATCTGTGAGTGCTGTGGTGTCACCGAGAGGCATAAATTAGAGTTGTCAGTGCAGTGATGTCACGGAGAGGAGAAACTGGGTCCCTCATTGGTGTGATGTCACAGATAGAGGAAACCTGAGTCTGCCACTGCAGTGATGTCACAGAGAGGGGAAAACTGGGGCTATCACAGCTGTGGAGTCTCAGAGAAATTATCACAGGTGCTATGACTTGTCTGTTGCCACAAAGGAGATAGAATTGGGGTTGTCATGGCTATGATATCACAGAGAGGTTTTAATCGGTTCTGTCTCTTCTGTGATGTCACGGAGAGGGGAATTATGGGTCTGTCACTGCTGTGGTGTTCCTTTGGGGCTGAAATTAAGGCTGCCGTGGCTGTGATGTCATAGATAGAGGAAACCTGAGTCTGTCCCTGCTGTGGTGTCACAGAGAGGGGAAAACTGGATTGATCACTGTTGTGCAGTGACAGAGAAATTTACACAGGTGCTATGACTTGTCTGTTGCCACACAGGGAATGGAATTGGGGTTGTTCGGGCTGCGGTATCACAGAGAGATTTAAATTGGTTCTGTCATGACTGTGATGTCCCAGAGAGGGGAATAATGCGTCTGTCACCACTGTGGTGTCACAGAGAGGTGTAAACTGGACTTGTCATTGCAGTGATCTCACCGGGAGGAGAAAATTGAGGCTTTCACTGCTGTGGCTTATCAGAGGGGATGAATTCTGACTTGTCTTTGATATCAATGCACAGAGAGGAGAAAACTGGCACTATCACCGCTGTAAATGTTACAGATAAGTGTAAGTTGGGCTTGTTCAATCTGTGGGGTGACAGCAAGGGTGAAATTTGGCCTGTCAGTGCTGTGATGTCATAATGGGTGTAAAAGTGCATCTTTGACTGCTGTGCTGTCACAGGCAGGCATAAATTGGGGTTCCCACAGTTGTGATGTCACAGAGAGGGGAAAACTGGGGCTATCACAGCTGTGGAGTCTCAGAGAAAGTAACACAGGTGTTATGACTTGTCTGTTGCCACAAAGGAGATGGAATTGGGGTTGTCATGCCTATGGTATGTCAGAGAGGTTTTAATTGGTTCTGTCTGTTCTGTGATGTCACAGAGCGGGGAATAATGGGTCTGTCAGTGCTGTGGTGTTCCATCAGAGCTTAAATTAAGGCTGCCATGGCTGTGATGTCACAGATAGAGGAAACCTGAGTCTGTCCCTGCTGTGGTGTCACAGAGAGGGGAAAACTGGGGCTGATCACTGTTGTGCAGTGACAGAGAAATTTACACAGGTGCTATGACTTGTCTGTTGCCACACAGGGAATAGAATTGGGGTTGTTCGGGCTGTGGTATCATAGAGAGTTTTAAATTGGTTCTGTCCTGATTGTGATGTCCCAGAGAGGGGAATAATGCGTCTGTCACCACTGTGGTGTCACAGACAGGCGTAATTTAGAGTTGTCACTGCAGTAATGTCACAGAGACCTTGAACTGGGTCCCTCATTGGTGTGATGTCACACACAGAGAGGAGAATACTGAGGCTGCCGCTGCTCTGGTGTCACAGAGAGGAGTAGTTTTGGCCTGTCACTGCTGTGATGTCAGAGAGAGGGGAAAGCGTGTCTGTCACTGCTGCGGTGTTCCAAAGGGGATGAATTTGAGGCTGTCCTAAGTGTGATGTCACAGAGAGGGGAAAATTGAGGCAGCCACTACTGTGGTGTCACAGAGAGGCGTAAATTAGAGTTGTCAGCGCTGTGATGTCACAGGGAGGCGAAAATTGGACCTCTCTCAGATGTGATGTCACAGAGAGAGGCGTAATGGATCTGTGAGTGCTGTGGTGTCACCGAGAGGCATAAATTAGAGTTGTCAGTGCAGTGATGACACGGAGAGGAGAAACTGGGTCCCTCATTGGTGTGATGTCACAGATAGAGGAAACCTGAGTCTGCCACTGCAGTGATGTCACAGAGAGGGGAAAACTGGGGCTATCACAGCTGTGGAGTCTCAGAGAAATTATCACAGGTGCTATGACTTGTCTGTTGCCACAAAGGAGATGGAATTGGGGTTGTCATGCCTATGGTATGTCAGAGAGGTTTTAATTGGTTCTGTCTGTTCTGTGATGTCACGGAGAGGGGAATTATGGGTCTGTCACTGCTGTGGTGTTCCTTTGGGGCTGAAATTAAGGCTGCCGTGGCTGTGATGTCACAGATAGAGGAAACCTGAGTCTGTCCCTGCTGTGGTGTCACAGAGAGGGGAAAACTGGGGCTGATCACTGTTGTGCAGTGACAGAGAAATTTACACAGGTGCTATGACTTGTCTGTTGCCACACAGGGAATGGAATTGGGGTTGTTCGGGCTGTGGTATCACAGAGAGATTTAAATTGGTTCTGTCATGACTGTGATGTCCCAGAGAGGGGAATAATGCGTCTGTCACCACTGTGGTGTCACAGACAGGCGTAATTTAGAGTTGTCACTGCAGTAATGTCACAGAGACCTTGAACTGGGTCCCTCATTGGTGTGATGTCACACACAGAGAGGAGAATACTGAGGCTGCCGCTGCTCTGGTGTCACAGAGAGGAGTAGTTTTGGCCTGTCACTGCTGTGATGTCAGAGAGAGGGGAAAGCGTGTCTGTCACTGCTGCGGTGTTCCAAAGGGGATGAATTTGAGGCTGTCCTAAGTGTGATGTCACAGAGAGGGGAAAATTGAGGCAGCCACTACTGTGGTGTCACAGAGAGGCGTAAATTAGAGTTGTCAGCGCTGTGATGTCACAGGGAGGCGAAAATTGGACCTCTCTCAGATGTGATGTCACAGAGAGAGGCGTAATGGATCTGTGAGTGCTGTGGTGTCACCGAGAGGCATAAATTAGAGTTGTCAGTGCAGTGATGACACGGAGAGGAGAAACTGGGTCCCTCATTGGTGTGATGTCACAGATAGAGGAAACCTGAGTCTGCCACTGCAGTGATGTCACAGAGAGGGGAAAACTGGGGCTATCACAGCTGTGGAGTCTCAGAGAAATTATCACAGGTGCTATGACTTGTCTGTTGCCACAAAGGAGATGGAATTGGGGTTGTCATGCCTATGGTATGTCAGAGAGGTTTTAATTGGTTCTGTCTGTTCTGTGATGTCACGGAGAGGGGAATTATGGGTCTGTCACTGCTGTGGTGTTCCTTTGGGGCTGAAATTAAGGCTGCCGTGGCTGTGATGTCACAGATAGAGGAAACCTGAGTCTGTCCCTGCTGTGGTGTCACAGAGAGGGGAAAACTGGGGCTGATCACTGTTGTGCAGTGACAGAGAAATTTACACAGGTGCTATGACTTGTCTGTTGCCACACAGGGAATGGAATTGGGGTTGTTCGGGCTGTGGTATCACAGAGAGATTTAAATTGGTTCTGTCATGACTGTGATGTCCCAGAGAGGGGAATAATGCGTCTGTCACCACTGTGGTGTCACAGAGAGGTGTAAACTGGACTTGTCATTGCAGTGATCTCACCGGGAGGAGAAAATTGAGGCTTTCACTGCTGTGGCTTATCAGAGGGGATGAATTCTGACTTGTCTTTGATATCAATGCACAGAGAGGAGAAAACTGGCACTATCACCGCTGTAAATGTTACAGATAAGTGTAAGTTGGGCTTGTTCAATCTGTGGGGTGACAGCAAGGGTGAAATTTGGCCTGTCAGTGCTGTGATGTCATAATGGGTGGAAAGTGCACCTTTGACTGCTGTGCTGTCACAGGCAGGCGTAAATTGGGGTTCCCACAGTTGTGATGTCACAGAGAGGGGAAAACTGGGGCTATCACAGCTGTGGAGTCTCAGAGAAAGTAACACAGGTGTTATGACTTGTCTGTTGCCACAAAGGAGATGGAATTGGGGTTGTCATGCCTATGGTATGTCAGAGAGGTTTTAATTGGTTCTGTCTGTTCTGTGATGTCACAGAGCGGGGAATAATGGGTCTGTCAGTGCTGTGGTGTTCCATCAGAGCTGAAATTAAGGCTGCCATGGCTGTGATGTCACAGATAGAGGAAACCTGAGTCTGTCCCTGCTGTGGTGTCACAGAGAGGGGAAAACTGGGGCTGATCACTGTTGTGCAGTGACAGAGAAATTTACACAGGTGCTATGACTTGTCTGTTGCCACACAGGGAATAGAATTGGGGTTGTTCGGGCTGTGGTATCATAGAGAGTTTTAAATTGGTTCTGTCCTGATTGTGATGTCCCAGAGAGGGGAATAATGCGTCTGTCACCACTGTGGTGTCACAGACAGGCGTAATTTAGAGTTGTCACTGCAGTAATGTCACAGAGACCTTGAACTGGGTCCCTCATTGGTGTGATGTCACACACAGAGAGGAGAATACTGAGGCTGCCGCTGCTCTGGTGTCACAGAGAGGAGTAGTTTTGGCCTGTCACTGCTGTGATGTCAGAGAGAGGGGAAAGCGTGTCTGTCACTGCTGCGGTGTTCCAAAGGGGATGAATTTGAGGCTGTCCTAAGTGTGATGTCACAGAGAGGGGAAAATTGAGGCAGCCACTACTGTGGTGTCACAGAGAGGCGTAAATTAGAGTTGTCAGCGCTGTGATGTCACAGGGAGGCGAAAATTGGGCCTCTCTCAGATGTGATGTCACAGAGAGAGGCGTAATGGATCTGTGAGTGCTGTGGTGTCACCGAGAGGCATAAATTAGAGTTGTCAGTGCAATGATGACACGGAGAGGAGAAACTGGGTCCCTCATTGGTGTGATGTCACAGATAGAGGAAACCTGAGTCTGCCACTGCAGTGATGTCACAGAGAGGGGAAAACTGGGGCTATCACAGCTGTGGAGTCTCAGAGAAATTATCACAGGTGCTATGACTTGTCTGTTGCCACAAAGGAGATGGAATTGGGGTTGTCATGGCTATGATATCACAGAGAGGTTTTAATCGGTTCTGTCTCTTCTGTGATGTCACGGAGAGGGGAATTATGGGTCTGTCACTGCTGTGGTGTTCCTTTGGGGCTGAAATTAAGGCTGCCGTGGCTGTGATGTCACAGATAGAGGAAACCTGAGTCTGTCCCTGCTGTGGTGTCACAGAGAGGGGAAAACTGGGGCTGATCACTGTTGTGCAGTGACAGAGAAATTTACACAGGTGCTATGACTTGTCTGTTGCCACACAGGGAATGGAATTGGGGTTGTTCGGGCTGTGGTATCACAGAGAGATTTAAATTGGTTCTGTCATGACTGTGATGTCCCAGAGAGGGGAATAATGCGTCTGTCACCACTGTGGTGTCACAGAGAGGTGTAAACTGGACTTGTCATTGCAGTGATCTCACCGGGAGGAGAAAATTGAGGCTTTCACTGCTGTGGCTTATCAGAGGGGATGAATTCTGACTTGTCTTTGATATCAATGCACAGAGAGGAGAAAACTGGCACTATCACCGCTGTAAATGTTACAGATAAGTGTAAGTTGGGCTTGTTCAATCTGTGGGGTGACAGCAAGGGTGAAATTTGGCCTGTCAGTGCTGTGATGTCATAATGGGTGGAAAGTGCACCTTTGACTGCTGTGCTGTCACAGGCAGGCGTAAATTGGGGTTCCCACAGTTGTGATGTCACAGAGAGGGGAAAACTGGGGCTATCACAGCTGTGGAGTCTCAGAGAAAGTAACACAGGTGTTATGACTTGTCTGTTGCCACAAAGGAGATGGAATTGGGGTTGTCATGCCTATGGTATGTCAGAGAGGTTTTAATTGGTTCTGTCTGTTCTGTGATGTCACAGAGCGGGGAATAATGGGTCTGTCAGTGCTGTGGTGTTCCATCAGAGCTGAAATTAAGGCTGCCATGGCTGTGATGTCACAGATAGAGGAAACCTGAGTCTGTCCCTGCTGTGGTGTCACAGAGAGGGGAAAACTGGGGCTGATCACTGTTGTGCAGTGACAGAGAAATTTACACAGGTGCTATGACTTGTCTGTTGCCACACAGGGAATAGAATTGGGGTTGTTCGGGCTGTGGTATCATAGAGAGTTTTAAATTGGTTCTGTCCTGATTGTGATGTCCCAGAGAGGGGAATAATGCGTCTGTCACCACTGTGGTGTCACAGACAGGCGTAATTTAGAGTTGTCACTGCAGTAATGTCACAGAGACCTTGAACTGGGTCCCTCATTGGTGTGATGTCACACACAGAGAGGAGAATACTGAGGCTGCCGCTGCTCTGGTGTCACAGAGAGGAGTAGTTTTGGCCTGTCACTGCTGTGATGTCAGAGAGAGGGGAAAGCGTGTCTGTCACTGCTGCGGTGTTCCAAAGGGGATGAATTTGAGGCTGTCCTAAGTGTGATGTCACAGAGAGGGGAAAATTGAGGCAGCCACTACTGTGGTGTCACAGAGAGGCGTAAATTAGAGTTGTCAGCGCTGTGATGTCACAGGGAGGCGAAAATTGGACCTCTCTCAGATGTGATGTCACAGAGAGAGGCGTAATGGATCTGTGAGTGCTGTGGTGTCACCGAGAGGCATAAATTAGAGTTGTCAGTGCAGTGATGACACGGAGAGGAGAAACTGGGTCCCTCATTGGTGTGATGTCACAGATAGAGGAAACCTGAGTCTGCCACTGCAGTGATGTCACAGAGAGGGGAAAACTGGGGCTATCACAGCTGTGGAGTCTCAGAGAAATTATCACAGGTGCTATGACTTGTCTGTTGCCACAAAGGAGATGGAATTGGGGTTGTCATGGCTATGATATCACAGAGAGGTTTTAATCGGTTCTGTCTCTTCTGTGATGTCACGGAGAGGGGAATTATGGGTCTGTCACTGCTGTGGTGTTCCTTTGGGGCTGAAATTAAGGCTGCCGTGGCTGTGATGTCACAGATAGAGGAAACCTGAGTCTGTCCCTGCTGTGGTGTCACAGAGAGGGGAAAACTGGGGCTGATCACTGTTGTGCAGTGACAGAGAAATTTACACAGGTGCTATGACTTGTCTGTTGCCACACAGGGAATGGAATTGGGGTTGTTCGGGCTGCGGTATCACAGAGAGATTTAAATTGGTTCTGTCATGACTGTGATGTCCCAGAGAGGGGAATAATGCGTCTGTCACCACTGTGGTGTCACAGAGAGGTGTAAACTGGACTTGTCATTGCAGTGATCTCACCGGGAGGAGAAAATTGAGGCTTTCACTGCTGTGGCTTATCAGAGGGGATGAATTCTGACTTGTCTTTGATATCAATGCACAGAGAGGAGAAAACTGGCACTATCACCGCTGTAAATGTTACAGATAAGTGTAAGTTGGGCTTGTTCAATCTGTGGGGTGACAGCAAGGGTGAAATTTGGCCTGTCAGTGCTGTGATGTCATAATGGGTGTAAAAGTGCATCTTTGACTGCTGTGCTGTCACAGGCAGGCGTAAATTGGGGTTCCCACAGTTGTGATGTCACAGAGAGGGGAAAACTGGGGCTATCACAGCTGTGGAGTCTCAGAGAAAGTAACACAGGTGTTATGACTTGTCTGTTGCCACAAAGGAGATGGAATTGGGGTTGTCATGCCTATGGTATGTCAGAGAGGTTTTAATTGGTTCTGTCTGTTCTGTGATGTCACAGAGCGGGGAATAATGGGTCTGTCAGTGCTGTGGTGTTCCATCAGAGCTTAAATTAAGGCTGCCATGGCTGTGATGTCACAGATAGAGGAAACCTGAGTCTGTCCCTGCTGTGGTGTCACAGAGAGGGGAAAACTGGGGCTGATCACTGTTGTGCAGTGACAGAGAAATTTACACAGGTGCTATGACTTGTCTGTTGCCACACAGGGAATAGAATTGGGGTTGTTCGGGCTGTGGTATCATAGAGAGTTTTAAATTGGTTCTGTCCTGATTGTGATGTCCCAGAGAGGGGAATAATGCGTCTGTCACCACTGTGGTGTCACAGACAGGCGTAATTTAGAGTTGTCACTGCAGTAATGTCACAGAGACCTTGAACTGGGTCCCTCATTGGTGTGATGTCACACACAGAGAGGAGAATACTGAGGCTGCCGCTGCTCTGGTGTCACAGAGAGGAGTAGTTTTGGCCTGTCACTGCTGTGATGTCAGAGAGAGGGGAAAGCGTGTCTGTCACTGCTGCGGTGTTCCAAAGGGGATGAATTTGAGGCTGTCCTAAGTGTGATGTCACAGAGAGGGGAAAATTGAGGCAGCCACTACTGTGGTGTTTCAGAGAGGCGTAAATTAGAGTTGTCAGCGCTGTGATGTCACAGGGAGGCGAAAATTGGACCTCTCTCAGATGTGATGTCACAGAGAGAGGCGTAATGGATCTGTGAGTGCTGTGGTGTCACCGAGAGGCATAAATTAGAGTTGTCAGTGCAGTGATGACACGGAGAGGAGAAACTGGGTCCCTCATTGGTGTGATGTCACAGATAGAGGAAACCTGAGTCTGCCACTGCAGTGATGTCACAGAGAGGGGAAAACTGGGGCTATCACAGCTGTGGAGTCTCAGAGAAATTATCACAGGTGCTATGACTTGTCTGTTGCCACAAAGGAGATGGAATTGGGGTTGTCATGGCTATGATATCACAGAGAGGTTTTAATCGGTTCTGTCTCTTCTGTGATGTCACGGAGAGGGGAATTATGGGTCTGTCACTGCTGTGGTGTTCCTTTGGGGCTGAAATTAAGGCTGCCGTGGCTGTGATGTCACAGATAGAGGAAACCTGAGTCTGTCCCTGCTGTGGTGTCACAGAGAGGGGAAAACTGGGGCTGATCACTGTTGTGCAGTGACAGAGAAATTTACACAGGTGCTATGACTTGTCTGTTGCCACACAGGGAATGGAATTGGGGTTGTTCGGGCTGTGGTATCACAGAGAGATTTAAATTGGTTCTGTCATGACTGTGATGTCCCAGAGAGGGGAATAATGCGTCTGTCACCACTGTGGTGTCACAGAGAGGTGTAAACTGGACTTGTCATTGCAGTGATCTCACCGGGAGGAGAAAATTGAGGCTTTCACTGCTGTGGCTTATCAGAGGGGATGAATTCTGACTTGTCTTTGATATCAATGCACAGAGAGGAGAAAACTGGCACTATCACCGCTGTAAATGTTACAGATAAGTGTAAGTTGGGCTTGTTCAATCTGTGGGGTGACAGCAAGGGTGAAATTTGGCCTGTCAGTGCTGTGATGTCATAATGGGTGGAAAGTGCACCTTTGACTGCTGTGCTGTCACAGGCAGGCGTAAATTGGGGTTCCCACAGTTGTGATGTCACAGAGAGGGGAAAACTGGGGCTATCACAGCTGTGGAGTCTCAGAGAAAGTAACACAGGTGTTATGACTTGTCTGTTGCCACAAAGGAGATGGAATTGGGGTTGTCATGCCTATGGTATGTCAGAGAGGTTTTAATTGGTTCTGTCTGTTCTGTGATGTCACAGAGCGGGGAATAATGGGTCTGTCAGTGCTGTGGTGTTCCATCAGAGCTGAAATTAAGGCTGCCATGGCTGTGATGTCACAGATAGAGGAAACCTGAGTCTGTCCCTGCTGTGGTGTCACAGAGAGGGGAAAACTGGGGCTGATCACTGTTGTGCAGTGAAAGTTACACAGGTGCTATGACTTGTCTGTTGCCACACAGGGAATAGAATTGGGGTTGTTCGGGCTGTGGTATCATAGAGAGTTTTAAATTGGTTCTGTCATGATTGTGATGTCCCAGAGAGGGGAATAATGCGTCTGTCACCACTGTGGTGTCACAGACAGGCGTAATTTAGAGTTGTCACTGCAGTAATGTCACAGAGACCTTGAACTGGGTCCCTCATTGGTGTGATGTCACACACAGAGAGGAGAATACTGAGGCTGCCGCTGCTCTGGTGTCACAGAGAGGAGTAGTTTTGGCCTGTCACTGCTGTGATGTCAGAGAGAGGGGAAAGCGTGTCTGTCACTGCTGCGGTGTTCCAAAGGGGATGAATTTGAGGCTGTCCTAAGTGTGATGTCACAGAGAGGGGAAAATTGAGGCAGCCACTACTGTGGTGTCACAGAGAGGCGTAAATTAGAGTTGTCAGCGCTGTGATGTCACAGGGAGGCGAAAATTGGGCCTCTCTCAGATGTGATGTCACAGAGAGAGGCGTAATGGATCTGTGAGTGCTGTGGTGTCACCGAGAGGCATAAATTAGAGTTGTCAGTGCAGTGATGTCACGGAGAGGAGAAACTGGGTCCCTCATTGGTGTGATGTCACAGATAGAGGAAACCTGAGTCTGCCACTGCAGTGATGTCACAGAGAGGGGAAAACTGGGGCTATCACAGCTGTGGAGTCTCAGAGAAATTATCACAGGTGCTATGACTTGTCTGTTGCCACAAAGGAGATAGAATTGGGGTTGTCATGGCTATGATATCACAGAGAGGTTTTAATCGGTTCTGTCTCTTCTGTGATGTCACGGAGAGGGGAATTATGGGTCTGTCACTGCTGTGGTGTTCCTTTGGGGCTGAAATTAAGGCTGCCGTGGCTGTGATGTCATAGATAGAGGAAACCTGAGTCTGTCCCTGCTGTGGTGTCACAGAGAGGGGAAAACTGGATTGATCACTGTTGTGCAGTGACAGAGAAATTTACACAGGTGCTATGACTTGTCTGTTGCCACACAGGGAATGGAATTGGGGTTGTTCGGGCTGCGGTATCACAGAGAGATTTAAATTGGTTCTGTCATGACTGTGATGTCCCAGAGAGGGGAATAATGCGTCTGTCACCACTGTGGTGTCACAGAGAGGTGTAAACTGGACTTGTCATTGCAGTGATCTCACCGGGAGGAGAAAATTGAGGCTTTCACTGCTGTGGCTTATCAGAGGGGATGAATTCTGACTTGTCTTTGATATCAATGCACAGAGAGGAGAAAACTGGCACTATCACCGCTGTAAATGTTACAGATAAGTGTAAGTTGGGCTTGTTCAATCTGTGGGGTGACAGCAAGGGTGAAATTTGGCCTGTCAGTGCTGTGATGTCATAATGGGTGTAAAAGTGCATCTTTGACTGCTGTGCTGTCACAGGCAGGCGTAAATTGGGGTTCCCACAGTTGTGATGTCACAGAGAGGGGAAAACTGGGGCTATCACAGCTGTGGAGTCTCAGAGAAAGTAACACAGGTGTTATGACTTGTCTGTTGCCACAAAGGAGATGGAATTGGGGTTGTCATGCCTATGGTATGTCAGAGAGGTTTTAATTGGTTCTGTCTGTTCTGTGATGTCACAGAGCGGGGAATAATGGGTCTGTCAGTGCTGTGGTGTTCCATCAGAGCTTAAATTAAGGCTGCCATGGCTGTGATGTCACAGATAGAGGAAACCTGAGTCTGTCCCTGCTGTGGTGTCACAGAGAGGGGAAAACTGGGGCTGATCACTGTTGTGCAGTGACAGAGAAATTTACACAGGTGCTATGACTTGTCTGTTGCCACACAGGGAATAGAATTGGGGTTGTTCGGGCTGTGGTATCATAGAGAGTTTTAAATTGGTTCTGTCCTGATTGTGATGTCCCAGAGAGGGGAATAATGCGTCTGTCACCACTGTGGTGTCACAGACAGGCGTAATTTAGAGTTGTCACTGCAGTAATGTCACAGAGACCTTGAACTGGGTCCCTCATTGGTGTGATGTCACACACAGAGAGGAGAATACTGAGGCTGCCGCTGCTCTGGTGTCACAGAGAGGAGTAGTTTTGGCCTGTCACTGCTGTGATGTCAGAGAGAGGGGAAAGCGTGTCTGTCACTGCTGCGGTGTTCCAAAGGGGATGAATTTGAGGCTGTCCTAAGTGTGATGTCACAGAGAGGGGAAAATTGAGGCAGCCACTACTGTGGTGTCACAGAGAGGCGTAAATTAGAGTTGTCAGCGCTGTGATGTCACAGGGAGGCGAAAATTGGACCTCTCTCAGATGTGATGTCACAGAGAGAGGCGTAATGGATCTGTGAGTGCTGTGGTGTCACCGAGAGGCATAAATTAGAGTTGTCAGTGCAGTGATGACACGGAGAGGAGAAACTGGGTCCCTCATTGGTGTGATGTCACAGATAGAGGAAACCTGAGTCTGCCACTGCAGTGATGTCACAGAGAGGGGAAAACTGGGGCTATCACAGCTGTGGAGTCTCAGAGAAATTATCACAGGTGCTATGACTTGTCTGTTGCCACAAAGGAGATGGAATTGGGGTTGTCATGCCTATGGTATGTCAGAGAGGTTTTAATCGGTTCTGTCTGTTCTGTGATGTCACGGAGAGGGGAATTATGGGTCTGTCACTGCTGTGGTGTTCCTTTGGGGCTGAAATTAAGGCTGCCGTGGCTGTGATGTCACAGATAGAGGAAACCTGAGTCTGTCCCTGCTGTGGTGTCACAGAGAGGGGAAAACTGGGGCTGATCACTGTTGTGCAGTGACAGAGAAATTTACACAGGTGCTATGACTTGTCTGTTGCCACACAGGGAATGGAATTGGGGTTGTTCGGGCTGTGGTATCACAGAGAGATTTAAATTGGTTCTGTCATGACTGTGATGTCCCAGAGAGGGGAATAATGCGTCTGTCACCACTGTGGTGTCACAGACAGGCGTAATTTAGAGTTGTCACTGCAGTAATGTCACAGAGACCTTGAACTGGGTCCCTCATTGGTGTGATGTCACACACAGAGAGGAGAATACTGAGGCTGCCGCTGCTCTGGTGTCACAGAGAGGAGTAGTTTTGGCCTGTCACTGCTGTGATGTCAGAGAGAGGGGAAAGCGTGTCTGTCACTGCTGCGGTGTTCCAAAGGGGATGAATTTGAGGCTGTCCTAAGTGTGATGTCACAGAGAGGGGAAAATTGAGGCAGCCACTACTGTGGTGTCACAGAGAGGCGTAAATTAGAGTTGTCAGCGCTGTGATGTCACAGGGAGGCGAAAATTGGACCTCTCTCAGATGTGATGTCACAGAGAGAGGCGTAATGGATCTGTGAGTGCTGTGGTGTCACCGAGAGGCATAAATTAGAGTTGTCAGTGCAGTGATGACACGGAGAGGAGAAACTGGGTCCCTCATTGGTGTGATGTCACAGATAGAGGAAACCTGAGTCTGCCACTGCAGTGATGTCACAGAGAGGGGAAAACTGGGGCTATCACAGCTGTGGAGTCTCAGAGAAATTATCACAGGTGCTATGACTTGTCTGTTGCCACAAAGGAGATGGAATTGGGGTTGTCATGGCTATGGTATGTCAGAGAGGTTTTAATTGGTTCTGTCTGTTCTGTGATGTCACGGAGAGGGGAATTATGGGTCTGTCACTGCTGTGGTGTTCCTTTGGGGCTGAAATTAAGGCTGCCGTGGCTGTGATGTCACAGATAGAGGAAACCTGAGTCTGTCCCTGCTGTGGTGTCACAGAGAGGGGAAAACTGGGGCTGATCACTGTTGTGCAGTGACAGAGAAATTTACACAGGTGCTATGACTTGTCTGTTGCCACACAGGGAATGGAATTGGGGTTGTTCGGGCTGTGGTATCACAGAGAGATTTAAATTGGTTCTGTCATGACTGTGATGTCCCAGAGAGGGGAATAATGCGTCTGTCACCACTGTGGTGTCACAGAGAGGTGTAAACTGGACTTGTCATTGCAGTGATCTCACCGGGAGGAGAAAATTGAGGCTTTCACTGCTGTGGCTTATCAGAGGGGATGAATTCTGACTTGTCTTTGATATCAATGCACAGAGAGGAGAAAACTGGCACTATCACCGCTGTAA
Source organism: Cyanistes caeruleus (assembly GCF_971803275.1). NCBI lineage: Eukaryota > Metazoa > Chordata > Aves > Passeriformes > Paridae > Cyanistes > Cyanistes caeruleus. The sequence continues at coordinate 24,565 of NW_028255899.1, forward strand.
ATGTTACAGATAAGTGTAAGTTGGGCTTGTTCAATCTGTGGGGTGACAGCAAGGGTGAAATTTGGCCTGTCAGTGCTGTGATGTCATAATGGGTGGAAAGTGCACCTTTGACTGCTGTGCTGTCACAGGCAGGCGTAAATTGGGGTTCCCACAGTTGTGATGTCACAGAGAGGGGAAAACTGGGGCTATCACAGCTGTGGAGTCTCAGAGAAAGTAACACAGGTGTTATGACTTGTCTGTTGCCACAAAGGAGATGGAATTGGGGTTGTCATGCCTATGGTATGTCAGAGAGGTTTTAATTGGTTCTGTCTGTTCTGTGATGTCACAGAGCGGGGAATAATGGGTCTGTCAGTGCTGTGGTGTTCCATCAGAGCTGAAATTAAGGCTGCCATGGCTGTGATGTCACAGATAGAGGAAACCTGAGTCTGTCCCTGCTGTGGTGTCACAGAGAGGGGAAAACTGGGGCTGATCACTGTTGTGCAGTGACAGAGAAATTTACACAGGTGCTATGACTTGTCTGTTGCCACACAGGGAATAGAATTGGGGTTGTTCGGGCTGTGGTATCATAGAGAGTTTTAAATTGGTTCTGTCCTGATTGTGATGTCCCAGAGAGGGGAATAATGCGTCTGTCACCACTGTGGTGTCACAGACAGGCGTAATTTAGAGTTGTCACTGCAGTAATGTCACAGAGACCTTGAACTGGGTCCCTCATTGGTGTGATGTCACACACAGAGAGGAGAATACTGAGGCTGCCGCTGCTCTGGTGTCACAGAGAGGAGTAGTTTTGGCCTGTCACTGCTGTGATGTCAGAGAGAGGGGAAAGCGTGTCTGTCACTGCTGCGGTGTTCCAAAGGGGATGAATTTGAGGCTGTCCTAAGTGTGATGTCACAGAGAGGGGAAAATTGAGGCAGCCACTACTGTGGTGTCACAGAGAGGCGTAAATTAGAGTTGTCAGCGCTGTGATGTCACAGGGAGGCGAAAATTGGGCCTCTCTCAGATGTGATGTCACAGAGAGAGGCGTAATGGATCTGTGAGTGCTGTGGTGTCACCGAGAGGCATAAATTAGAGTTGTCAGTGCAGTGATGACACGGAGAGGAGAAACTGGGTCCCTCATTGGTGTGATGTCACAGATAGAGGAAACCTGAGTCTGCCACTGCAGTGATGTCACAGAGAGGGGAAAACTGGGGCTATCACAGCTGTGGAGTCTCAGAGAAATTATCACAGGTGCTATGACTTGTCTGTTGCCACAAAGGAGATGGAATTGGGGTTGTCATGGCTATGATATCACAGAGAGGTTTTAATCGGTTCTGTCTCTTCTGTGATGTCACGGAGAGGGGAATTATGGGTCTGTCACTGCTGTGGTGTTCCTTTGGGGCTGAAATTAAGGCTGCCGTGGCTGTGATGTCACAGATAGAGGAAACCTGAGTCTGTCCCTGCTGTGGTGTCACAGAGAGGGGAAAACTGGGGCTGATCACTGTTGTGCAGTGACAGAGAAATTTACACAGGTGCTATGACTTGTCTGTTGCCACACAGGGAATGGAATTGGGGTTGTTCGGGCTGTGGTATCACAGAGAGATTTAAATTGGTTCTGTCATGACTGTGATGTCCCAGAGAGGGGAATAATGCGTCTGTCACCACTGTGGTGTCACAGAGAGGTGTAAACTGGACTTGTCATTGCAGTGATCTCACCGGGAGGAGAAAATTGAGGCTTTCACTGCTGTGGCTTATCAGAGGGGATGAATTCTGACTTGTCTTTGATATCAATGCACAGAGAGGAGAAAACTGGCACTATCACCGCTGTAAATGTTACAGATAAGTGTAAGTTGGGCTTGTTCAATCTGTGGGGTGACAGCAAGGGTGAAATTTGGCCTGTCAGTGCTGTGATGTCATAATGGGTGGAAAGTGCACCTTTGACTGCTGTGCTGTCACAGGCAGGCGTAAATTGGGGTTCCCACAGTTGTGATGTCACAGAGAGGGGAAAACTGGGGCTATCACAGCTGTGGAGTCTCAGAGAAAGTAACACAGGTGTTATGACTTGTCTGTTGCCACAAAGGAGATGGAATTGGGGTTGTCATGCCTATGGTATGTCAGAGAGGTTTTAATTGGTTCTGTCTGTTCTGTGATGTCACAGAGCGGGGAATAATGGGTCTGTCAGTGCTGTGGTGTTCCATCAGAGCTGAAATTAAGGCTGCCATGGCTGTGATGTCACAGATAGAGGAAACCTGAGTCTGTCCCTGCTGTGGTGTCACAGAGAGGGGAAAACTGGGGCTGATCACTGTTGTGCAGTGACAGAGAAATTTACACAGGTGCTATGACTTGTCTGTTGCCACACAGGGAATAGAATTGGGGTTGTTCGGGCTGTGGTATCATAGAGAGTTTTAAATTGGTTCTGTCCTGATTGTGATGTCCCAGAGAGGGGAATAATGCGTCTGTCACCACTGTGGTGTCACAGACAGGCGTAATTTAGAGTTGTCACTGCAGTAATGTCACAGAGACCTTGAACTGGGTCCCTCATTGGTGTGATGTCACACACAGAGAGGAGAATACTGAGGCTGCCGCTGCTCTGGTGTCACAGAGAGGAGTAGTTTTGGCCTGTCACTGCTGTGATGTCAGAGAGAGGGGAAAGCGTGTCTGTCACTGCTGCGGTGTTCCAAAGGGGATGAATTTGAGGCTGTCCTAAGTGTGATGTCACAGAGAGGGGAAAATTGAGGCAGCCACTACTGTGGTGTCACAGAGAGGCGTAAATTAGAGTTGTCAGCGCTGTGATGTCACAGGGAGGCGAAAATTGGGCCTCTCTCAGATGTGATGTCACAGAGAGAGGCGTAATGGATCTGTGAGTGCTGTGGTGTCACCGAGAGGCATAAATTAGAGTTGTCAGTGCAGTGATGACACGGAGAGGAGAAACTGGGTCCCTCATTGGTGTGATGTCACAGATAGAGGAAACCTGAGTCTGCCACTGCAGTGATGTCACAGAGAGGGGAAAACTGGGGCTATCACAGCTGTGGAGTCTCAGAGAAATTATCACAGGTGCTATGACTTGTCTGTTGCCACAAAGGAGATGGAATTGGGGTTGTCATGGCTATGATATCACAGAGAGGTTTTAATCGGTTCTGTCTCTTCTGTGATGTCACGGAGAGGGGAATTATGGGTCTGTCACTGCTGTGGTGTTCCTTTGGGGCTGAAATTAAGGCTGCCGTGGCTGTGATGTCACAGATAGAGGAAACCTGAGTCTGTCCCTGCTGTGGTGTCACAGAGAGGGGAAAACTGGGGCTGATCACTGTTGTGCAGTGACAGAGAAATTTACACAGGTGCTATGACTTGTCTGTTGCCACACAGGGAATGGAATTGGGGTTGTTCGGGCTGTGGTATCACAGAGAGATTTAAATTGGTTCTGTCATGACTGTGATGTCCCAGAGAGGGGAATAATGCGTCTGTCACCACTGTGGTGTCACAGAGAGGTGTAAACTGGACTTGTCATTGCAGTGATCTCACCGGGAGGAGAAAATTGAGGCTTTCACTGCTGTGGCTTATCAGAGGGGATGAATTCTGACTTGTCTTTGATATCAATGCACAGAGAGGAGAAAACTGGCACTATCACCGCTGTAAATGTTACAGATAAGTGTAAGTTGGGCTTGTTCAATCTGTGGGGTGACAGCAAGGGTGAAATTTGGCCTGTCAGTGCTGTGATGTCATAATGGGTGGAAAGTGCACCTTTGACTGCTGTGCTGTCACAGGCAGGCGTAAATTGGGGTTCCCACAGTTGTGATGTCACAGAGAGGGGAAAACTGGGGCTATCACAGCTGTGGAGTCTCAGAGAAAGTAACACAGGTGTTATGACTTGTCTGTTGCCACAAAGGAGATGGAATTGGGGTTGTCATGCCTATGGTATGTCAGAGAGGTTTTAATTGGTTCTGTCTGTTCTGTGATGTCACAGAGCGGGGAATAATGGGTCTGTCAGTGCTGTGGTGTTCCATCAGAGCTTAAATTAAGGCTGCCATGGCTGTGATGTCACAGATAGAGGAAACCTGAGTCTGTCCCTGCTGTGGTGTCACAGAGAGGGGAAAACTGGGGCTGATCACTGTTGTGCAGTGACAGAGAAATTTACACAGGTGCTATGACTTGTCTGTTGCCACACAGGGAATAGAATTGGGGTTGTTCGGGCTGTGGTATCATAGAGAGTTTTAAATTGGTTCTGTCCTGATTGTGATGTCCCAGAGAGGGGAATAATGCGTCTGTCACCACTGTGGTGTCACAGACAGGCGTAATTTAGAGTTGTCACTGCAGTAATGTCACAGAGACCTTGAACTGGGTCCCTCATTGGTGTGATGTCACACACAGAGAGGAGAATACTGAGGCTGCCGCTGCTCTGGTGTCACAGAGAGGAGTAGTTTTGGCCTGTCACTGCTGTGATGTCAGAGAGAGGGGAAAGCGTGTCTGTCACTGCTGCGGTGTTCCAAAGGGGATGAATTTGAGGCTGTCCTAAGTGTGATGTCACAGAGAGGGGAAAATTGAGGCAGCCACTACTGTGGTGTCACAGAGAGGTGTAAATTAGAGTTGTCAGCGCTGTGATGTCACAGGGAGGCGAAAATTGGACCTCTCTCAGATGTGATGTCACAGAGAGAGGCGTAATGGATCTGTGAGTGCTGTGGTGTCACCGAGAGGCATAAATTAGAGTTGTCAGTGCAGTGATGTCACGGAGAGGAGAAACTGGGTCCCTCATTGGTGTGATGTCACAGATAGAGGAAACCTGAGTCTGCCACTGCAGTGATGTCACAGAGAGGGGAAAACTGGGGCTATCACAGCTGTGGAGTCTCAGAGAAATTATCACAGGTGCTATGACTTGTCTGTTGCCACAAAGGAGATGGAATTGGGGTTGTCATGGCTATGATATCACAGAGAGGTTTTAATCGGTTCTGTCTCTTCTGTGATGTCACGGAGAGGGGAATTATGGGTCTGTCACTGCTGTGGTGTTCCTTTGGGGCTGAAATTAAGGCTGCCGTGGCTGTGATGTCACAGATAGAGGAAACCTGAGTCTGTCCCTGCTGTGGTGTCACAGAGAGGGGAAAACTGGGGCTGATCACTGTTGTGCAGTGACAGAGAAATTTACACAGGTGCTATGACTTGTCTGTTGCCACACAGGGAATGGAATTGGGGTTGTTCGGGCTGTGGTATCACAGAGAGATTTAAATTGGTTCTGTCATGACTGTGATGTCCCAGAGAGGGGAATAATGCGTCTGTCACCACTGTGGTGTCACAGAGAGGTGTAAACTGGACTTGTCATTGCAGTGATCTCACCGGGAGGAGAAAATTGAGGCTTTCACTGCTGTGGCTTATCAGAGGGGATGAAATCTGACTTGTCTTTGATATCAATGCACAGAGAGGAGAAAACTGGCACTATCACCGCTGTAAATGTTACAGATAAGTGTAAGTTGGGCTTGTTCAATCTGTGGGGTGACAGCAAGGGTGAAATTTGGCCTGTCAGTGCTGTGATGTCATAATGGGTGGAAAGTGCACCTTTGACTGCTGTGCTGTCACAGGCAGGCGTAAATTGGGGTTCCCACAGTTGTGATGTCACAGAGAGGGGAAAACTGGGGCTATCACAGCTGTGGAGTCTCAGAGAAAGTAACACAGGTGTTATGACTTGTCTGTTGCCACAAAGGAGATGGAATTGGGGTTGTCATGCCTATGGTATGTCAGAGAGGTTTTAATTGGTTCTGTCTGTTCTGTGATGTCACAGAGCGGGGAATAATGGGTCTGTCAGTGCTGTGGTGTTCCATCAGAGCTGAAATTAAGGCTGCCATGGCTGTGATGTCACAGATAGAGGAAACCTGAGTCTGTCCCTGCTGTGGTGTCACAGAGAGGGGAAAACTGGGGCTGATCACTGTTGTGCAGTGACAGAGAAATTTACACAGGTGCTATGACTTGTCTGTTGCCACACAGGGAATAGAATTGGGGTTGTTCGGGCTGTGGTATCACAGAGAGTTTTAAATTGGTTCTGTCCTGATTGTGATGTCCCAGAGAGGGGAATAATGCGTCTGTCACCACTGTGGTGTCACAGACAGGCGTAATTTAGAGTTGTCACTGCAGTAATGTCACAGAGACCTTGAACTGGGTCCCTCATTGGTGTGATGTCACACACAGAGAGGAGAATACTGAGGCTGCCGCTGCTCTGGTGTCACAGAGAGGAGTAGTTTTGGCCTGTCACTGCTGTGATGTCAGAGAGAGGGGAAAGCGTGTCTGTCACTGCTGCGGTGTTCCAAAGGGGATGAATTTGAGGCTGTCCTAAGTGTGATGTCACAGAGAGGGGAAAATTGAGGCAGCCACTACTGTGGTGTCACAGAGAGGCGTAAATTAGAGTTGTCAGCGCTGTGATGTCACAGGGAGGCGAAAATTGGGCCTCTCTCAGATGTGATGTCACAGAGAGAGGCGTAATGGATCTGTGAGTGCTGTGGTGTCATTGAGAGGCATAAATTAGAGTTGTCAGTGCAGTGATGACACGGAGAGGAGAAACTGGGTCCCTCATTGGTGTGATGTCACAGATAGAGGAAACCTGAGTCTGCCACTGCAGTGATGTCACAGAGAGGGGAAAACTGGGGCTATCACAGCTGTGGAGTCTCAGAGAAATTATCACAGGTGCTATGACTTGTCTGTTGCCACAAAGGAGATGGAATTGGGGTTGTCATGGCTATGATATCACAGAGAGGTTTTAATCGGTTCTGTCTCTTCTGTGATGTCACGGAGAGGGGAATTATGGGTCTGTCACTGCTGTGGTGTTCCTTTGGGGCTGAAATTAAGGCTGCCGTGGCTGTGATGTCACAGATAGAGGAAACCTGAGTCTGTCCCTGCTGTGGTGTCACAGAGAGGGGAAAACTGGGGCTGATCACTGTTGTGCAGTGACAGAGAAATTTACACAGGTGCTATGACTTGTCTGTTGCCACACAGGGAATGGAATTGGGGTTGTTCGGGCTGTGGTATCACAGAGAGATTTAAATTGGTTCTGTCATGACTGTGATGTCCCAGAGAGGGGAATAATGCGTCTGTCACCACTGTGGTGTCACAGAGAGGTGTAAACTGGACTTGTCATTGCAGTGATCTCACCGGGAGGAGAAAATTGAGGCTTTCACTGCTGTGGCTTATCAGAGGGGATGAAATCTGACTTGTCTTTGATATCAATGCACAGAGAGGAGAAAACTGGCACTATCACCGCTGTAAATGTTACAGATAAGTGTAAGTTGGGCTTGTTCAATCTGTGGGGTGACAGCAAGGGTGAAATTTGGCCTGTCAGTGCTGTGATGTCATAATGGGTGGAAAGTGCACCTTTGACTGCTGTGCTGTCACAGGCAGGCGTAAATTGGGGTTCCCACAGTTGTGATGTCACAGAGAGGGGAAAACTGGGGCTATCACAGCTGTGGAGTCTCAGAGAAAGTAACACAGGTGTTATGACTTGTCTGTTGCCACAAAGGAGATGGAATTGGGGTTGTCATGCCTATGGTATGTCAGAGAGGTTTTAATTGGTTCTGTCTGTTCTGTGATGTCACAGAGCGGGGAATAATGGGTCTGTCAGTGCTGTGGTGTTCCATCAGAGCTGAAATTAAGGCTGCCATGGCTGTGATGTCACAGATAGAGGAAACCTGAGTCTGTCCCTGCTGTGGTGTCACAGAGAGGGGAAAACTGGGGCTGATCACTGTTGTGCAGTGACAGAGAAATTTACACAGGTGCTATGACTTGTCTGTTGCCACACAGGGAATAGAATTGGGGTTGTTCGGGCTGTGGTATCATAGAGAGTTTTAAATTGGTTCTGTCATGATTGTGATGTCCCAGAGAGGGGAATAATGCGTCTGTCACCACTGTGGTGTCACAGACAGGCGTAATTTAGAGTTGTCACTGCAGTAATGTCACAGAGACCTTGAACTGGGTCCCTCATTGGTGTGATGTCACACACAGAGAGGAGAATACTGAGGCTGCCGCTGCTCTGGTGTCACAGAGAGGAGTAGTTTTGGCCTGTCACTGCTGTGATGTCAGAGAGAGGGGAAAGCGTGTCTGTCACTGCTGCGGTGTTCCAAAGGGGATGAATTTGAGGCTGTCCTAAGTGTGATGTCACAGAGAGGGGAAAATTGAGGCAGCCACTACTGTGGTGTCACAGAGAGGCGTAAATTAGAGTTGTCAGCGCTGTGATGTCACAGGGAGGCGAAAATTGGGCCTCTCTCAGATGTGATGTCACAGAGAGAGGCGTAATGGATCTGTGAGTGCTGTGGTGTCACCGAGAGGCATAAATTAGAGTTGTCAGTGCAGTGATGTCACGGAGAGGAGAAACTGGGTCCCTCATTGGTGTGATGTCACAGATAGAGGAAACCTGAGTCTGCCACTGCAGTGATGTCACAGAGAGGGGAAAACTGGGGCTATCACAGCTGTGGAGTCTCAGAGAAATTATCACAGGTGCTATGACTTGTCTGTTGCCACAAAGGAGATGGAATTGGGGTTGTCATGGCTATGATATCACAGAGAGGTTTTAATCGGTTCTGTCTCTTCTGTGATGTCACGGAGAGGGGAATTATGGGTCTGTCACTGCTGTGGTGTTCCTTTGGGGCTGAAATTAAGGCTGCCGTGGCTGTGATGTCACAGATAGAGGAAACCTGAGTCTGTCCCTGCTGTGGTGTCACAGAGAGGGGAAAACTGGGGCTGATCACTGTTGTGCAGTGACAGAGAAATTTACACAGGTGCTATGACTTGTCTGTTGCCACACAGGGAATGGAATTGGGGTTGTTCGGGCTGTGGTATCACAGAGAGATTTAAATTGGTTCTGTCATGACTGTGATGTCCCAGAGAGGGGAATAATGCGTCTGTCACCACTGTGGTGTCACAGAGAGGTGTAAACTGGACTTGTCATTGCAGTGATCTCACCGGGAGGAGAAAATTGAGGCTTTCACTGCTGTGGCTTATCAGAGGGGATGAATTCTGACTTGTCTTTGATATCAATGCACAGAGAGGAGAAAACTGGCACTATCACCGCTGTAAATGTTACAGATAAGTGTAAGTTGGGCTTGTTCAATCTGTGGGTTGACAGCAAGGGTGAAATTTGGCCTGTCAGTGCTGTGATGTCATAATGGGTGGAAAGTACACCTTTGACTGCTGTGCTGTCACAGGCAGGCGTAAATTGGGGTTCCCACAGTTGTGATGTCACAGAGAGGGGAAAACTGGGGCTATCACAGCTGTGGAGTCTCAGAGAAAGTAACACAGGTGTTATGACTTGTCTGTTGCCACAAAGGAGATGGAATTGGGGTTGTCATGCCTATGGTATGTCAGAGAGGTTTTAATTGGTTCTGTCTGTTCTGTGATGTCACAGAGCGGGGAATAATGGGTCTGTCAGTGCTGTGGTGTTCCATCAGAGCTGAAATTAAGGCTGCCATGGCTGTGATGTCACGATAGAGGAAACCTGAGTCTGTCCCTGCTGTGGTGTCACAGAGAGGGGAAAACTGGGGCTGATCACTGTTGTGCAGTGACAGAGAAATTTACACAGGTGCTATGACTTGTCTGTTGCCACACAGGGAATAGAATTGGGGTTGTTCGGGCTGTGGTATCATAGAGAGTTTTAAATTGGTTCTGTCCTGATTGTGATGTCCCAGAGAGGGGAATAATGCGTCTGTCACCACTGTGGTGTCACAGACAGGCGTAATTTAGAGTTGTCACTGCAGTAATGTCACAGAGACCTTGAACTGGGTCCCTCATTGGTGTGATGTCACACACACAGAGAGGAGAATACTGAGGCTGCCGCTGCTCTGGTGTCACAGAGAGGAGTAGTTTTGGCCTGTCACTGCTGTGATGTCAGAGAGAGGGGAAAGCGTGTCTGTCACTGCTGCGGTGTTCCAAAGGGGATGAATTTGAGGCTGTCCTAAGTGTGATGTCACAGAGAGGGGAAAATTGAGGCAGCCACTACTGTGGTGTCACAGAGAGGCGTAAATTAGAGTTGTCAGCGCTGTGATGTCACAGGGAGGCGAAAATTGGGCCTCTCTCAGATGTGATGTCACAGAGAGAGGCGTAATGGATCTGTGAGTGCTGTGGTGTCACCGAGAGGCATAAATTAGAGTTGTCAGTGCAGTGATGACACGGAGAGGAGAAACTGGGTCCCTCATTGGTGTGATGTCACAGATAGAGGAAACCTGAGTCTGCCACTGCAGTGATGTCACAGAGAGGGGAAAACTGGGGCTATCACAGCTGTGGAGTCTCAGAGAAATTATCACAGGTGCTATGACTTGTCTGTTGCCACAAAGGAGATGGAATTGGGGTTGTCATGGCTATGATATCACAGAGAGGTTTTAATCGGTTCTGTCTCTTCTGTGATGTCACGGAGAGGGGAATTATGGGTCTGTCACTGCTGTGGTGTTCCTTTGGGGCTGAAATTAAGGCTGCCGTGGCTGTGATGTCACAGATAGAGGAAACCTGAGTCTGTCCCTGCTGTGGTGTCACAGAGAGGGGAAAACTGGGGCTGATCACTGTTGTGCAGTGACAGAGAAATTTACACAGGTGCTATGACTTGTCTGTTGCCACACAGGGAATGGAATTGGGGTTGTTCGGGCTGTGGTATCACAGAGAGATTTAAATTGGTTCTGTCATGACTGTGATGTCCCAGAGAGGGGAATAATGCGTCTGTCACCACTGTGGTGTCACAGAGAGGTGTAAACTGGACTTGTCATTGCAGTGATCTCACCGGGAGGAGAAAATTGAGGCTTTCACTGCTGTGGCTTATCAGAGGGGATGAATTCTGACTTGTCTTTGATATCAATGCACAGAGAGGAGAAAACTGGCACTATCACCGCTGTAAATGTTACAGATAAGTGTAAGTTGGGCTTGTTCAATCTGTGGGGTGACAGCAAGGGTGAAATTTGGCCTGTCAGTGCTGTGATGTCATAATGGGTGGAAAGTGCACCTTTGACTGCTGTGCTGTCACAGGCAGGCGTAAATTGGGGTTCCCACAGTTGTGATGTCACAGAGAGGGGAAAACTGGGGCTATCACAGCTGTGGAGTCTCAGAGAAAGTAACACAGGTGTTATGACTTGTCTGTTGCCACAAAGGAGATGGAATTGGGGTTGTCATGCCTATGGTATGTCAGAGAGGTTTTAATTGGTTCTGTCTGTTCTGTGATGTCACAGAGCGGGGAATAATGGGTCTGTCAGTGCTGTGGTGTTCCATCAGAGCTGAAATTAAGGCTGCCATGGCTGTGATGTCACAGATAGAGGAAACCTGAGTCTGTCCCTGCTGTGGTGTCACAGAGAGGGGAAAACTGGGGCTGATCACTGTTGTGCAGTGACAGAGAAATTTACACAGGTGCTATGACTTGTCTGTTGCCACACAGGGAATAGAATTGGGGTTGTTCGGGCTGTGGTATCATAGAGAGTTTTAAATTGGTTCTGTCATGATTGTGATGTCCCAGAGAGGGGAATAATGCGTCTGTCACCACTGTGGTGTCACAGACAGGCGTAATTTAGAGTTGTCACTGCAGTAATGTCACAGAGACCTTGAACTGGGTCCCTCATTGGTGTGATGTCACACACAGAGAGGAGAATACTGAGGCTGCCGCTGCTCTGGTGTCACAGAGAGGAGTAGTTTTGGCCTGTCACTGCTGTGATGTCAGAGAGAGGGGAAAGCGTGTCTGTCACTGCTGCGGTGTTCCAAAGGGGATGAATTTGAGGCTGTCCTAAGTGTGATGTCACAGAGAGGGGAAAATTGAGGCAGCCACTACTGTGGTGTCACAGAGAGGCGTAAATTAGAGTTGTCAGCGCTGTGATGTCACAGGGAGGCGAAAATTGGGCCTCTCTCAGATGTGATGTCACAGAGAGAGGCGTAATGGATCTGTGAGTGCTGTGGTGTCACCGAGAGGCATAAATTAGAGTTGTCAGTGCAGTGATGTCACGGAGAGGAGAAACTGGGTCCCTCATTGGTGTGATGTCACAGATAGAGGAAACCTGAGTCTGCCACTGCAGTGATGTCACAGAGAGGGGAAAACTGGGGCTATCACAGCTGTGGAGTCTCAGAGAAATTATCACAGGTGCTATGACTTGTCTGTTGCCACAAAGGAGATGGAATTGGGGTTGTCATGGCTATGATATCACAGAGAGGTTTTAATCGGTTCTGTCTCTTCTGTGATGTCACGGAGAGGGGAATTATGGGTCTGTCACTGCTGTGGTGTTCCTTTGGGGCTGAAATTAAGGCTGCCGTGGCTGTGATGTCACAGATAGAGGAAACCTGAGTCTGTCCCTGCTGTGGTGTCACAGAGAGGGGAAAACTGGGGCTGATCACTGTTGTGCAGTGACAGAGAAATTTACACAGGTGCTATGACTTGTCTGTTGCCACACAGGGAATGGAATTGGGGTTGTTCGGGCTGTGGTATCACAGAGAGATTTAAATTGGTTCTGTCATGACTGTGATGTCCCAGAGAGGGGAATAATGCGTCTGTCACCACTGTGGTGTCACAGAGAGGTGTAAACTGGACTTGTCATTGCAGTGATCTCACCGGGAGGAGAAAATTGAGGCTTTCACTGCTGTGGCTTATCAGAGGGGATGAATTCTGACTTGTCTTTGATATCAATGCACAGAGAGGAGAAAACTGGCACTATCACCGCTGTAAATGTTACAGATAAGTGTAAGTTGGGCTTGTTCAATCTGTGGGGTGACAGCAAGGGTGAAATTTGGCCTGTCAGTGCTGTGATGTCATAATGGGTGGAAAGTGCACCTTTGACTGCTGTGCTGTCACAGGCAGGCGTAAATTGGGGTTCCCACAGTTGTGATGTCACAGAGAGGGGAAAACTGGGGCTATCACAGCTGTGGAGTCTCAGAGAAAGTAACACAGGTGTTATGACTTGTCTGTTGCCACAAAGGAGATGGAATTGGGGTTGTCATGCCTATGGTATGTCAGAGAGGTTTTAATTGGTTCTGTCTGTTCTGTGATGTCACAGAGCGGGGAATAATGGGTCTGTCAGTGCTGTGGTGTTCCATCAGAGCTGAAATTAAGGCTGCCATGGCTGTGATGTCACAGATAGAGGAAACCTGAGTCTGTCCCTGCTGTGGTGTCACAGAGAGGGGAAAACTGGGGCTGATCACTGTTGTGCAGTGACAGAGAAATTTACACAGGTGCTATGACTTGTCTGTTGCCACACAGGGAATAGAATTGGGGTTGTTCGGGCTGTGGTATCATAGAGAGTTTTAAATTGGTTCTGTCATGATTGTGATGTCCCAGAGAGGGGAATAATGCGTCTGTCACCACTGTGGTGTCACAGACAGGCGTAATTTAGAGTTGTCACTGCAGTAATGTCACAGAGACCTTGAACTGGGTCCCTCATTGGTGTGATGTCACACACAGAGAGGAGAATACTGAGGCTGCCGCTGCTCTGGTGTCACAGAGAGGAGTAGTTTTGGCCTGTCACTGCTGTGATGTCAGAGAGAGGGGAAAGCGTGTCTGTCACTGCTGCGGTGTTCCAAAGGGGATGAATTTGAGGCTGTCCTAAGTGTGATGTCACAGAGAGGGGAAAATTGAGGCAGCCACTACTGTGGTGTCACAGAGAGGCGTAAATTAGAGTTGTCAGCGCTGTGATGTCACAGGGAGGCGAAAATTGGGCCTCTCTCAGATGTGATGTCACAGAGAGAGGCGTAATGGATCTGTGAGTGCTGTGGTGTCACCGAGAGGCATAAATTAGAGTTGTCAGTGCAGTGATGTCACGGAGAGGAGAAACTGGGTCCCTCATTGGTGTGATGTCACAGATAGAGGAAACCTGAGTCTGCCACTGCAGTGATGTCACAGAGAGGGGAAAACTGGGGCTATCACAGCTGTGGAGTCTCAGAGAAATTATCACAGGTGCTATGACTTGTCTGTTGCCACAAAGGAGATGGAATTGGGGTTGTCATGGCTATGATATCACAGAGAGGTTTTAATCGGTTCTGTCTCTTCTGTGATGTCACGGAGAGGGGAATTATGGGTCTGTCACTGCTGTGGTGTTCCTTTGGGGCTGAAATTAAGGCTGCCGTGGCTGTGATGTCACAGATAGAGGAAACCTGAGTCTGTCCCTGCTGTGGTGTCACAGAGAGGGGAAAACTGGGGCTGATCACTGTTGTGCAGTGACAGAGAAATTTACACAGGTGCTATGACTTGTCTGTTGCCACACAGGGAATGGAATTGGGGTTGTTCGGGCTGTGGTATCACAGAGAGATTTAAATTGGTTCTGTCATGACTGTGATGTCCCAGAGAGGGGAATAATGCGTCTGTCACCACTGTGGTGTCACAGAGAGGTGTAAACTGGACTTGTCATTGCAGTGATCTCACCGGGAGGAGAAAACTGAGGCTTTCACTGCTGTGGCTTATCAGAGGGGATGAATTCTGACTTGTCTTTGATATCAATGCACAGAGAGGAGAAAACTGGCACTATCACCGCTGTAAATGTTACAGATAAGTGTAAGTTGGGCTTGTTCAATCTGTGGGGTGACAGCAAGGGTGAAATTTGGCCTGTCAGTGCTGTGATGTCATAATGGGTGGAAAGTGCACCTTTGACTGCTGTGCTGTCACAGGCAGGCGTAAATTGGGGTTCCCACAGTTGTGATGTCACAGAGAGGGGAAAACTGGGGCTATCACAGCTGTGGAGTCTCAGAGAAAGTAACACAGGTGTTATGACTTGTCTGTTGCCACAAAGGAGATGGAATTGGGGTTGTCATGCCTATGGTATGTCAGAGAGGTTTTAATTGGTTCTGTCTGTTCTGTGATGTCACAGAGCGGGGAATAATGGGTCTGTCAGTGCTGTGGTGTTCCATCAGAGCTGAAATTAAGGCTGCCATGGCTGTGATGTCACAGATAGAGGAAACCTGAGTCTGTCCCTGCTGTGGTGTCACAGAGAGGGGAAAACTGGGGCTGATCACTGTTGTGCAGTGACAGAGAAATTTACACAGGTGCTATGACTTGTCTGTTGCCACACAGGGAATAGAATTGGGGTTGTTCGGGCTGTGGTATCATAGAGAGTTTTAAATTGGTTCTGTCATGATTGTGATGTCCCAGAGAGGGGAATAATGCGTCTGTCACCACTGTGGTGTCACAGACAGGCGTAATTTAGAGTTGTCACTGCAGTAATGTCACAGAGACCTTGAACTGGGTCCCTCATTGGTGTGATGTCACACACAGAGAGGAGAATACTGAGGCTGCCGCTGCTCTGGTGTCACAGAGAGGAGTAGTTTTGGCCTGTCACTGCTGTGATGTCAGAGAGAGGGGAAAGCGGGTCTGTCACTGCTGCGGTGTTCCAAAGGGGATGAATTTGAGGCTGTCCTAAGTGTGATGTCACAGAGAGGGGAAAATTGAGGCAGCCACTACTGTGGTGTCACAGAGAGGCGTAAATTAGAGTTGTCAGCGCTGTGATGTCACAGGGAGGCGAAAATTGGGCCTCTCTCAGATGTGATGTCACAGAGAGAGGCGTAATGGATCTGTGAGTGCTGTGGTGTCACCGAGAGGCATAAATTAGAGTTGTCAGTGCAGTGATGTCACGGAGAGGAGAAACTGGGTCCCTCATTGGTGTGATGTCACAGATAGAGGAAACCTGAGTCTGCCACTGCAGTGATGTCACAGAGAGGGGAAAACTGGGGCTATCACAGCTGTGGAGTCTCAGAGAAATTATCACAGGTGCTATGACTTGTCTGTTGCCACAAAGGAGATGGAATTGGGGTTGTCATGGCTATGATATCACAGAGAGGTTTTAATCGGTTCTGTCTCTTCTGTGATGTCACGGAGAGGGGAATTATGGGTCTGTCACTGCTGTGGTGTTCCTTTGGGGCTGAAATTAAGGCTGCCGTGGCTGTGATGTCACAGATAGAGGAAACCTGAGTCTGTCCCTGCTGTGGTGTCACAGAGAGGGGAAAACTGGGGCTGATCACTGTTGTGCAGTGACAGAGAAATTTACACAGGTGCTATGACTTGTCTGTTGCCACACAGGGAATGGAATTGGGGTTGTTCGGGCTGTGGTATCACAGAGAGATTTAAATTGGTTCTGTCATGACTGTGATGTCCCAGAGAGGGGAATAATGCGTCTGTCACCACTGTGGTGTCACAGAGAGGTGTAAACTGGACTTGTCATTGCAGTGATCTCACCGGGAGGAGAAAACTGAGGCTTTCACTGCTGTGGCTTATCAGAGGGGATGAATTCTGACTTGTCTTTGATATCAATGCACAGAGAGGAGAAAACTGGCACTATCACCGCTGTAAATGTTACAGATAAGTGTAAGTTGGGCTTGTTCAATCTGTGGGGTGACAGCAAGGGTGAAATTTGGCCTGTCAGTGCTGTGATGTCATAATGGGTGGAAAGTGCACCTTTGACTGCTGTGCTGTCACAGGCAGGCGTAAATTGGGGTTCCCACAGTTGTGATGTCACAGAGAGGGGAAAACTGGGGCTATCACAGCTGTGGAGTCTCAGAGAAAGTAACACAGGTGTTATGACTTGTCTGTTGCCACAAAGGAGATGGAATTGGGGTTGTCATGCCTATGGTATGTCAGAGAGGTTTTAATTGGTTCTGTCTGTTCTGTGATGTCACAGAGCGGGGAATAATGGGTCTGTCAGTGCTGTGGTGTTCCATCAGAGCTGAAATTAAGGCTGCCATGGCTGTGATGTCACAGATAGAGGAAACCTGAGTCTGTCCCTGCTGTGGTGTCACAGAGAGGGGAAAACTGGGGCTGATCACTGTTGTGCAGTGACAGAGAAATTTACACAGGTGCTATGACTTGTCTGTTGCCACACAGGGAATAGAATTGGGGTTGTTCGGGCTGTGGTATCATAGAGAGTTTTAAATTGGTTCTGTCCTGATTGTGATGTCCCAGAGAGGGGAATAATGCGTCTGTCACCACTGTGGTGTCACAGACAGGCGTAATTTAGAGTTGTCACTGCAGTAATGTCACAGAGACCTTGAACTGGGTCCCTCATTGGTGTGATGTCACACACAGAGAGGAGAATACTGAGGCTGCCGCTGCTCTGGTGTCACAGAGAGGAGTAGTTTTGGCCTGTCACTGCTGTGATGTCAGAGAGAGGGGAAAGCGTGTCTGTCACTGCTGCGGTGTTCCAAAGGGGATGAATTTGAGGCTGTCCTAAGTGTGATGTCACAGAGAGGGGAAAATTGAGGCAGCCACTACTGTGGTGTTTCAGAGAGGCGTAAATTAGAGTTGTCAGCGCTGTGATGTCACAGGGAGGCGAAAATTGGACCTCTCTCAGATGTGATGTCACAGAGAGAGGCGTAATGGATCTGTGAGTGCTGTGGTGTCACCGAGAGGCATAAATTAGAGTTGTCAGTGCAGTGATGACACGGAGAGGAGAAACTGGGTCCCTCATTGGTGTGATGTCACAGATAGAGGAAACCTGAGTCTGCCACTGCAGTGATGTCACAGAGAGGGGAAAACTGGGGCTATCACAGCTGTGGAGTCTCAGAGAAATTATCACAGGTGCTATGACTTGTCTGTTGCCACAAAGGAGATGGAATTGGGGTTGTCATGGCTATGATATCACAGAGAGGATTTAATCGGTTCTGTCTCTTCTGTGATGTCACGGAGAGGGGAATTATGGGTCTGTCACTGCTGTGGTGTTCCTTTGGGGCTGAAATTAAGGCTGCCGTGGCTGTGATGTCACAGATAGAGGAAACCTGAGTCTGTCCCTGCTGTGGTGTCACAGAGAGGGGAAAACTGGGGCTGATCACTGTTGTGCAGTGACAGAGAAATTTACACAGGTGCTATGACTTGTCTGTTGCCACACAGGGAATGGAATTGGGGTTGTTCGGGCTGTGGTATCACAGAGAGATTTAAATTGGTTCTGTCATGACTGTGATGTCCCAGAGAGGGGAATAATGCGTCTGTCACCACTGTGGTGTCACAGAGAGGTGTAAACTGGACTTGTCATTGCAGTGATCTCACCGGGAGGAGAAAATTGAGGCTTTCACTGCTGTGGCTTATCAGAGGGGATGAATTCTGACTTGTCTTTGATATCAATGCACAGAGAGGAGAAAACTGGCACTATCACCGCTGTAAATGTTACAGATAAGTGTAAGTTGGGCTTGTTCAATCTGTGGGGTGACAGCAAGGGTGAAATTTGGCCTGTCAGTGCTGTGATGTCATAATGGGTGGAAAGTGCACCTTTGACTGCTGTGCTGTCACAGGCAGGCGTAAATTGGGGTTCCCACAGTTGTGATGTCACAGAGAGGGGAAAACTGGGGCTATCACAGCTGTGGAGTCTCAGAGAAAGTAACACAGGTGTTATGACTTGTCTGTTGCCACAAAGGAGATGGAATTGGGGTTGTCATGCCTATGGTATGTCAGAGAGGTTTTAATTGGTTCTGTCTGTTCTGTGATGTCACAGAGCGGGGAATAATGGGTCTGTCAGTGCTGTGGTGTTCCATCAGAGCTGAAATTAAGGCTGCCATGGCTGTGATGTCACAGATAGAGGAAACCTGAGTCTGTCCCTGCTGTGGTGTCACAGAGAGGGGAAAACTGGGGCTGATCACTGTTGTGCAGTGACAGAGAAATTTACACAGGTGCTATGACTTGTCTGTTGCCACACAGGGAATAGAATTGGGGTTGTTCGGGCTGTGGTATCATAGAGAGTTTTAAATTGGTTCTGTCATGATTGTGATGTCCCAGAGAGGGGAATAATGCGTCTGTCACCACTGTGGTGTCACAGACAGGCGTAATTTAGAGTTGTCACTGCAGTAATGTCACAGAGACCTTGAACTGGGTCCCTCATTGGTGTGATGTCACACACAGAGAGGAGAATACTGAGGCTGCCGCTGCTCTGGTGTCACAGAGAGGAGTAGTTTTGGCCTGTCACTGCTGTGATGTCAGAGAGAGGGGAAAGCGTGTCTGTCACTGCTGCGGTGTTCCAAAGGGGATGAATTTGAGGCTGTCCTAAGTGTGATGTCACAGAGAGGGGAAAATTGAGGCAGCCACTACTGTGGTGTTTCAGAGAGGCGTAAATTAGAGTTGTCAGCGCTGTGATGTCACAGGGAGGCGAAAATTGGACCTCTCTCAGATGTGATGTCACAGAGAGAGGCGTAATGGATCTGTGAGTGCTGTGGTGTCACCGAGAGGCATAAATTAGAGTTGTCAGTGCAGTGATGACACGGAGAGGAGAAACTGGGTCCCTCATTGGTGTGATGTCACAGATAGAGGAAACCTGAGTCTGCCACTGCAGTGATGTCACAGAGAGGGGAAAACTGGGGCTATCACAGCTGTGGAGTCTCAGAGAAATTATCACAGGTGCTATGACTTGTCTGTTGCCACAAAGGAGATGGAATTGGGGTTGTCATGGCTATGATATCACAGAGAGGTTTTAATCGGTTCTGTCTCTTCTGTGATGTCACGGAGAGGGGAATTATGGGTCTGTCACTGCTGTGGTGTTCCTTTGGGGCTGAAATTAAGGCTGCCGTGGCTGTGATGTCACAGATAGAGGAAACCTGAGTCTGTCCCTGCTGTGGTGTCACAGAGAGGGGAAAACTGGGGCTGATCACTGTTGTGCAGTGACAGAGAAATTTACACAGGTGCTATGACTTGTCTGTTGCCACACAGGGAATGGAATTGGGGTTGTTCGGGCTGTGGTATCACAGAGAGATTTAAATTGGTTCTGTCATGACTGTGATGTCCCAGAGAGGGGAATAATGCGTCTGTCACCACTGTGGTGTCACAGAGAGGTGTAAACTGGACTTGTCATTGCAGTGATCTCACCGGGAGGAGAAAATTGAGGCTTTCACTGCTGTGGCTTATCAGAGGGGATGAATTCTGACTTGTCTTTGATATCAATGCACAGAGAGGAGAAAACTGGCACTATCACCGCTGTAAATGTTACAGATAAGTGTAAGTTGGGCTTGTTCAATCTGTGGGGTGACAGCAAGGGTGAAATTTGGCCTGTCAGTGCTGTGATGTCATAATGGGTGGAAAGTGCACCTTTGACTGCTGTGCTGTCACAGGCAGGCGTAAATTGGGGTTCCCACAGTTGTGATGTCACAGAGAGGGGAAAACTGGGGCTATCACAGCTGTGGAGTCTCAGAGAAAGTAACACAGGTGTTATGACTTGTCTGTTGCCACAAAGGAGATGGAATTGGGGTTGTCATGCCTATGGTATGTCAGAGAGGTTTTAATTGGTTCTGTCTGTTCTGTGATGTCACAGAGCGGGGAATAATGGGTCTGTCAGTGCTGTGGTGTTCCATCAGAGCTGAAATTAAGGCTGCCATGGCTGTGATGTCACAGATAGAGGAAACCTGAGTCTGTCCCTGCTGTGGTGTCACAGAGAGGGGAAAACTGGGGCTGATCACTGTTGTGCAGTGACAGAGAAATTTACACAGGTGCTATGACTTGTCTGTTGCCACACAGGGAATAGAATTGGGGTTGTTCGGGCTGTGGTATCATAGAGAGTTTTAAATTGGTTCTGTCCTGATTGTGATGTCCCAGAGAGGGGAATAATGCGTCTGTCACCACTGTGGTGTCACAGACAGGCGTAATTTAGAGTTGTCACTGCAGTAATGTCACAGAGACCTTGAACTGGGTCCCTCATTGGTGTGATGTCACACACAGAGAGGAGAATACTGAGGCTGCCGCTGCTCTGGTGTCACAGAGAGGAGTAGTTTTGGCCTGTCACTGCTGTGATGTCAGAGAGAGGGGAAAGCGTGTCTGTCACTGCTGCAGTGTTCCAAAGGGGATGAATTTGAGGCTGTCCTAAGTGTGATGTCACAGAGAGGGGAAAATTGAGGCAGCCACTACTGTGGTGTCACAGAGAGGCGTAAATTAGAGTTGTCAGCGCTGTGATGTCACAGGGAGGCGAAAATTGGGCCTCTCTCAGATGTGATGTCACAGAGAGAGGCGTAATGGATCTGTGAGTGCTGTGGTGTCACCGAGAGGCATAAATTAGAGTTGTCAGTGCAGTGATGTCACGGAGAGGAGAAACTGGGTCCCTCATTGGTGTGATGTCACAGATAGAGGAAACCTGAGTCTGCCACTGCAGTGATGTCACAGAGAGGGGAAAACTGGGGCTATCACAGCTGTGGAGTCTCAGAGAAATTATCACAGGTGCTATGACTTGTCTGTTGCCACAAAGGAGATGGAATTGGGGTTGTCATGGCTATGATATCACAGAGAGGTTTTAATCGGTTCTGTCTCTTCTGTGATGTCACGGAGAGGGGAATTATGGGTCTGTCACTGCTGTGGTGTTCCTTTGGGGCTGAAATTAAGGCTGCCGTGGCTGTGATGTCACAGATAGAGGAAACCTGAGTCTGTCCCTGCTGTGGTGTCACAGAGAGGGGAAAACTGGGGCTGATCACTGTTGTGCAGTGACAGAGAAATTTACACAGGTGCTATGACTTGTCTGTTGCCACACAGGGAATGGAATTGGGGTTGTTCGGGCTGTGGTATCACAGAGAGATTTAAATTGGTTCTGTCATGACTGTGATGTCCCAGAGAGGGGAATAATGCGTCTGTCACCACTGTGGTGTCACAGAGAGGTGTAAACTGGACTTGTCATTGCAGTGATCTCACCGGGAGGAGAAAACTGAGGCTTTCACTGCTGTGGCTTATCAGAGGGGATGAATTCTGACTTGTCTTTGATATCAATGCACAGAGAGGAGAAAACTGGCACTATCACCGCTGTAAATGTTACAGATAAGTGTAAGTTGGGCTTGTTCAATCTGTGGGGTGACAGCAAGGGTGAAATTTGGCCTGTCAGTGCTGTGATGTCATAATGGGTGGAAAGTGCACCTTTGACTGCTGTGCTGTCACAGGCAGGCGTAAATTGGGGTTCCCACAGTTGTGATGTCACAGAGAGGGGAAAACTGGGGCTATCACAGCTGTGGAGTCTCAGAGAAAGTAACACAGGTGTTATGACTTGTCTGTTGCCACAAAGGAGATGGAATTGGGGTTGTCATGCCTATGGTATGTCAGAGAGGTTTTAACTGGTTCTGTCTGTTCTGTGATGTCACAGAGCGGGGAATAATGGGTCTGTCAGTGCTGTGGTGTTCCATCAGAGCTGAAATTAAGGCTGCCATGGCTGTGATGTCACAGATAGAGGAAACCTGAGTCTGTCCCTGCTGTGGTGTCACAGAGAGGGGAAAACTGGGGCTGATCACTGTTGTGCAGTGACAGAGAAATTTACACAGGTGCTATGACTTGTCTGTTGCCACACAGGGAATAGAATTGGGGTTGTTCGGGCTGTGGTATCATAGAGAGTTTTAAATTGGTTCTGTCATGATTGTGATGTCCCAGAGAGGGGAATAATGCGTCTGTCACCACTGTGGTGTCACAGACAGGCGTAATTTAGAGTTGTCACTGCAGTAATGTCACAGAGACCTTGAACTGGGTCCCTCATTGGTGTGATGTCACACACAGAGAGGAGAATACTGAGGCTGCCGCTGCTCTGGTGTCACAGAGAGGAGTAGTTTTGGCCTGTCACTGCTGTGATGTCAGAGAGAGGGGAAAGCGTGTCTGTCACTGCTGCGGTGTTCCAAAGGGGATGAATTTGAGGCTGTCCTAAGTGTGATGTCACAGAGAGGGGAAAATTGAGGCAGCCACTACTGTGGTGTCACAGAGAGGCGTAAATTAGAGTTGTCAGCGCTGTGATGTCACAGGGAGGCGAAAATTGGGCCTCTCTCAGATGTGATGTCACAGAGAGAGGCGTAATGGATCTGTGAGTGCTGTGGTGTCACCGAGAGGCATAAATTAGAGTTGTCAGTGCAGTGATGTCACGGAGAGGAGAAACTGGGTCCCTCATTGGTGTGATGTCACAGATAGAGGAAACCTGAGTCTGCCACTGCAGTGATGTCACAGAGAGGGGAAAACTGGGGCTATCACAGCTGTGGAGTCTCAGAGAAATTATCACAGGTGCTATGACTTGTCTGTTGCCACAAAGGAGATGGAATTGGGGTTGTCATGGCTATGATATCACAGAGAGGTTTTAATCGGTTCTGTCTCTTCTGTGATGTCACGGAGAGGGGAATTATGGGTCTGTCACTGCTGTGGTGTTCCTTTGGGGCTGAAATTAAGGCTGCCGTGGCTGTGATGTCACAGATAGAGGAAACCTGAGTCTGTCCCTGCTGTGGTGTCACAGAGAGGGGAAAACTGGGGCTGATCACTGTTGTGCAGTGACAGAGAAATTTACACAGGTGCTATGACTTGTCTGTTGCCACACAGGGAATGGAATTGGGGTTGTTCGGGCTGTGGTATCACAGAGAGATTTAAATTGGTTCTGTCATGACTGTGATGTCCCAGAGAGGGGAATAATGCGTCTGTCACCACTGTGGTGTCACAGAGAGGTGTAAACTGGACTTGTCATTGCAGTGATCTCACCGGGAGGAGAAAATTGAGGCTTTCACTGCTGTGGCTTATCAGAGGGGATGAATTCTGACTTGTCTTTGATATCAATGCACAGAGAGGAGAAAACTGGCACTATCACCGCTGTAAATGTTACAGATAAGTGTAAGTTGGGCTTGTTCAATCTGTGGGGTGACAGCAAGGGTGAAATTTGGCCTGTCAGTGCTGTGATGTCATAATGGGTGGAAAGTGCACCTTTGACTGCTGTGCTGTCACAGGCAGGCGTAAATTGGGGTTCCCACAGTTGTGATGTCACAGAGAGGGGAAAACTGGGGCTATCACAGCTGTGGAGTCTCAGAGAAAGTAACACAGGTGTTATGACTTGTCTGTTGCCACAAAGGAGATGGAATTGGGGTTGTCATGCCTATGGTATGTCAGAGAGGTTTTAATTGGTTCTGTCTGTTCTGTGATGTCACAGAGCGGGGAATAATGGGTCTGTCAGTGCTGTGGTGTTCCATCAGAGCTGAAATTAAGGCTGCCATGGCTGTGATGTCACGATAGAGGAAACCTGAGTCTGTCCCTGCTGTGGTGTCACAGAGAGGGGAAAACTGGGGCTGATCACTGTTGTGCAGTGACAGAGAAATTTACACAGGTGCTATGACTTGTCTGTTGCCACACAGGGAATAGAATTGGGGTTGTTCGGGCTGTGGTATCATAGAGAGTTTTAAATTGGTTCTGTCCTGATTGTGATGTCCCAGAGAGGGGAATAATGCGTCTGTCACCACTGTGGTGTCACAGACAGGCGTAATTTAGAGTTGTCACTGCAGTAATGTCACAGAGACCTTGAACTGGGTCCCTCATTGGTGTGATGTCACACACAGAGAGGAGAATACTGAGGCTGCCGCTGCTCTGGTGTCACAGAGAGGAGTAGTTTTGGCCTGTCACTGCTGTGATGTCAGAGAGAGGGGAAAGCGTGTCTGTCACTGCTGCGGTGTTCCAAAGGGGATGAATTTGAGGCTGTCCTAAGTGTGATGTCACAGAGAGGGGAAAATTGAGGCAGCCACTACTGTGGTGTCACAGAGAGGCGTAAATTAGAGTTGTCAGCGCTGTGATGTCACAGGGAGGCGAAAATTGGGCCTCTCTCAGATGTGATGTCACAGAGAGAGGCGTAATGGATCTGTGAGTGCTGTGGTGTCACCGAGAGGCATAAATTAGAGTTGTCAGTGCAGTGATGTCACGGAGAGGAGAAACTGGGTCCCTCATTGGTGTGATGTCACAGATAGAGGAAACCTGAGTCTGCCACTGCAGTGATGTCACAGAGAGGGGAAAACTGGGGCTATCACAGCTGTGGAGTCTCAGAGAAATTATCACAGGTGCTATGACTTGTCTGTTGCCACAAAGGAGATGGAATTGGGGTTGTCATGGCTATGATATCACAGAGAGGTTTTAATCGGTTCTGTCTCTTCTGTGATGTCACGGAGAGGGGAATTATGGGTCTGTCACTGCTGTGGTGTTCCTTTGGGGCTGAAATTAAGGCTGCCGTGGCTGTGATGTCACAGATAGAGGAAACCTGAGTCTGTCCCTGCTGTGGTGTCACAGAGAGGGGAAAACTGGGGCTGATCACTGTTGTGCAGTGACAGAGAAATTTACACAGGTGCTATGACTTGTCTGTTGCCACACAGGGAATGGAATTGGGGTTGTTCAGGCTGTGGTATCACAGAGAGATTTAAATTGGTTCTGTCATGACTGTGATGTCCCAGAGAGGGGAATAATGCGTCTGTCACCACTGTGGTGTCACAGAGAGGTGTAAACTGGACTTGTCATTGCAGTGATCTCACCGGGAGGAGAAAATTGAGGCTTTCACTGCTGTGGCTTATCAGAGGGGATGAATTCTGACTTGTCTTTGATATCAATGCACAGAGAGGAGAAAACTGGCACTATCACCGCTGTAAATGTTACAGATAAGTGTAAGTTGGGCTTGTTCAATCTGTGGGGTGACAGCAAGGGTGAAATTTGGCCTGTCAGTGCTGTGATGTCATAATGGGTGGAAAGTGCACCTTTGACTGCTGTGCTGTCACAGGCAGGCGTAAATTGGGGTTCCCACAGTTGTGATGTCACAGAGAGGGGAAAACTGGGGCTATCACAGCTGTGGAGTCTCAGAGAAAGTAACACAGGTGTTATGACTTGTCTGTTGCCACAAAGGAGATGGAATTGGGGTTGTCATGCCTATGGTATGTCAGAGAGGTTTTAATTGGTTCTGTCTGTTCTGTGATGTCACAGAGCGGGGAATAATGGGTCTGTCAGTGCTGTGGTGTTCCATCAGAGCTGAAATTAAGGCTGCCATGGCTGTGATGTCACAGATAGAGGAAACCTGAGTCTGTCCCTGCTGTGGTGTCACAGAGAGGGGAAAACTGGGGCTGATCACTGTTGTGCAGTGACAGAGAAATTTACACAGGTGCTATGACTTGTCTGTTGCCACACAGGGAATAGAATTGGGGTTGTTCGGGCTGTGGTATCATAGAGAGTTTTAAATTGGTTCTGTCCTGATTGTGATGTCCCAGAGAGGGGAATAATGCGTCTGTCACCACTGTGGTGTCACAGACAGGCGTAATTTAGAGTTGTCACTGCAGTAATGTCACAGAGACCTTGAACTGGGTCCCTCATTGGTGTGATGTCACACACAGAGAGGAGAATACTGAGGCTGCCGCTGCTCTGGTGTCACAGAGAGGAGTAGTTTTGGCCTGTCACTGCTGTGATGTCAGAGAGAGGGGAAAGCGTGTCTGTCACTGCTGCGGTGTTCCAAAGGGGATGAATTTGAGGCTGTCCTAAGTGTGATGTCACAGAGAGGGGAAAATTGAGGCAGCCACTACTGTGGTGTTTCAGAGAGGCGTAAATTAGAGTTGTCAGCGCTGTGATGTCACAGGGAGGCGAAAATTGGACCTCTCTCAGATGTGATGTCACAGAGAGAGGCGTAATGGATCTGTGAGTGCTGTGGTGTCACCGAGAGGCATAAATTAGAGTTGTCAGTGCAGTGATGACACGGAGAGGAGAAACTGGGTCCCTCATTGGTGTGATGTCACAGATAGAGGAAACCTGAGTCTGCCACTGCAGTGATGTCACAGAGAGGGGAAAACTGGGGCTATCACAGCTGTGGAGTCTCAGAGAAATTATCACAGGTGCTATGACTTGTCTGTTGCCACAAAGGAGATGGAATTGGGGTTGTCATGGCTATGATATCACAGAGAGGTTTTAATCGGTTCTGTCTCTTCTGTGATGTCACGGAGAGGGGAATTATGGGTCTGTCACTGCTGTGGTGTTCCTTTGGGGCTGAAATTAAGGCTGCCGTGGCTGTGATGTCACAGATAGAGGAAACCTGAGTCTGTCCCTGCTGTGGTGTCACAGAGAGGGGAAAACTGGGGCTGATCACTGTTGTGCAGTGACAGAGAAATTTACACAGGTGCTATGACTTGTCTGTTGCCACACAGGGAATGGAATTGGGGTTGTTCGGGCTGTGGTATCACAGAGAGATTTAAATTGGTTCTGTCATGACTGTGATGTCCCAGAGAGGGGAATAATGCGTCTGTCACCACTGTGGTGTCACAGAGAGGTGTAAACTGGACTTGTCATTGCAGTGATCTCACCGGGAGGAGAAAATTGAGGCTTTCACTGCTGTGGCTTATCAGAGGGGATGAATTCTGACTTGTCTTTGATATCAATGCACAGAGAGGAGAAAACTGGCACTATCACCGCTGTAAATGTTACAGATAAGTGTAAGTTGGGCTTGTTCAATCTGTGGGGTGACAGCAAGGGTGAAATTTGGCCTGTCAGTGCTGTGATGTCATAATGGGTGGAAAGTGCACCTTTGACTGCTGTGCTGTCACAGGCAGGCGTAAATTGGGGTTCCCACAGTTGTGATGTCACAGAGAGGGGAAAACTGGGGCTATCACAGCTGTGGAGTCTCAGAGAAAGTAACACAGGTGTTATGACTTGTCTGTTGCCACAAAGGAGATGGAATTGGGGTTGTCATGCCTATGGTATGTCAGAGAGGTTTTAATTGGTTCTGTCTGTTCTGTGATGTCACAGAGCGGGGAATAATGGGTCTGTCAGTGCTGTGGTGTTCCATCAGAGCTGAAATTAAGGCTGCCATGGCTGTGATGTCACAGATAGAGGAAACCTGAGTCTGTCCCTGCTGTGGTGTCACAGAGATGGGAAAACTGGGGCTGATCACTGTTGTGCAGTGACAGAGAAATTTACACAGGTGCTATGACTTGTCTGTTGCCACACAGGGAATAGAATTGGGGTTGTTCGGGCTGTGGTATCATAGAGAGTTTTAAATTGGTTCTGTCCTGATTGTGATGTCCCAGAGAGGGGAATAATGCGTCTGTCACCACTGTGGTGTCACAGACAGGCGTAATTTAGAGTTGTCACTGCAGTAATGTCACAGAGACCTTGAACTGGGTCCCTCATTGGTGTGATGTCACACACACAGAGAGGAGAATACTGAGGCTGCCGCTGCTCTGGTGTCACAGAGAGGAGTAGTTTTGGCCTGTCACTGCTGTGATGTCAGAGAGAGGGGAAAGCGTGTCTGTCACTGCTGCGGTGTTCCAAAGGGGATGAATTTGAGGCTGTCCTAAGTGTGATGTCACAGAGAGGGGAAAATTGAGGCAGCCACTACTGTGGTGTCACAGAGAGGCGTAAATTAGAGTTGTCAGCGCTGTGATGTCACAGGGAGGCGAAAATTGGGCCTCTCTCAGATGTGATGTCACAGAGAGAGGCGTAATGGATCTGTGAGTGCTGTGGTGTCACCGAGAGGCATAAATTAGAGTTGTCAGTGCAGTGATGTCACGGAGAGGAGAAACTGGGTCCCTCATTGGTGTGATGTCACAGATAGAGGAAACCTGAGTCTGCCACTGCAGTGATGTCACAGAGAGGGGAAAACTGGGGCTATCACAGCTGTGGAGTCTCAGAGAAATTATCACAGGTGCTATGACTTGTCTGTTGCCACAAAGGAGATGGAATTGGGGTTGTCATGGCTATGATATCACAGAGAGGTTTTAATCGGTTCTGTCTCTTCTGTGATGTCACGGAGAGGGGAATTCTGGGTCTGTCACTGCTGTGGTGTTCCTTTGGGGCTGAAATTAAGGCTGCCGTGGCTGTGATGTCACAGATAGAGGAAACCTGAGTCTGTCCCTGCTGTGGTGTCACAGAGAGGGGAAAACTGGGGCTGATCACTGTTGTGCAGTGACAGAGAAATTTACACAGGTGCTATGACTTGTCTGTTGCCACACAGGGAATGGAATTGGGGTTGTTCGGGCTGTGGTATCACAGAGAGATTTAAATTGGTTCTGTCATGACTGTGATGTCCCAGAGAGGGGAATAATGCGTCTGTCACCACTGTGGTGTCACAGAGAGGTGTAAACTGGACTTGTCATTGCAGTGATCTCACCGGGAGGAGAAAATTGAGGCTTTCACTGCTGTGGCTTATCAGAGGGGATGAATTCTGACTTGTCTTTGATATCAATGCACAGAGAGGAGAAAACTGGCACTATCACCGCTGTAAATGTTACAGATAAGTGTAAGTTGGGCTTGTTCAATCTGTGGGTTGACAGCAAGGGTGAAATTTGGCCTGTCAGTGCTGTGATGTCATAATGGGTGGAAAGTGCACCTTTGACTGCTGTGCTGTCACAGGCAGGCGTAAATTGGGGTTCCCACAGTTGTGATGTCACAGAGAGGGGAAAACTGGGGCTATCACAGCTGTGGAGTCTCAGAGAAAGTAACACAGGTGTTATGACTTGTCTGTTGCCACAAAGGAGATGGAATTGGGGTTGTCATGCCTATGGTATGTCAGAGAGGTTTTAACTGGTTCTGTCTGTTCTGTGATGTCACAGAGCGGGGAATAATGGGTCTGTCAGTGCTGTGGTGTTCCATCAGAGCTGAAATTAAGGCTGCCGTGGCTGTGATGTCACAGATAGAGGAAACCTGAGTCTGTCCCTGCTGTGGTGTCACAGAGAGGGGAAAACTGGGGCTGATCACTGTTGTGCAGTGACAGAGAAATTTACACAGGTGCTATGACTTGTCTGTTGCCACACAGGGAATAGAATTGGGGTTGTTCGGGCTGTGGTATCATAGAGAGTTTTAAATTGGTTCTGTCATGATTGTGATGTCCCAGAGAGGGGAATAATGCGTCTGTCACCACTGTGGTGTCACAGACAGGCGTAATTTAGAGTTGTCACTGCAGTAATGTCACAGAGACCTTGAACTGGGTCCCTCATTGGTGTGATGTCACACACAGAGAGGAGAATACTGAGGCTGCCGCTGCTCTGGTGTCACAGAGAGGAGTAGTTTTGGCCTGTCACTGCTGTGATGTCAGAGAGAGGGGAAAGCGTGTCTGTCACTGCTGCGGTGTTCCAAAGGGGATGAATTTGAGGCTGTCCTAAGTGTGATGTCACAGAGAGGGGAAAATTGAGGCAGCCACTACTGTGGTGTCACAGAGAGGCGTAAATTAGAGTTGTCAGCGCTGTGATGTCACAGGGAGGCGAAAATTGGGCCTCTCTCAGATGTGATGTCACAGAGAGAGGCGTAATGGATCTGTGAGTGCTGTGGTGTCACCGAGAGGCATAAATTAGAGTTGTCAGTGCAGTGATGTCACGGAGAGGAGAAACAGGGTCCCTCATTGGTGTGATGTCACAGATAGAGGAAACCTGAGTCTGCCACTGCAGTGATGTCACAGAGAGGGGAAAACTGGGGCTATCACAGCTGTGGAGTCTCAGAGAAATTATCACAGGTGCTATGACTTGTCTGTTGCCACAAAGGAGATGGAATTGGGGTTGTCATGGCTATGATATCACAGAGAGGTTTTAATCGGTTCTGTCTCTTCTGTGATGTCACGGAGAGGGGAATTATGGGTCTGTCACTGCTGTGGTGTTCCTTTGGGGCTGAAATTAAGGCTGCCGTGGCTGTGATGTCACAGATAGAGGAAACCTGAGTCTGTCCCTGCTGTGGTGTCACAGAGAGGGGAAAACTGGGGCTGATCACTGTTGTGCAGTGACAGAGAAATTTACACAGGTGCTATGACTTGTCTGTTGCCACACAGGGAATGGAATTGGGGTTGTTCGGGCTGTGGTATCACAGAGAGATTTAAATTGGTTCTGTCATGACTGTGATGTCCCAGAGAGGGGAATAATGCGTCTGTCACCACTGTGGTGTCACAGAGAGGTGTAAACTGGACTTGTCATTGCAGTGATCTCACCGGGAGGAGAAAACTGAGGCTTTCACTGCTGTGGCTTATCAGAGGGGATGAATTCTGACTTGTCTTTGATATCAATGCACAGAGAGGAGAAAACTGGCACTATCACCGCTGTAAATGTTACAGATAAGTGTAAGTTGGGCTTGTTCAATCTGTGGGGTGACAGCAAGGGTGAAATTTGGCCTGTCAGTGCTGTGATGTCATAATGGGTGGAAAGTGCACCTTTGACTGCTGTGCTGTCACAGGCAGGCGTAAATTGGGGTTCCCACAGTTGTGATGTCACAGAGAGGGGAAAACTGGGGCTATCACAGCTGTGGAGTCTCAGAGAAAGTAACACAGGTGTTATGACTTGTCTGTTGCCACAAAGGAGATGGAATTGGGGTTGTCATGCCTATGGTATGTCAGAGAGGTTTTAACTGGTTCTGTCTGTTCTGTGATGTCACAGAGCGGGGAATAATGGGTCTGTCAGTGCTGTGGTGTTCCATCAGAGCTGAAATTAAGGCTGCCATGGCTGTGATGTCACAGATAGAGGAAACCTGAGTCTGTCCCTGCTGTGGTGTCACAGAGAGGGGAAAACTGGGGCTGATCACTGTTGTGCAGTGACAGAGAAATTTACACAGGTGCTATGACTTGTCTGTTGCCACACAGGGAATAGAATTGGGGTTGTTCGGGCTGTGGTATCATAGAGAGTTTTAAATTGGTTCTGTCATGATTGTGATGTCCCAGAGAGGGGAATAATGCGTCTGTCACCACTGTGGTGTCACAGACAGGCGTAATTTAGAGTTGTCACTGCAGTAATGTCACAGAGACCTTGAACTGGGTCCCTCATTGGTGTGATGTCACACACAGAGAGGAGAATACTGAGGCTGCCGCTGCTCTGGTGTCACAGAGAGGAGTAGTTTTGGCCTGTCACTGCTGTGATGTCAGAGAGAGGGGAAAGCGGGTCTGTCACTGCTGCGGTGTTCCAAAGGGGATGAATTTGAGGCTGTCCTAAGTGTGATGTCACAGAGAGGGGAAAATTGAGGCAGCCACTACTGTGGTGTCACAGAGAGGCGTAAATTAGAGTTGTCAGCGCTGTGATGTCACAGGGAGGTGAAAATTGGGCCTCTCTCAGATGTGATGTCACAGAGAGAGGCGTAATGGATCTGTGAGTGCTGTGGTGTCACCGAGAGGCATAAATTAGAGTTGTCAGTGCAGTGATGTCACGGAGAGGAGAAACTGGGTCCCTCATTGGTGTGATGTCACAGATAGAGGAAACCTGAGTCTGCCACTGCAGTGATGTCACAGAGAGGGGAAAACTGGGGCTATCACAGCTGTGGAGTCTCAGAGAAATTATCACAGGTGCTATGACTTGTCTGTTGCCACAAAGGAGATGGAATTGGGGTTGTCATGGCTATGATATCACAGAGAGGTTTTAATCGGTTCTGTCTCTTCTGTGATGTCACGGAGAGGGGAATTATGGGTCTGTCACTGCTGTGGTGTTCCTTTGGGGCTGAAATTAAGGCTGCCGTGGCTGTGATGTCACAGATAGAGGAAACCTGAGTCTGTCCCTGCTGTGGTGTCACAGAGAGGGGAAAACTGGGGCTGATCACTGTTGTGCAGTGACAGAGAAATTTACACAGGTGCTATGACTTGTCTGTTGCCACACAGGGAATGGAATTGGGGTTGTTCGGGCTGTGGTATCACAGAGAGATTTAAATTGGTTCTGTCATGACTGTGATGTCCCAGAGAGGGGAATAATGCGTCTGTCACCACTGTGGTGTCACAGAGAGGTGTAAACTGGACTTGTCATTGCAGTGATCTCACCGGGAGGAGAAAACTGAGGCTTTCACTGCTGTGGCTTATCAGAGGGGATGAATTCTGACTTGTCTTTGATATCAATGCACAGAGAGGAGAAAACTGGCACTATCACCGCTGTAAATGTTACAGATAAGTGTAAGTTGGGCTTGTTCAATCTGTGGGGTGACAGCAAGGGTGAAATTTGGCCTGTCAGTGCTGTGATGTCATAATGGGTGGAAAGTGCACCTTTGACTGCTGTGCTGTCACAGGCAGGCGTAAATTGGGGTTCCCACAGTTGTGATGTCACAGAGAGGGGAAAACTGGGGCTATCACAGCTGTGGAGTCTCAGAGAAAGTAACACAGGTGTTATGACTTGTCTGTTGCCACAAAGGAGATGGAATTGGGGTTGTCATGCCTATGGTATGTCAGAGAGGTTTTAACTGGTTCTGTCTGTTCTGTGATGTCACAGAGCGGGGAATAATGGGTCTGTCAGTGCTGTGGTGTTCCATCAGAGCTGAAATTAAGGCTGCCATGGCTGTGATGTCACAGATAGAGGAAACCTGAGTCTGTCCCTGCTGTGGTGTCACAGAGAGGGGAAAACTGGGGCTGATCACTGTTGTGCAGTGACAGAGAAATTTACACAGGTGCTATGACTTGTCTGTTGCCACACAGGGAATAGAATTGGGGTTGTTCGGGCTGTGGTATCATAGAGAGTTTTAAATTGGTTCTGTCATGATTGTGATGTCCCAGAGAGGGGAATAATGCGTCTGTCACCACTGTGGTGTCACAGACAGGCGTAATTTAGAGTTGTCACTGCAGTAATGTCACAGAGACCTTGAACTGGGTCCCTCATTGGTGTGATGTCACACACAGAGAGGAGAATACTGAGGCTGCCGCTGCTCTGGTGTCACAGAGAGGAGTAGTTTTGGCCTGTCACTGCTGTGATGTCAGAGAGAGGGGAAAGCGGGTCTGTCACTGCTGCGGTGTTCCAAAGGGGATGAATTTGAGGCTGTCCTAAGTGTGATGTCACAGAGAGGGGAAAATTGAGGCAGCCACTACTGTGGTGTCACAGAGAGGCGTAAATTAGAGTTGTCAGCGCTGTGATGTCACAGGGAGGCGAAAATTGGGCCTCTCTCAGATGTGATGTCACAGAGAGAGGCGTAATGGATCTGTGAGTGCTGTGGTGTCACCGAGAGGCATAAATTAGAGTTGTCAGTGCAGTGATGTCACGGAGAGGAGAAACTGGGTCCCTCATTGGTGTGATGTCACAGATAGAGGAAACCTGAGTCTGCCACTGCAGTGATGTCACAGAGAGGGGAAAACTGGGGCTATCACAGCTGTGGAGTCTCAGAGAAATTATCACAGGTGCTATGACTTGTCTGTTGCCACAAAGGAGATGGAATTGGGGTTGTCATGGCTATGATATCACAGAGAGGTTTTAATCGGTTCTGTCTCTTCTGTGATGTCACGGAGAGGGGAATTATGGGTCTGTCACTGCTGTGGTGTTCCTTTGGGGCTGAAATTAAGGCTGCCGTGGCTGTGATGTCACAGATAGAGGAAACCTGAGTCTGTCCCTGCTGTGGTGTCACAGAGAGGGGAAAACTGGGGCTGATCACTGTTGTGCAGTGACAGAGAAATTTACACAGGTGCTATGACTTGTCTGTTGCCACACAGGGAATGGAATTGGGGTTGTTCGGGCTGTGGTATCACAGAGAGATTTAAATTGGTTCTGTCATGACTGTGATGTCCCAGAGAGGGGAATAATGCATCTGTCACCACTGTGGTGTCACAGAGAGGTGTAAACTGGACTTGTCATTGCAGTGATCTCACCGGGAGGAGAAAATTGAGGCTTTCACTGCTGTGGCTTATCAGAGGGGATGAATTCTGACTTGTCTTTGATATCAATGCACAGAGAGGAGAAAACTGGCACTATCACCGCTGTAAATGTTACAGATAAGTGTAAGTTGGGCTTGTTCAATCTGTGGGTTGACAGCAAGGGTGAAATTTGGCCTGTCAGTGCTGTGATGTCATAATGGGTGGAAAGTGCACCTTTGACTGCTGTGCTGTCACAGGCAGGCGTAAATTGGGGTTCCCACAGTTGTGATGTCACAGAGAGGGGAAAACTGGGGCTATCACAGCTGTGGAGTCTCAGAGAAAGTAACACAGGTGTTATGACTTGTCTGTTGCCACAAAGGAGATGGAATTGGGGTTGTCATGCCTATGGTATGTCAGAGAGGTTTTAATTGGTTCTGTCTGTTCTGTGATGTCACAGAGCGGGGAATAATGGGTCTGTCAGTGCTGTGGTGTTCCATCAGAGCTGAAATTAAGGCTGCCATGGCTGTGATGTCACGATAGAGGAAACCTGAGTCTGTCCCTGCTGTGGTGTCACAGAGAGGGGAAAACTGGGGCTGATCACTGTTGTGCAGTGACAGAGAAATTTACACAGGTGCTATGACTTGTCTGTTGCCACACAGGGAATAGAATTGGGGTTGTTCGGGCTGTGGTATCATAGAGAGTTTTAAATTGGTTCTGTCATGATTGTGATGTCCCAGAGAGGGGAATAATGCGTCTGTCACCACTGTGGTGTCACAGACAGGCGTAATTTAGAGTTGTCACTGCAGTAATGTCACAGAGACCTTGAACTGGGTCCCTCATTGGTGTGATGTCACACACACAGAGAGGAGAATACTGAGGCTGCCGCTGCTCTGGTGTCACAGAGAGGAGTAGTTTTGGCCTGTCACTGCTGTGATGTCAGAGAGAGGGGAAAGCGTGTCTGTCACTGCTGCGGTGTTCCAAAGGGGATGAATTTGAGGCTGTCCTAAGTGTGATGTCACAGAGAGGGGAAAATTGAGGCAGCCACTACTGTGGTGTCACAGAGAGGCGTAAATTAGAGTTGTCAGCGCTGTGATGTCACAGGGAGGCGAAAATTGGGCCTCTCTCAGATGTGATGTCACAGAGAGAGGCGTAATGGATCTGTGAGTGCTGTGGTGTCACCAAGAGGCATAAATTAGAGTTGTCAGTGCAGTGATGTCACGGAGAGGAGAAACAGGGTCCCTCATTGGTGTGATGTCACAGATAGAGGAAACCTGAGTCTGCCACTGCAGTGATGTCACAGAGAGGGGAAAACTGGGGCTATCACAGCTGTGGAGTCTCAGAGAAATTATCACAGGTGCTATGACTTGTCTGTTGCCACAAAGGAGATGGAATTGGGGTTGTCATGGCTATGATATCACAGAGAGGTTTTAATCGGTTCTGTCTCTTCTGTGATGTCACGGAGAGGGGAATTATGGGTCTGTCACTGCTGTGGTGTTCCTTTGGGGCTGAAATTAAGGCTGCCGTGGCTGTGATGTCACAGATAGAGGAAACCTGAGTCTGTCCCTGCTGTGGTGTCACAGAGAGGGGAAAACTGGGGCTGATCACTGTTGTGCAGTGACAGAGAAATTTACACAGGTGCTATGACTTGTCTGTTGCCACACAGGGAATGGAATTGGGGTTGTTCGGGCTGTGGTATCACAGAGAGATTTAAATTGGTTCTGTCATGACTGTGATGTCCCAGAGAGGGGAATAATGCGTCTGTCACCACTGTGGTGTCACAGAGAGGTGTAAACTGGACTTGTCATTGCAGTGATCTCAGCGGGAGGAGAAAATTGAGGCTTTCACTGCTGTGGCTTATCAGAGGGGATGAATTCTGACTTGTCTTTGATATCAATGCACAGAGAGGAGAAAACTGGCACTATCACCGCTGTAAATGTTACAGATAAGTGTAAGTTGGGCTTGTTCAATCTGTGGGTTGACAGCAAGGGTGAAATTTGGCCTGTCAGTGCTGTGATGTCATAATGGGTGGAAAGTGCACCTTTGACTGCTGTGCTGTCACAGGCAGGCGTAAATTGGGGTTCCCACAGTTGTGATGTCACAGAGAGGGGAAAACTGGGGCTATCACAGCTGTGGAGTCTCAGAGAAAGTAACACAGGTGTTATGACTTGTCTGTTGCCACAAAGGAGATGGAATTGGGGTTGTCATGCCTATGGTATGTCAGAGAGGTTTTAATTGGTTCTGTCTGTTCTGTGATGTCACAGAGCGGGGAATAATGGGTCTGTCAGTGCTGTGGTGTTCCATCAGAGCTGAAATTAAGGCTGCCATGGCTGTGATGTCACGATAGAGGAAACCTGAGTCTGTCCCTGCTGTGGTGTCACAGAGAGGGGAAAACTGGGGCTGATCACTGTTGTGCAGTGACAGAGAAATTTACACAGGTGCTATGACTTGTCTGTTGCCACACAGGGAATAGAATTGGGGTTGTTCGGGCTGTGGTATCATAGAGAGTTTTAAATTGGTTCTGTCATGATTGTGATGTCCCAGAGAGGGGAATAATGCGTCTGTCACCACTGTGGTGTCACAGACAGGCGTAATTTAGAGTTGTCACTGCAGTAATGTCACAGAGACCTTGAACTGGGTCCCTCATTGGTGTGATGTCACACACACAGAGAGGAGAATACTGAGGCTGCCGCTGCTCTGGTGTCACAGAGAGGAGTAGTTTTGGCCTGTCACTGCTGTGATGTCAGAGAGAGGGGAAAGCGTGTCTGTCACTGCTGCGGTGTTCCAAAGGGGATGAATTTGAGGCTGTCCTAAGTGTGATGTCACAGAGAGGGGAAAATTGAGGCAGCCACTACTGTGGTGTCACAGAGAGGCGTAAATTAGAGTTGTCAGCGCTGTGATGTCACAG
The DNA here is from genome assembly GCF_971803275.1 of Cyanistes caeruleus. Classification (NCBI taxonomy): domain Eukaryota; kingdom Metazoa; phylum Chordata; class Aves; order Passeriformes; family Paridae; genus Cyanistes; species Cyanistes caeruleus. Next base: position 61,600 of record NW_028255899.1, read on the forward strand.
GGAGGCGAAAATTGGGCCTCTCTCAGATGTGATGTCACAGAGAGAGGCGTAATGGATCTGTGAGTGCTGTGGTGTCACCAAGAGGCATAAATTAGAGTTGTCAGTGCAGTGATGTCACGGAGAGGAGAAACAGGGTCCCTCATTGGTGTGATGTCACAGATAGAGGAAACCTGAGTCTGCCACTGCAGTGATGTCACAGAGAGGGGAAAACTGGGGCTATCACAGCTGTGGAGTCTCAGAGAAATTATCACAGGTGCTATGACTTGTCTGTTGCCACAAAGGAGATGGAATTGGGGTTGTCATGGCTATGATATCACAGAGAGGTTTTAATCGGTTCTGTCTCTTCTGTGATGTCACGGAGAGGGGAATTATGGGTCTGTCACTGCTGTGGTGTTCCTTTGGGGCTGAAATTAAGGCTGCCGTGGCTGTGATGTCACAGATAGAGGAAACCTGAGTCTGTCCCTGCTGTGGTGTCACAGAGAGGGGAAAACTGGGGCTGATCACTGTTGTGCAGTGACAGAGAAATTTACACAGGTGCTATGACTTGTCTGTTGCCACACAGGGAATGGAATTGGGGTTGTTCGGGCTGTGGTATCACAGAGAGATTTAAATTGGTTCTGTCATGACTGTGATGTCCCAGAGAGGGGAATAATGCGTCTGTCACCACTGTGGTGTCACAGAGAGGTGTAAACTGGACTTGTCATTGCAGTGATCTCACCGGGAGGAGAAAATTGAGGCTTTCACTGCTGTGGCTTATCAGAGGGGATGAATTCTGACTTGTCTTTGATATCAATGCACAGAGAGGAGAAAACTGGCACTATCACCGCTGTAAATGTTACAGATAAGTGTAAGTTGGGCTTGTTCAATCTGTGGGGTGACAGCAAGGGTGAAATTTGGCCTGTCAGTGCTGTGATGTCATAATGGGTGGAAAGTGCACCTTTGACTGCTGTGCTGTCACAGGCAGGCGTAAATTGGGGTTCCCACAGTTGTGATGTCACAGAGAGGGGAAAACTGGGGCTATCACAGCTGTGGAGTCTCAGAGAAAGTAACACAGGTGTTATGACTTGTCTGTTGCCACAAAGGAGATGGAATTGGGGTTGTCATGCCTATGGTATGTCAGAGAGGTTTTAACTGGTTCTGTCTGTTCTGTGATGTCACAGAGCGGGGAATAATGGGTCTGTCAGTGCTGTGGTGTTCCATCAGAGCTGAAATTAAGGCTGCCATGGCTGTGATGTCACAGATAGAGGAAACCTGAGTCTGTCCCTGCTGTGGTGTCACAGAGAGGGGAAAACTGGGGCTGATCACTGTTGTGCAGTGACAGAGAAATTTACACAGGTGCTATGACTTGTCTGTTGCCACACAGGGAATAGAATTGGGGTTGTTCGGGCTGTGGTATCATAGAGAGTTTTAAATTGGTTCTGTCATGATTGTGATGTCCCAGAGAGGGGAATAATGCGTCTGTCACCACTGTGGTGTCACAGACAGGCGTAATTTAGAGTTGTCACTGCAGTAATGTCACAGAGACCTTGAACTGGGTCCCTCATTGGTGTGATGTCACACACAGAGAGGAGAATACTGAGGCTGCCGCTGCTCTGGTGTCACAGAGAGGAGTAGTTTTGGCCTGTCACTGCTGTGATGTCAGAGAGAGGGGAAAGCGTGTCTGTCACTGCTGCGGTGTTCCAAAGGGGATGAATTTGAGGCTGTCCTAAGTGTGATGTCACAGAGAGGGGAAAATTGAGGCAGCCACTACTGTGGTGTCACAGAGAGGCGTAAATTAGAGTTGTCAGCGCTGTGATGTCACAGGGAGGCGAAAATTGGGCCTCTCTCAGATGTGATGTCACAGAGAGAGGCGTAATGGATCTGTGAGTGCTGTGGTGTCACCGAGAGGCATAAATTAGAGTTGTCAGTGCAGTGATGACACGGAGAGGAGAAACTGGGTCCCTCATTGGTGTGATGTCACAGATAGAGGAAACCTGAGTCTGCCACTGCAGTGATGTCACAGAGAGGGGAAAACTGGGGCTATCACAGCTGTGGAGTCTCAGAGAAATTATCACAGGTGCTATGACTTGTCTGTTGCCACAAAGGAGATGGAATTGGGGTTGTCATGGCTATGATATCACAGAGAGGTTTTAATCGGTTCTGTCTCTTCTGTGATGTCACGGAGAGGGGAATTATGGGTCTGTCACTGCTGTGGTGTTCCTTTGGGGCTGAAATTAAGGCTGCCGTGGCTGTGATGTCACAGATAGAGGAAACCTGAGTCTGTCCCTGCTGTGGTGTCACAGAGAGGGGAAAACTGGGGCTGATCACTGTTGTGCAGTGACAGAGAAATTTACACAGGTGCTATGACTTGTCTGTTGCCACACAGGGAATGGAATTGGGGTTGTTCGGGCTGTGGTATCACAGAGAGATTTAAATTGGTTCTGTCATGACTGTGATGTCCCAGAGAGGGGAATAATGCGTCTGTCACCACTGTGGTGTCACAGAGAGGTGTAAACTGGACTTGTCATTGCAGTGATCTCACCGGGAGGAGAAAATTGAGGCTTTCACTGCTGTGGCTTATCAGAGGGGATGAATTCTGACTTGTCTTTGATATCAATGCACAGAGAGGAGAAAACTGGCACTATCACCGCTGTAAATGTTACAGATAAGTGTAAGTTGGGCTTGTTCAATCTGTGGGGTGACAGCAAGGGTGAAATTTGGCCTGTCAGTGCTGTGATGTCATAATGGGTGGAAAGTGCACCTTTGACTGCTGTGCTGTCACAGGCAGGCGTAAATTGGGGTTCCCACAGTTGTGATGTCACAGAGAGGGGAAAACTGGGGCTATCACAGCTGTGGAGTCTCAGAGAAAGTAACACAGGTGTTATGACTTGTCTGTTGCCACAAAGGAGATGGAATTGGGGTTGTCATGCCTATGGTATGTCAGAGAGGTTTTAATTGGTTCTGTCTGTTCTGTGATGTCACAGAGCGGGGAATAATGGGTCTGTCAGTGCTGTGGTGTTCCATCAGAGCTGAAATTAAGGCTGCCATGGCTGTGATGTCACAGATAGAGGAAACCTGAGTCTGTCCCTGCTGTGGTGTCACAGAGAGGGGAAAACTGGGGCTGATCACTGTTGTGCAGTGACAGAGAAATTTACACAGGTGCTATGACTTGTCTGTTGCCACACAGGGAATAGAATTGGGGTTGTTCGGGCTGTGGTATCATAGAGAGTTTTAAATTGGTTCTGTCATGATTGTGATGTCCCAGAGAGGGGAATAATGCATCTGTCACCACTGTGGTGTCACAGACAGGCGTAATTTAGAGTTGTCACTGCAGTAATGTCACAGAGACCTTGAACTGGGTCCCTCATTGGTGTGATGTCACACACAGAGAGGAGAATACTGAGGCTGCCGCTGCTCTGGTGTCACAGAGAGGAGTAGTTTTGGCCTGTCACTGCTGTGATGTCAGAGAGAGGGGAAAGCGTGTCTGTCACTGCTGCGGTGTTCCAAAGGGGATGAATTTGAGGCTGTCCTAAGTGTGATGTCACAGAGAGGGGAAAATTGAGGCAGCCACTACTGTGGTGTCACAGAGAGGCGTAAATTAGAGTTGTCAGCGCTGTGATGTCACAGGGAGGCGAAAATTGGGCCTCTCTCAGATGTGATGTCACAGAGAGAGGCGTAATGGATCTGTGAGTGCTGTGGTGTCACCAAGAGGCATAAATTAGAGTTGTCAGTGCAGTGATGTCACGGAGAGGAGAAACAGGGTCCCTCATTGGTGTGATGTCACAGATAGAGGAAACCTGAGTCTGCCACTGCAGTGATGTCACAGAGAGGGGAAAACTGGGGCTATCACAGCTGTGGAGTCTCAGAGAAATTATCACAGGTGCTATGACTTGTCTGTTGCCACAAAGGAGATGGAATTGGGGTTGTCATGGCTATGATATCACAGAGAGGTTTTAATCGGTTCTGTCTCTTCTGTGATGTCACGGAGAGGGGAATTATGGGTCTGTCACTGCTGTGGTGTTCCTTTGGGGCTGAAATTAAGGCTGCCGTGGCTGTGATGTCACAGATAGAGGAAACCTGAGTCTGTCCCTGCTGTGGTGTCACAGAGAGGGGAAAACTGGGGCTGATCACTGTTGTGCAGTGACAGAGAAATTTACACAGGTGCTATGACTTGTCTGTTGCCACACAGGGAATGGAATTGGGGTTGTTCGGGCTGTGGTATCACAGAGAGATTTAAATTGGTTCTGTCATGACTGTGATGTCCCAGAGAGGGGAATAATGCGTCTGTCACCACTGTGGTGTCACAGAGAGGTGTAAACTGGACTTGTCATTGCAGTGATCTCACCGGGAGGAGAAAACTGAGGCTTTCACTGCTGTGGCTTATCAGAGGGGATGAATTCTGACTTGTCTTTGATATCAATGCACAGAGAGGAGAAAACTGGCACTATCACCGCTGTAAATGTTACAGATAAGTGTAAGTTGGGCTTGTTCAATCTGTGGGGTGACAGCAAGGGTGAAATTTGGCCTGTCAGTGCTGTGATGTCATAATGGGTGGAAAGTGCACCTTTGACTGCTGTGCTGTCACAGGCAGGCGTAAATTGGGGTTCCCACAGTTGTGATGTCACAGAGAGGGGAAAACTGGGGCTATCACAGCTGTGGAGTCTCAGAGAAAGTAACACAGGTGTTATGACTTGTCTGTTGCCACAAAGGAGATGGAATTGGGGTTGTCATGCCTATGGTATGTCAGAGAGGTTTTAACTGGTTCTGTCTGTTCTGTGATGTCACAGAGCGGGGAATAATGGGTCTGTCAGTGCTGTGGTGTTCCATCAGAGCTGAAATTAAGGCTGCCATGGCTGTGATGTCACAGATAGAGGAAACCTGAGTCTGTCCCTGCTGTGGTGTCACAGAGAGGGGAAAACTGGGGCTGATCACTGTTGTGCAGTGACAGAGAAATTTACACAGGTGCTATGACTTGTCTGTTGCCACACAGGGAATAGAATTGGGGTTGTTCGGGCTGTGGTATCATAGAGAGTTTTAAATTGGTTCTGTCATGATTGTGATGTCCCAGAGAGGGGAATAATGCGTCTGTCACCACTGTGGTGTCACAGACAGGCGTAATTTAGAGTTGTCACTGCAGTAATGTCACAGAGACCTTGAACTGGGTCCCTCATTGGTGTGATGTCACACACAGAGAGGAGAATACTGAGGCTGCCGCTGCTCTGGTGTCACAGAGAGGAGTAGTTTTGGCCTGTCACTGCTGTGATGTCAGAGAGAGGGGAAAGCGGGTCTGTCACTGCTGCGGTGTTCCAAAGGGGATGAATTTGAGGCTGTCCTAAGTGTGATGTCACAGAGAGGGGAAAATTGAGGCAGCCACTACTGTGGTGTCACAGAGAGGCGTAAATTAGAGTTGTCAGCGCTGTGATGTCACAGGGAGGCGAAAATTGGGCCTCTCTCAGATGTGATGTCACAGAGAGAGGCGTAATGGATCTGTGAGTGCTGTGGTGTCACCGAGAGGCATAAATTAGAGTTGTCAGTGCAGTGATGTCACGGAGAGGAGAAACTGGGTCCCTCATTGGTGTGATGTCACAGATAGAGGAAACCTGAGTCTGCCACTGCAGTGATGTCACAGAGAGGGGAAAACTGGGGCTATCACAGCTGTGGAGTCTCAGAGAAATTATCACAGGTGCTATGACTTGTCTGTTGCCACAAAGGAGATGGAATTGGGGTTGTCATGGCTATGATATCACAGAGAGGTTTTAATCGGTTCTGTCTCTTCTGTGATGTCACGGAGAGGGGAATTATGGGTCTGTCACTGCTGTGGTGTTCCTTTGGGGCTGAAATTAAGGCTGCCGTGGCTGTGATGTCACAGATAGAGGAAACCTGAGTCTGTCCCTGCTGTGGTGTCACAGAGAGGGGAAAACTGGGGCTGATCACTGTTGTGCAGTGACAGAGAAATTTACACAGGTGCTATGACTTGTCTGTTGCCACACAGGGAATGGAATTGGGGTTGTTCGGGCTGTGGTATCACAGAGAGATTTAAATTGGTTCTGTCATGACTGTGATGTCCCAGAGAGGGGAATAATGCGTCTGTCACCACTGTGGTGTCACAGAGAGGTGTAAACTGGACTTGTCATTGCAGTGATCTCACCGGGAGGAGAAAACTGAGGCTTTCACTGCTGTGGCTTATCAGAGGGGATGAATTCTGACTTGTCTTTGATATCAATGCACAGAGAGGAGAAAACTGGCACTATCACCGCTGTAAATGTTACAGATAAGTGTAAGTTGGGCTTGTTCAATCTGTGGGGTGACAGCAAGGGTGAAATTTGGCCTGTCAGTGCTGTGATGTCATAATGGGTGGAAAGTGCACCTTTGACTGCTGTGCTGTCACAGGCAGGCGTAAATTGGGGTTCCCACAGTTGTGATGTCACAGAGAGGGGAAAACTGGGGCTATCACAGCTGTGGAGTCTCAGAGAAAGTAACACAGGTGTTATGACTTGTCTGTTGCCACAAAGGAGATGGAATTGGGGTTGTCATGCCTATGGTATGTCAGAGAGGTTTTAACTGGTTCTGTCTGTTCTGTGATGTCACAGAGCGGGGAATAATGGGTCTGTCAGTGCTGTGGTGTTCCATCAGAGCTGAAATTAAGGCTGCCATGGCTGTGATGTCACAGATAGAGGAAACCTGAGTCTGTCCCTGCTGTGGTGTCACAGAGAGGGGAAAACTGGGGCTGATCACTGTTGTGCAGTGACAGAGAAATTTACACAGGTGCTATGACTTGTCTGTTGCCACACAGGGAATAGAATTGGGGTTGTTCGGGCTGTGGTATCATAGAGAGTTTTAAATTGGTTCTGTCATGATTGTGATGTCCCAGAGAGGGGAATAATGCGTCTGTCACCACTGTGGTGTCACAGACAGGCGTAATTTAGAGTTGTCACTGCAGTAATGTCACAGAGACCTTGAACTGGGTCCCTCATTGGTGTGATGTCACACACAGAGAGGAGAATACTGAGGCTGCCGCTGCTCTGGTGTCACAGAGAGGAGTAGTTTTGGCCTGTCACTGCTGTGATGTCAGAGAGAGGGGAAAGCGGGTCTGTCACTGCTGCGGTGTTCCAAAGGGGATGAATTTGAGGCTGTCCTAAGTGTGATGTCACAGAGAGGGGAAAATTGAGGCAGCCACTACTGTGGTGTCACAGAGAGGCGTAAATTAGAGTTGTCAGCGCTGTGATGTCACAGGGAGGCGAAAATTGGGCCTCTCTCAGATGTGATGTCACAGAGAGAGGCGTAATGGATCTGTGAGTGCTGTGGTGTCACCGAGAGGCATAAATTAGAGTTGTCAGTGCAGTGATGTCACGGAGAGGAGAAACTGGGTCCCTCATTGGTGTGATGTCACAGATAGAGGAAACCTGAGTCTGCCACTGCAGTGATGTCACAGAGAGGGGAAAACTGGGGCTATCACAGCTCTGGAGTCTCAGAGAAATTATCACAGGTGCTATGACTTGTCTGTTGCCACAAAGGAGATGGAATTGGGGTTGTCATGGCTATGATATCACAGAGAGGTTTTAATCGGTTCTGTCTCTTCTGTGATGTCACGGAGAGGGGAATTATGGGTCTGTCACTGCTGTGGTGTTCCTTTGGGGCTGAAATTAAGGCTGCCGTGGCTGTGATGTCACAGATAGAGGAAACCTGAGTCTGTCCCTGCTGTGGTGTCACAGAGAGGGGAAAACTGGGGCTGATCACTGTTGTGCAGTGACAGAGAAATTTACACAGGTGCTATGACTTGTCTGTTGCCACACAGGGAATGGAATTGGGGTTGTTCGGGCTGTGGTATCACAGAGAGATTTAAATTGGTTCTGTCATGACTGTGATGTCCCAGAGAGGGGAATAATGCGTCTGTCACCACTGTGGTGTCACAGAGAGGTGTAAACTGGACTTGTCATTGCAGTGATCTCACCGGGAGGAGAAAATTGAGGCTTTCACTGCTGTGGCTTATCAGAGGGGATGAATTCTGACTTGTCTTTGATATCAATGCACAGAGAGGAGAAAACTGGCACTATCACCGCTGTAAATGTTACAGATAAGTGTAAGTTGGGCTTGTTCAATCTGTGGGGTGACAGCAAGGGTGAAATTTGGCCTGTCAGTGCTGTGATGTCATAATGGGTGGAAAGTGCACCTTTGACTGCTGTGCTGTCACAGGCAGGCGTAAATTGGGGTTCCCACAGTTGTGATGTCACAGAGAGGGGAAAACTGGGGCTATCACAGCTGTGGAGTCTCAGAGAAAGTAACACAGGTGTTATGACTTGTCTGTTGCCACAAAGGAGATGGAATTGGGGTTGTCATGCCTATGGTATGTCAGAGAGGTTTTAACTGGTTCTGTCTGTTCTGTGATGTCACAGAGCGGGGAATAATGGGTCTGTCAGTGCTGTGGTGTTCCATCAGAGCTGAAATTAAGGCTGCCATGGCTGTGATGTCACAGATAGAGGAAACCTGAGTCTGTCCCTGCTGTGGTGTCACAGAGAGGGGAAAACTGGGGCTGATCACTGTTGTGCAGTGACAGAGAAATTTACACAGGTGCTATGACTTGTCTGTTGCCACACAGGGAATAGAATTGGGGTTGTTCGGGCTGTGGTATCATAGAGAGTTTTAAATTGGTTCTGTCATGATTGTGATGTCCCAGAGAGGGGAATAATGCGTCTGTCACCACTGTGGTGTCACAGACAGGCGTAATTTAGAGTTGTCACTGCAGTAATGTCACAGAGACCTTGAACTGGGTCCCTCATTGGTGTGATGTCACACACAGAGAGGAGAATACTGAGGCTGCCGCTGCTCTGGTGTCACAGAGAGGAGTAGTTTTGGCCTGTCACTGCTGTGATGTCAGAGAGAGGGGAAAGCGGGTCTGTCACTGCTGCGGTGTTCCAAAGGGGATGAATTTGAGGCTGTCCTAAGTGTGATGTCACAGAGAGGGGAAAATTGAGGCAGCCACTACTGTGGTGTCACAGAGAGGCGTAAATTAGAGTTGTCAGCGCTGTGATGTCACAGGGAGGCGAAAATTGGGCCTCTCTCAGATGTGATGTCACAGAGAGAGGCGTAATGGATCTGTGAGTGCTGTGGTGTCACCGAGAGGCATAAATTAGAGTTGTCAGTGCAGTGATGTCACGGAGAGGAGAAACTGGGTCCCTCATTGGTGTGATGTCACAGATAGAGGAAACCTGAGTCTGCCACTGCAGTGATGTCACAGAGAGGGGAAAACTGGGGCTATCACAGCTGTGGAGTCTCAGAGAAATTATCACAGGTGCTATGACTTGTCTGTTGCCACAAAGGAGATGGAATTGGGGTTGTCATGGCTATGATATCACAGAGAGGTTTTAATCGGTTCTGTCTCTTCTGTGATGTCACGGAGAGGGGAATTATGGGTCTGTCACTGCTGTGGTGTTCCTTTGGGGCTGAAATTAAGGCTGCCGTGGCTGTGATGTCACAGATAGAGGAAACCTGAGTCTGTCCCTGCTGTGGTGTCACAGAGAGGGGAAAACTGGGGCTGATCACTGTTGTGCAGTGACAGAGAAATTTACACAGGTGCTATGACTTGTCTGTTGCCACACAGGGAATGGAATTGGGGTTGTTCGGGCTGTGGTATCACAGAGAGATTTAAATTGGTTCTGTCATGACTGTGATGTCCCAGAGAGGGGAATAATGCGTCTGTCACCACTGTGGTGTCACAGAGAGGTGTAAACTGGACTTGTCATTGCAGTGATCTCACCGGGAGGAGAAAACTGAGGCTTTCACTGCTGTGGCTTATCAGAGGGGATGAATTCTGACTTGTCTTTGATATCAATGCACAGAGAGGAGAAAACTGGCACTATCACCGCTGTAAATGTTACAGATAAGTGTAAGTTGGGCTTGTTCAATCTGTGGGGTGACAGCAAGGGTGAAATTTGGCCTGTCAGTGCTGTGATGTCATAATGGGTGGAAAGTGCACCTTTGACTGCTGTGCTGTCACAGGCAGGCGTAAATTGGGGTTCCCACAGTTGTGATGTCACAGAGAGGGGAAAACTGGGGCTATCACAGCTGTGGAGTCTCAGAGAAAGTAACACAGGTGTTATGACTTGTCTGTTGCCACAAAGGAGATGGAATTGGGGTTGTCATGCCTATGGTATGTCAGAGAGGTTTTAACTGGTTCTGTCTGTTCTGTGATGTCACAGAGCGGGGAATAATGGGTCTGTCAGTGCTGTGGTGTTCCATCAGAGCTGAAATTAAGGCTGCCATGGCTGTGATGTCACAGATAGAGGAAACCTGAGTCTGTCCCTGCTGTGGTGTCACAGAGAGGGGAAAACTGGGGCTGATCACTGTTGTGCAGTGACAGAGAAATTTACACAGGTGCTATGACTTGTCTGTTGCCACACAGGGAATAGAATTGGGGTTGTTCGGGCTGTGGTATCATAGAGAGTTTTAAATTGGTTCTGTCATGATTGTGATGTCCCAGAGAGGGGAATAATGCATCTGTCACCACTGTGGTGTCACAGACAGGCGTAATTTAGAGTTGTCACTGCAGTAATGTCACAGAGACCTTGAACTGGGTCCCTCATTGGTGTGATGTCACACACAGAGAGGAGAATACTGAGGCTGCCGCTGCTCTGGTGTCACAGAGAGGAGTAGTTTTGGCCTGTCACTGCTGTGATGTCAGAGAGAGGGGAAAGCGTGTCTGTCACTGCTGCGGTGTTCCAAAGGGGATGAATTTGAGGCTGTCCTAAGTGTGATGTCACAGAGAGGGGAAAATTGAGGCAGCCACTACTGTGGTGTCACAGAGAGGCGTAAATTAGAGTTGTCAGCGCTGTGATGTCACAGGGAGGCGAAAATTGGGCCTCTCTCAGATGTGATGTCACAGAGAGAGGCGTAATGGATCTGTGAGTGCTGTGGTGTCACCGAGAGGCATAAATTAGAGTTGTCAGTGCAGTGATGTCACGGAGAGGAGAAACTGGGTCCCTCATTGGTGTGATGTCACAGATAGAGGAAACCTGAGTCTGCCACTGCAGTGATGTCACAGAGAGGGGAAAACTGGGGCTATCACAGCTGTGGAGTCTCAGAGAAATTATCACAGGTGCTATGACTTGTCTGTTGCCACAAAGGAGATGGAATTGGGGTTGTCATGGCTATGATATCACAGAGAGGTTTTAATCGGTTCTGTCTCTTCTGTGATGTCACGGAGAGGGGAATTCTGGGTCTGTCACTGCTGTGGTGTTCCTTTGGGGCTGAAATTAAGGCTGCCGTGGCTGTGATGTCACAGATAGAGGAAACCTGAGTCTGTCCCTGCTGTGGTGTCACAGAGAGGGGAAAACTGGGGCTGATCACTGTTGTGCAGTGACAGAGAAATTTACACAGGTGCTATGACTTGTCTGTTGCCACACAGGGAATGGAATTGGGGTTGTTCGGGCTGTGGTATCACAGAGAGATTTAAATTGGTTCTGTCATGACTGTGATGTCCCAGAGAGGGGAATAATGCGTCTGTCACCACTGTGGTGTCACAGAGAGGTGTAAACTGGACTTGTCATTGCAGTGATCTCACCGGGAGGAGAAAACTGAGGCTTTCACTGCTGTGGCTTATCAGAGGGGATGAATTCTGACTTGTCTTTGATATCAATGCACAGAGAGGAGAAAACTGGCACTATCACCGCTGTAAATGTTACAGATAAGTGTAAGTTGGGCTTGTTCAATCTGTGGGGTGACAGCAAGGGTGAAATTTGGCCTGTCAGTGCTGTGATGTCATAATGGGTGGAAAGTGCACCTTTGACTGCTGTGCTGTCACAGGCAGGCGTAAATTGGGGTTCCCACAGTTGTGATGTCACAGAGAGGGGAAAACTGGGGCTATCACAGCTGTGGAGTCTCAGAGAAAGTAACACAGGTGTTATGACTTGTCTGTTGCCACAAAGGAGATGGAATTGGGGTTGTCATGCCTATGGTATGTCAGAGAGGTTTTAATTGGTTCTGTCTGTTCTGTGATGTCACAGAGCGGGGAATAATGGGTCTGTCAGTGCTGTGGTGTTCCATCAGAGCTGAAATTAAGGCTGCCATGGCTGTGATGTCACAGATAGAGGAAACCTGAGTCTGTCCCTGCTGTGGTGTCACAGAGAGGGGAAAACTGGGGCTGATCACTGTTGTGCAGTGACAGAGAAATTTACACAGGTGCTATGACTTGTCTGTTGCCACACAGGGAATAGAATTGGGGTTGTTCGGGCTGTGGTATCATAGAGAGTTTTAAATTGGTTCTGTCATGATTGTGATGTCCCAGAGAGGGGAATAATGCGTCTGTCACCACTGTGGTGTCACAGACAGGCGTAATTTAGAGTTGTCACTGCAGTAATGTCACAGAGACCTTGAACTGGGTCCCTCATTGGTGTGATGTCACACACAGAGAGGAGAATACTGAGGCTGCCGCTGCTCTGGTGTCACAGAGAGGAGTAGTTTTGGCCTGTCACTGCTGTGATGTCAGAGAGAGGGGAAAGCGTGTCTGTCACTGCTGCGGTGTTCCAAAGGGGATGAATTTGAGGCTGTCCTAAGTGTGATGTCACAGAGAGGGGAAAATTGAGGCAGCCACTACTGTGGTGTCACAGAGAGGCGTAAATTAGAGTTGTCAGCGCTGTGATGTCACAGGGAGGCGAAAATTGGGCCTCTCTCAGATGTGATGTCACAGAGAGAGGCGTAATGGATCTGTGAGTGCTGTGGTGTCACCGAGAGGCATAAATTAGAGTTGTCAGTGCAGTGATGTCACGGAGAGGAGAAACTGGGTCCCTCATTGGTGTGATGTCACAGATAGAGGAAACCTGAGTCTGCCACTGCAGTGATGTCACAGAGAGGGGAAAACTGGGGCTATCACAGCTCTGGAGTCTCAGAGAAATTATCACAGGTGCTATGACTTGTCTGTTGCCACAAAGGAGATGGAATTGGGGTTGTCATGGCTATGATATCACAGAGAGGTTTTAATCGGTTCTGTCTCTTCTGTGATGTCACGGAGAGGGGAATTATGGGTCTGTCACTGCTGTGGTGTTCCTTTGGGGCTGAAATTAAGGCTGCCGTGGCTGTGATGTCACAGATAGAGGAAACCTGAGTCTGTCCCTGCTGTGGTGTCACAGAGAGGGGAAAACTGGGGCTGATCACTGTTGTGCAGTGACAGAGAAATTTACACAGGTGCTATGACTTGTCTGTTGCCACACAGGGAATGGAATTGGGGTTGTTCGGGCTGTGGTATCACAGAGAGATTTAAATTGGTTCTGTCATGACTGTGATGTCCCAGAGAGGGGAATAATGCGTCTGTCACCACTGTGGTGTCACAGAGAGGTGTAAACTGGACTTGTCATTGCAGTGATCTCACCGGGAGGAGAAAACTGAGGCTTTCACTGCTGTGGCTTATCAGAGGGGATGAATTCTGACTTGTCTTTGATATCAATGCACAGAGAGGAGAAAACTGGCACTATCACCGCTGTAAATGTTACAGATAAGTGTAAGTTGGGCTTGTTCAATCTGTGGGGTGACAGCAAGGGTGAAATTTGGCCTGTCAGTGCTGTGATGTCATAATGGGTGGAAAGTGCACCTTTGACTGCTGTGCTGTCACAGGCAGGCGTAAATTGGGGTTCCCACAGTTGTGATGTCACAGAGAGGGGAAAACTGGGGCTATCACAGCTGTGGAGTCTCAGAGAAAGTAACACAGGTGTTATGACTTGTCTGTTGCCACAAAGGAGATGGAATTGGGGTTGTCATGCCTATGGTATGTCAGAGAGGTTTTAACTGGTTCTGTCTGTTCTGTGATGTCACAGAGCGGGGAATAATGGGTCTGTCAGTGCTGTGGTGTTCCATCAGAGCTGAAATTAAGGCTGCCATGGCTGTGATGTCACAGATAGAGGAAACCTGAGTCTGTCCCTGCTGTGGTGTCACAGAGAGGGGAAAACTGGGGCTGATCACTGTTGTGCAGTGACAGAGAAATTTACACAGGTGCTATGACTTGTCTGTTGCCACACAGGGAATAGAATTGGGGTTGTTCGGGCTGTGGTATCATAGAGAGTTTTAAATTGGTTCTGTCATGATTGTGATGTCCCAGAGAGGGGAATAATGCGTCTGTCACCACTGTGGTGTCACAGACAGGCGTAATTTAGAGTTGTCACTGCAGTAATGTCACAGAGACCTTGAACTGGGTCCCTCATTGGTGTGATGTCACACACAGAGAGGAGAATACTGAGGCTGCCGCTGCTCTGGTGTCACAGAGAGGAGTAGTTTTGGCCTGTCACTGCTGTGATGTCAGAGAGAGGGGAAAGCGGGTCTGTCACTGCTGCGGTGTTCCAAAGGGGATGAATTTGAGGCTGTCCTAAGTGTGATGTCACAGAGAGGGGAAAATTGAGGCAGCCACTACTGTGGTGTCACAGAGAGGCGTAAATTAGAGTTGTCAGCGCTGTGATGTCACAGGGAGGCGAAAATTGGGCCTCTCTCAGATGTGATGTCACAGAGAGAGGCGTAATGGATCTGTGAGTGCTGTGGTGTCACCGAGAGGCATAAATTAGAGTTGTCAGTGCAGTGATGTCACGGAGAGGAGAAACTGGGTCCCTCATTGGTGTGATGTCACAGATAGAGGAAACCTGAGTCTGCCACTGCAGTGATGTCACAGAGAGGGGAAAACTGGGGCTATCACAGCTCTGGAGTCTCAGAGAAATTATCACAGGTGCTATGACTTGTCTGTTGCCACAAAGGAGATGGAATTGGGGTTGTCATGGCTATGATATCACAGAGAGGTTTTAATCGGTTCTGTCTCTTCTGTGATGTCACGGAGAGGGGAATTATGGGTCTGTCACTGCTGTGGTGTTCCTTTGGGGCTGAAATTAAGGCTGCCGTGGCTGTGATGTCACAGATAGAGGAAACCTGAGTCTGTCCCTGCTGTGGTGTCACAGAGAGGGGAAAACTGGGGCTGATCACTGTTGTGCAGTGACAGAGAAATTTACACAGGTGCTATGACTTGTCTGTTGCCACACAGGGAATGGAATTGGGGTTGTTCGGGCTGTGGTATCACAGAGAGATTTAAATTGGTTCTGTCATGACTGTGATGTCCCAGAGAGGGGAATAATGCGTCTGTCACCACTGTGGTGTCACAGAGAGGTGTAAACTGGACTTGTCATTGCAGTGATCTCACCGGGAGGAGAAAATTGAGGCTTTCACTGCTGTGGCTTATCAGAGGGGATGAATTCTGACTTGTCTTTGATATCAATGCACAGAGAGGAGAAAACTGGCACTATCACCGCTGTAAATGTTACAGATAAGTGTAAGTTGGGCTTGTTCAATCTGTGGGGTGACAGCAAGGGTGAAATTTGGCCTGTCAGTGCTGTGATGTCATAATGGGTGGAAAGTGCACCTTTGACTGCTGTGCTGTCACAGGCAGGCGTAAATTGGGGTTCCCACAGTTGTGATGTCACAGAGAGGGGAAAACTGGGGCTATCACAGCTGTGGAGTCTCAGAGAAAGTAACACAGGTGTTATGACTTGTCTGTTGCCACAAAGGAGATGGAATTGGGGTTGTCATGCCTATGGTATGTCAGAGAGGTTTTAACTGGTTCTGTCTGTTCTGTGATGTCACAGAGCGGGGAATAATGGGTCTGTCAGTGCTGTGGTGTTCCATCAGAGCTGAAATTAAGGCTGCCATGGCTGTGATGTCACAGATAGAGGAAACCTGAGTCTGTCCCTGCTGTGGTGTCACAGAGAGGGGAAAACTGGGGCTGATCACTGTTGTGCAGTGACAGAGAAATTTACACAGGTGCTATGACTTGTCTGTTGCCACACAGGGAATAGAATTGGGGTTGTTCGGGCTGTGGTATCATAGAGAGTTTTAAATTGGTTCTGTCATGATTGTGATGTCCCAGAGAGGGGAATAATGCGTCTGTCACCACTGTGGTGTCACAGACAGGCGTAATTTAGAGTTGTCACTGCAGTAATGTCACAGAGACCTTGAACTGGGTCCCTCATTGGTGTGATGTCACACACAGAGAGGAGAATACTGAGGCTGCCGCTGCTCTGGTGTCACAGAGAGGAGTAGTTTTGGCCTGTCACTGCTGTGATGTCAGAGAGAGGGGAAAGCGTGTCTGTCACTGCTGCGGTGTTCCAAAGGGGATGAATTTGAGGCTGTCCTAAGTGTGATGTCACAGAGAGGGGAAAATTGAGGCAGCCACTACTGTGGTGTCACAGAGAGGCGTAAATTAGAGTTGTCAGCGCTGTGATGTCACAGGGAGGCGAAAATTGGGCCTCTCTCAGATGTGATGTCACAGAGAGAGGCGTAATGGATCTGTGAGTGCTGTGGTGTCACCGAGAGGCATAAATTAGAGTTGTCAGTGCAGTGATGTCACGGAGAGGAGAAACTGGGTCCCTCATTGGTGTGATGTCACAGATAGAGGAAACCTGAGTCTGCCACTGCAGTGATGTCACAGAGAGGGGAAAACTGGGGCTATCACAGCTGTGGAGTCTCAGAGAAATTATCACAGGTGCTATGACTTGTCTGTTGCCACAAAGGAGATGGAATTGGGGTTGTCATGGCTATGATATCACAGAGAGGTTTTAATCGGTTCTGTCTCTTCTGTGATGTCACGGAGAGGGGAATTATGGGTCTGTCACTGCTGTGGTGTTCCTTTGGGGCTGAAATTAAGGCTGCCGTGGCTGTGATGTCACAGATAGAGGAAACCTGAGTCTGTCCCTGCTGTGGTGTCACAGAGAGGGGAAAACTGGGGCTGATCACTGTTGTGCAGTGACAGAGAAATTTACACAGGTGCTATGACTTGTCTGTTGCCACACAGGGAATGGAATTGGGGTTGTTCGGGCTGTGGTATCACAGAGAGATTTAAATTGGTTCTGTCATGACTGTGATGTCCCAGAGAGGGGAATAATGCGTCTGTCACCACTGTGGTGTCACAGAGAGGTGTAAACTGGACTTGTCATTGCAGTGATCTCACCGGGAGGAGAAAACTGAGGCTTTCACTGCTGTGGCTTATCAGAGGGGATGAATTCTGACTTGTCTTTGATATCAATGCACAGAGAGGAGAAAACTGGCACTATCACCGCTGTAAATGTTACAGATAAGTGTAAGTTGGGCTTGTTCAATCTGTGGGGTGACAGCAAGGGTGAAATTTGGCCTGTCAGTGCTGTGATGTCATAATGGGTGGAAAGTGCACCTTTGACTGCTGTGCTGTCACAGGCAGGCGTAAATTGGGGTTCCCACAGTTGTGATGTCACAGAGAGGGGAAAACTGGGGCTATCACAGCTGTGGAGTCTCAGAGAAAGTAACACAGGTGTTATGACTTGTCTGTTGCCACAAAGGAGATGGAATTGGGGTTGTCATGCCTATGGTATGTCAGAGAGGTTTTAACTGGTTCTGTCTGTTCTGTGATGTCACAGAGCGGGGAATAATGGGTCTGTCAGTGCTGTGGTGTTCCATCAGAGCTGAAATTAAGGCTGCCATGGCTGTGATGTCACAGATAGAGGAAACCTGAGTCTGTCCCTGCTGTGGTGTCACAGAGAGGGGAAAACTGGGGCTGATCACTGTTGTGCAGTGACAGAGAAATTTACACAGGTGCTATGACTTGTCTGTTGCCACACAGGGAATAGAATTGGGGTTGTTCGGGCTGTGGTATCATAGAGAGTTTTAAATTGGTTCTGTCATGATTGTGATGTCCCAGAGAGGGGAATAATGCATCTGTCACCACTGTGGTGTCACAGACAGGCGTAATTTAGAGTTGTCACTGCAGTAATGTCACAGAGACCTTGAACTGGGTCCCTCATTGGTGTGATGTCACACACAGAGAGGAGAATACTGAGGCTGCCGCTGCTCTGGTGTCACAGAGAGGAGTAGTTTTGGCCTGTCACTGCTGTGATGTCAGAGAGAGGGGAAAGCGTGTCTGTCACTGCTGCGGTGTTCCAAAGGGGATGAATTTGAGGCTGTCCTAAGTGTGATGTCACAGAGAGGGGAAAATTGAGGCAGCCACTACTGTGGTGTCACAGAGAGGCGTAAATTAGAGTTGTCAGCGCTGTGATGTCACAGGGAGGCGAAAATTGGGCCTCTCTCAGATGTGATGTCACAGAGAGAGGCGTAATGGATCTGTGAGTGCTGTGGTGTCACCGAGAGGCATAAATTAGAGTTGTCAGTGCAGTGATGTCACGGAGAGGAGAAACTGGGTCCCTCATTGGTGTGATGTCACAGATAGAGGAAACCTGAGTCTGCCACTGCAGTGATGTCACAGAGAGGGGAAAACTGGGGCTATCACAGCTGTGGAGTCTCAGAGAAATTATCACAGGTGCTATGACTTGTCTGTTGCCACAAAGGAGATGGAATTGGGGTTGTCATGGCTATGATATCACAGAGAGGTTTTAATCGGTTCTGTCTCTTCTGTGATGTCACGGAGAGGGGAATTCTGGGTCTGTCACTGCTGTGGTGTTCCTTTGGGGCTGAAATTAAGGCTGCCGTGGCTGTGATGTCACAGATAGAGGAAACCTGAGTCTGTCCCTGCTGTGGTGTCACAGAGAGGGGAAAACTGGGGCTGATCACTGTTGTGCAGTGACAGAGAAATTTACACAGGTGCTATGACTTGTCTGTTGCCACACAGGGAATGGAATTGGGGTTGTTCGGGCTGTGGTATCACAGAGAGATTTAAATTGGTTCTGTCATGACTGTGATGTCCCAGAGAGGGGAATAATGCGTCTGTCACCACTGTGGTGTCACAGAGAGGTGTAAACTGGACTTGTCATTGCAGTGATCTCACCGGGAGGAGAAAACTGAGGCTTTCACTGCTGTGGCTTATCAGAGGGGATGAATTCTGACTTGTCTTTGATATCAATGCACAGAGAGGAGAAAACTGGCACTATCACCGCTGTAAATGTTACAGATAAGTGTAAGTTGGGCTTGTTCAATCTGTGGGGTGACAGCAAGGGTGAAATTTGGCCTGTCAGTGCTGTGATGTCATAATGGGTGGAAAGTGCACCTTTGACTGCTGTGCTGTCACAGGCAGGCGTAAATTGGGGTTCCCACAGTTGTGATGTCACAGAGAGGGGAAAACTGGGGCTATCACAGCTGTGGAGTCTCAGAGAAAGTAACACAGGTGTTATGACTTGTCTGTTGCCACAAAGGAGATGGAATTGGGGTTGTCATGCCTATGGTATGTCAGAGAGGTTTTAACTGGTTCTGTCTGTTCTGTGATGTCACAGAGCGGGGAATAATGGGTCTGTCAGTGCTGTGGTGTTCCATCAGAGCTGAAATTAAGGCTGCCATGGCTGTGATGTCACAGATAGAGGAAACCTGAGTCTGTCCCTGCTGTGGTGTCACAGAGAGGGGAAAACTGGGGCTGATCACTGTTGTGCAGTGACAGAGAAATTTACACAGGTGCTATGACTTGTCTGTTGCCACACAGGGAATAGAATTGGGGTTGTTCGGGCTGTGGTATCATAGAGAGTTTTAAATTGGTTCTGTCATGATTGTGATGTCCCAGAGAGGGGAATAATGCGTCTGTCACCACTGTGGTGTCACAGACAGGCGTAATTTAGAGTTGTCACTGCAGTAATGTCACAGAGACCTTGAACTGGGTCCCTCATTGGTGTGATGTCACACACAGAGAGGAGAATACTGAGGCTGCCGCTGCTCTGGTGTCACAGAGAGGAGTAGTTTTGGCCTGTCACTGCTGTGATGTCAGAGAGAGGGGAAAGCGTGTCTGTCACTGCTGCGGTGTTCCAAAGGGGATGAATTTGAGGCTGTCCTAAGTGTGATGTCACAGAGAGGGGAAAATTGAGGCAGCCACTACTGTGGTGTCACAGAGAGGCGTAAATTAGAGTTGTCAGCGCTGTGATGTCACAGGGAGGCGAAAATTGGGCCTCTCTCAGATGTGATGTCACAGAGAGAGGCGTAATGGATCTGTGAGTGCTGTGGTGTCACCGAGAGGCATAAATTAGAGTTGTCAGTGCAGTGATGTCACGGAGAGGAGAAACTGGGTCCCTCATTGGTGTGATGTCACAGATAGAGGAAACCTGAGTCTGCCACTGCAGTGATGTCACAGAGAGGGGAAAACTGGGGCTATCACAGCTGTGGAGTCTCAGAGAAATTATCACAGGTGCTATGACTTGTCTGTTGCCACAAAGGAGATGGAATTGGGGTTGTCATGGCTATGATATCACAGAGAGGTTTTAATCGGTTCTGTCTCTTCTGTGATGTCACGGAGAGGGGAATTATGGGTCTGTCACTGCTGTGGTGTTCCTTTGGGGCTGAAATTAAGGCTGCCGTGGCTGTGATGTCACAGATAGAGGAAACCTGAGTCTGTCCCTGCTGTGGTGTCACAGAGAGGGGAAAACTGGGGCTGATCACTGTTGTGCAGTGACAGAGAAATTTACACAGGTGCTATGACTTGTCTGTTGCCACACAGGGAATGGAATTGGGGTTGTTCGGGCTGTGGTATCACAGAGAGATTTAAATTGGTTCTGTCATGACTGTGATGTCCCAGAGAGGGGAATAATGCGTCTGTCACCACTGTGGTGTCACAGAGAGGTGTAAACTGGACTTGTCATTGCAGTGATCTCACCGGGAGGAGAAAACTGAGGCTTTCACTGCTGTGGCTTATCAGAGGGGATGAATTCTGACTTGTTTTTGATATCAATGCACAGAGAGGAGAAAACTGGCACTATCACCGCTGTAAATGTTACAGATAAGTGTAAGTTGGGCTTGTTCAATCTGTGGGGTGACAGCAAGGGTGAAATTTGGCCTGTCAGTGCTGTGATGTCATAATGGGTGGAAAGTGCACCTTTGACTGCTGTGCTGTCACAGGCAGGCGTAAATTGGGGTTCCCACAGTTGTGATGTCACAGAGAGGGGAAAACTGGGGCTATCACAGCTGTGGAGTCTCAGAGAAAGTAACACAGGTGTTATGACTTGTCTGTTGCCACAAAGGAGATGGAATTGGGGTTGTCATGCCTATGGTATGTCAGAGAGGTTTTAACTGGTTCTGTCTGTTCTGTGATGTCACAGAGCGGGGAATAATGGGTCTGTCAGTGCTGTGGTGTTCCATCAGAGCTGAAATTAAGGCTGCCATGGCTGTGATGTCACAGATAGAGGAAACCTGAGTCTGTCCCTGCTGTGGTGTCACAGAGAGGGGAAAACTGGGGCTGATCACTGTTGTGCAGTGACAGAGAAATTTACACAGGTGCTATGACTTGTCTGTTGCCACACAGGGAATAGAATTGGGGTTGTTCGGGCTGTGGTATCATAGAGAGTTTTAAATTGGTTCTGTCATGATTGTGATGTCCCAGAGAGGGGAATAATGCGTCTGTCACCACTGTGGTGTCACAGACAGGCGTAATTTAGAGTTGTCACTGCAGTAATGTCACAGAGACCTTGAACTGGGTCCCTCATTGGTGTGATGTCACACACAGAGAGGAGAATACTGAGGCTGCCGCTGCTCTGGTGTCACAGAGAGGAGTAGTTTTGGCCTGTCACTGCTGTGATGTCAGAGAGAGGGGAAAGCGTGTCTGTCACTGCTGCGGTGTTCCAAAGGGGATGAATTTGAGGCTGTCCTAAGTGTGATGTCACAGAGAGGGGAAAATTGAGGCAGCCACTACTGTGGTGTCACAGAGAGGCGTAAATTAGAGTTGTCAGCGCTGTGATGTCACAGGGAGGCGAAAATTGGGCCTCTCTCAGATGTGATGTCACAGAGAGAGGCGTAATGGATCTGTGAGTGCTGTGGTGTCACCGAGAGGCATAAATTAGAGTTGTCAGTGCAGTGATGTCACGGAGAGGAGAAACTGGGTCCCTCATTGGTGTGATGTCACAGATAGAGGAAACCTGAGTCTGCCACTGCAGTGATGTCACAGAGAGGGGAAAACTGGGGCTATCACAGCTGTGGAGTCTCAGAGAAATTATCACAGGTGCTATGACTTGTCTGTTGCCACAAAGGAGATGGAATTGGGGTTGTCATGGCTATGATATCACAGAGAGGTTTTAATCGGTTCTGTCTCTTCTGTGATGTCACGGAGAGGGGAATTATGGGTCTGTCACTGCTGTGGTGTTCCTTTGGGGCTGAAATTAAGGCTGCCGTGGCTGTGATGTCACAGATAGAGGAAACCTGAGTCTGTCCCTGCTGTGGTGTCACAGAGAGGGGAAAACTGGGGCTGATCACTGTTGTGCAGTGACAGAGAAATTTACACAGGTGCTATGACTTGTCTGTTGCCACACAGGGAATGGAATTGGGGTTGTTCGGGCTGTGGTATCACAGAGAGATTTAAATTGGTTCTGTCATGACTGTGATGTCCCAGAGAGGGGAATAATGCGTCTGTCACCACTGTGGTGTCACAGAGAGGTGTAAACTGGACTTGTCATTGCAGTGATCTCACCGGGAGGAGAAAATTGAGGCTTTCACTGCTGTGGCTTATCAGAGGGGATGAATTCTGACTTGTCTTTGATATCAATGCACAGAGAGGAGAAAACTGGCACTATCACCGCTGTAAATGTTACAGATAAGTGTAAGTTGGGCTTGTTCAATCTGTGGGGTGACAGCAAGGGTGAAATTTGGCCTGTCAGTGCTGTGATGTCATAATGGGTGGAAAGTGCACCTTTGACTGCTGTGCTGTCACAGGCAGGCGTAAATTGGGGTTCCCACAGTTGTGATGTCACAGAGAGGGGAAAACTGGGGCTATCACAGCTGTGGAGTCTCAGAGAAAGTAACACAGGTGTTATGACTTGTCTGTTGCCACAAAGGAGATGGAATTGGGGTTGTCATGCCTATGGTATGTCAGAGAGGTTTTAATTGGTTCTGTCTGTTCTGTGATGTCACAGAGCGGGGAATAATGGGTCTGTCAGTGCTGTGGTGTTCCATCAGAGCTGAAATTAAGGCTGCCATGGCTGTGATGTCACAGATAGAGGAAACCTGAGTCTGTCCCTGCTGTGGTGTCACAGAGAGGGGAAAACTGGGGCTGATCACTGTTGTGCAGTGACAGAGAAATTTACACAGGTGCTATGACTTGTCTGTTGCCACACAGGGAATAGAATTGGGGTTGTTCGGGCTGTGGTATCATAGAGAGTTTTAAATTGGTTCTGTCATGATTGTGATGTCCCAGAGAGGGGAATAATGCATCTGTCACCACTGTGGTGTCACAGACAGGCGTAATTTAGAGTTGTCACTGCAGTAATGTCACAGAGACCTTGAACTGGGTCCCTCATTGGTGTGATGTCACACACAGAGAGGAGAATACTGAGGCTGCCGCTGCTCTGGTGTCACAGAGAGGAGTAGTTTTGGCCTGTCACTGCTGTGATGTCAGAGAGAGGGGAAAGCGTGTCTGTCACTGCTGCGGTGTTCCAAAGGGGATGAATTTGAGGCTGTCCTAAGTGTGATGTCACAGAGAGGGGAAAATTGAGGCAGCCACTACTGTGGTGTCACAGAGAGGCGTAAATTAGAGTTGTCAGCGCTGTGATGTCACAGGGAGGCGAAAATTGGGCCTCTCTCAGATGTGATGTCACAGAGAGAGGCGTAATGGATCTGTGAGTGCTGTGGTGTCACCGAGAGGCATAAATTAGAGTTGTCAGTGCAGTGATGTCACGGAGAGGAGAAACTGGGTCCCTCATTGGTGTGATGTCACAGATAGAGGAAACCTGAGTCTGCCACTGCAGTGATGTCACAGAGAGGGGAAAACTGGGGCTATCACAGCTGTGGAGTCTCAGAGAAATTATCACAGGTGCTATGACTTGTCTGTTGCCACAAAGGAGATGGAATTGGGGTTGTCATGGCTATGATATCACAGAGAGGTTTTAATCGGTTCTGTCTCTTCTGTGATGTCACGGAGAGGGGAATTATGGGTCTGTCACTGCTGTGGTGTTCCTTTGGGGCTGAAATTAAGGCTGCCGTGGCTGTGATGTCACAGATAGAGGAAACCTGAGTCTGTCCCTGCTGTGGTGTCACAGAGAGGGGAAAACTGGGGCTGATCACTGTTGTGCAGTGACAGAGAAATTTACACAGGTGCTATGACTTGTCTGTTGCCACACAGGGAATGGAATTGGGGTTGTTCGGGCTGTGGTATCACAGAGAGATTTAAATTGGTTCTGTCATGACTGTGATGTCCCAGAGAGGGGAATAATGCGTCTGTCACCACTGTGGTGTCACAGAGAGGTGTAAACTGGACTTGTCATTGCAGTGATCTCACCGGGAGGAGAAAATTGAGGCTTTCACTGCTGTGGCTTATCAGAGGGGATGAATTCTGACTTGTCTTTGATATCAATGCACAGAGAGGAGAAAACTGGCACTATCACCGCTGTAAATGTTACAGATAAGTGTAAGTTGGGCTTGTTCAATCTGTGGGTTGACAGCAAGGGTGAAATTTGGCCTGTCAGTGCTGTGATGTCATAATGGGTGGAAAGTGCACCTTTGACTGCTGTGCTGTCACAGGCAGGCGTAAATTGGGGTTCCCACAGTTGTGATGTCACAGAGAGGGGAAAACTGGGGCTATCACAGCTGTGGAGTCTCAGAGAAAGTAACACAGGTGTTATGACTTGTCTGTTGCCACAAAGGAGATGGAATTGGGGTTGTCATGCCTATGGTATGTCAGAGAGGTTTTAATTGGTTCTGTCTGTTCTGTGATGTCACAGAGCGGGGAATAATGGGTCTGTCAGTGCTGTGGTGTTCCATCAGAGCTGAAATTAAGGCTGCCATGGCTGTGATGTCACGATAGAGGAAACCTGAGTCTGTCCCTGCTGTGGTGTCACAGAGAGGGGAAAAGTGGGGCTGATCACTGTTGTGCAGTGACAGAGAAATTTACACAGGTGCTATGACTTGTCTGTTGCCACACAGGGAATAGAATTGGGGTTGTTCGGGCTGTGGTATCATAGAGAGTTTTAAATTGGTTCTGTCATGATTGTGATGTCCCAGAGAGGGGAATAATGCGTCTGTCACCACTGTGGTGTCACAGACAGGCGTAATTTAGAGTTGTCACTGCAGTAATGTCACAGAGACCTTGAACTGGGTCCCTCATTGGTGTGATGTCACACACACAGAGAGGAGAATACTGAGGCTGCCGCTGCTCTGGTGTCACAGAGAGGAGTAGTTTTGGCCTGTCACTGCTGTGATGTCAGAGAGAGGGGAAAGCGTGTCTGTCACTGCTGCGGTGTTCCAAAGGGGATGAATTTGAGGCTGTCCTAAGTGTGATGTCACAGAGAGGGGAAAATTGAGGCAGCCACTACTGTGGTGTCACAGAGAGGCGTAAATTAGAGTTGTCAGCGCTGTGATGTCACAGGGAGGCGAAAATTGGGCCTCTCTCAGATGTGATGTCACAGAGAGAGGCGTAATGGATCTGTGAGTGCTGTGGTGTCACCAAGAGGCATAAATTAGAGTTGTCAGTGCAGTGATGTCACGGAGAGGAGAAACAGGGTCCCTCATTGGTGTGATGTCACAGATAGAGGAAACCTGAGTCTGCCACTGCAGTGATGTCACAGAGAGGGGAAAACTGGGGCTATCACAGCTGTGGAGTCTCAGAGAAATTATCACAGGTGCTATGACTTGTCTGTTGCCACAAAGGAGATGGAATTGGGGTTGTCATGGCTATGATATCACAGAGAGGTTTTAATCGGTTCTGTCTCTTCTGTGATGTCACGGAGAGGGGAATTATGGGTCTGTCACTGCTGTGGTGTTCCTTTGGGGCTGAAATTAAGGCTGCCGTGGCTGTGATGTCACAGATAGAGGAAACCTGAGTCTGTCCCTGCTGTGGTGTCACAGAGAGGGGAAAACTGGGGCTGATCACTGTTGTGCAGTGACAGAGAAATTTACACAGGTGCTATGACTTGTCTGTTGCCACACAGGGAATGGAATTGGGGTTGTTCGGGCTGTGGTATCACAGAGAGATTTAAATTGGTTCTGTCATGACTGTGATGTCCCAGAGAGGGGAATAATACGTCTGTCACCACTGTGGTGTCACAGAGAGGTGTAAACTGGACTTGTCATTGCAGTGATCTCACCGGGAGGAGAAAACTGAGGCTTTCACTGCTGTGGCTTATCAGAGGGGATGAATTCTGACTTGTCTTTGATATCAATGCACAGAGAGGAGAAAACTGGCACTATCACCGCTGTAAATGTTACAGATAAGTGTAAGTTGGGCTTGTTCAATCTGTGGGGTGACAGCAAGGGTGAAATTTGGCCTGTCAGTGCTGTGATGTCATAATGGGTGGAAAGTGCACCTTTGACTGCTGTGCTGTCACAGGCAGGCGTAAATTGGGGTTCCCACAGTTGTGATGTCACAGAGAGGGGAAAACTGGGGCTATCACAGCTGTGGAGTCTCAGAGAAAGTAACACAGGTGTTATGACTTGTCTGTTGCCACAAAGGAGATGGAATTGGGGTTGTCATGCCTATGGTATGTCAGAGAGGTTTTAACTGGTTCTGTCTGTTCTGTGATGTCACAGAGCGGGGAATAATGGGTCTGTCAGTGCTGTGGTGTTCCATCAGAGCTGAAATTAAGGCTGCCATGGCTGTGATGTCACAGATAGAGGAAACCTGAGTCTGTCCCTGCTGTGGTGTCACAGAGAGGGGAAAACTGGGGCTGATCACTGTTGTGCAGTGACAGAGAAATTTACACAGGTGCTATGACTTGTCTGTTGCCACACAGGGAATAGAATTGGGGTTGTTCGGGCTGTGGTATCATAGAGAGTTTTAAATTGGTTCTGTCATGATTGTGATGTCCCAGAGAGGGGAATAATGCGTCTGTCACCACTGTGGTGTCACAGACAGGCGTAATTTAGAGTTGTCACTGCAGTAATGTCACAGAGACCTTGAACTGGGTCCCTCATTGGTGTGATGTCACACACAGAGAGGAGAATACTGAGGCTGCCGCTGCTCTGGTGTCACAGAGAGGAGTAGTTTTGGCCTGTCACTGCTGTGATGTCAGAGAGAGGGGAAAGCGTGTCTGTCACTGCTGCGGTGTTCCAAAGGGGATGAATTTGAGGCTGTCCTAAGTGTGATGTCACAGAGAGGGGAAAATTGAGGCAGCCACTACTGTGGTGTCACAGAGAGGCGTAAATTAGAGTTGTCAGCGCTGTGATGTCACAGGGAGGCGAAAATTGGGCCTCTCTCAGATGTGATGTCACAGAGAGAGGCGTAATGGATCTGTGAGTGCTGTGGTGTCACCGAGAGGCATAAATTAGAGTTGTCAGTGCAGTGATGTCACGGAGAGGAGAAACTGGGTCCCTCATTGGTGTGATGTCACAGATAGAGGAAACCTGAGTCTGCCACTGCAGTGATGTCACAGAGAGGGGAAAACTGGGGCTATCACAGCTGTGGAGTCTCAGAGAAATTATCACAGGTGCTATGACTTGTCTGTTGCCACAAAGGAGATGGAATTGGGGTTGTCATGGCTATGATATCACAGAGAGGTTTTAATCGGTTCTGTCTCTTCTGTGATGTCACGGAGAGGGGAATTATGGGTCTGTCACTGCTGTGGTGTTCCTTTGGGGCTGAAATTAAGGCTGCCGTGGCTGTGATGTCACAGATAGAGGAAACCTGAGTCTGTCCCTGCTGTGGTGTCACAGAGAGGGGAAAACTGGGGCTGATCACTGTTGTGCAGTGACAGAGAAATTTACACAGGTGCTATGACTTGTCTGTTGCCACACAGGGAATGGAATTGGGGTTGTTCGGGCTGTGGTATCACAGAGAGATTTAAATTGGTTCTGTCATGACTGTGATGTCCCAGAGAGGGGAATAATGCGTCTGTCACCACTGTGGTGTCACAGAGAGGTGTAAACTGGACTTGTCATTGCAGTGATCTCACCGGGAGGAGAAAATTGAGGCTTTCACTGCTGTGGCTTATCAGAGGGGATGAATTCTGACTTGTCTTTGATATCAATGCACAGAGAGGAGAAAACTGGCACTATCACCGCTGTAAATGTTACAGATAAGTGTAAGTTGGGCTTGTTCAATCTGTGGGGTGACAGCAAGGGTGAAATTTGGCCTGTCAGTGCTGTGATGTCATAATGGGTGGAAAGTGCACCTTTGACTGCTGTGCTGTCACAGGCAGGCGTAAATTGGGGTTCCCACAGTTGTGATGTCACAGAGAGGGGAAAACTGGGGCTATCACAGCTGTGGAGTCTCAGAGAAAGTAACACAGGTGTTATGACTTGTCTGTTGCCACAAAGGAGATGGAATTGGGGTTGTCATGCCTATGGTATGTCAGAGAGGTTTTAACTGGTTCTGTCTGTTCTGTGATGTCACAGAGCGGGGAATAATGGGTCTGTCAGTGCTGTGGTGTTCCATCAGAGCTGAAATTAAGGCTGCCATGGCTGTGATGTCACAGATAGAGGAAACCTGAGTCTGTCCCTGCTGTGGTGTCACAGAGAGGGGAAAACTGGGGCTGATCACTGTTGTGCAGTGACAGAGAAATTTACACAGGTGCTATGACTTGTCTGTTGCCACACAGGGAATAGAATTGGGGTTGTTCGGGCTGTGGTATCATAGAGAGTTTTAAATTGGTTCTGTCATGATTGTGATGTCCCAGAGAGGGGAATAATGCGTCTGTCACCACTGTGGTGTCACAGACAGGCGTAATTTAGAGTTGTCACTGCAGTAATGTCACAGAGACCTTGAACTGGGTCCCTCATTGGTGTGATGTCACACACACAGAGAGGAGAATACTGAGGCTGCCGCTGCTCTGGTGTCACAGAGAGGAGTAGTTTTGGCCTGTCACTGCTGTGATGTCAGAGAGAGGGGAAAGCGTGTCTGTCACTGCTGCGGTGTTCCAAAGGGGATGAATTTGAGGCTGTCCTAAGTGTGATGTCACAGAGAGGGGAAAATTGAGGCAGCCACTACTGTGGTGTCACAGAGAGGCGTAAATTAGAGTTGTCAGCGCTGTGATGTCACAGGGAGGTGAAAATTGGGCCTCTCTCAGATGTGATGTCACAGAGAGAGGCGTAATGGATCTGTGAGTGCTGTGGTGTCACCGAGAGGCATAAATTAGAGTTGTCAGTGCAGTGATGTCACGGAGAGGAGAAACTGGGTCCCTCATTGGTGTGATGTCACAGATAGAGGAAACCTGAGTCTGCCACTGCAGTGATGTCACAGAGAGGGGAAAACTGGGGCTATCACAGCTGTGGAGTCTCAGAGAAATTATCACAGGTGCTATGACTTGTCTGTTGCCACAAAGGAGATGGAATTGGGGTTGTCATGGCTATGATATCACAGAGAGGTTTTAATCGGTTCTGTCTCTTCTGTGATGTCACGGAGAGGGGAATTATGGGTCTGTCACTGCTGTGGTGTTCCTTTGGGGCTGAAATTAAGGCTGCCGTGGCTGTGATGTCACAGATAGAGGAAACCTGAGTCTGTCCCTGCTGTGGTGTCACAGAGAGGGGAAAACTGGGGCTGATCACTGTTGTGCAGTGACAGAGAAATTTACACAGGTGCTATGACTTGTCTGTTGCCACACAGGGAATGGAATTGGGGTTGTTCGGGCTGTGGTATCACAGAGAGATTTAAATTGGTTCTGTCATGACTGTGATGTCCCAGAGAGGGGAATAATGCGTCTGTCACCACTGTGGTGTCACAGAGAGGTGTAAACTGGACTTGTCATTGCAGTGATCTCACCGGGAGGAGAAAATTGAGGCTTTCACTGCTGTGGCTTATCAGAGGGGATGAATTCTGACTTGTCTTTGATATCAATGCACAGAGAGGAGAAAACTGGCACTATCACCGCTGTAAATGTTACAGATAAGTGTAAGTTGGGCTTGTTCAATCTGTGGGGTGACAGCAAGGGTGAAATTTGGCCTGTCAGTGCTGTGATGTCATAATGGGTGGAAAGTGCACCTTTGACTGCTGTGCTGTCACAGGCAGGCGTAAATTGGGGTTCCCACAGTTGTGATGTCACAGAGAGGGGAAAACTGGGGCTATCACAGCTGTGGAGTCTCAGAGAAAGTAACACAGGTGTTATGACTTGTCTGTTGCCACAAAGGAGATGGAATTGGGGTTGTCATGCCTATGGTATGTCAGAGAGGTTTTAATTGGTTCTGTCTGTTCTGTGATGTCACAGAGCGGGGAATAATGGGTCTGTCAGTGCTGTGGTGTTCCATCAGAGCTGAAATTAAGGCTGCCATGGCTGTGATGTCACGATAGAGGAAACCTGAGTCTGTCCCTGCTGTGGTGTCACAGAGAGGGGAAAACTGGGGCTGATCACTGTTGTGCAGTGACAGAGAAATTTACACAGGTGCTATGACTTGTCTGTTGCCACACAGGGAATAGAATTGGGGTTGTTCGGGCTGTGGTATCATAGAGAGTTTTAAATTGGTTCTGTCATGATTGTGATGTCCCAGAGAGGGGAATAATGCGTCTGTCACCACTGTGGTGTCACAGACAGGCGTAATTTAGAGTTGTCACTGCAGTAATGTCACAGAGACCTTGAACTGGGTCCCTCATTGGTGTGATGTCACACACAGAGAGGAGAATACTGAGGCTGCCGCTGCTCTGGTGTCACAGAGAGGAGTAGTTTTGGCCTGTCACTGCTGTGATGTCAGAGAGAGGGGAAAGCGTGTCTGTCACTGCTGCGGTGTTCCAAAGGGGATGAATTTGAGGCTGTCCTAAGTGTGATGTCACAGAGAGGGGAAAATTGAGGCAGCCACTACTGTGGTGTCACAGAGAGGCGTAAATTAGAGTTGTCAGCGCTGTGATGTCACAGGGAGGCGAAAATTGGGCCTCTCTCAGATGTGATGTCACAGAGAGAGGCGTAATGGATCTGTGAGTGCTGTGGTGTCACCGAGAGGCATAAATTAGAGTTGTCAGTGCAGTGATGTCACGGAGAGGAGAAACTGGGTCCCTCATTGGTGTGATGTCACAGATAGAGGAAACCTGAGTCTGCCACTGCAGTGATGTCACAGAGAGGGGAAAACTGGGGCTATCACAGCTGTGGAGTCTCAGAGAAATTATCACAGGTGCTATGACTTGTCTGTTGCCACAAAGGAGATGGAATTGGGGTTGTCATGGCTATGATATCACAGAGAGGTTTTAATCGGTTCTGTCTCTTCTGTGATGTCACGGAGAGGGGAATTATGGGTCTGTCACTGCTGTGGTGTTCCTTTGGGGCTGAAATTAAGGCTGCCGTGGCTGTGATGTCACAGATAGAGGAAACCTGAGTCTGTCCCTGCTGTGGTGTCACAGAGAGGGGAAAACTGGGGCTGATCACTGTTGTGCAGTGACAGAGAAATTTACACAGGTGCTATGACTTGTCTGTTGCCACACAGGGAATAGAATTGGGGTTGTTCAGGCTGTGGTATCATAGAGAGTTTTAAATTGGTTCTGTCATGATTGTGATGTCCCAGAGAGGGGAATAATGCGTCTGTCACCACTGTGGTGTCACAGACAGGCGTAATTTAGAGTTGTCACTGCAGTAATGTCACAGAGACCTTGAACTGGGTCCCTCATTGGTGTGATGTCACACACAGAGAGGAGAATACTGAGGCTGCCGCTGCTCTGGTGTCACAGAGAGGAGTAGTTTTGGCCTGTCACTGCTGTGATGTCAGAGAGAGGGGAAAGCGTGTCTGTCACTGCTGCGGTGTTCCAAAGGGGATGAATTTGAGGCTGTCCTAAGTGTGATGTCACAGAGAGGGGAAAATTGAGGCAGCCACTACTGTGGTGTCACAGAGAGGCGTAAATTAGAGTTGTCAGCGCTGTGATGTCACAGGGAGGCGAAAATTGGGCCTCTCTCAGATGTGATGTCACAGAGAGAGGCGTAATGGATCTGTGAGTGCTGTGGTGTCACCGAGAGGCATAAATTAGAGTTGTCAGTGCAGTGATGTCACGGAGAGGAGAAACTGGGTCCCTCATTGGTGTGATGTCACAGATAGAGGAAACCTGAGTCTGCCACTGCAGTGATGTCACAGAGAGGGGAAAACTGGGGCTATCACAGCTGTGGAGTCTCAGAGAAATTATCACAGGTGCTATGACTTGTCTGTTGCCACAAAGGAGATGGAATTGGGGTTGTCATGGCTATGATATCACAGAGAGGTTTTAATCGGTTCTGTCTCTTCTGTGATGTCACGGAGAGGGGAATTCTGGGTCTGTCACTGCTGTGGTGTTCCTTTGGGGCTGAAATTAAGGCTGCCGTGGCTGTGATGTCACAGATAGAGGAAACCTGAGTCTGTCCCTGCTGTGGTGTCACAGAGAGGGGAAAACTGGGGCTGATCACTGTTGTGCAGTGACAGAGAAATTTACACAGGTGCTATGACTTGTCTGTTGCCACACAGGGAATGGAATTGGGGTTGTTCGGGCTGTGGTATCACAGAGAGATTTAAATTGGTTCTGTCATGACTGTGATGTCCCAGAGAGGGGAATAATGCGTCTGTCACCACTGTGGTGTCACAGAGAGGTGTAAACTGGACTTGTCATTGCAGTGATCTCACCGGGAGGAGAAAACTGAGGCTTTCACTGCTGTGGCTTATCAGAGGGGATGAATTCTGACTTGTCTTTGATATCAATGCACAGAGAGGAGAAAACTGGCACTATCACCACTGTAAATGTTACAGATAAGTGTAAGTTGGGCTTGTTCAATCTGTGGGGTGACAGCAAGGGTGAAATTTGGCCTGTCAGTGCTGTGATGTCATAATGGGTGGAAAGTGCACCTTTGACTGCTGTGCTGTCACAGGCAGGCGTAAATTGGGGTTCCCACAGTTGTGATGTCACAGAGAGGGGAAAACTGGGGCTATCACAGCTGTGGAGTCTCAGAGAAAGTAACACAGGTGTTATGACTTGTCTGTTGCCACAAAGGAGATGGAATTGGGGTTGTCATGCCTATGGTATGTCAGAGAGGTTTTAATTGGTTCTGTCTGTTCTGTGATGTCACAGAGCGGGGAATAATGGGTCTGTCAGTGCTGTGGTGTTCCATCAGAGCTGAAATTAAGGCTGCCATGGCTGTGATGTCACGATAGAGGAAACCTGAGTCTGTCCCTGCTGTGGTGTCACAGAGAGGGGAAAACTGGGGCTGATCACTGTTGTGCAGTGACAGAGAAATTTACACAGGTGCTATGACTTGTCTGTTGCCACACAGGGAATAGAATTGGGGTTGTTCGGGCTGTGGTATCATAGAGAGTTTTAAATTGGTTCTGTCCTGATTGTGATGTCCCAGAGAGGGGAATAATGCGTCTGTCACCACTGTGGTGTCACAGACAGGCGTAATTTAGAGTTGTCACTGCAGTAATGTCACAGAGACCTTGAACTGGGTCCCTCATTGGTGTGATGTCACACACAGAGAGAGGAGAATACTGAGGCTGCCGCTGCTCTGGTGTCACAGAGAGGAGTAGTTTTGGCCTGTCACTGCTGTGATGTCAGAGAGAGGGGAAAGCGGGTCTGTCACTGCTGCGGTGTTCCAAAGGGGATGAATTTGAGGCTGTCCTAAGTGTGATGTCACAGAGAGGGGAAAATTGAGGCAGCCACTACTGTGGTGTCACAGAGAGGCGTAAATTAGAGTTGTCAGCGCTGTGATGTCACAGGGAGGCGAAAATTGGGCCTCTCTCAGATGTGATGTCACAGAGAGAGGCGTAATGGATCTGTGAGTGCTGTGGTGTCACCGAGAGGCATAAATTAGAGTTGTCAGTGCAGTGATGACACGGAGAGGAGAAACTGGGTCCCTCATTGGTGTGATGTCACAGATAGAGGAAACCTGAGTCTGCCACTGCAGTGATGTCACAGAGAGGGGAAAACTGGGGCTATCACAGCTGTGGAGTCTCAGAGAAATTATCACAGGTGCTATGACTTGTCTGTTGCCACAAAGGAGATGGAATTGGGGTTGTCATGGCTATGATATCACAGAGAGGTTTTAATCGGTTCTGTCTCTTCTGTGATGTCACGGAGAGGGGAATTATGGGTCTGTCACTGCTGTGGTGTTCCTTTGGGACTGAAATTAAGGCTGCCGTGGCTGTGATGTCACAGATAGAGGAAACCTGAGTCTGTCCCTGCTGTGGTGTCACAGAGAGGGGAAAACTGGGGCTGATCACTGTTGTGCAGTGACAGAGAAATTTACACAGGTGCTATGACTTGTCTGTTGCCACACAGGGAATGGAATTGGGGTTGTTCGGGCTGTGGTATCACAGAGAGATTTAAATTGGTTCTGTCATGACTGTGATGTCCCAGAGAGGGGAATAATGCGTCTGTCACCACTGTGGTGTCACAGAGAGGTGTAAACTGGACTTGTCATTGCAGTGATCTCACCGGGAGGAGAAAACTGAGGCTTTCACTGCTGTGGCTTATCAGAGGGGATGAATTCTGACTTGTCTTTGATATCAATGCACAGAGAGGAGAAAACTGGCACTATCACCGCTGTAAATGTTACAGATAAGTGTAAGTTGGGCTTGTTCAATCTGTGGGGTGACAGCAAGGGTGAAATTTGGCCTGTCAGTGCTGTGATGTCATAATGGGTGGAAAGTGCACCTTTGACTGCTGTGCTGTCACAGGCAGGCGTAAATTGGGGTTCCCACAGTTGTGATGTCACAGAGAGGGGAAAACTGGGGCTATCACAGCTGTGGAGTCTCAGAGAAAGTAACACAGGTGTTATGACTTGTCTGTTGCCACAAAGGAGATGGAATTGGGGTTGTCATGCCTATGGTATGTCAGAGAGGTTTTAATTGGTTCTGTCTGTTCTGTGATGTCACAGAGCGGGGAATAATGGGTCTGTCAGTGCTGTGGTGTTCCATCAGAGCTGAAATTAAGGCTGCCATGGCTGTGATGTCACAGATAGAGGAAACCTGAGTCTGTCCCTGCTGTGGTGTCACAGAGAGGGGAAAACTGGGGCTGATCACTGTTGTGCAGTGACAGAGAAATTTACACAGGTGCTATGACTTGTCTGTTGCCACACAGGGAATAGAATTGGGGTTGTTCGGGCTGTGGTATCATAGAGAGTTTTAAATTGGTTCTGTCATGATTGTGATGTCCCAGAGAGGGGAATAATGCGTCTGTCACCACTGTGGTGTCACAGACAGGCGTAATTTAGAGTTGTCACTGCAGTAATGTCACAGAGACCTTGAACTGGGTCCCTCATTGGTGTGATGTCACACACAGAGAGGAGAATACTGAGGCTGCCGCTGCTCTGGTGTCACAGAGAGGAGTAGTTTTGGCCTGTCACTGCTGTGATGTCAGAGAGAGGGGAAAGCGTGTCTGTCACTGCTGCGGTGTTCCAAAGGGGATGAATTTGAGGCTGTCCTAAGTGTGATGTCACAGAGAGGGGAAAATTGAGGCAGCCACTACTGTGGTGACACAGAGAGGCGTAAATTAGAGTTGTCAGCGCTGTGATGTCACAGGGAGGCGAAAATTGGGCCTCTCTCAGATGTGATGTCACAAAGAGAGGCGTAATGGATGTGTGAGTGCTGTGGTGTCACCGAGAGGCATAAATTAGAGTTGTCAGTGCAGTGATGTCACGGAGAGGAGAAACAGGGTCCCTCATTGGTGTGATGTCACAGATAGAGGAAACCTGAGTCTGCCACTGCAGTGATGTCACAGAGAGGGGAAAACTGGGGCTATCACAGCTGTGGAGTCTCAGAGAAATTATCACAGGTGCTATGACTTGTCTGTTGCCACAAAGGAGATGGAATTGGGGTTGTCATGCCTATGATATCACAGAGAGGTTTTAATCGGTTCTGTCTCTTCTGTGATGTCACGGAGAGGGGAATTATGGGTCTGTCACTGCTGTGGTGTTCCTTTGGGGCTGAAATTAAGGCTGCCGTGGCTGTGATGTCACAGATAGAGGAAACCTGAGTCTGTCCCTGCTGTGGTGTCACAGAGAGGGGAAAACTGGGGCTGATCACTGTTGTGCAGTGACAGAGAAATTTACACAGGTTCTATGACTTGTCTGTTGCCACACAGGGAATGGAATTGGGGTTGTTCGGGCTGTGGTATCACAGAGAGATTTAAATTGGTTCTGTCATGACTGTGATGTCCCAGAGAGGGGAATAATGCGTCTGTCACCACTGTGGTGTCACAGAGAGGTGTAAACTGGACTTGTCATTGCAGTGATCTCACCGGGAGGAGAAAACTGAGGCTTTCACTGCTGTGGCTTATCAGAGGGGATGAATTCTGACTTGTCTTTGATATCAATGCACAGAGAGGAGAAAACTGGCACTATCACCGCTGTAAATGTTACAGATAAGTGTAAGTTGGGCTTGTTCAATCTGTGGGGTGACAGCAAGGGTGAAATTTGGCCTGTCAGTGCTGTGATGTCATAATGGGTGGAAAGTGCACCTTTGACTGCTGTGCTGTCACAGGCAGGCGTAAATTGGGGTTCCCACAGTTGTGATGTCACAGAGAGGGGAAAACTGGGGCTATCACAGCTGTGGAGTCTCAGAGAAAGTAACACAGGTGTTATGACTTGTCTGTTGCCACAAAGGAGATGGAATTGGGGTTGTCATGCCTATGGTATGTCAGAGAGGTTTTAATTGGTTCTGTCTGTTCTGTGATGTCACAGAGCGGAGAATAATGGGTCTGTCAGTGCTGTGGTGTTCCATCAGAGCTGAAATTAAGGCTGCCATGGCTGTGATGTCACAGATAGAGGAAACCTGAGTCTGTCCCTGCTGTGGTGTCACAGAGAGGGGAAAACTGGGGCTGATCACTGTTGTGCAGTGACAGAGAAATTTACACAGGTGCTATGACTTGTCTGTTGCCACACAGGGAATAGAATTGGGGTTGTTCGGGCTGTGGTATCATAGAGAGTTTTAAATTGGTTCTGTCATGATTGTGATGTCCCAGAGAGGGGAATAATGCGTCTGTCACCACTGTGGTGTCACAGACAGGCGTAATTTAGAGTTGTCACTGCAGTAATGTCACAGAGACCTTGAACTGGGTCCCTCATTGGTGTGATGTCACACACACAGAGAGGAGAATACTGAGGCTGCCGCTGCTCTGGTGTCACAGAGAGGAGTAGTTTTGGCCTGTCACTGCTGTGATGTCAGAGAGAGGGGAAAGCGTGTCTGTCACTGCTGCGGTGTTCCAAAGGGGATGAATTTGAGGCTGTCCTTAGTGTGATGTCACAGAGAGGGGAAAATTGAGGCAGCCACTACTGTGGTGTCACAGAGAGGCGTAAATTAGAGTTGTCAGCGCTGTGATGTCACAGGGAGGCGAAAATTGGGCCTCCCTCAGATGTGATGTCACAGAGAGAGGCGTAATGGATCTGTGAGTGCTGTGGTGTCACCGAGAGGCATAAATTAGAGTTGTCAGTGCAGTGATGACACGGAGAGGAGAAACTGGGTCCCTCATTGGTGTGATGTCACAGATAGAGGAAACCTGAGTCTGCCACTGCAGTGATGTCACAGAGAGGGGAAAACTGGGGCTATCACAGCTGTGGAGTCTCAGAGAAATTATCACAGGTGCTATGACTTGTCTGTTGCCACAAAGGAGATGGAATTGGGGTTGTCATGGCTATGATATCACAGAGAGGTTTTAATCGGTTCTGTCTCTTCTGTGATGTCACGGAGAGGGGAATTATGGGTCTGTCACTGCTGTGGTGTTCCTTTGGGGCTGAAATTAAGGCTGCCGTGGCTGTGATGTCACAGATAGAGGAAACCTGAGTCTGTCCCTGCTGTGGTGTCACAGAGAGGGGA
The DNA here is from genome assembly GCF_971803275.1 of Cyanistes caeruleus. Lineage (NCBI taxonomy): Eukaryota > Metazoa > Chordata > Aves > Passeriformes > Paridae > Cyanistes > Cyanistes caeruleus. Next base: position 99,154 of record NW_028255899.1, read on the forward strand.
AAACTGGGGCTGATCACTGTTGTGCAGTGACAGAGAAATTTACACAGGTGCTATGACTTGTCTGTTGCCACACAGGGAATGGAATTGGGGTTGTTCGGGCTGTGGTATCACAGAGAGATTTAAATTGGTTCTGTCATGACTGTGATGTCCAAGAGAGGGGAATAATGCGTCTGTCACCACTGTGGTGTCACAGAGAGGTGTAAACTGGACTTGTCATTGCAGTGATCTCACCGGGAGGAGAAAATTGAGGCTTTCACTGCTGTGGCTTATCAGAGGGGATGAATTCTGACTTGTCTTTGATATCAATGCACAGAGAGGAGAAAACTGGCACTATCACCGCTGTAAATGTTACAGATAAGTGTAAGTTGGGCTTGTTCAATCTGTGGGGTGACAGCAAGGGTGAAATTTGGCCTGTCAGTGCTGTGATGTCATAATGGGTGGAAAGTGCACCTTTGACTGCTGTGCTGTCACAGGCAGGCGTAAATTGGGGTTCCCACAGTTGTGATGTCACAGAGAGGGGAAAACTGGGGCTATCACAGCTGTGGAGTCTCAGAGAAAGTAACACAGGTGTTATGACTTGTCTGTTGCCACAAAGGAGATGGAATTGGGGTTGTCATGCCTATGGTATGTCAGAGAGGTTTTAATTGGTTCTGTCTGTTCTGGGATGTCACAGAGCGGGGAATAATGGGTCTGTCAGTGCTGTGGTGTTCCATCAGAGCTGAAATTAAGGCTGCCATGGCTGTGATGTCACAGATAGAGGAAACCTGAGTCTGTCCCTGCTGTGGTGTCACAGAGAGGGGAAAACTGGGGCTGATCACTGTTGTGCAGTGACAGAGAAATTTACACAGGTGCTATGACTTGTCTGTTGCCACACAGGGAATAGAATTGGGGTTGTTCGGGCTGTGGTATCATAGAGAGTTTTAAATTGGTTCTGTCATGATTGTGATGTCCCAGAGAGGGGAATAATGCGTCTGTCACCACTGTGGTGTCACAGACAGGCGTAATTTAGAGTTGTCACTGCAGTAATGTCACAGAGACCTTGAACTGGGTCCCTCATTGGTGTGATGTCACACACAGAGAGGAGAATACTGAGGCTGCCGCTGCTCTGGTGTCACAGAGAGGAGTAGTTTTGGCCTGTCACTGCTGTGATGTCAGAGAGAGGGGAAAGCGTGTCTGTCACTGCTGCGGTGTTCCAAAGGGGATGAATTTGAGGCTGTCCTAAGTGTGATGTCACAGAGAGGGGAAAATTGAGGCAGCCACTACTGTGGTGTCACAGAGAGGCGTAAATTAGAGTTGTCAGCGCTGTGATGTCACAGGGAGGCGAAAATTGGGCCTCTCTCAGATGTGATGTCACAGAGAGAGGCGTAATGGATCTGTGAGTGCTGTGGTGTCACCAAGAGGCATAAATTAGAGTTGTCAGTGCAGTGATGTCACGGAGAGGAGAAACTGGGTCCCTCATTGGTGTGATGTCACAGATAGAGGAAACCTGAGTCTGCCACTGCAGTGATGTCACAGAGAGGGGAAAACTGGGGCTATCACAGCTGTGGAGTCTCAGAGAAATTATCACAGGTGCTATGACTTGTCTGTTGCCACAAAGGAGATGGAATTGGGGTTGTCATGGCTATGATATCACAGAGAGGTTTTAATCGGTTCTGTCTCTTCTGTGATGTCACGGAGAGGGGAATTATGGGTCTGTCACTGCTGTGGTGTTCCTTTGGGGCTGAAATTAAGGCTGCCGTGGCTGTGATGTCACAGATAGAGGAAACCTGAGTCTGTCCCTGCTGTGGTGTCACAGAGAGGGGAAAACTGGGGCTGATCACTGTTGTGCAGTGACAGAGAAATTTACACAGGTGCTATGACTTGTCTGTTGCCACACAGGGAATGGAATTGGGGTTGTTCGGGCTGTGGTATCACAGAGAGATTTAAATTGGTTCTGTCATGACTGTGATGTCCCAGAGAGGGGAATAATGCGTCTGTCACCACTGTGGTGTCACAGAGAGGTGTAAACTGGACTTGTCATTGCAGTGATCTCACCGGGAGGAGAAAATTGAGGCTTTCACTGCTGTGGCTTCTCAGAGGGGATGAATTCTGACTTGTCTTTGATATCAATGCACAGAGAGGAGAAAACTGGCACTATCACCGCTGTAAATGTTACAGATAAGTGTAAGTTGGGCTTGTTCAATCTGTGGGGTGACAGCAAGGGTGAAATTTGGCCTGTCAGTGCTGTGATGTCATAATGGGTGGAAAGTGCACCTTTGACTGCTGTGCTGTCACAGGCAGGCGTAAATTGGGGTTCCCACAGTTGTGATGTCACAGAGAGGGGAAAACTGGGGCTATCACAGCTGTGGAGTCTCAGAGAAAGTAACACAGGTGTTATGACTTGTCTGTTGCCACAAAGGAGATGGAATTGGGGTTGTCATGCCTATGGTATGTCAGAGAGGTTTTAATTGGTTCTGTCTGTTCTGTGATGTCACAGAGCGGGGAATAATGGGTCTGTCAGTGCTGTGGTGTTCCATCAGAGCTGAAATTAAGGCTGTCGTGGCTGTGATGTCACGATAGAGGAAACCTGAGTCTGTCCCTGCTGTGGTGTCACAGAGAGGGGAAAACTGGGGCTGATCACTGTTGTGCAGTGACAGAGAAATTTACACAGGTGCTATGACTTGTCTGTTGCCACACAGGGAATAGAATTGGGGTTGTTCGGGCTGTGGTATCATAGAGAGTTTTAAATTGGTTCTGTCATGATTGTGATGTCCCAGAGAGGGGAATAATGCGTCTGTCACCACTGTGGTGTCACAGACAGGCGTAATTTAGAGTTGTCACTGCAGTAATGTCACAGAGACCTTGAACTGGGTCCCTCATTGGTGTGATGTCACACACAGAGAGGAGAATACTGAGGCTGCCGCTGCTCTGGTGTCACAGAGAGGAGTAGTTTTGGCCTGTCACTGCTGTGATGTCAGAGAGAGGGGAAAGCGTGTCTGTCACTGCTGCGGTGTTCCAAAGGGGATGAATTTGAGGCTGTCCTAAGTGTGATGTCACAGAGAGGGGAAAATTGAGGCAGCCACTACTGTGGTGTCACAGAGAGGCGTAAATTAGAGTTGTCAGCGCTGTGATGTCACAGGGAGGCGAAAATTGGGCCTCCCTCAGATGTGATGTCACAGAGAGAGGCGTAATGGATCTGTGAGTGCTGTGGTGTCACCGAGAGGCATAAATTAGAGTTGTCAGTGCAGTGATGACACGGAGAGGAGAAACTGGGTCCCTCATTGGTGTGATGTCACAGATAGAGGAAACCTGAGTCTGCCACTGCAGTGATGTCACAGAGAGGGGAAAACTGGGGCTATCACAGCTGTGGAGTCTCAGAGAAATTATCACAGGTGCTATGACTTGTCTGTTGCCACAAAGGAGATGGAATTGGGGTTGTCATGGCTATGATATCACAGAGAGGTTTTAATCGGTTCTGTCTCTTCTGTGATGTCACGGAGAGGGGAATTATGGGTCTGTCACTGCTGTGGTGTTCCTTTGGGGCTGAAATTAAGGCTGCCGTGGCTGTGATGTCACAGATAGAGGAAACCTGAGTCTGTCCCTGCTGTGGTGTCACAGAGAGGGGAAAACTGGGGCTGATCACTGTTGTGCAGTGACAGAGAAATTTACACAGGTGCTATGACTTGTCTGTTGCCACACAGGGAATGGAATTGGGGTTGTTCGGGCTGTGGTATCACAGAGAGATTTAAATTGGTTCTGTCATGACTGTGATGTCCCAGAGAGGGGAATAATGCGTCTGTCACCACTGTGGTGTCACAGAGAGGTGTAAACTGGACTTGTCATTGCAGTGATCTCACCGGGAGGAGAAAATTGAGGCTTTCACTGCTGTGGCTTATCAGAGGGGATGAATTCTGACTTGTCTTTGATATCAATGCACAGAGAGGAGAAAACTGGCACTATCACCGCTGTAAATGTTACAGATAAGTGTAAGTTGGGCTTGTTCAATCTGTGGGGTGACAGCAAGGGTGAAATTTGGCCTGTCAGTGCTGTGATGTCATAATGGGTGGAAAGTGCACCTTTGACTGCTGTGCTGTCACAGGCAGGCGTAAATTGGGGTTCCCACAGTTGTGATGTCACAGAGAGGGGAAAACTGGGGCTATCACAGCTGTGGAGTCTCAGAGAAAGTAACACAGGTGTTATGACTTGTCTGTTGCCACAAAGGAGATGGAATTGGGGTTGTCATGCCTATGGTATGTCAGAGAGGTTTTAATTGGTTCTGTCTGTTCTGTGATGTCACAGAGCGGGGAATAATGGGTCTGTCAGTGCTGTGGTGTTCCATCAGAGCTGAAATTAAGGCTGCCATGGCTGTGATGTCACGATAGAGGAAACCTGAGTCTGTCCCTGCTGTGGTGTCACAGAGAGGGGAAAACTGGGGCTGATCACTGTTGTGCAGTGACAGAGAAATTTACACAGGTGCTATGACTTGTCTGTTGCCACACAGGGAATAGAATTGGGGTTGTTCGGGCTGTGGTATCATAGAGAGTTTTAAATTGGTTCTGTCATGATTGTGATGTCCCAGAGAGGGGAATAATGCGTCTGTCACCACTGTGGTGTCACAGACAGGCGTAATTTAGAGTTGTCACTGCAGTAATGTCACAGAGACCTTGAACTGGGTCCCTCATTGGTGTGATGTCACACACAGAGAGGAGAATACTGAGGCTGCCGCTGCTCTGGTGTCACAGAGAGGAGTAGTTTTGGCCTGTCACTGCTGTGATGTCAGAGAGAGGGGAAAGCGTGTCTGTCACTGCTGCGGTGTTCCAAAGGGGATGAATTTGAGGCTGTCCTAAGTGTGATGTCACAGAGAGGGGAAAATTGAGGCAGCCACTACTGTGGTGTCACAGAGAGGCGTAAATTAGAGTTGTCAGCGCTGTGATGTCACAGGGAGGCGAAAATTGGGCCTCTCTCAGATGTGATGTCACAGAGAGAGGCGTAATGGATCTGTGAGTGCTGTGGTGTCACCGAGAGGCATAAATTAGAGTTGTCAGTGCAGTGATGTCACGGAGAGGAGAAACTGGGTCCCTCATTGGTGTGATGTCACAGATAGAGGAAACCTGAGTCTGCCACTGCAGTGATGTCACAGAGAGGGGAAAACTGGGGCTATCACAGCTGTGGAGTCTCAGAGAAATTATCACAGGTGCTATGACTTGTCTGTTGCCACAAAGGAGATGGAATTGGGGTTGTCATGGCTATGATATCACAGAGAGGTTTTAATCGGTTCTGTCTCTTCTGTGATGTCACGGAGAGGGGAATTATGGGTCTGTCACTGCTGTGGTGTTCCTTTGGGGCTGAAATTAAGGCTGCCGTGGCTGTGATGTCACAGATAGAGGAAACCTGAGTCTGTCCCTGCTGTGGTGTCACAGAGAGGGGAAAACTGGGGCTGATCACTGTTGTGCAGTGACAGAGAAATTTACACAGGTGCTATGACTTGTCTGTTGCCACACAGGGAATGGAATTGGGGTTGTTCGGGCTGTGGTATCACAGAGAGATTTAAATTGGTTCTGTCATGACTGTGATGTCCCAGAGAGGGGAATAATGCGTCTGTCACCACTGTGGTGTCACAGAGAGGTGTAAACTGGACTTGTCATTGCAGTGATCTCACCGGGAGGAGAAAATTGAGGCTTTCACTGCTGTGGCTTCTCAGAGGGGATGAATTCTGACTTGTCTTTGATATCAATGCACAGAGAGGAGAAAACTGGCACTATCACCGCTGTAAATGTTACAGATAAGTGTAAGTTGGGCTTGTTCAATCTGTGGGGTGACAGCAAGGGTGAAATTTGGCCTGTCAGTGCTGTGATGTCATAATGGGTGGAAAGTGCACCTTTGACTGCTGTGCTGTCACAGGCAGGCGTAAATTGGGGTTCCCACAGTTGTGATGTCACAGAGAGGGGAAAACTGGGGCTATCACAGCTGTGGAGTCTCAGAGAAAGTAACACAGGTGTTATGACTTGTCTGTTGCCACAAAGGAGATGGAATTGGGGTTGTCATGCCTATGGTATGTCAGAGAGGTTTTAATTGGTTCTGTCTGTTCTGTGATGTCACAGAGCGGGGAATAATGGGTCTGTCAGTGCTGTGGTGTTCCATCAGAGCTGAAATTAAGGCTGTCGTGGCTGTGATGTCACGATAGAGGAAACCTGAGTCTGTCCCTGCTGTGGTGTCACAGAGAGGGGAAAACTGGGGCTGATCACTGTTGTGCAGTGACAGAGAAATTTACACAGGTGCTATGACTTGTCTGTTGCCACACAGGGAATAGAATTGGGGTTGTTCGGGCTGTGGTATCATAGAGAGTTTTAAATTGGTTCTGTCATGATTGTGATGTCCCAGAGAGGGGAATAATGCGTCTGTCACCACTGTGGTGTCACAGACAGGCGTAATTTAGAGTTGTCACTGCAGTAATGTCACAGAGACCTTGAACTGGGTCCCTCATTGGTGTGATGTCACACACAGAGAGGAGAATACTGAGGCTGCCGCTGCTCTGGTGTCACAGAGAGGAGTAGTTTTGGCCTGTCACTGCTGTGATGTCAGAGAGAGGGGAAAGCGTGTCTGTCACTGCTGCGGTGTTCCAAAGGGGATGAATTTGAGGCTGTCCTAAGTGTGATGTCACAGAGAGGGGAAAATTGAGGCAGCCACTACTGTGGTGTCACAGAGAGGCGTAAATTAGAGTTGTCAGCGCTGTGATGTCACAGGGAGGCGAAAATTGGGCCTCCCTCAGATGTGATGTCACAGAGAGAGGCGTAATGGATCTGTGAGTGCTGTGGTGTCACCGAGAGGCATAAATTAGAGTTGTCAGTGCAGTGATGACACGGAGAGGAGAAACTGGGTCCCTCATTGGTGTGATGTCACAGATAGAGGAAACCTGAGTCTGCCACTGCAGTGATGTCACAGAGAGGGGAAAACTGGGGCTATCACAGCTGTGGAGTCTCAGAGAAATTATCACAGGTGCTATGACTTGTCTGTTGCCACAAAGGAGATGGAATTGGGGTTGTCATGGCTATGATATCACAGAGAGGTTTTAATCGGTTCTGTCTCTTCTGTGATGTCACGGAGAGGGGAATTATGGGTCTGTCACTGCTGTGGTGTTCCTTTGGGGCTGAAATTAAGGCTGCCGTGGCTGTGATGTCACAGATAGAGGAAACCTGAGTCTGTCCCTGCTGTGGTGTCACAGAGAGGGGAAAACTGGGGCTGATCACTGTTGTGCAGTGACAGAGAAATTTACACAGGTGCTATGACTTGTCTGTTGCCACACAGGGAATGGAATTGGGGTTGTTCGGGCTGTGGTATCACAGAGAGATTTAAATTGGTTCTGTCATGACTGTGATGTCCCAGAGAGGGGAATAATGCGTCTGTCACCACTGTGGTGTCACAGAGAGGTGTAAACTGGACTTGTCATTGCAGTGATCTCACCGGGAGGAGAAAATTGAGGCTTTCACTGCTGTGGCTTATCAGAGGGGATGAATTCTGACTTGTCTTTGATATCAATGCACAGAGAGGAGAAAACTGGCACTATCACCGCTGTAAATGTTACAGATAAGTGTAAGTTGGGCTTGTTCAATCTGTGGGGTGACAGCAAGGGTGAAATTTGGCCTGTCAGTGCTGTGATGTCATAATGGGTGGAAAGTGCACCTTTGACTGCTGTGCTGTCACAGGCAGGCGTAAATTGGGGTTCCCACAGTTGTGATGTCACAGAGAGGGGAAAACTGGGGCTATCACAGCTGTGGAGTCTCAGAGAAAGTAACACAGGTGTTATGACTTGTCTGTTGCCACAAAGGAGATGGAATTGGGGTTGTCATGCCTATGGTATGTCAGAGAGGTTTTAATTGGTTCTGTCTGTTCTGTGATGTCACAGAGCGGGGAATAATGGGTCTGTCAGTGCTGTGGTGTTCCATCAGAGCTGAAATTAAGGCTGCCATGGCTGTGATGTCACGATAGAGGAAACCTGAGTCTGTCCCTGCTGTGGTGTCACAGAGAGGGGAAAACTGGGGCTGATCACTGTTGTGCAGTGACAGAGAAATTTACACAGGTGCTATGACTTGTCTGTTGCCACACAGGGAATAGAATTGGGGTTGTTCGGGCTGTGGTATCATAGAGAGTTTTAAATTGGTTCTGTCATGATTGTGATGTCCCAGAGAGGGGAATAATGCGTCTGTCACCACTGTGGTGTCACAGACAGGCGTAATTTAGAGTTGTCACTGCAGTAATGTCACAGAGACCTTGAACTGGGTCCCTCATTGGTGTGATGTCACACACAGAGAGGAGAATACTGAGGCTGCCGCTGCTCTGGTGTCACAGAGAGGAGTAGTTTTGGCCTGTCACTGCTGTGATGTCAGAGAGAGGGGAAAGCGTGTCTGTCACTGCTGCGGTGTTCCAAAGGGGATGAATTTGAGGCTGTCCTAAGTGTGATGTCACAGAGAGGGGAAAATTGAGGCAGCCACTACTGTGGTGTCACAGAGAGGCGTAAATTAGAGTTGTCAGCGCTGTGATGTCACAGGGAGGCGAAAATTGGGCCTCTCTCAGATGTGATGTCACAGAGAGAGGCGTAATGGATGTGTGAGTGCTGTGGTGTCACCGAGAGGCATAAATTAGAGTTGTCAGTGCAGTGATGACACGGAGAGGAGAAACTGGGTCCCTCATTGGTGTGATGTCACAGATAGAGGAAACCTGAGTCTGCCACTGCAGTGATGTCACAGAGAGGGGAAAACTGGGGCTATCACAGCTGTGGAGTCTCAGAGAAATTATCACAGGTGCTATGACTTGTCTGTTGCCACAAAGGAGATGGAATTGGGGTTGTCATGGCTATGATATCACAGAGAGGTTTTAATCGGTTCTGTCTCTTCTGTGATGTCACGGAGAGGGGAATTATGGGTCTGTCACTGCTGTGGTGTTCCTTTGGGGCTGAAATTAAGGCTGCCGTGGCTGTGATGTCACAGATAGAGGAAACCTGAGTCTGTCCCTGCTGTGGTGTCACAGAGAGGGGAAAACTGGGGCTGATCACTGTTGTGCAGTGACAGAGAAATTTACACAGGTGCTATGACTTGTCTGTTGCCACACAGGGAATGGAATTGGGGTTGTTCGGGCTGTGGTATCACAGAGAGATTTAAATTGGTTCTGTCATGACTGTGATGTCCCAGAGAGGGGAATAATGCGTCTGTCACCACTGTGGTGTCACAGAGAGGTGTAAACTGGACTTGTCATTGCAGTGATCTCACCGGGAGGAGAAAATTGAGGCTTTCACTGCTGTGGCTTATCAGAGGGGATGAATTCTGACTTGTCTTTGATATCAATGCACAGAGAGGAGAAAACTGGCACTATCACCGCTGTAAATGTTACAGATAAGTGTAAGTTGGGCTTGTTCAATCTGTGGGGTGACAGCAAGGGTGAAATTTGGCCTGTCAGTGCTGTGATGTCATAATGGGTGGAAAGTGCACCTTTGACTGCTGTGCTGTCACAGGCAGGCGTAAATTGGGATTCCCACAGTTGTGATGTCACAGAGAGGGGAAAACTGGGGCTATCACAGCTGTGGAGTCTCAGAGAAAGTAACACAGGTGTTATGACTTGTCTGTTGCCACAAAGGAGATGGAATTGGGGTTGTCATGCCTATGGTATGTCAGAGAGGTTTTAATTGGTTCTGTCTGTTCTGTGATGTCACAGAGCGGGGAATAATGGGTCTGTCAGTGCTGTGGTGTTCCATCAGAGCTGAAATTAAGGCTGCCATGGCTGTGATGTCACAGATAGAGGAAACCTGAGTCTGTCCCTGCTGTGGTGTCACAGAGAGGGGAAAACTGGGGCTGATCACTGTTGTGCAGTGACAGAGAAATTTACACAGGTGCTATGACTTGTCTGTTGCCACACAGGGAATAGAATTGGGGTTGTTCGGGCTGTGGTATCATAGAGAGTTTTAAATTGGTTCTGTCCTGATTGTGATGTCCCAGAGAGGGGAATAATGCGTCTGTCACCACTGTGGTGTCACAGACAGGCGTAATTTAGAGTTGTCACTGCAGTAATGTCACAGAGAGCTTGAACTGGGTCCCTCATTGGTGTGATGTCACACACACAGAGAGGAGAATACTGAGGCTGCCGCTGCTCTGGTGTCACAGAGAGGAGTAGTTTTGGCCTGTCACTGCTGTGATGTCAGAGAGAGGGGAAAGCGTGTCTGTCACTGCTGCGGTGTTCCAAAGGGGATGAATTTGAGGCTGTCCTAAGTGTGATGTCACAGAGAGGGGAAAATTGAGGCAGCCACTACTGTGGTGTCACAGAGAGGCGTAAATTAGAGTTGTCAGCGCTGTGATGTCACAGGGAGGCGAAAATTGGGCCTCCCTCAGATGTGATGTCACAGAGAGAGGCGTAATGGATCTGTGAGTGCTGTGGTGTCACCGAGAGGCATAAATTAGAGTTGTCAGTGCAGTGATGACACGGAGAGGAGAAACTGGGTCCCTCATTGGTGTGATGTCACAGATAGAGGAAACCTGAGTCTGCCACTGCAGTGATGTCACAGAGAGGGGAAAACTGGGGCTATCACAGCTGTGGAGTCTCAGAGAAATTATCACAGGTGCTATGACTTGTCTGTTGCCACAAAGGAGATGGAATTGGGGTTGTCATGGCTATGATATCACAGAGAGGTTTTAATCGGTTCTGTCTCTTCTGTGATGTCACGGAGAGGGGAATTATGGGTCTGTCACTGCTGTGGTGTTCCTTTGGGACTGAAATTAAGGCTGCCGTGGCTGTGATGTCACAGATAGAGGAAACCTGAGTCTGTCCCTGCTGTGGTGTCACAGAGAGGGGAAAACTGGGGCTGATCACTGTTGTGCAGTGACAGAGAAATTTACACAGGTGCTATGACTTGTCTGTTGCCACACAGGGAATGGAATTGGGGTTGTTCGGGCTGTGGTATCACAGAGAGATTTAAATTGGTTCTGTCATGACTGTGATGTCCCAGAGAGGGGAATAATGCGTCTGTCACCACTGTGGTGTCACAGAGAGGTGTAAACTGGACTTGTCATTGCAGTGATCTCACCGGGAGGAGAAAATTGAGGCTTTCACTGCTGTGGCTTATCAGAGGGGATGAATTCTGACTTGTCTTTGATATCAATGCACAGAGAGGAGAAAACTGGCACTATCACCGCTGTAAATGTTACAGATAAGTGTAAGTTGGGCTTGTTCAATCTGTGGGGTGACAGCAAGGGTGAAATTTGGCCTGTCAGTGCTGTGATGTCATAATGGGTGGAAAGTGCACCTTTGACTGCTGTGCTGTCACAGGCAGGCGTAAATTGGGATTCCCACAGTTGTGATGTCACAGAGAGGGGAAAACTGGGGCTATCACAGCTGTGGAGTCTCAGAGAAAGTAACACAGGTGTTATGACTTGTCTGTTGCCACAAAGGAGATGGAATTGGGGTTGTCATGCCTATGGTATGTCAGAGAGGTTTTAATTGGTTCTGTCTGTTCTGTGATGTCACAGAGCGGGGAATAATGGGTCTGTCAGTGCTGTGGTGTTCCATCAGAGCTGAAATTAAGGCTGCCATGGCTGTGATGTCACGATAGAGGAAACCTGAGTCTGTCCCTGCTGTGGTGTCACAGAGAGGGGAAAACTGGGGCTGATCACTGTTGTGCAGTGACAGAGAAATTTACACAGGTGCTATGACTTGTCTGTTGCCACACAGGGAATAGAATTGGGGTTGTTCGGGCTGTGGTATCATAGAGAGTTTTAAATTGGTTCTGTCATGATTGTGATGTCCCAGAGAGGGGAATAATGCGTCTGTCACCACTGTGGTGTCACAGACAGGCGTAATTTAGAGTTGTCACTGCAGTAATGTCACAGAGACCTTGAACTGGGTCCCTCATTGGTGTGATGTCACACACAGAGAGGAGAATACTGAGGCTGCCGCTGCTCTGGTGTCACAGAGAGGAGTAGTTTTGGCCTGTCACTGCTGTGATGTCAGAGAGAGGGGAAAGCGTGTCTGTCACTGCTGCGGTGTTCCAAAGGGGATGAATTTGAGGCTGTCCTAAGTGTGATGTCACAGAGAGGGGAAAATTGAGGCAGCCACTACTGTGGTGTCACAGAGAGGCGTAAATTAGAGTTGTCAGCGCTGTGATGTCACAGGGAGGCGAAAATTGGGCCTCTCTCAGATGTGATGTCACAGAGAGAGGCGTAATGGATCTGTGAGTGCTGTGGTGTCACCGAGAGGCATAAATTAGAGTTGTCAGTGCAGTGATGTCACGGAGAGGAGAAACTGGGTCCCTCATTGGTGTGATGTCACAGATAGAGGAAACCTGAGTCTGCCACTGCAGTGATGTCACAGAGAGGGGAAAACTGGGGCTATCACAGCTGTGGAGTCTCAGAGAAATTATCACAGGTGCTATGACTTGTCTGTTGCCACAAAGGAGATGGAATTGGGGTTGTCATGGCTATGATATCACAGAGAGGTTTTAATCGGTTCTGTCTCTTCTGTGATGTCACGGAGAGGGGAATTATGGGTCTGTCACTGCTGTGGTGTTCCTTTGGGGCTGAAATTAAGGCTGCCGTGGCTGTGATGTCACAGATAGAGGAAACCTGAGTCTGTCCCTGCTGTGGTGTCACAGAGAGGGGAAAACTGGGGCTGATCACTGTTGTGCAGTGACAGAGAAATTTACACAGGTGCTATGACTTGTCTGTTGCCACACAGGGAATAGAATTGGGGTTGTTCGGGCTGTGGTATCACAGAGAGATTTAAATTGGTTCTGTCATGACTGTGATGTCCCAGAGAGGGGAATAATGCGTCTGTCACCACTGTGGTGTCACAGAGAGGTGTAAACTGGACTTGTCATTGCAGTGATCTCACCGGGAGGAGAAAACTGAGGCTTTCACTGCTGTGGCTTATCAGAGGGGATGAATTCTGACTTGTCTTTGATATCAATGCACAGAGAGGAGAAAACTGGCACTATCACCGCTGTAAATGTTACAGATAAGTGTAAGTTGGGCTTGTTCAATCTGTGGGGTGACAGCAAGGGTGAAATTTGGCCTGTCAGTGCTGTGATGTCATAATGGGTGGAAAGTGCACCTTTGACTGCTGTGCTGTCACAGGCAGGCGTAAATTGGGGTTCCCACAGTTGTGATGTCACAGAGAGGGGAAAACTGGGGCTATCACAGCTGTGGAGTCTCAGAGAAAGTAACACAGGTGTTATGACTTGTCTGTTGCCACAAAGGAGATGGAATTGGGGTTGTCATGCCTATGGTATGTCAGAGAGGTTTTAATTGGTTCTGTCTGTTCTGTGATGTCACAGAGCGGGGAATAATGGGTCTGTCAGTGCTGTGGTGTTCCATCAGAGCTGAAATTAAGGCTGCCATGGCTGTGATGTCACGATAGAGGAAACCTGAGTCTGTCCCTGCTGTGGTGTCACAGAGAGGGGAAAACTGGGGCTGATCACTGTTGTGCAGTGACAGAGAAATTTACACAGGTGCTATGACTTGTCTGTTGCCACACAGGGAATAGAATTGGGGTTGTTCAGGCTGTGGTATCATAGAGAGTTTTAAATTGGTTCTGTCATGATTGTGATGTCCCAGAGAGGGGAATAATGCGTCTGTCACCACTGTGGTGTCACAGACAGGCGTAATTTAGAGTTGTCACTGCAGTAATGTCACAGAGACCTTGAACTGGGTCCCTCATTGGTGTGATGTCACACACAGAGAGGAGAATACTGAGGCTGCCGCTGCTCTGGTGTCACAGAGAGGAGTAGTTTTGGCCTGTCACTGCTGTGATGTCAGAGAGAGGGGAAAGCGGGTCTGTCACTGCTGCGGTGTTCCAAAGGGGATGAATTTGAGGCTGTCCTAAGTGTGATGTCACAGAGAGGGGAAAATTGAGGCAGCCACTACTGTGGTGTCACAGAGAGGCGTAAATTAGAGTTGTCAGCGCTGTGATGTCACAGGGAGGCGAAAATTGGGCCTCTCTCAGATGTGATGTCACAGAGAGAGGCGTAATGGATCTGTGAGTGCTGTGGTGTCACCGAGAGGCATAAATTAGAGTTGTCAGTGCAGTGATGTCACGGAGAGGAGAAACTGGGTCCCTCATTGGTGTGATGTCACAGATAGAGGAAACCTGAGTCTGCCACTGCAGTGATGTCACAGAGAGGGGAAAACTGGGGCTATCACAGCTGTGGAGTCTCAGAGAAATTATCACAGGTGCTATGACTTGTCTGTTGCCACAAAGGAGATGGAATTGGGGTTGTCATGGCTATGATATCACAGAGAGGTTTTAATCGGTTCTGTCTCTTCTGTGATGTCACGGAGAGGGGAATTATGGGTCTGTCACTGCTGTGGTGTTCCTTTGGGGCTGAAATTAAGGCTGCCGTGGCTGTGATGTCACAGATAGAGGAAACCTGAGTCTGTCCCTGCTGTGGTGTCACAGAGAGGGGAAAACTGGGGCTGATCACTGTTGTGCAGTGACAGAGAAATTTACACAGGTGCTATGACTTGTCTGTTGCCACACAGGGAATGGAATTGGGGTTGTTCGGGCTGTGGTATCACAGAGAGATTTAAATTGGTTCTGTCATGACTGTGATGTCCCAGAGAGGGGAATAATGCGTCTGTCACCACTGTGGTGTCACAGAGAGGTGTAAACTGGACTTGTCATTGCAGTGATCTCACCGGGAGGAGAAAACTGAGGCTTTCACTGCTGTGGCTTATCAGAGGGGATGAATTCTGACTTGTCTTTGATATCAATGCACAGAGAGGAGAAAACTGGCACTATCACCGCTGTAAATGTTACAGATAAGTGTAAGTTGGGCTTGTTCAATCTGTGGGGTGACAGCAAGGGTGAAATTTGGCCTGTCAGTGCTGTGATGTCATAATGGGTGGAAAGTGCACCTTTGACTGCTGTGCTGTCACAGGCAGGCGTAAATTGGGGTTCCCACAGTTGTGATGTCACAGAGAGGGGAAAACTGGGGCTATCACAGCTGTGGAGTCTCAGAGAAAGTAACACAGGTGTTATGACTTGTCTGTTGCCACAAAGGAGATGGAATTGGGGTTGTCATGCCTATGGTATGTCAGAGAGGTTTTAATTGGTTCTGTCTGTTCTGTGATGTCACAGAGCGGGGAATAATGGGTCTGTCAGTGCTGTGGTGTTCCATCAGAGCTGAAATTAAGGCTGCCATGGCTGTGATGTCACGATAGAGGAAACCTGAGTCTGTCCCTGCTGTGGTGTCACAGAGAGGGGAAAACTGGGGCTGATCACTGTTGTGCAGTGACAGAGAAATTTACACAGGTGCTATGACTTGTCTGTTGCCACACAGGGAATAGAATTGGGGTTGTTCGGGCTGTGGTATCATAGAGAGTTTTAAATTGGTTCTGTCATGATTGTGATGTCCCAGAGAGGGGAATAATGCGTCTGTCACCACTGTGGTGTCACAGACAGGCGTAATTTAGAGTTGTCACTGCAGTAATGTCACAGAGACCTTGAACTGGGTCCCTCATTGGTGTGATGTCACACACAGAGAGGAGAATACTGAGGCTGCCGCTGCTCTGGTGTCACAGAGAGGAGTAGTTTTGGCCTGTCACTGCTGTGATGTCAGAGAGAGGGGAAAGCGTGTCTGTCACTGCTGCGGTGTTCCAAAGGGGATGAATTTGAGGCTGTCCTAAGTGTGATGTCACAGAGAGGGGAAAATTGAGGCAGCCACTACTGTGGTGTCACAGAGAGGCGTAAATTAGAGTTGTCAGCGCTGTGATGTCACAGGGAGGCGAAAATTGGGCCTCTCTCAGATGTGATGTCACAGAGAGAGGCGTAATGGATCTGTGAGTGCTGTGGTGTCACCGAGAGGCATAAATTAGAGTTGTCAGTGCAGTGATGTCACGGAGAGGAGAAACTGGGTCCCTCATTGGTGTGATGTCACAGATAGAGGAAACCTGAGTCTGCCACTGCAGTGATGTCACAGAGAGGGGAAAACTGGGGCTATCACAGCTGTGGAGTCTCAGAGAAATTATCACAGGTGCTATGACTTGTCTGTTGCCATAAAGGAGATGGAATTGGGGTTGTCATGCCTATGATATCACAGAGAGGTTTTAATCGGTTCTGTCTCTTCTGTGATGTCACGGAGAGGGGAATTCTGGGTCTGTCACTGCTGTGGTGTTCCTTTGGGGCTGAAATTAAGGCTGCCGTGGCTGTGATGTCACAGATAGAGGAAACCTGAGTCTGTCCCTGCTGTGGTGTCACAGAGAGGGGAAAACTGGGGCTGATCACTGTTGTGCAGTGACAGAGAAATTTACACAGGTGCTATGTCTTGTCTGTTGCCACACAGGGAATGGAATTGGGGTTGTTCGGGCTGTGGTATCACAGAGAGATTTAAATTGGTTCTGTCATGACTGTGATGTCCCAGAGAGGGGAATAATGCGTCTGTCACCACTGTGGTGTCACAGAGAGGTGTAAACTGGACTTGTCATTGCAGTGATCTCACCGGGAGGAGAAAACTGAGGCTTTCACTGCTGTGGCTTATCAGAGGGGATGAATTCTGACTTGTCTTTGATATCAATGCACAGAGAGGAGAAAACTGGCACTATCACCACTGTAAATGTTACAGATAAGTGTAAGTTGGGCTTGTTCAATCTGTGGGGTGACAGCAAGGGTGAAATTTGGCCTGTCAGTGCTGTGATGTCATAATGGGTGGAAAGTGCACCTTTGACTGCTGTGCTGTCACAGGCAGGCGTAAATTGGGGTTCCCACAGTTGTGATGTCACAGAGAGGGGAAAACTGGGGCTATCACAGCTGTGGAGTCTCAGAGAAAGTAACACAGGTGTTATGACTTGTCTGTTGCCACAAAGGAGATGGAATTGGGGTTGTCATGCCTATGGTATGTCAGAGAGGTTTTAATTGGTTCTGTCTGTTCTGTGATGTCACAGAGCGGGGAATAATGGGTCTGTCAGTGCTGTGGTGTTCCATCAGAGCTGAAATTAAGGCTGCCATGGCTGTGATGTCACGATAGAGGAAACCTGAGTCTGTCCCTGCTGTGGTGTCACAGAGAGGGGAAAACTGGGGCTGATCACTGTTGTGCAGTGACAGAGAAATTTACACAGGTGCTATGACTTGTCTGTTGCCACACAGGGAATAGAATTGGGGTTGTTCAGGCTGTGGTATCATAGAGAGTTTTAAATTGGTTCTGTCATGATTGTGATGTCCCAGAGAGGGGAATAATGCGTCTGTCACCACTGTGGTGTCACAGACAGGCGTAATTTAGAGTTGTCACTGCAGTAATGTCACAGAGACCTTGAACTGGGTCCCTCATTGGTGTGATGTCACACACAGAGAGGAGAATACTGAGGCTGCCGCTGCTCTGGTGTCACAGAGAGGAGTAGTTTTGGCCTGTCACTGCTGTGATGTCAGAGAGAGGGGAAAGCGGGTCTGTCACTGCTGCGGTGTTCCAAAGGGGATGAATTTGAGGCTGTCCTAAGTGTGATGTCACAGAGAGGGGAAAATTGAGGCAGCCACTACTGTGGTGTCACAGAGAGGCGTAAATTAGAGTTGTCAGCGCTGTGATGTCACAGGGAGGCGAAAATTGGGCCTCTCTCAGATGTGATGTCACAGAGAGAGGCGTAATGGATCTGTGAGTGCTGTGGTGTCACCGAGAGGCATAAATTAGAGTTGTCAGTGCAGTGATGTCACGGAGAGGAGAAACTGGGTCCCTCATTGGTGTGATGTCACAGATAGAGGAAACCTGAGTCTGCCACTGCAGTGATGTCACAGAGAGGGGAAAACTGGGGCTATCACAGCTGTGGAGTCTCAGAGAAATTATCACAGGTGCTATGACTTGTCTGTTGCCACAAAGGAGATGGAATTGGGGTTGTCATGGCTATGATATCACAGAGAGGTTTTAATCGGTTCTGTCTCTTCTGTGATGTCACGGAGAGGGGAATTATGGGTCTGTCACTGCTGTGGTGTTCCTTTGGGGCTGAAATTAAGGCTGCCGTGGCTGTGATGTCACAGATAGAGGAAACCTGAGTCTGTCCCTGCTGTGGTGTCACAGAGAGGGGAAAACTGGGGCTGATCACTGTTGTGCAGTGACAGAGAAATTTACACAGGTGCTATGACTTGTCTGTTGCCACACAGGGAATGGAATTGGGGTTGTTCGGGCTGTGGTATCACAGAGAGATTTAAATTGGTTCTGTCATGACTGTGATGTCCCAGAGAGGGGAATAATGCGTCTGTCACCACTGTGGTGTCACAGAGAGGTGTAAACTGGACTTGTCATTGCAGTGATCTCACCGGGAGGAGAAAACTGAGGCTTTCACTGCTGTGGCTTATCAGAGGGGATGAATTCTGACTTGTCTTTGATATCAATGCACAGAGAGGAGAAAACTGGCACTATCACCGCTGTAAATGTTACAGATAAGTGTAAGTTGGGCTTGTTCAATCTGTGGGGTGACAGCAAGGGTGAAATTTGGCCTGTCAGTGCTGTGATGTCATAATGGGTGGAAAGTGCACCTTTGACTGCTGTGCTGTCACAGGCAGGCGTAAATTGGGGTTCCCACAGTTGTGATGTCACAGAGAGGGGAAAACTGGGGCTATCACAGCTGTGGAGTCTCAGAGAAAGTAACACAGGTGTTATGACTTGTCTGTTGCCACAAAGGAGATGGAATTGGGGTTGTCATGCCTATGGTATGTCAGAGAGGTTTTAATTGGTTCTGTCTGTTCTGTGATGTCACAGAGCGGGGAATAATGGGTCTGTCAGTGCTGTGGTGTTCCATCAGAGCTGAAATTAAGGCTGCCATGGCTGTGATGTCACGATAGAGGAAACCTGAGTCTGTCCCTGCTGTGGTGTCACAGAGAGGGGAAAACTGGGGCTGATCACTGTTGTGCAGTGACAGAGAAATTTACACAGGTGCTATGACTTGTCTGTTGCCACACAGGGAATAGAATTGGGGTTGTTCGGGCTGTGGTATCATAGAGAGTTTTAAATTGGTTCTGTCATGATTGTGATGTCCCAGAGAGGGGAATAATGCGTCTGTCACCACTGTGGTGTCACAGACAGGCGTAATTTAGAGTTGTCACTGCAGTAATGTCACAGAGACCTTGAACTGGGTCCCTCATTGGTGTGATGTCACACACAGAGAGGAGAATACTGAGGCTGCCGCTGCTCTGGTGTCACAGAGAGGAGTAGTTTTGGCCTGTCACTGCTGTGATGTCAGAGAGAGGGGAAAGCGTGTCTGTCACTGCTGCGGTGTTCCAAAGGGGATGAATTTGAGGCTGTCCTAAGTGTGATGTCACAGAGAGGGGAAAATTGAGGCAGCCACTACTGTGGTGTCACAGAGAGGCGTAAATTAGAGTTGTCAGCGCTGTGATGTCACAGGGAGGCGAAAATTGGGCCTCTCTCAGATGTGATGTCACAGAGAGAGGCGTAATGGATCTGTGAGTGCTGTGGTGTCACCGAGAGGCATAAATTAGAGTTGTCAGTGCAGTGATGTCACGGAGAGGAGAAACTGGGTCCCTCATTGGTGTGATGTCACAGATAGAGGAAACCTGAGTCTGCCACTGCAGTGATGTCACAGAGAGGGGAAAACTGGGGCTATCACAGCTGTGGAGTCTCAGAGAAATTATCACAGGTGCTATGACTTGTCTGTTGCCATAAAGGAGATGGAATTGGGGTTGTCATGCCTATGATATCACAGAGAGGTTTTAATCGGTTCTGTCTCTTCTGTGATGTCACGGAGAGGGGAATTCTGGGTCTGTCACTGCTGTGGTGTTCCTTTGGGGCTGAAATTAAGGCTGCCGTGGCTGTGATGTCACAGATAGAGGAAACCTGAGTCTGTCCCTGCTGTGGTGTCACAGAGAGGGGAAAACTGGGGCTGATCACTGTTGTGCAGTGACAGAGAAATTTACACAGGTGCTATGTCTTGTCTGTTGCCACACAGGGAATGGAATTGGGGTTGTTCGGGCTGTGGTATCACAGAGAGATTTAAATTGGTTCTGTCATGACTGTGATGTCCCAGAGAGGGGAATAATGCGTCTGTCACCACTGTGGTGTCACAGAGAGGTGTAAACTGGACTTGTCATTGCAGTGATCTCACCGGGAGGAGAAAACTGAGGCTTTCACTGCTGTGGCTTATCAGAGGGGATGAATTCTGACTTGTCTTTGATATCAATGCACAGAGAGGAGAAAACTGGCACTATCACCACTGTAAATGTTACAGATAAGTGTAAGTTGGGCTTGTTCAATCTGTGGGGTGACAGCAAGGGTGAAATTTGGCCTGTCAGTGCTGTGATGTCATAATGGGTGGAAAGTGCACCTTTGACTGCTGTGCTGTCACAGGCAGGCGTAAATTGGGGTTCCCACAGTTGTGATGTCACAGAGAGGGGAAAACTGGGGCTATCACAGCTGTGGAGTCTCAGAGAAAGTAACACAGGTGTTATGACTTGTCTGTTGCCACAAAGGAGATGGAATTGGGGTTGTCATGCCTATGGTATGTCAGAGAGGTTTTAATTGGTTCTGTCTGTTCTGTGATGTCACAGAGCGGGGAATAATGGGTCTGTCAGTGCTGTGGTGTTCCATCAGAGCTGAAATTAAGGCTGCCATGGCTGTGATGTCACGATAGAGGAAACCTGAGTCTGTCCCTGCTGTGGTGTCACAGAGAGGGGAAAACTGGGGCTGATCACTGTTGTGCAGTGACAGAGAAATTTACACAGGTGCTATGACTTGTCTGTTGCCACACAGGGAATAGAATTGGGGTTGTTCGGGCTGTGGTATCATAGAGAGTTTTAAATTGGTTCTGTCCTGATTGTGATGTCCCAGAGAGGGGAATAATGCGTCTGTCACCACTGTGGTGTCACAGACAGGCGTAATTTAGAGTTGTCACTGCAGTAATGTCACAGAGACCTTGAACTGGGTCCCTCATTGGTGTGATGTCACACACAGAGAGAGGAGAATACTGAGGCTGCCGCTGCTCTGGTGTCACAGAGAGGAGTAGTTTTGGCCTGTCACTGCTGTGATGTCAGAGAGAGGGGAAAGCGGGTCTGTCACTGCTGCGGTGTTCCAAAGGGGATGAATTTGAGGCTGTCCTAAGTGTGATGTCACAGAGAGGGGAAAATTGAGGCAGCCACTACTGTGGTGTCACAGAGAGGCGTAAATTAGAGTTGTCAGCGCTGTGATGTCACAGGGAGGCGAAAATTGGGCCTCTCTCAGATGTGATGTCACAGAGAGAGGCGTAATGGATCTGTGAGTGCTGTGGTGTCACCGAGAGGCATAAATTAGAGTTGTCAGTGCAGTGATGTCACGGAGAGGAGAAACTGGGTCCCTCATTGGTGTGATGTCACAGATAGAGGAAACCTGAGTCTGCCACTGCAGTGATGTCACAGAGAGGGGAAAACTGGGGCTATCACAGCTGTGGAGTCTCAGAGAAATTATCACAGGTGCTATGACTTGTCTGTTGCCACAAAGGAGATGGAATTGGGGTTGTCATGGCTATGATATCACAGAGAGGTTTTAATCGGTTCTGTCTCTTCTGTGATGTCACGGAGAGGGGAATTATGGGTCTGTCAGTGCTGTGGTGTTCCATCAGAGCTGAAATTAAGGCTGCCGTGGCTGTGATGTCACAGATAGAGGAAACCTGAGTCTGTCCCTGCTGTGGTGTCACAGAGAGGGGAAAACTGGGGCTGATCACTGTTGTGCAGTGACAGAGAAATTTACACAGGTGCTATGACTTGTCTGTTGCCACACAGGGAATAGAATTGGGGTTGTTCGGGCTGTGGTATCACAGAGAGATTTAAATTGGTTCTGTCATGATTGTGATGTCCCAGAGAGGGGAATAATGCGTCTGTCACCACTGTGGTGTCACAGACAGGCGTAATTTAGAGTTGTCACTGCAGTAATGTCACAGAGACCTTGAACTGGGTCCCTCATTGGTGTGATGTCACACACAGAGAGGAGAATACTGAGGCTGCCGCTGCTCTGGTGTCACAGAGAGGAGTAGTTTTGGCCTGTCACTGCTGTGATGTCAGAGAGAGGGGAAAGCGTGTCTGTCACTGCTGCGGTGTTCCAAAGGGGATGAATTTGAGGCTGTCCTAAGTGTGATGTCACAGAGAGGGGAAAATTGAGGCAGCCACTACTGTGGTGTCACAGAGAGGCGTAAATTAGAGTTGTCAGCGCTGTGATGTCACAGGGAGGCGAAAATTGGGCCTCTCTCAGATGTGATGTCACAGAGAGAGGCGTAATGGATCTGTGAGTGCTGTGGTGTCACCGAGAGGCATAAATTAGAGTTGTCAGTGCAGTGATGTCACGGAGAGGAGAAACTGGGTCCCTCATTGGTGTGATGTCACAGATAGAGGAAACCTGAGTCTGCCACTGCAGTGATGTCACAGAGAGGGGAAAACTGGGGCTATCACAGCTGTGGAGTCTCAGAGAAATTATCACAGGTGCTATGACTTGTCTGTTGCCACAAAGGAGATGGAATTGGGGTTGTCATGGCTATGATATCACAGAGAGGTTTTAATCGGTTCTGTCTCTTCTGTGATGTCACGGAGAGGGGAATTATGGGTCTGTCACTGCTGTGGTGTTCCTTTGGGGCTGAAATTAAGGCTGCCGTGGCTGTGATGTCACAGATAGAGGAAACCTGAGTCTGTCCCTGCTGTGGTGTCACAGAGAGGGGAAAACTGGGGCTGATCACTGTTGTGCAGTGACAGAGAAATTTACACAGGTGCTATGACTTGTCTGTTGCCACACAGGGAATGGAATTGGGGTTGTTCGGGCTGTGGTATCACAGAGAGATTTAAATTGGTTCTGTCATGACTGTGATGTCCCAGAGAGGGGAATAATGCGTCTGTCACCACTGTGGTGTCACAGAGAGGTGTAAACTGGACTTGTCATTGCAGTGATCTCACCGGGAGGAGAAAACTGAGGCTTTCACTGCTGTGGCTTATCAGAGGGGATGAATTCTGACTTGTCTTTGATATCAATGCACAGAGAGGAGAAAACTGGCACTATCACCGCTGTAAATGTTACAGATAAGTGTAAGTTGGGCTTGTTCAATCTGTGGGGTGACAGCAAGGGTGAAATTTGGCCTGTCAGTGCTGTGATGTCATAATGGGTGGAAAGTGCACCTTTGACTGCTGTGCTGTCACAGGCAGGCGTAAATTGGGGTTCCCACAGTTGTGATGTCACAGAGAGGGGAAAACTGGGGCTATCACAGCTGTGGAGTCTCAGAGAAAGTAACACAGGTGTTATGACTTGTCTGTTGCCACAAAGGAGATGGAATTGGGGTTGTCATGCCTATGGTATGTCAGAGAGGTTTTAATTGGTTCTGTCTGTTCTGTGATGTCACAGAGCGGGGAATAATGGGTCTGTCAGTGCTGTGGTGTTCCATCAGAGCTGAAATTAAGGCTGCCATGGCTGTGATGTCACGATAGAGGAAACCTGAGTCTGTCCCTGCTGTGGTGTCACAGAGAGGGGAAAACTGGGGCTGATCACTGTTGTGCAGTGACAGAGAAATTTACACAGGTGCTATGACTTGTCTGTTGCCACACAGGGAATAGAATTGGGGTTGTTCGGGCTGTGGTATCATAGAGAGTTTTAAATTGGTTCTGTCATGATTGTGATGTCCCAGAGAGGGGAATAATGCGTCTGTCACCACTGTGGTGTCACAGACAGGCGTAATTTAGAGTTGTCACTGCAGTAATGTCACAGAGACCTTGAACTGGGTCCCTCATTGGTGTGATGTCACACACAGAGAGGAGAATACTGAGGCTGCCGCTGCTCTGGTGTCACAGAGAGGAGTAGTTTTGGCCTGTCACTGCTGTGATGTCAGAGAGAGGGGAAAGCGTGTCTGTCACTGCTGCGGTGTTCCAAAGGGGATGAATTTGAGGCTGTCCTAAGTGTGATGTCACAGAGAGGGGAAAATTGAGGCAGCCACTACTGTGGTGTCACAGAGAGGCGTAAATTAGAGTTGTCAGCGCTGTGATGTCACAGGGAGGCGAAAATTGGGCCTCTCTCAGATGTGATGTCACAGAGAGAGGCGTAATGGATCTGTGAGTGCTGTGGTGTCACCGAGAGGCATAAATTAGAGTTGTCAGTGCAGTGATGTCACGGAGAGGAGAAACTGGGTCCCTCATTGGTGTGATGTCACAGATAGAGGAAACCTGAGTCTGCCACTGCAGTGATGTCACAGAGAGGGGAAAACTGGGGCTATCACAGCTGTGGAGTCTCAGAGAAATTATCACAGGTGCTATGACTTGTCTGTTGCCATAAAGGAGATGGAATTGGGGTTGTCATGCCTATGATATCACAGAGAGGTTTTAATCGGTTCTGTCTCTTCTGTGATGTCACGGAGAGGGGAATTCTGGGTCTGTCACTGCTGTGGTGTTCCTTTGGGGCTGAAATTAAGGCTGCCGTGGCTGTGATGTCACAGATAGAGGAAACCTGAGTCTGTCCCTGCTGTGGTGTCACAGAGAGGGGAAAACTGGGGCTGATCACTGTTGTGCAGTGACAGAGAAATTTACACAGGTGCTATGTCTTGTCTGTTGCCACACAGGGAATGGAATTGGGGTTGTTCGGGCTGTGGTATCACAGAGAGATTTAAATTGGTTCTGTCATGACTGTGATGTCCCAGAGAGGGGAATAATGCGTCTGTCACCACTGTGGTGTCACAGAGAGGTGTAAACTGGACTTGTCATTGCAGTGATCTCACCGGGAGGAGAAAACTGAGGCTTTCACTGCTGTGGCTTATCAGAGGGGATGAATTCTGACTTGTCTTTGATATCAATGCACAGAGAGGAGAAAACTGGCACTATCACCACTGTAAATGTTACAGATAAGTGTAAGTTGGGCTTGTTCAATCTGTGGGGTGACAGCAAGGGTGAAATTTGGCCTGTCAGTGCTGTGATGTCATAATGGGTGGAAAGTGCACCTTTGACTGCTGTGCTGTCACAGGCAGGCGTAAATTGGGGTTCCCACAGTTGTGATGTCACAGAGAGGGGAAAACTGGGGCTATCACAGCTGTGGAGTCTCAGAGAAAGTAACACAGGTGTTATGACTTGTCTGTTGCCACAAAGGAGATGGAATTGGGGTTGTCATGCCTATGGTATGTCAGAGAGGTTTTAATTGGTTCTGTCTGTTCTGTGATGTCACAGAGCGGGGAATAATGGGTCTGTCAGTGCTGTGGTGTTCCATCAGAGCTGAAATTAAGGCTGCCATGGCTGTGATGTCACGATAGAGGAAACCTGAGTCTGTCCCTGCTGTGGTGTCACAGAGAGGGGAAAACTGGGGCTGATCACTGTTGTGCAGTGACAGAGAAATTTACACAGGTGCTATGACTTGTCTGTTGCCACACAGGGAATAGAATTGGGGTTGTTCGGGCTGTGGTATCATAGAGAGTTTTAAATTGGTTCTGTCCTGATTGTGATGTCCCAGAGAGGGGAATAATGCGTCTGTCACCACTGTGGTGTCACAGACAGGCGTAATTTAGAGTTGTCACTGCAGTAATGTCACAGAGACCTTGAACTGGGTCCCTCATTGGTGTGATGTCACACACAGAGAGGAGAATACTGAGGCTGCCGCTGCTCTGGTGTCACAGAGAGGAGTAGTTTTGGCCTGTCACTGCTGTGATGTCAGAGAGAGGGGAAAGCGTGTCTGTCACTGCTGCGGTGTTCCAAAGGGGATGAATTTGAGGCTGTCCTAAGTGTGATGTCACAGAGAGGGGAAAATTGAGGCAGCCACTACTGTGGTGTCACAGAGAGGCGTAAATTAGAGTTGTCAGCGCTGTGATGTCACAGGGAGGCGAAAATTGGGCCTCTCTCAGATGTGATGTCACAGAGAGAGGCGTAATGGATCTGTGAGTGCTGTGGTGTCACCGAGAGGCATAAATTAGAGTTGTCAGTGCAGTGATGACACGGAGAGGAGAAACTGGGTCCCTCATTGGTGTGATGTCACAGATAGAGGAAACCTGAGTCTGCCACTGCAGTGATGTCACAGAGAGGGGAAAACTGGGGCTATCACAGCTGTGGAGTCTCAGAGAAATTATCACAGGTGCTATGACTTGTCTGTTGCCATAAAGGAGATGGAATTGGGGTTGTCATGCCTATGATATCACAGAGAGGTTTTAATCGGTTCTGTCTCTTCTGTGATGTCACGGAGAGGGGAATTCTGGGTCTGTCACTGCTGTGGTGTTCCTTTGGGGCTGAAATTAAGGCTGCCGTGGCTGTGATGTCACAGATAGAGGAAACCTGAGTCTGTCCCTGCTGTGGTGTCACAGAGAGGGGAAAACTGGGGCTGATCACTGTTGTGCAGTGACAGAGAAATTTACACAGGTGCTATGTCTTGTCTGTTGCCACACAGGGAATGGAATTGGGGTTGTTCGGGCTGTGGTATCACAGAGAGATTTAAATTGGTTCTGTCATGACTGTGATGTCCCAGAGAGGGGAATAATGCGTCTGTCACCACTGTGGTGTCACAGAGAGGTGTAAACTGGACTTGTCATTGCAGTGATCTCACCGGGAGGAGAAAACTGAGGCTTTCACTGCTGTGGCTTATCAGAGGGGATGAATTCTGACTTGTCTTTGATATCAATGCACAGAGAGGAGAAAACTGGCACTATCACCACTGTAAATGTTACAGATAAGTGTAAGTTGGGCTTGTTCAATCTGTGGGGTGACAGCAAGGGTGAAATTTGGCCTGTCAGTGCTGTGATGTCATAATGGGTGGAAAGTGCACCTTTGACTGCTGTGCTGTCACAGGCAGGCGTAAATTGGGGTTCCCACAGTTGTGATGTCACAGAGAGGGGAAAACTGGGGCTATCACAGCTGTGGAGTCTCAGAGAAAGTAACACAGGTGTTATGACTTGTCTGTTGCCACAAAGGAGATGGAATTGGGGTTGTCATGCCTATGGTATGTCAGAGAGGTTTTAATTGGTTCTGTCTGTTCTGTGATGTCACAGAGCGGGGAATAATGGGTCTGTCAGTGCTGTGGTGTTCCATCAGAGCTGAAATTAAGGCTGCCATGGCTGTGATGTCACGATAGAGGAAACCTGAGTCTGTCCCTGCTGTGGTGTCACAGAGAGGGGAAAACTGGGGCTGATCACTGTTGTGCAGTGACAGAGAAATTTACACAGGTGCTATGACTTGTCTGTTGCCACACAGGGAATAGAATTGGGGTTGTTCGGGCTGTGGTATCATAGAGAGTTTTAAATTGGTTCTGTCCTGATTGTGATGTCCCAGAGAGGGGAATAATGCGTCTGTCACCACTGTGGTGTCACAGACAGGCGTAATTTAGAGTTGTCACTGCAGTAATGTCACAGAGACCTTGAACTGGGTCCCTCATTGGTGTGATGTCACACACAGAGAGAGGAGAATACTGAGGCTGCCGCTGCTCTGGTGTCACAGAGAGGAGTAGTTTTGGCCTGTCACTGCTGTGATGTCAGAGAGAGGGGAAAGCGGGTCTGTCACTGCTGCGGTGTTCCAAAGGGGATGAATTTGAGGCTGTCCTAAGTGTGATGTCACAGAGAGGGGAAAATTGAGGCAGCCACTACTGTGGTGTCACAGAGAGGCGTAAATTAGAGTTGTCAGCGCTGTGATGTCACAGGGAGGCGAAAATTGGGCCTCTCTCAGATGTGATGTCACAGAGAGAGGCGTAATGGATCTGTGAGTGCTGTGGTGTCACCGAGAGGCATAAATTAGAGTTGTCAGTGCAGTGATGACACGGAGAGGAGAAACTGGGTCCCTCATTGGTGTGATGTCACAGATAGAGGAAACCTGAGTCTGCCACTGCAGTGATGTCACAGAGAGGGGAAAACTGGGGCTATCACAGCTGTGGAGTCTCAGAGAAATTATCACAGGTGCTATGACTTGTCTGTTGCCACAAAGGAGATGGAATTGGGGTTGTCATGGCTATGATATCACAGAGAGGTTTTAATCGGTTCTGTCTCTTCTGTGATGTCACGGAGAGGGGAATTCTGGGTCTGTCACTGCTGTGGTGTTCCTTTGGGGCTGAAATTAAGGCTGCCGTGGCTGTGATGTCACAGATAGAGGAAACCTGAGTCTGTCCCTGCTGTGGTGTCACAGAGAGGGGAAAACTGGGGCTGATCACTGTTGTGCAGTGACAGAGAAATTTACACAGGTGCTATGACTTGTCTGTTGCCACACAGGGAATGGAATTGGGGTTGTTCAGGCTGTGGTATCACAGAGAGATTTAAATTGGTTCTGTCATGACTGTGATGTCCCAGAGAGGGGAATAATGCGTCTGTCACCACTGTGGTGTCACAGAGAGGTGTAAACTGGACTTGTCATTGCAGTGATCTCACCGGGAGGAGAAAATTGAGGCTTTCACTGCTGTGGCTTATCAGAGGGGATGAATTCTGACTTGTCTTTGATATCAATGCACAGAGAGGAGAAAACTGGCACTATCACCGCTGTAAATGTTACAGATAAGTGTAAGTTGGGCTTGTTCAATCTGTGGGGTGACAGCAAGGGTGAAATTTGGCCTGTCGGTGCTGTGATGTCATAATGGGTGGAAAGTGCACCTTTGACTGCTGTGCTGTCACAGGCAGGCGTAAATTGGGGTTCCCACAGTTGTGATGTCACAGAGAGGGGAAAACTGGGGCTATCACAGCTGTGGAGTCTCAGAGAAAGTAACACAGGTGCTATGACTTGTCTGTTGCCACAAAGGAGATGGAATTGGGGTTGTCATGCCTATGGTATGTCAGAGAGGTTTTAATTGGTTCTGTCTGTTCTGTGATGTCACAGAGCGGGGAATAATGGGTCTGTCAGTGCTGTGGTGTTCCATCAGAGCTGAAATTAAGGCTGCCATGGCTGTGATGTCACAGATAGAGGAAACCTGAGTCTGTCCCTGCTGTGGTGTCACAGAGAGGGGAAAACTGGGGCTGATCACTGTTGTGCAGTGACAGAGAAATTTACACAGGTGCTATGACTTGTCTGTTGCCACACAGGGAATAGAATTGGGGTTGTTCGGGCTGTGGTATCACAGAGAGTTTTAAATTGGTTCTGTCATGATTGTGATGTCCCAGAGAGGGGAATAATGCGTCTGTCACCACTGTGGTGTCACAGACAGGCGTAATTTAGAGTTGTCACTGCAGTAATGTCACAGAGACCTTGAACTGGGTCCCTCATTGGTGTGATGTCACACACAGAGAGGAGAATACTGAGGCTGCCGCTGCTCTGGTGTCACAGAGAGGAGTAGTTTTGGCCTGTCACTGCTGTGATGTCAGAGAGAGGGGAAAGCGTGTCTGTCACTGCTGCGGTGTTCCAAAGGGGATGAATTTGAGGCTGTCCTAAGTGTGATGTCACAGAGAGGGGAAAATTGAGGCAGCCACTACTGTGGTGTCACAGAGAGGCGTAAATTAGAGTTGTCAGCGCTGTGATGTCACAGGGAGGCGAAAATTGGGCCTCTCTCAGATGTGATGTCACAGAGAGAGGCGTAATGGATCTGTGAGTGCTGTGGTGTCACCGAGAGGCATAAATTAGAGTTGTCAGTGCAGTGATGACACGGAGAGGAGAAACTGGGTCCCTCATTGGTGTGATGTCACAGATAGAGGAAACCTGAGTCTGCCACTGCAGTGATGTCACAGAGAGGGGAAAACTGGGGCTATCACAGCTGTGGAGTCTCAGAGAAATTATCACAGGTGCTATGACTTGTCTGTTGCCACAAAGGAGATGGAATTGGGGTTGTCATGGCTATGATATCACAGAGAGGTTTTAATCGGTTCTGTCTCTTCTGTGATGTCACGGAGAGGGGAATTCTGGGTCTGTCACTGCTGTGGTGTTCCTTTGGGGCTGAAATTAAGGCTGCCGTGGCTGTGATGTCACAGATAGAGGAAACCTGAGTCTGTCCCTGCTGTGGTGTCACAGAGAGGGGAAAACTGGGGCTGATCACTGTTGTGCAGTGACAGAGAAATTTACACAGGTGCTATGACTTGTCTGTTGCCACACAGGGAATGGAATTGGGGTTGTTCAGGCTGTGGTATCACAGAGAGATTTAAATTGGTTCTGTCATGACTGTGATGTCCCAGAGAGGGGAATAATGCGTCTGTCACCACTGTGGTGTCACAGAGAGGTGTAAACTGGACTTGTCATTGCAGTGATCTCACCGGGAGGAGAAAATTGAGGCTTTCACTGCTGTGGCTTATCAGAGGGGATGAATTCTGACTTGTCTTTGATATCAATGCACAGAGAGGAGAAAACTGGCACTATCACCGCTGTAAATGTTACAGATAAGTGTAAGTTGGGCTTGTTCAATCTGTGGGGTGACAGCAAGGGTGAAATTTGGCCTGTCGGTGCTGTGATGTCATAATGGGTGGAAAGTGCACCTTTGACTGCTGTGCTGTCACAGGCAGGCGTAAATTGGGGTTCCCACAGTTGTGATGTCACAGAGAGGGGAAAACTGGGGCTATCACAGCTGTGGAGTCTCAGAGAAAGTAACACAGGTGTTATGACTTGTCTGTTGCCACAAAGGAGATGGAATTGGGGTTGTCATGCCTATGGTATGTCAGAGAGGTTTTAATTGGTTCTGTCTGTTCTGTGATGTCACAGAGCGGGGAATAATGGGTCTGTCAGTGCTGTGGTGTTCCATCAGAGCTGAAATTAAGGCTGCCATGGCTGTGATGTCACAGATAGAGGAAACCTGAGTCTGTCCCTGCTGTGGTGTCACAGAGAGGGGAAAACTGGGGCTGATCACTGTTGTGCAGTGACAGAGAAATTTACACAGGTGCTATGACTTGTCTGTTGCCACACAGGGAATAGAATTGGGGTTGTTCGGGCTGTGGTATCACAGAGAGTTTTAAATTGGTTCTGTCATGATTGTGATGTCCCAGAGAGGGGAATAATGCGTCTGTCACCACTGTGGTGTCACAGACAGGCGTAATTTAGAGTTGTCACTGCAGTAATGTCACAGAGACCTTGAACTGGGTCCCTCATTGGTGTGATGTCACACACAGAGAGGAGAATACTGAGGCTGCCGCTGCTCTGGTGTCACAGAGAGGAGTAGTTTTGGCCTGTCACTGCTGTGATGTCAGAGAGAGGGGAAAGCGTGTCTGTCACTGCTGCGGTGTTCCAAAGGGGATGAATTTGAGGCTGTCCTAAGTGTGATGTCACAGAGAGGGGAAAATTGAGGCAGCCACTACTGTGGTGTCACAGAGAGGCGTAAATTAGAGTTGTCAGCGCTGTGATGTCACAGGGAGGCGAAAATTGGACCTCTCTCAGATGTGATGTCACAGAGAGAGGCGTAATGGATCTGTGAGTGCTGTGGTGTCACCGAGAGGCATAAATTAGAGTTGTCAGTGCAGTGATGACACGGAGAGGAGAAACTGGGTCCCTCATTGGTGTGATGTCACAGATAGAGGAAACCTGAGTCTGCCACTGCAGTGATGTCACAGAGAGGGGAAAACTGGGGCTATCACAGCTGTGGAGTCTCAGAGAAATTATCACAGGTGCTATGACTTGTCTGTTGCCACAAAGGAGATGGAATTGGGGTTGTCATGGCTATGATATCACAGAGAGGTTTTAATCGGTTCTGTCTCTTCTGTGATGTCACGGAGAGGGGAATTATGGGTCTGTCACTGCTGTGGTGTTCCTTTGGGACTGAAATTAAGGCTGCCGTGGCTGTGATGTCACAGATAGAGGAAACCTGAGTCTGTCCCTGCTGTGGTGTCACAGAGAGGGGAAAACTGGGGCTGATCACTGTTGTGCAGTGACAGAGAAATTTACACAGGTGCTATGACTTGTCTGTTGCCACACAGGGAATGGAATTGGGGTTGTTCGGGCTGTGGTATCACAGAGAGATTTAAATTGGTTCTGTCATGACTGTGATGTCCCAGAGAGGGGAATAATGCGTCTGTCACCACTGTGGTGTCACAGAGAGGTGTAAACTGGACTTGTCATTGCAGTGATCTCACCGGGAGGAGAAAATTGAGGCTTTCACTGCTGTGGCTTATCAGAGGGGATGAATTCTGACTTGTCTTTGATATCAATGCACAGAGAGGAGAAAACTGGCACTATCACCGCTGTAAATGTTACAGATAAGTGTAAGTTGGGCTTGTTCAATCTGTGGGATGACAGAAAGGGTGAAATTTGGCCTGTCAGTGCTGTGATGTCATAATGGGTGGAAAGTGCATCTTTGACTGCTGTGCTGTCACAGGCAGGCGTAAATTGGGGTTCCCACAGTTGTGATGTCACAGAGAGGGGAATACTGGGGCTATCACAGCTGTGGAGTCTCAGAGAAAGTAACACAGGTGTTATGACTTGTCTGTTGCCACAAAGGAGATGGAATTGGGGTTGTCATGCCTATGGTATGTCAGAGAGGTTTTAATTGGTTCTGTCTGTTCTGTGATGTCACAGAGCGGGGAATAATGGGTCTGTCAGTGCTGTGGTGTTCCATCAGAGCTGAAATTAAGGCTGCCATGGCTGTGATGTCACGATAGAGGAAACCTGAGTCTGTCCCTGCTGTGGTGTCACAGAGAGGGGAAAACTGGGGCTGATCACTGTTGTGCAGTGACAGAGAAATTTACACAGGTGCTATGACTTGTCTGTTGCCACACAGGGAATAGAATTGGGGTTGTTCGGGCTGTGGTATCACAGAGAGTTTTAAATTGGTTCTGTCATGATTGTGATGTCCCAGAGAGGGGAATAATGCGTCTGTCACCACTGTGGTGTCACAGACAGGCGTAATTTAGAGTTGTCACTGCAGTAATGTCACAGAGACCTTGAACTGGGTCCCTCATTGGTGTGATGTCACACACAGAGAGGAGAATACTGAGGCTGCCGCTGCTCTGGTGTCACAGAGAGGAGTAGTTTTGGCCTGTCACTGCTGTGATGTCAGAGAGAGGGGAAAGCGTGTCTGTCACTGCTGCGGTGTTCCAAAGGGGATGAATTTGAGGCTGTCCTAAGTGTGATGTCACAGAGAGGGGAAAATTGAGGCAGCCACTACTGTGGTGTCACAGAGAGGCGTAAATTAGAGTTGTCAGCGCTGTGATGTCACAGGGAGGCGAAAATTGGGCCTCTCTCAGATGTGATGTCACAGAGAGAGGCGTAATGGATCTGTGAGTGCTGTGGTGTCACCGAGAGGCATAAATTAGAGTTGTCAGTGCAGTGATGTCACGGAGAGGAGAAACTGGGTCCCTCATTGGTGTGATGTCACAGATAGAGGAAACCTGAGTCTGCCACTGCAGTGATGTCACAGAGAGGGGAAAACTGGGGCTATCACAGCTGTGGAGTCTCAGAGAAATTATCACAGGTGCTATGACTTGTCTGTTGCCACAAAGGAGATGGAATTGGGGTTGTCATGGCTATGATATCACAGAGAGGTTTTAATCGGTTCTGTCTCTTCTGTGATGTCACGGAGAGGGGAATTATGGGTCTGTCACTGCTGTGGTGTTCCTTTGGGGCTGAAATTAAGGCTGCCGTGGCTGTGATGTCACAGATAGAGGAAACCTGAGTCTGTCCCTGCTGTGGTGTCACAGAGAGGGGAAAACTGGGGCTGATCACTGTTGTGCAGTGACAGAGAAATTTACACAGGTGCTATGACTTGTCTGTTGCCACACAGGGAATGGAATTGGGGTTGTTCGGGCTGTGGTATCACAGAGAGATTTAAATTGGTTCTGTCATGACTGTGATGTCCCAGAGAGGGGAATAATGCGTCTGTCACCACTGTGGTGTCACAGAGAGGTGTAAACTGGACTTGTCATTGCAGTGATCTCACCGGGAGGAGAAAATTGAGGCTTTCACTGCTGTGGCTTATCAGAGGGGATGAATTCTGACTTGTCTTTGATATCAATGCACAGAGAGGAGAAAACTGGCACTATCACCGCTGTAAATGTTACAGATAAGTGTAAGTTGGGCTTGTTCAATCTGTGGGGTGACAGCAAGGGTGAAATTTGGCCTGTCGGTGCTGTGATGTCATAATGGGTGGAAAGTGCACCTTTGACTGCTGTGCTGTCACAGGCAGGCGTAAATTGGGATTCCCACAGTTGTGATGTCACAGAGAGGGGAAAACTGGGGCTATCACAGCTGTGGAGTCTCAGAGAAAGTAACACAGGTGTTATGACTTGTCTGTTGCCACAAAGGAGATGGAATTGGGGTTGTCATGCCTATGGTATGTCAGAGAGGTTTTAATTGGTTCTGTCTGTTCTGTGATGTCACAGAGCGGGGAATAATGGGTCTGTCAGTGCTGTGGTGTTCCATCAGAGCTGAAATTAAGGCTGCCATGGCTGTGATGTCACGATAGAGGAAACCTGAGTCTGTCCCTGCTGTGGTGTCACAGAGAGGGGAAAACTGGGGCTGATCACTGTTGTGCAGTGACAGAGAAATTTACACAGGTGCTATGACTTGTCTGTTGCCACACAGGGAATAGAATTGGGGTTGTTCGGGCTGTGGTATCATAGAGAGTTTTAAATTGGTTCTGTCATGATTGTGATGTCCCAGAGAGGGGAATAATGCGTCTGTCACCACTGTGGTGTCACAGACAGGCGTAATTTAGAGTTGTCACTGCAGTAATGTCACAGAGACCTTGAACTGGGTCCCTCATTGGTGTGATGTCACACACAGAGAGGAGAATACTGAGGCTGCCGCTGCTCTGGTGTCACAGAGAGGAGTAGTTTTGGCCTGTCACTGCTGTGATGTCAGAGAGAGGGGAAAGCGTGTCTGTCACTGCTGCGGTGTTCCAAAGGGGATGAATTTGAGGCTGTCCTAAGTGTGATGTCACAGAGAGGGGAAAATTGAGGCAGCCACTACTGTGGTGTCACAGAGAGGCGTAAATTAGAGTTGTCAGCGCTGTGATGTCACAGGGAGGCGAAAATTGGGCCTCTCTCAGATGTGATGTCACAGAGAGAGGCGTAATGGATCTGTGAGTGCTGTGGTGTCACCGAGAGGCATAAATTAGAGTTGTCAGTGCAGTGATGACACGGAGAGGAGAAACTGGGTCCCTCATTGGTGTGATGTCACAGATAGAGGAAACCTGAGTCTGCCACTGCAGTGATGTCACAGAGAGGGGAAAACTGGGGCTATCACAGCTGTGGAGTCTCAGAGAAATTATCACAGGTGCTATGACTTGTTTGTTGCCACAAAGGAGATGGAATTGGGGTTGTCATGGCTATGATATCACAGAAAGATTTTAATCGGTTCTGTCTCTTCTGTGATGTCACGGAGAGGGGAATTATGGGTCTGTCACTGCTGTGGTGTTCCTTTGGGGCTGAAATTAAGGCTGCCGTGGCTGTGATGTCACAGATAGAGGAAACCTGAGTCTGTCCCTGCTGTGGTGTCACAGAGAGGGGAAAACTGGGGCTGATCACTGTTGTGCAGTGACAGAGAAATTTACACAGGTGCTATGACTTGTCTGTTGCCACACAGGGAATGGAATTGGGGTTGTTCGGGCTGTGGTATCACAGAGAGATTTAAATTGGTTCTGTCATGACTGTGATGTCCCAGAGAGGGGAATAATGCGTCTGTCACCACTGTGGTGTCACAGAGAGGTGTAAACTGGACTTGTCATTGCAGTGATCTCACCGGGAGGAGAAAATTGAGGCTTTCACTGCTGTGGCTTATCAGAGGGGATGAATTCTGACTTGTCTTTGATATCAATGCACAGAGAGGAGAAAACTGGCACTATCACCGCTGTAAATGTTACAGATAAGTGTAAGTTGGGCTTGTTCAATCTGTGGGGTGACAGCAAGGGTGAAATTTGGCCTGTCGGTGCTGTGATGTCATAATGGGTGGAAAGTGCACCTTTGACTGCTGTGCTGTCACAGGCAGGCGTAAATTGGGGTTCCCACAGTTGTGATGTCACAGAGAGGGGAAAACTGGGGCTATCACAGCTGTGGAGTCTCAGAGAAAGTAACACAGGTGCTATGACTTGTCTGTTGCCACAAAGGAGATGGAATTGGGGTTGTCATGCCTATGGTATGTCAGAGAGGTTTTAATTGGTTCTGTCTGTTCTGTGATGTCACAGAGCGGGGAATAATGGGTCTGTCAGTGCTGTGGTGTTCCATCAGAGCTGAAATTAAGGCTGCCATGGCTGTGATGTCACAGATAGAGGAAACCTGAGTCTGTCCCTGCTGTGGTGTCACAGAGAGGGGAAAACTGGGGCTGATCACTGTTGTGCAGTGACAGAGAAATTTACACAGGTGCTATGACTTGTCTGTTGCCACACAGGGAATAGAATTGGGGTTGTTCGGGCTGTGGTATCACAGAGAGTTTTAAATTGGTTCTGTCATGATTGTGATGTCCCAGAGAGGGGAATAATGCGTCTGTCACCACTGTGGTGTCACAGACAGGCGTAATTTAGAGTTGTCACTGCAGTAATGTCACAGAGACCTTGAACTGGGTCCCTCATTGGTGTGATGTCACACACAGAGAGGAGAATACTGAGGCTGCCGCTGCTCTGGTGTCACAGAGAGGAGTAGTTTTGGCCTGTCACTGCTGTGATGTCAGAGAGAGGGGAAAGCGTGTCTGTCACTGCTGCGGTGTTCCAAAGGGGATGAATTTGAGGCTGTCCTAAGTGTGATGTCACAGAGAGGGGAAAATTGAGGCAGCCACTACTGTGGTGTCACAGAGAGGCGTAAATTAGAGTTGTCAGCGCTGTGATGTCACAGGGAGGCGAAAATTGGACCTCTCTCAGATGTGATGTCACAGAGAGAGGCGTAATGGATCTGTGAGTGCTGTGGTGTCACCGAGAGGCATAAATTAGAGTTGTCAGTGCAGTGATGACACGGAGAGGAGAAACTGGGTCCCTCATTGGTGTGATGTCACAGATAGAGGAAACCTGAGTCTGCCACTGCAGTGATGTCACAGAGAGGGGAAAACTGGGGCTATCACAGCTGTGGAGTCTCAGAGAAATTATCACAGGTGCTATGACTTGTCTGTTGCCACAAAGGAGATGGAATTGGGGTTGTCATGGCTATGATATCACAGAGAGGTTTTAATCGGTTCTGTCTCTTCTGTGATGTCACGGAGAGGGGAATTATGGGTCTGTCACTGCTGTGGTGTTCCTTTGGGACTGAAATTAAGGCTGCCGTGGCTGTGATGTCACAGATAGAGGAAACCTGAGTCTGTCCCTGCTGTGGTGTCACAGAGAGGGGAAAACTGGGGCTGATCACTGTTGTGCAGTGACAGAGAAATTTACACAGGTGCTATGACTTGTCTGTTGCCACACAGGGAATGGAATTGGGGTTGTTCGGGCTGTGGTATCACAGAGAGATTTAAATTGGTTCTGTCATGACTGTGATGTCCCAGAGAGGGGAATAATGCGTCTGTCACCACTGTGGTGTCACAGAGAGGTGTAAACTGGACTTGTCATTGCAGTGATCTCACCGGGAGGAGAAAATTGAGGCTTTCACTGCTGTGGCTTATCAGAGGGGATGAATTCTGACTTGTCTTTGATATCAATGCACAGAGAGGAGAAAACTGGCACTATCACCGCTGTAAATGTTACAGATAAGTGTAAGTTGGGCTTGTTCAATCTGTGGGATGACAGAAAGGGTGAAATTTGGCCTGTCAGTGCTGTGATGTCATAATGGGTGGAAAGTGCATCTTTGACTGCTGTGCTGTCACAGGCAGGCGTAAATTGGGGTTCCCACAGTTGTGATGTCACAGAGAGGGGAATACTGGGGCTATCACAGCTGTGGAGTCTCAGAGAAAGTAACACAGGTGTTATGACTTGTCTGTTGCCACAAAGGAGATGGAATTGGGGTTGTCATGCCTATGGTATGTCAGAGAGGTTTTAATTGGTTCTGTCTGTTCTGTGATGTCACAGAGCGGGGAATAATGGGTCTGTCAGTGCTGTGGTGTTCCATCAGAGCTGAAATTAAGGCTGCCATGGCTGTGATGTCACGATAGAGGAAACCTGAGTCTGTCCCTGCTGTGGTGTCACAGAGAGGGGAAAACTGGGGCTGATCACTGTTGTGCAGTGACAGAGAAATTTACACAGGTGCTATGACTTGTCTGTTGCCACACAGGGAATAGAATTGGGGTTGTTCGGGCTGTGGTATCACAGAGAGTTTTAAATTGGTTCTGTCATGATTGTGATGTCCCAGAGAGGGGAATAATGCGTCTGTCACCACTGTGGTGTCACAGACAGGCGTAATTTAGAGTTGTCACTGCAGTAATGTCACAGAGACCTTGAACTGGGTCCCTCATTGGTGTGATGTCACACACAGAGAGGAGAATACTGAGGCTGCCGCTGCTCTGGTGTCACAGAGAGGAGTAGTTTTGGCCTGTCACTGCTGTGATGTCAGAGAGAGGGGAAAGCGTGTCTGTCACTGCTGCGGTGTTCCAAAGGGGATGAATTTGAGGCTGTCCTAAGTGTGATGTCACAGAGAGGGGAAAATTGAGGCAGCCACTACTGTGGTGTCACAGAGAGGCGTAAATTAGAGTTGTCAGCGCTGTGATGTCACAGGGAGGCGAAAATTGGACCTCTCTCAGATGTGATGTCACAGAGAGAGGCGTAATGGATCTGTGAGTGCTGTGGTGTCACCGAGAGGCATAAATTAGAGTTGTCAGTGCAGTGATGTCACGGAGAGGAGAAACTGGGTCCCTCATTGGTGTGATATCACAGATAGAGGAAACCTGAGTCTGCCACTGCAGTGATGTCACAGAGAGGGGAAAACTGGGGCTATCACAGCTGTGGAGTCTCAGAGAAATTATCACAGGTGCTATGACTTGTCTGTTGCCACAAAGGAGATGGAATTGGGGTTGTCATGCCTATGATATCACAGAGAGGTTTTAATCGGTTCTGTCTCTTCTGTGATGTCACGGAGAGGGGAATTATGGGTCTGTCACTGCTGTGGTGTTCCTTTGGGGCTGAAATTAAGGCTGCCGTGGCTGTGATGTCACAGATAGAGGAAACCTGAGTCTGTCCCTGCTGTGGTGTCACAGAGAGGGGAAAACTGGGGCTGATCACT
This sequence comes from Cyanistes caeruleus, assembly GCF_971803275.1. NCBI lineage: Eukaryota > Metazoa > Chordata > Aves > Passeriformes > Paridae > Cyanistes > Cyanistes caeruleus. The sequence continues at coordinate 138,027 of NW_028255899.1, forward strand.
GTTGTGCAGTGACAGAGAAATTTACACAGGTGCTATGACTTGTCTGTTGCCACACAGGGAATGGAATTGGGGTTGTTCGGGCTGTGGTATCACAGAGAGATTTAAATTGGTTCTGTCATGACTGTGATGTCCCAGAGAGGGGAATAATGCGTCTGTCACCACTGTGGTGTCACAGAGAGGTGTAAACTGGACTTGTCATTGCAGTGATCTCACCGGGAGGAGAAAATTGAGGCTTTCACTGCTGTGGCTTATCAGAGGGGATGAATTCTGACTTGTCTTTGATATCAATGCACAGAGAGGAGAAAACTGGCACTATCACCGCTGTAAATGTTACAGATAAGTGTAAGTTGGGCTTGTTCAATCTGTGGGGTGACAGCAAGGGTGAAATTTGGCCTGTCGGTGCTGTGATGTCATAATGGGTGGAAAGTGCACCTTTGACTGCTGTGCTGTCACAGGCAGGCGTAAATTGGGGTTCCCACAGTTGTGATGTCACAGAGAGGGGAAAACTGGGGCTATCACAGCTGTGGAGTCTCAGAGAAAGTAACACAGGTGCTATGACTTGTCTGTTGCCACAAAGGAGATGGAATTGGGGTTGTCATGCCTATGGTATGTCAGAGAGGTTTTAATTGGTTCTGTCTGTTCTGTGATGTCACAGAGCGGGGAATAATGGGTCTGTCAGTGCTGTGGTGTTCCATCAGAGCTGAAATTAAGGCTGCCATGGCTGTGATGTCACAGATAGAGGAAACCTGAGTCTGTCCCTGCTGTGGTGTCACAGAGAGGGGAAAACTGGGGCTGATCACTGTTGTGCAGTGACAGAGAAATTTACACAGGTGCTATGACTTGTCTGTTGCCACACAGGGAATAGAATTGGGGTTGTTCGGGCTGTGGTATCACAGAGAGTTTTAAATTGGTTCTGTCATGATTGTGATGTCCCAGAGAGGGGAATAATGCGTCTGTCACCACTGTGGTGTCACAGACAGGCGTAATTTAGAGTTGTCACTGCAGTAATGTCACAGAGACCTTGAACTGGGTCCCTCATTGGTGTGATGTCACACACAGAGAGGAGAATACTGAGGCTGCCGCTGCTCTGGTGTCACAGAGAGGAGTAGTTTTGGCCTGTCACTGCTGTGATGTCAGAGAGAGGGGAAAGCGTGTCTGTCACTGCTGCGGTGTTCCAAAGGGGATGAATTTGAGGCTGTCCTAAGTGTGATGTCACAGAGAGGGGAAAATTGAGGCAGCCACTACTGTGGTGTCACAGAGAGGCGTAAATTAGAGTTGTCAGCGCTGTGATGTCACAGGGAGGCGAAAATTGGACCTCTCTCAGATGTGATGTCACAGAGAGAGGCGTAATGGATCTGTGAGTGCTGTGGTGTCACCGAGAGGCATAAATTAGAGTTGTCAGTGCAGTGATGACACGGAGAGGAGAAACTGGGTCCCTCATTGGTGTGATGTCACAGATAGAGGAAACCTGAGTCTGCCACTGCAGTGATGTCACAGAGAGGGGAAAACTGGGGCTATCACAGCTGTGGAGTCTCAGAGAAATTATCACAGGTGCTATGACTTGTCTGTTGCCACAAAGGAGATGGAATTGGGGTTGTCATGCCTATGATATCACAGAGAGGTTTTAATCGGTTCTGTCTCTTCTGTGATGTCACGGAGAGGGGAATTATGGGTCTGTCACTGCTGTGGTGTTCCTTTGGGGCTGAAATTAAGGCTGCCGTGGCTGTGATGTCACAGATAGAGGAAACCTGAGTCTGTCCCTGCTGTGGTGTCACAGAGAGGGGAAAACTGGGGCTGATCACTGTTGTGCAGTGACAGAGAAATTTACACAGGTGCTATGACTTGTCTGTTGCCACACAGGGAATAGAATTGGGGTTGTTCGGGCTGTGGTATCATAGAGAGTTTTAAATTGGTTCTGTCATGATTGTGATGTCCCAGAGAGGGGAATAATGCGTCTGTCACCACTGTGGTGTCACAGACAGGCGTAATTTAGAGTTGTCACTGCAGTAATGTCACAGAGAGCTTGAACTGGGTCCCTCATTGGTGTGATGTCACACACAGAGGAGAATACTGAGGCTGCCGCTGCTCTGGTGTCACAGAGAGGAGTAGTTTTGGCCTGTCACTGCTGTGATGTCAGAGAGAGGGGAAAGCGTGTCTGTCACTGCTGCGGTGTTCCAAAGGGGATGAATTTGAGGCTGTCCTAAGTGTGATGTCACAGAGAGGGGAAAATTGAGGCAGCCACTACTGTGGTGTCACAGAGAGGCGTAAATTAGAGTTGTCAGCGCTGTGATGTCACAGGGAGGCGAAAATTGGGCCTCTCTCAGATGTGATGTCACAGAGAGAGGCGTAATGGATCTGTGAGTGCTGTGGTGTCACCGAGAGGCATAAATTAGAGTTGTCAGTGCAGTGATGACACGGAGAGGAGAAACTAGGTCCCTCATTGGTGTGATGTCACAGATAGAGGAAACCTGAGTCTGCCACTGCAGTGATGTCACAGAGAGGGGAAAACTGGGGCTATCACAGCTGTGGAGTCTCAGAGAAATTATCACAGGTGCTATGACTTGTCTGTTGCCACAAAGGAGATGGAATTGGGGTTGTCATGCCTATGATATCACAGAGAGGTTTTAATCGGTTCTGTCTCTTCTGTGATGTCACGGAGAGGGGAATTATGGGTCTGTCACTGCTGTGGTGTTCCTTTGGGGCTGAAATTAAGGCTGCCGTGGCTGTGATGTCACAGATAGAGGAAACCTGAGTCTGTCCCTGCTGTGGTGTCACAGAGAGGGGAAAACTGGGGCTGATCACTGTTGTGCAGTGACAGAGAAATTTACACAGGTGCTATGACTTGTCTGTTGCCACACAGGGAATGGAATTGGGGTTGTTTGGGCTGTGGTATCACAGAGAGATTTAAATTGGTTCTGTCATGACTGTGATGTCCCAGAGAGGGGAATAATGCGTCTGTCACCACTGTGGTGTCACAGAGAGGTGTAAACTGGACTTGTCATTGCAGTGATCTCACCGGGAGGAGAAAATTGAGGCTTTCACTGCTGTGGCTTATCAGAGGGGATGAATTCTGACTTGTCTTTGATATCAATGCACAGAGAGGAGAAAACTGGCACTATCACCGCTGTAAATGTTACAGATAAGTGTAAGTTGGGCTTGTTCAATCTGTGGGGTGACAGCAAGGGTGAAATTTGGCCTGTCAGTGCTGTGATGTCATAATGGGTGGAAAGTGCACCTTTGACTGCTGTGCTGTCACAGGCAGGCGTAAATTGGGATTCCCACAGTTGTGATGTCACAGAGAGGGGAAAACTGGGGCTATCACAGCTGTGGAGTCTCAGAGAAAGTAACACAGGTGTTATGACTTGTCTGTTGCCACAAAGGAGATGGAATTGGGGTTGTCATGCCTATGGTATGTCAGAGAGGTTTTAATTGGTTCTGTCTGTTCTGTGATGTCACAGAGCGGGGAATAATGGGTCTGTCAGTGCTGTGGTGTTCCATCAGAGCTGAAATTAAGGCTGCCATGGCTGTGATGTCACGATAGAGGAAACCTGAGTCTGTCCCTGCTGTGGTGTCACAGAGAGGGGAAAACTGGGGCTGATCACTGTTGTGCAGTGACAGAGAAATTTACACAGGTGCTATGACTTGTCTGTTGCCACACAGGGAATAGAATTGGGGTTGTTCGGGCTGTGGTATCACAGAGAGTTTTAAATTGGTTCTGTCATGATTGTGATGTCCCAGAGAGGGGAATAATGCGTCTGTCACCACTGTGGTGTCACAGACAGGCGTAATTTAGAGTTGTCACTGCAGTAATGTCACAGAGACCTTGAACTGGGTCCCTCATTGGTGTGATGTCACACACAGAGAGGAGAATACTGAGGCTGCCGCTGCTCTGGTGTCACAGAGAGGAGTAGTTTTGGCCTGTCACTGCTGTGATGTCAGAGAGAGGGGAAAGCGTGTCTGTCACTGCTGCGGTGTTCCAAAGGGGATGAATTTGAGGCTGTCCTAAGTGTGATGTCACAGAGAGGGGAAAATTGAGGCAGCCACTACTGTGGTGTCACAGAGAGGCGTAAATTAGAGTTGTCAGCGCTGTGATGTCACAGGGAGGCGAAAATTGGGCCTCTCTCAGATGTGATGTCACAGAGAGAGGCGTAATGGATCTGTGAGTGCTGTGGTGTCACCGAGAGGCATAAATTAGAGTTGTCAGTGCAGTGATGACACGGAGAGGAGAAACTGGGTCCCTCATTGGTGTGATGTCACAGATAGAGGAAACCTGAGTCTGCCACTGCAGTGATGTCACAGAGAGGGGAAAACTGGGGCTATCACAGCTGTGGAGTCTCAGAGAAATTATCACAGGTGCTATGACTTGTCTGTTGCCACAAAGAAGATGGAATTGGGGTTGTCATGGCTATGATATCACAGAGAGGTTTTAATCGGTTCTGTCTCTTCTGTGATGTCACGGAGAGGGGAATTCTGGGTCTGTCACTGCTGTGGTGTTCCTTTGGGGCTGAAATTAAGGCTGCCGTGGCTGTGATGTCACAGATAGAGGAAACCTGAGTCTGTCCCTGCTGTGGTGTCACAGAGAGGGGAAAACTGGGGCTGATCACTGTTGTGCAGTGACAGAGAAATTTACACAGGTGCTATGACTTGTCTGTTGCCACACAGGGAATGGAATTGGGGTTGTTCGGGCTGTGGTATCACAGAGAGATTTAAATTGGTTCTGTCATGACTGTGATGTCCCAGAGAGGGGAATAATGCGTCTGTCACCACTGTGGTGTCACAGAGAGGTGTAAACTGGACTTGTCATTGCAGTGATCTCACCGGGAGGAGAAAATTGAGGCTTTCACTGCTGTGGCTTATCAGAGGGGATGAATTCTGACTTGTCTTTGATATCAATGCACAGAGAGGAGAAAACTGGCACTATCACCGCTGTAAATGTTACAGATAAGTGTAAGTTGGGCTTGTTCAATCTGTGGGATGACAGAAAGGGTGAAATTTGGCCTGTCAGTGCTGTGATGTCATAATGGGTGGAAAGTGCATCTTTGACTGCTGTGCTGTCACAGGCAGGCGTAAATTGGGATTCCCACAGTTGTGATGTCACAGAGAGGGGAAAACTGGGGCTATCACAGCTGTGGAGTCTCAGAGAAAGTAACACAGGTGTTATGACTTGTCTGTTGCCACAAAGGAGATGGAATTGGGGTTGTCATGCCTATGGTATGTCAGAGAGGTTTTAATTGGTTCTGTCTGTTCTGTGATGTCACAGAGCGGGGAATAATGGGTCTGTCAGTGCTGTGGTGTTCCATCAGAGCTGAAATTAAGGCTGCCATGGCTGTGATGTCACGATAGAGGAAACCTGAGTCTGTCCCTGCTGTGGTGTCACAGAGAGGGGAAAACTGGGGCTGATCACTGTTGTGCAGTGACAGAGAAATTTACACAGGTGCTATGACTTGTCTGTTGCCACACAGGGAATAGAATTGGGGTTGTTCGGGCTGTGGTATCACAGAGAGTTTTAAATTGGTTCTGTCATGATTGTGATGTCCCAGAGAGGGGAATAATGCGTCTGTCACCACTGTGGTGTCACAGACAGGCGTAATTTAGAGTTGTCACTGCAGTAATGTCACAGAGACCTTGAACTGGGTCCCTCATTGGTGTGATGTCACACACAGAGAGGAGAATACTGAGGCTGCCGCTGCTCTGGTGTCACAGAGAGGAGTAGTTTTGGCCTGTCACTGCTGTGATGTCAGAGAGAGGGGAAAGCGTGTCTGTCACTGCTGCGGTGTTCCAAAGGGGATGAATTTGAGGCTGTCCTAAGTGTGATGTCACAGAGAGGGGAAAATTGAGGCAGCCACTACTGTGGTGTCACAGAGAGGCGTAAATTAGAGTTGTCAGCGCTGTGATGTCACAGGGAGGCGAAAATTGGGCCTCTCTCAGATGTGATGTCACAGAGAGAGGCGTAATGGATCTGTGAGTGCTGTGGTGTCACCGAGAGGCATAAATTAGAGTTGTCAGTGCAGTGATGACACGGAGAGGAGAAACTAGGTCCCTCATTGGTGTGATGTCACAGATAGAGGAAACCTGAGTCTGCCACTGCAGTGATGTCACAGAGAGGGGAAAACTGGGGCTATCACAGCTGTGGAGTCTCAGAGAAATTATCACAGGTGCTATGACTTGTCTGTTGCCACAAAGGAGATGGAATTGGGGTTGTCATGCCTATGATATCACAGAGAGGTTTTAATCGGTTCTGTCTCTTCTGTGATGTCACGGAGAGGGGAATTATGGGTCTGTCACTGCTGTGGTGTTCCTTTGGGGCTGAAATTAAGGCTGCCGTGGCTGTGATGTCACAGATAGAGGAAACCTGAGTCTGTCCCTGCTGTGGTGTCACAGAGAGGGGAAAAGTGGGGCTGATCACTGTTGTGCAGTGACAGAGAAATTTACACAGGTGCTATGACTTGTCTGTTGCCACACAGGGAATGGAATTGGGGTTGTTCGGGCTGTGGTATCACAGAGAGATTTAAATTGGTTCTGTCATGACTGTGATGTCCCAGAGAGGGGAATAATGCGTCTGTCACCACTGTGGTGTCACAGAGAGGTGTAAACTGGACTTGTCATTGCAGTGATCTCACCGGGAGGAGAAAATTGAGGCTTTCACTGCTGTGGCTTATCAGAGGGGATGAATTCTGACTTGTCTTTGATATCAATGCACAGAGAGGAGAAAACTGGCACTATCACCGCTGTAAATGTTACAGATAAGTGTAAGTTGGGCTTGTTCAATCTGTGGGGTGACAGCAAGGGTGAAATTTGGCCTGTCAGTGCTGTGATGTCATAATGGGTGGAAAGTGCACCTTTGACTGCTGTGCTGTCACAGGCAGGCGTAAATTGGGATTCCCACAGTTGTGATGTCACAGAGAGGGGAAAACTGGGGCTATCACAGCTGTGGAGTCTCAGAGAAAGTAACACAGGTGTTATGACTTGTCTGTTGCCACAAAGGAGATGGAATTGGGGTTGTCATGCCTATGGTATGTCAGAGAGGTTTTAATTGGTTCTGTCTGTTCTGTGATGTCACAGAGCGGGGAATAATGGGTCTGTCACTGCTGTGGTGTTCCATCAGAGCTGAAATTAAGGCTGCCATGGCTGTGATGTCACGATAGAGGAAACCTGAGTCTGTCCCTGCTGTGGTGTCACAGAGAGGGGAAAACTGGGGCTGATCACTGTTGTGCAGTGACAGAGAAATTTACACAGGTGCTATGACTTGTCTGTTGCCACACAGGGAATAGAATTGGGGTTGTTCGGGCTGTGGTATCACAGAGAGTTTTAAATTGGTTCTGTCATGATTGTGATGTCCCAGAGAGGGGAATAATGCGTCTGTCACCACTGTGGTGTCACAGACAGGCGTAATTTAGAGTTGTCACTGCAGTAATGTCACAGAGACCTTGAACTGGGTCCCTCATTGGTGTGATGTCACACACAGAGAGGAGAATACTGAGGCTGCCGCTGCTCTGGTGTCACAGAGAGGAGTAGTTTTGGCCTGTCACTGCTGTGATGTCAGAGAGAGGGGAAAGCGTGTCTGTCACTGCTGCGGTGTTCCAAAGGGGATGAATTTGAGGCTGTCCTAAGTGTGATGTCACAGAGAGGGGAAAATTGAGGCAGCCACTACTGTGGTGTCACAGAGAGGCGTAAATTAGAGTTGTCAGCGCTGTGATGTCACAGGGAGGCGAAAATTGGGCCTCTCTCAGATGTGATGTCACAGAGAGAGGCGTAATGGATCTGTGAGTGCTGTGGTGTCACCGAGAGGCATAAATTAGAGTTGTCAGTGCAGTGATGACACGGAGAGGAGAAACTGGGTCCCTCATTGGTGTGATGTCACAGATAGAGGAAACCTGAGTCTGCCACTGCAGTGATGTCACAGAGAGGGGAAAACTGGGGCTATCACAGCTGTGGAGTCTCAGAGAAATTATCACAGGTGCTATGACTTGTCTGTTGCCACAAAGGAGATGGAATTGGGGTTGTCATGGCTATGATATCACAGAGAGGTTTTAATCGGTTCTGTCTCTTCTGTGATGTCACGGAGAGGGGAATTCTGGGTCTGTCACTGCTGTGGTGTTCCTTTGGGGCTGAAATTAAGGCTGCCGTGGCTGTGATGTCACAGATAGAGGAAACCTGAGTCTGTCCCTGCTGTGGTGTCACAGAGAGGGGAAAACTGGGGCTGATCACTGTTGTGCAGTGACAGAGAAATTTACACAGGTGCTATGACTTGTCTGTTGCCACACAGGGAATGGAATTGGGGTTGTTCGGGCTGTGGTATCACAGAGAGATTTAAATTGGTTCTGTCATGACTGTGATGTCCCAGAGAGGGGAATAATGCGTCTGTCACCACTGTGGTGTCACAGAGAGGTGTAAACTGGACTTGTCATTGCAGTGATCTCACCGGGAGGAGAAAATTGAGGCTTTCACTGCTGTGGCTTATCAGAGGGGATGAATTCTGACTTGTCTTTGATATCAATGCACAGAGAGGAGAAAACTGGCACTATCACCGCTGTAAATGTTACAGATAAGTGTAAGTTGGGCTTGTTCAATCTGTGGGATGACAGAAAGGGTGAAATTTGGCCTGTCAGTGCTGTGATGTCATAATGGGTGGAAAGTGCACCTTTGACTGCTGTGCTGTCACAGGCAGGCGTAAATTGGGGTTCCCACAGTTGTGATGTCACAGAGAGGGGAATACTGGGGCTATCACAGCTGTGGAGTCTCAGAGAAAGTAACACAGGTGTTATGACTTGTCTGTTGCCACAAAGGAGATGGAATTGGGGTTGTCATGCCTATGGTATGTCAGAGAGGTTTTAATTGGTTCTGTCTGTTCTGTGATGTCACAGAGCGGGGAATAATGGGTCTGTCAGTGCTGTGGTGTTCCATCAGAGCTGAAATTAAGGCTGCCATGGCTGTGATGTCACGATAGAGGAAACCTGAGTCTGTCCCTGCTGTGGTGTCACAGAGAGGGGAAAACTGGGGCTGATCACTGTTGTGCAGTGACAGAGAAATTTACACAGGTGCTATGACTTGTCTGTTGCCACACAGGGAATAGAATTGGGGTTGTTCGGGCTGTGGTATCACAGAGAGTTTTAAATTGGTTCTGTCATGATTGTGATGTCCCAGAGAGGGGAATAATGCGTCTGTCACCACTGTGGTGTCACAGACAGGCGTAATTTAGAGTTGTCACTGCAGTAATGTCACAGAGACCTTGAACTGGGTCCCTCATTGGTGTGATGTCACACACAGAGAGGAGAATACTGAGGCTGCCGCTGCTCTGGTGTCACAGAGAGGAGTAGTTTTGGCCTGTCACTGCTGTGATGTCAGAGAGAGGGGAAAGCGTGTCTGTCACTGCTGCGGTGTTCCAAAGGGGATGAATTTGAGGCTGTCCTAAGTGTGATGTCACAGAGAGGGGAAAATTGAGGCAGCCACTACTGTGGTGTCACAGAGAGGCGTAAATTAGAGTTGTCAGCGCTGTGATGTCACAGGGAGGCGAAAATTGGGCCTCTCTCAGATGTGATGTCACAGAGAGAGGCGTAATGGATCTGTGAGTGCTGTGGTGTCACCGAGAGGCATAAATTAGAGTTGTCAGTGCAGTGATGACACGGAGAGGAGAAACTGGGTCCCTCATTGGTGTGATGTCACAGATAGAGGAAACCTGAGTCTGCCACTGCAGTGATGTCACAGAGAGGGGAAAACTGGGGCTATCACAGCTCTGGAGTCTCAGAGAAATTATCACAGGTGCTATGACTTGTCTGTTGCCACAAAGGAGATGGAATTGGGGTTGTCATGGCTATGATATCACAGAGAGGTTTTAATCGGTTCTGTCTCTTCTGTGATGTCACGGAGAGGGGAATTCTGGGTCTGTCACTGCTGTGGTGTTCCTTTGGGGCTGAAATTAAGGCTGCCGTGGCTGTGATGTCACAGATAGAGGAAACCTGAGTCTGTCCCTGCTGTGGTGTCACAGAGAGGGGAAAACTGGGGCTGATCACTGTTGTGCAGTGACAGAGAAATTTACACAGGTGCTATGACTTGTCTGTTGCCACACAGGGAATGGAATTGGGGTTGTTCAGGCTGTGGTATCACAGAGAGATTTAAATTGGTTCTGTCATGACTGTGATGTCCCAGAGAGGGGAATAATGCGTCTGTCACCACTGTGGTGTCACAGAGAGGTGTAAACTGGACTTGTCATTGCAGTGATCTCACCGGGAGGAGAAAATTGAGGCTTTCACTGCTGTGGCTTATCAGAGGGGATGAATTCTGACTTGTCTTTGATATCAATGCACAGAGAGGAGAAAACTGGCACTATCACCGCTGTAAATGTTACAGATAAGTGTAAGTTGGGCTTGTTCAATCTGTGGGGTGACAGCAAGGGTGAAATTTGGCCTGTCGGTGCTGTGATGTCATAATGGGTGGAAAGTGCACCTTTGACTGCTGTGCTGTCACAGGCAGGCGTAAATTGGGGTTCCCACAGTTGTGATGTCACAGAGAGGGGAAAACTGGGGCTATCACAGCTGTGGAGTCTCAGAGAAAGTAACACAGGTGCTATGACTTGTCTGTTGCCACAAAGGAGATGGAATTGGGGTTGTCATGCCTATGGTATGTCAGAGAGGTTTTAATTGGTTCTGTCTGTTCTGTGATGTCACAGAGCGGGGAATAATGGGTCTGTCAGTGCTGTGGTGTTCCATCAGAGCTGAAATTAAGGCTGCCATGGCTGTGATGTCACAGATAGAGGAAACCTGAGTCTGTCCCTGCTGTGGTGTCACAGAGAGGGGAAAACTGGGGCTGATCACTGTTGTGCAGTGACAGAGAAATTTACACAGGTGCTATGACTTGTCTGTTGCCACACAGGGAATAGAATTGGGGTTGTTCGGGCTGTGGTATCACAGAGAGTTTTAAATTGGTTCTGTCATGATTGTGATGTCCCAGAGAGGGGAATAATGCGTCTGTCACCACTGTGGTGTCACAGACAGGCGTAATTTAGAGTTGTCACTGCAGTAATGTCACAGAGACCTTGAACTGGGTCCCTCATTGGTGTGATGTCACACACAGAGAGGAGAATACTGAGGCTGCCGCTGCTCTGGTGTCACAGAGAGGAGTAGTTTTGGCCTGTCACTGCTGTGATGTCAGAGAGAGGGGAAAGCGTGTCTGTCACTGCTGCGGTGTTCCAAAGGGGATGAATTTGAGGCTGTCCTAAGTGTGATGTCACAGAGAGGGGAAAATTGAGGCAGCCACTACTGTGGTGTCACAGAGAGGCGTAAATTAGAGTTGTCAGCGCTGTGATGTCACAGGGAGGCGAAAATTGGACCTCTCTCAGATGTGATGTCACAGAGAGAGGCGTAATGGATCTGTGAGTGCTGTGGTGTCACCGAGAGGCATAAATTAGAGTTGTCAGTGCAGTGATGTCACGGAGAGGAGAAACTGGGTCCCTCATTGGTGTGATATCACAGATAGAGGAAACCTGAGTCTGCCACTGCAGTGATGTCACAGAGAGGGGAAAACTGGGGCTATCACAGCTGTGGAGTCTCAGAGAAATTATCACAGGTGCTATGACTTGTCTGTTGCCACAAAGGAGATGGAATTGGGGTTGTCATGCCTATGATATCACAGAGAGGTTTTAATCGGTTCTGTCTCTTCTGTGATGTCACGGAGAGGGGAATTATGGGTCTGTCACTGCTGTGGTGTTCCTTTGGGGCTGAAATTAAGGCTGCCGTGGCTGTGATGTCACAGATAGAGGAAACCTGAGTCTGTCCCTGCTGTGGTGTCACAGAGAGGGGAAAACTGGGGCTGATCACTGTTGTGCAGTGACAGAGAAATTTACACAGGTGCTATGACTTGTCTGTTGCCACACAGGGAATAGAATTGGGGTTGTTCGGGCTGTGGTATCATAGAGAGTTTTAAATTGGTTCTGTCATGATTGTGATGTCCCAGAGAGGGGAATAATGCGTCTGTCACCACTGTGGTGTCACAGACAGGCGTAATTTAGAGTTGTCACTGCAGTAATGTCACAGAGACCTTGAACTGGGTCCCTCATTGGTGTGATGTCACACACAGAGAGGAGAATACTGAGGCTGCCGCTGCTCTGGTGTCACAGAGAGGAGTAGTTTTGGCCTGTCACTGCTGTGATGTCAGAGAGAGGGGAAAGCGTGTCTGTCACTGCTGCGGTGTTCCAAAGGGGATGAATTTGAGGCTGTCCTAAGTGTGATGTCACAGAGAGGGGAAAATTGAGGCAGCCACTACTGTGGTGTCACAGAGAGGCGTAAATTAGAGTTGTCAGTGCTGTGATGTCACAGGGAGGCGAAAATTGGGCCTCTCTCAGATGTGATGTCACAGAGAGAGGCGTAATGGATCTGTGAGTGCTGTGGTGTCACCGAGAGGCATAAATTAGAGTTGTCAGTGCAGTGATGACACGGAGGGGAGAAACTGGGTCCCTCATTGGTGTGATGTCACAGATAGAGGAAACCTGAGTCTGCCACTGCAGTGATGTCACAGAGAGGGGAAAACTGGGGCTATCACAGCTGTGGAGTCTCAGAGAAATTATCACAGGTGCTATGACTTGTCTGTTGCCACAAAGGAGATGGAATTGGGGTTGTCATGCCTATGATATCACAGAGAGGTTTTAATCGGTTCTGTCTCTTCTGTGATGTCACGGAGAGGGGAATTATGGGTCTGTCAGTGCTGTGGTGTTCCTCTGGGGCTGAAATTAAGGCTGCCGTGGCTGTGATGTCACAGATAGAGGAAACCTGAGTCTGTCCCTGCTGTGGTGTCACAGAGAGGGGAAAACTGGGGCTGATCACTGTTGTGCAGTGACAGAGAAATTTACACAGGTGCTATGACTTGTCTGTTGCCACACAGGGAATGGAATTGGGGTTGTTCGGGCTGTGGTATCACAGAGAGATTTAAATTGGTTCTGTCATGACTGTGATGTCCCAGAGAGGGGAATAATGCGTCTGTCACCACTGTGGTGTCACAGAGAGGTGTAAACTGGACTTGTCATTGCAGTGATCTCACCGGGAGGAGAAAATTGAGGCTTTCACTGCTGTGGCTTATCAGAGGGGATGAATTCTGACTTGTCTTTGATATCAATGCACAGAGAGGAGAAAACTGGCACTATCACCGCTGTAAATGTTACAGATAAGTGTAAGTTGGGCTTGTTTAATCTGTGGGGTGACAGCAAGGGTGAAATTTGGCCTGTCAGTGCTGTGATGTCATAATGGGTGGAAAGTGCACCTTTGACTGCTGTGCTGTCACAGGCAGGCGTAAATTGGGGTTCCCACAGTTGTGATGTCACAGAGAGGGGAAAACTGGGGCTATCACAGCTGTGGAGTCTCAGAGAAAGTAACACAGGTGTTATGACTTGTCTGTTGCCACAAAGGAGATGGAATTGGGGTTGTCATGCCTATGGTATGTCAGAGAGGTTTTAATTGGTTCTGTCTGTTCTGTGATGTCACAGAGCGGGGAATAATGGGTCTGTCAGTGCTGTGGTGTTCCATCAGAGCTGAAATTAAGGCTGCCATGGCTGTGATGTCACGATAGAGGAAACCTGAGTCTGTCCCTGCTGTGGTGTCACAGAGAGGGGAAAACTGGGGCTGATCACTGTTGTGCAGTGACAGAGAAATTTACACAGGTGCTATGACTTGTCTGTTGCCACACAGGGAATAGAATTGGGGTTGTTCGGGCTGTGGTATCATAGAGAGTTTTAAATTGGTTCTGTCCTGATTGTGATGTCCCAGAGAGGGGAATAATGCGTCTGTCACCACTGTGGTGTCACAGACAGGCGTAATTTAGAGTTGTCACTGCAGTAATGTCACAGAGACCTTGAACTGGGTCCCTCATTGGTGTGATGTCACACACACAGAGAGGAGAATACTGAGGCTGCCGCTGCTCTGGTGTCACAGAGAGGAGTAGTTTTGGCCTGTCACTGCTGTGATGTCAGAGAGAGGGGAAAGCGTGTCTGTCACTGCTGCGGTGTTCCAAAGGGGATGAATTTGAGGCTGTCCTAAGTGTGATGTCACAGAGAGGGGAAAATTGAGGCAGCCACTACTGTGGTGTCACAGAGAGGCGTAAATTAGAGTTGTCAGCGCTGTGATGTCACAGGGAGGCGAAAATTGGGCCTCTCTCAGATGTGATGTCACAGAGAGAGGCGTAATGGATCTGTGAGTGCTGTGGTGTCACCGAGAGGCATAAATTAGAGTTGTCAGTGCAGTGATGTCACGGAGAGGAGAAACTGGGTCCCTCATTGGTGTGATGTCACAGATAGAGGAAACCTGAGTCTGCCACTGCAGTGATGTCACAGAGAGGGGAAAACTGGGGCTATCACAGCTGTGGAGTCTCAGAGAAATTATCACAGGTGCTATGACTTGTCTGTTGCCACAAAGGAGATGGAATTGGGGTTGTCATGCCTATGATATCACAGAGAGGTTTTAATCGGTTCTGTCTCTTCTGTGATGTCACGGAGAGGGGAATTATGGGTCTGTCACTGCTGTGGTGTTCCTTTGGGGCTGAAATTAAGGCTGCCGTGGCTGTGATGTCACAGATAGAGGAAACCTGAGTCTGTCCCTGCTGTGGTGTCACAGAGAGGGGAAAACTGGGGCTGATCACTGTTGTGCAGTGACAGAGAAATTTACACAGGTGCTATGACTTGTCTGTTGCCACACAGGGAATGGAATTGGGGTTGTTCGGGCTGTGGTATCACAGAGAGATTTAAATTGGTTCTGTCATGACTGTGATGTCCCAGAGAGGGGAATAATGCGTCTGTCACCACTGTGGTGTCACAGAGAGGTGTAAACTGGACTTGTCATTGCAGTGATCTCACCGGGAGGAGAAAATTGAGGCTTTCACTGCTGTGGCTTATCAGAGGGGATGAATTCTGACTTGTCTTTGATATCAATGCACAGAGAGGAGAAAACTGGCACTATCACCGCTGTAAATGTTACAGATAAGTGTAAGTTGGGCTTGTTCAATCTGTGGGGTGACAGCAAGGGTGAAATTTGGCCTGTCAGTGCTGTGATGTCATAATGGGTGGAAAGTGCACCTTTGACTGCTGTGCTGTCACAGGCAGGCGTAAATTGGGGTTCCCACAGTTGTGATGTCACAGAGAGGGGAAATCTGGGGCTATCACAGCTGTGGAGTCTCAGAGAAAGTAACACAGGTGTTATGACTTGTCTGTTGCCACAAAGGAGATGGAATTGGGGTTGTCATGCCTATGGTATGTCAGAGAGGTTTTAATTGGTTCTGTCTGTTCTGGGATGTCACAGAGCGGGGAATAATGGGTCTGTCAGTGCTGTGGTGTTCCATCAGAGCTGAAATTAAGGCTGCCATGGCTGTGATGTCACAGATAGAGGAAACCTGAGTCTGTCCCTGCTGTGGTGTCACAGAGAGGGGAAAACTGGGGCTGATCACTGTTGTGCAGTGACAGAGAAATTTACACAGGTGCTATGACTTGTCTGTTGCCACACAGGGAATAGAATTGGGGTTGTTCGGGCTGTGGTATCATAGAGAGTTTTAAATTGGTTCTGTCATGATTGTGATGTCCCAGAGAGGGGAATAATGCGTCTGTCACCACTGTGGTGTCACAGACAGGCGTAATTTAGAGTTGTCACTGCAGTAATGTCACAGAGACCTTGAACTGGGTCCCTCATTGGTGTGATGTCACACACAGAGAGGAGAATACTGAGGCTGCCGCTGCTCTGGTGTCACAGAGAGGAGTAGTTTTGGCCTGTCACTGCTGTGATGTCAGAGAGAGGGGAAAGCGTGTCTGTCACTGCTGCGGTGTTCCAAAGGGGATGAATTTGAGGCTGTCCTAAGTGTGATGTCACAGAGAGGGGAAAATTGA
Organism: Cyanistes caeruleus; assembly: GCF_971803275.1. NCBI lineage: Eukaryota > Metazoa > Chordata > Aves > Passeriformes > Paridae > Cyanistes > Cyanistes caeruleus. The sequence continues at coordinate 153,880 of NW_028255899.1, forward strand.
GGCAGCCACTACTGTGGTGTCACAGAGAGGCGTAAATTAGAGTTGTCAGCGCTGTGATGTCACAGGGAGGCGAAAATTGGGCCTCTCTCAGATGTGATGTCACAGAGAGAGGCGTAATGGATCTGTGAGTGCTGTGGTGTCACCGAGAGGCATAAATTAGAGTTGTCAGTGCAGTGATGTCACGGAGAGGAGAAACTGGGTCCCTCATTGGTGTGATGTCACAGATAGAGGAAACCTGAGTCTGCCACTGCAGTGATGTCACAGAGAGGGGAAAACTGGGGCTATCACAGCTGTGGAGTCTCAGAGAAATTATCACAGGTGCTATGACTTGTCTGTTGCCACAAAGGAGATGGAATTGGGGTTGTCATGGCTATGATATCACAGAGAGGTTTTAATCGGTTCTGTCTCTTCTGTGATGTCACGGAGAGGGGAATTATGGGTCTGTCACTGCTGTGGTGTTCCTTTGGGGCTGAAATTAAGGCTGCCGTGGCTGTGATGTCACAGATAGAGGAAACCTGAGTCTGTCCCTGCTGTGGTGTCACAGAGAGGGGAAAACTGGGGCTGATCACTGTTGTGCAGTGACAGAGAAATTTACACAGGTGCTATGACTTGTCTGTTGCCACACAGGGAATGGAATTGGGGTTGTTCGGGCTGTGGTATCACAGAGAGATTTAAATTGGTTCTGTCATGACTGTGATGTCCCAGAGAGGGGAATAATGCGGCTGTCACCACTGTGGTGTCACAGAGAGGTGTAAACTGGACTTGTCATTGCAGTGATCTCACCGGGAGGAGAAAATTGAGGCTTTCACTGCTGTGGCTTATCAGAGGGGATGAATTCTGACTTGTCTTTGATATCAATGCACAGAGAGGAGAAAACTGGCACTATCACCGCTGTAAATGTTACAGATAAGTGTAAGTTGGGCTTGTTCAATCTGTGGGGTGACAGCAAGGGTGAAATTTGGCCTGTCAGTGCTGTGATGTCATAATGGGTGGAAAGTGCACCTTTGACTGCTGTGCTGTCACAGGCAGGCGTAAATTGGGGTTCCCACAGTTGTGATGTCACAGAGAGGGGAAAACTGGGGCTATCACAGCTGTGGAGTCTCAGAGAAAGTAACACAGGTGTTATGACTTGTCTGTTGCCACAAAGGAGATGGAATTGGGGTTGTCATGCCTATGGTATGTCAGAGAGGTTTTAATTGGTTCTGTCTGTTCTGTGATGTCACAGAGCGGGGAATAATGGGTCTGTCAGTGCTGTGGTGTTCCATCAGAGCTGAAATTAAGGCTGCCATGGCTGTGATGTCACAGATAGAGGAAACCTGAGTCTGTCCCTGCTGTGGTGTCACAGAGAGGGGAAAACTGGGGCTGATCACTGTTGTGCAGTGACAGAGAAATTTACACAGGTGCTATGACTTGTCTGTTGCCACACAGGGAATAGAATTGGGGTTGTTCGGGCTGTGGTATCATAGAGAGTTTTAAATTGGTTCTGTCATGATTGTGATGTCCCAGAGAGGGGAATAATGCGTCTGTCACCACTGTGGTGTCACAGACAGGCGTAATTTAGAGTTGTCACTGCAGTAATGTCACAGAGACCTTGAACTGGGTCCCTCATTGGTGTGATGTCACACACACAGAGAGGAGAATACTGAGGCTGCCGCTGCTCTGGTGTCACAGAGAGGAGTAGTTTTGGCCTGTCACTGCTGTGATGTCAGAGAGAGGGGAAAGCGGGTCTGTCACTGCTGCGGTGTTCCAAAGGGGATGAATTTGAGGCTGTCCTAAGTGTGATGTCACAGAGAGGGGAAAATTGAGGCAGCCACTACTGTGGTGTCACAGAGAGGCGTAAATTAGAGTTGTCAGCGCTGTGATGTCACAGGGAGGCGAAAATTGGGCCTCTCTCAGATGTGATGTCACAGAGAGAGGCGTAATGGATCTGTGAGTGCTGTGGTGTCACCGAGAGGCATAAATTAGAGTTGTCAGTGCAGTGATGACACGGAGAGGAGAAACTGGGTCCCTCATTGGTGTGATGTCACAGATAGAGGAAACCTGAGTCTGCCACTGCAGTGATGTCACAGAGAGGGGAAAACTGGGGCTATCACAGCTGTGGAGTCTCAGAGAAATTATCACAGGTGCTATGACTTGTCTGTTGCCACAAAGGAGATGGAATTGGGGTTGTCATGGCTATGATATCACAGAGAGGTTTTAATCGGTTCTGTCTCTTCTGTGATGTCACGGAGAGGGGAATTCTGGGTCTGTCACTGCTGTGGTGTTCCTTTGGGGCTGAAATTAAGGCTGCCGTGGCTGTGATGTCACAGATAGAGGAAACCTGAGTCTGTCCCTGCTGTGGTGTCACAGAGAGGGGAAAACTGGGGCTGATCACTGTTGTGCAGTGACAGAGAAATTTACACAGGTGCTATGACTTGTCTGTTGCCACACAGGGAATGGAATTGGGGTTGTTCGGGCTGTGGTATCACAGAGAGATTTAAATTGGTTCTGTCATGACTGTGATGTCCCAGAGAGGGGAATAATGCGTCTGTCACCACTGTGGTGTCACAGAGAGGTGTAAACTGGACTTGTCATTGCAGTGATCTCACCGGGAGGAGAAAATTGAGGCTTTCACTGCTGTGGCTTATCAGAGGGGATGAATTCTGACTTGTCTTTGATATCAATGCACAGAGAGGAGAAAACTGGCACTATCACCGCTGTAAATGTTACAGATAAGTGTAAGTTGGGCTTGTTCAATCTGTGGGGTGACAGCAAGGGTGAAATTTGGCCTGTCAGTGCTGTGATGTCATAATGGGTGGAAAGTGCACCTTTGACTGCTGTGCTGTCACAGGCAGGCGTAAATTGGGGTTCCCACAGTTGTGATGTCACAGAGAGGGGAAAACTGGGGCTATCACAGCTGTGGAGTCTCAGAGAAAGTAACACAGGTGTTATGACTTGTCTGTTGCCACAAAGGAGATGGAATTGGGGTTGTCATGCCTATGGTATGTCAGAGAGGTTTTAATTGGTTCTGTCTGTTCTGTGATGTCACAGAGCTGGGAATAATGGGTCTGTCAGTGCTGTGGTGTTCCATCAGAGCTGAAATTAAGGCTGCCATGGCTGTGATGTCACAGATAGAGGAAACCTGAGTCTGTCCCTGCTGTGGTGTCACAGAGAGGGGAAAACTGGGGCTGATCACTGTTGTGCAGTGACAGAGAAATTTACACAGGTGCTATGACTTGTCTGTTGCCACACAGGGAATAGAATCGGGGTTGTTCGGGCTGTGGTATCATAGAGAGTTTTAAATTGGTTCTGTCCTGATTGTGATGTCCCAGAGAGGGGAATAATGCGCCTGTCACCACTGTGGTGTCACAGACAGGCGTAATTTAGAGTTGTCACTGCAGTAATGTCACAGAGACCTTGAACTGGGTCCCTCATTGGTGTGATGTCACACACACAGAGAGGAGAATACTGAGGCTGCCGCTGCTCTGGTGTCACAGAGAGGAGTAGTTTTGGCCTGTCACTGCTGTGATGTCAGAGAGAGGGGAAAGCGTGTCTGTCACTGCTGCGGTGTTCCAAAGGGGATGAATTTGAGGCTGTCCTAAGTGTGATGTCACAGAGAGGGGAAAATTGAGGCAGCCACTACTGTGGTGTCACAGAGAGGCGTAAATTAGAGTTGTCAGCGCTGTGATGTCACAGGGAGGCGAAAATTGGGCCTCTCTCAGATGTGATGTCACAGAGAGAGGCGTAATGGATCTGTGAGTGCTGTGGTGTCACCGAGAGGCATAAATTAGAGTTGTCAGTGCAGTGATGTCACGGAGAGGAGAAACTGGCTCCCTCATTGGTGTGATGTCACAGATAGAGGAAACCTGAGTCTGTCCCTGCTGTGGTGTCACAGAGAGGGGAAAACTGGGGCTGATCACTGTTGTGCAGTGACAGAGAAATTTACACAGGTGCTATGACTTGTCTGTTGCCACACAGGGAATGGAATTGGGGTTGTTCGGGCTGTGGTATCACAGAGAGATTTAAATTGGTTCTGTCATGACTGTGATGTCCCAGAGAGGGGAATAATGCGTCTGTCACCACTGTGGTGTCACAGAGAGGTGTAAACTGGACTTGTCATTGCAGTGATCTCACCGGGAGGAGAAAATTGAGGCTTTCACTGCTGTGGCTTATCAGAGGGGATGAATTCTGACTTGTCTTTGATATCAATGCACAGAGAGGAGAAAACTGGCACTATCACCGCTGTAAATGTTACAGATAAGTGTAAGTTGGGCTTGTTCAATCTGTGGGGTGACAGCAAGGGTGAAATTTGGCCTGTCAGTGCTGTGATGTCATAATGGGTGGAAAGTGCACCTTTGACTGCTGTGCTGTCACAGGCAGGCGTAAATTGGGGTTCCCACAGTTGTGATGTCACAGAGAGGGGAAAACTGGGGCTATCACAGCTGTGGAGTCTCAGAGAAAGTAACACAGGTGTTATGACTTGTCTGTTGCCACAAAGGAGATGGAATTGGGGTTGTCATGCCTATGGTATGTCAGAGAGGTTTTAATTGGTTCTGTCTGTTCTGTGATGTCACAGAGCGGGGAATAATGGGTCTGTCAGTGCTGTGGTGTTCCATCAGAGCTGAAATTAAGGCTGCCATGGCTGTGATGTCACAGATAGAGGAAACCTGAGTCTGTCCCTGCTGTGGTGTCACAGAGAGGGGAAAACTGGGGCTGATCACTGTTGTGCAGTGACAGAGAAATTTACACAGGTGCTATGACTTGTCTGTTGCCACACAGGGAATAGAATTGGGGTTGTTCGGGCTGTGGTATCATAGAGAGTTTTAAATTGGTTCTGTCCTGATTGTGATGTCCCAGAGAGGGGAATAATGCGTCTGTCACCACTGTGGTGTCACAGACAGGCGTAATTTAGAGTTGTCACTGCAGTAATGTCACAGAGACCTTGAACTGGGTCCCTCATTGGTGTGATGTCACACACACAGAGAGGAGAATACTGAGGCTGCCGCTGCTCTGGTGTCACAGAGAGGAGTAGTTTTGGCCTGTCACTGCTGTGATGTCAGAGAGAGGGGAAAGCGTGTCTGTCACTGCTGCGGTGTTCCAAAGGGGATGAATTTGAGGCTGTCCTAAGTGTGATGTCACAGAGAGGGGAAAATTGAGGCAGCCACTACTGTGGTGTCACAGAGAGGCGTAAATTAGAGTTGTCAGCGCTGTGATGTCACAGGGAGGCGAAAATTGGGCCTCTCTCAGATGTGATGTCACAGAGAGAGGCGTAATGGATCTGTGAGTGCTGTGGTGTCACCGAGAGGCATAAATTAGAGTTGTCAGTGCAGTGATGACACGGAGAGGAGAAACTGGGTCCCTCATTGGTGTGATGTCACAGATAGAGGAAACCTGAATCTGCCACTGCAGTGATGTCACAGAGAGGGGAAAACTGGGGCTATCACAGCTCTGGAGTCTCAGAGAAATTATCACAGGTGCTATGACTTGTCTGTTGCCACAAAGGAGATGGAATTGGGGTTGTCATGGCTATGATATCACAGAGAGGTTTTAATCGGTTCTGTCTCTTCTGTGATGTCACGGAGAGGGGAATTATGGGTCTGTCACTGCTGTGGTGTTCCTTTGGGGCTGAAATTAAGGCTGCCATGGCTGTGATGTCACAGATAGAGGAAACCTGAGTCTGTCCCTGCTGTGGTGTCACAGAGAGGGGAAAACTGGGGCTGATCACTGTTGTGCAGTGACAGAGAAATTTACACAGGTGCTATGACTTGTCTGTTGCCACACAGGGAATGGAATTGGGGTTGTTCGGGCTGTGGTATCACAGAGAGATTTAAATTGGTTCTGTCATGACTGTGATGTCCCAGAGAGGGGAATAATGCGTCTGTCACCACTGTGGTGTCACAGAGAGGTGTAAACTGGACTTGTCATTGCAGTGATCTCACCGGGAGGAGAAAATTGAGGCTTTCACTGCTGTGGCTTATCAGAGGGGATGAATTCTGACTTGTCTTTGATATCAATGCACAGAGAGGAGAAAACTGGCACTATCACCGCTGTAAATGTTACAGATAAGTGTAAGTTGGGCTTGTTCAATCTGTGGGGTGACAGCAAGGGTGAAATTTGGCCTGTCAGTGCTGTGATGTCATAATGGGTGGAAAGTGCACCTTTGACTGCTGTGCTGTCACAGGCAGGCGTAAATTGGGGTTCCCACAGTTGTGATGTCACAGAGAGGGGAAAACTGGGGCTATCACAGCTGTGGAGTCTCAGAGAAAGTAACACAGGTGTTATGACTTGTCTGTTGCCACAAAGGAGATGGAATTGGGGTTGTCATGCCTATGGTATGTCAGAGAGGTTTTAATTGGTTCTGTCTGTTCTGTGATGTCACAGAGCGGGGAATAATGGGTCTGTCAGTGCTGTGGTGTTCCATCAGAGCTGAAATTAAGGCTGCCATGGCTGTGATGTCACAGATAGAGGAAACCTGAGTCTGTCCCTGCTGTGGTGTCACAGAGAGGGGAAAACTGGGGCTGATCACTGTTGTGCAGTGACAGAGAAATTTACACAGGTGCTATGACTTGTCTGTTGCCACACAGGGAATAGAATTGGGGTTGTTCGGGCTGTGGTATCATAGAGAGTTTTAAATTGGTTCTGTCCTGATTGTGATGTCCCAGAGAGGGGAATAATGCGTCTGTCACCACTGTGGTGTCACAGACAGGCGTAATTTAGAGTTGTCACTGCAGTAATGTCACAGAGACCTTGAACTGGGTCCCTCATTGGTGTGATGTCACACACACAGAGAGGAGAATACTGAGGCTGCCGCTGCTCTGGTGTCACAGAGAGGAGTAGTTTTGGCCTGTCACTGCTGTGATGTCAGAGAGAGGGGAAAGCGTGTCTGTCACTGCTGCGGTGTTCCAAAGGGGATGAATTTGAGGCTGTCCTAAGTGTGATGTCACAGAGAGGGGAAAATTGAGGCAGCCACTACTGTGGTGTCACAGAGAGGCGTAAATTAGAGTTGTCAGCGCTGTGATGTCACAGGGAGGCGAAAATTGGGCCTCTCTCAGATGTGATGTCACAGAGAGAGGCGTAATGGATCTGTGAGTGCTGTGGTGTCACCGAGAGGCATAAATTAGAGTTGTCAGTGCAGTGATGTCACGGAGAGGAGAAACTGGCTCCCTCATTGGTGTGATGTCACAGATAGAGGAAACCTGAGTCTGTCCCTGCTGTGGTGTCACAGAGAGGGGAAAACTGGGGCTGATCACTGTTGTGCAGTGACAGAGAAATTTACACAGGTGCTATGACTTGTCTGTTGCCACACAGGGAATGGAATTGGGGTTGTTCGGGCTGTGGTATCACAGAGAGATTTAAATTGGTTCTGTCATGACTGTGATGTCCCAGAGAGGGGAATAATGCGTCTGTCACCACTGTGGTGTCACAGAGAGGTGTAAACTGGACTTGTCATTGCAGTGATCTCACCGGGAGGAGAAAATTGAGGCTTTCACTGCTGTGGCTTATCAGAGGGGATGAATTCTGACTTGTCTTTGATATCAATGCACAGAGAGGAGAAAACTGGCACTATCACCGCTGTAAATGTTACAGATAAGTGTAAGTTGGGCTTGTTCAATCTGTGGGGTGACAGCAAGGGTGAAATTTGGCCTGTCGGTGCTGTGATGTCATAATGGGTGGAAAGTGCACCTTTGACTGCTGTGCTGTCACAGGCAGGCGTAAATTGGGGTTCCCACAGTTGTGATGTCACAGAGAGGGGAAAACTGGGGCTATCACAGCTGTGGAGTCTCAGAGAAAGTAACACAGGTGTTATGACTTGTCTGTTGCCACAAAGGAGATGGAATTGGGGTTGTCATGCCTATGGTATGTCAGAGAGGTTTTAATTGGTTCTGTCTGTTCTGTGATGTCACAGAGCGGGGAATAATGGGTCTGTCAGTGCTGTGGTGTTCCATCAGAGCTGAAATTAAGGCTGCCGTGGCTGTGATGTCACAGATAGAGGAAACCTGAGTCTGTCCCTGCTGTGGTGTCACAGAGAGGGGAAAACTGGGGCTGATCACTGTTGTGCAGTGACAGAGAAATTTACACAGGTGCTATGACTTGTCTGTTGCCACACAGGGAATAGAATTGGGGTTGTTCGGGCTGTGGTATCATAGAGAGTTTTAAATTGGTTCTGTCATGATTGTGATGTCCCAGAGAGGGGAATAATGCGTCTGTCACCACTGTGGTGTCACAGACAGGCGTAATTTAGAGTTGTCACTGCAGTAATGTCACAGAGACCTTGAACTGGGTCCCTCATTGGTGTGATGTCACACACACAGAGAGGAGAATACTGAGGCTGCCGCTGCTCTGGTGTCACAGAGAGGAGTAGTTTTGGCCTGTCACTGCTGTGATGTCAGAGAGAGGGGAAAGCGTGTCTGTCACTGCTGCGGTGTTCCAAAGGGGATGAATTTGAGGCTGTCCTAAGTGTGATGTCACAGAGAGGGGAAAATTGAGGCAGCCACTACTGTGGTGTCACAGAGAGGCGTAAATTAGAGTTGTCAGCGCTGTGATGTCACAGGGAGGCGAAAATTGGGCCTCTCTCAGATGTGATGTCACAGAGAGAGGCGTAATGGATCTGTGAGTGCTGTGGTGTCACCGAGAGGCATAAATTAGAGTTGTCAGTGCAGTGATGTCACGGAGAGGAGAAACTGGGTCCCTCATTGGTGTGATGTCACAGATAGAGGAAACCTGAGTCTGCCACTGCAGTGATGTCACAGAGAGGGGAAAACTGGGGCTATCACAGCTGTGGAGTCTCAGAGAAATTATCACAGGTGCTATGACTTGTCTGTTGCCACAAAGGAGATGGAATTGGGGTTGTCATGGCTATGATATCACAGAGAGGTTTTAATCGGTTCTGTCTCTTCTGTGATGTCACGGAGAGGGGAATTCTGGGTCTGTCACTGCTGTGGTGTTCCTTTGGGGCTGAAATTAAGGCTGCCGTGGCTGTGATGTCACAGATAGAGGAAACCTGAGTCTGTCCCTGCTGTGGTGTCACAGAGAGGGGAAAACTGGGGCTGATCACTGTTGTGCAGTGACAGAGAAATTTACACAGGTGCTATGACTTGTCTGTTGCCACACAGGGAATGGAATTGGGGTTGTTCGGGCTGTGGTATCACAGAGAGATTTAAATTGGTTCTGTCATGACTGTGATGTCCCAGAGAGGGGAATAATGCGTCTGTCACCACTGTGGTGTCACAGAGAGGTGTAAACTGGACTTGTCATTGCAGTGATCTCACCGGGAGGAGAAAATTGAGGCTTTCACTGCTGTGGCTTATCAGAGGGGATGAATTCTGACTTGTCTTTGATATCAATGCACAGAGAGGAGAAAACTGGCACTATCACCGCTGTAAATGTTACAGATAAGTGTAAGTTGGGCTTGTTCAATCTGTGGGGTGACAGCAAGGGTGAAATTTGGCCTGTCAGTGCTGTGATGTCATAATGGGTGGAAAGTGCACCTTTGACTGCTGTGCTGTCACAGGCAGGCGTAAATTGGGGTTCCCACAGTTGTGATGTCACAGAGAGGGGAAAACTGGGGCTATCACAGCTGTGGAGTCTCAGAGAAAGTAACACAGGTGTTATGACTTGTCTGTTGCCACAAAGGAGATGGAATTGGGGTTGTCATGCCTATGGTATGTCAGAGAGGTTTTAATTGGTTCTGTCTGTTCTGTGATGTCACAGAGCGGGGAATAATGGGTCTGTCAGTGCTGTGGTGTTCCATCAGAGCTGAAATTAAGGCTGCCATGGCTGTGATGTCACAGATAGAGGAAACCTGAGTCTGTCCCTGCTGTGGTGTCACAGAGAGGGGAAAACTGGGGCTGATCACTGTTGTGCAGTGACAGAGAAATTTACACAGGTGCTATGACTTGTCTGTTGCCACACAGGGAATAGAATTGGGGTTGTTCGGGCTGTGGTATCATAGAGAGTTTTAAATTGGTTCTGTCCTGATTGTGATGTCCCAGAGAGGGGAATAATGCGTCTGTCACCACTGTGGTGTCACAGACAGGCGTAATTTAGAGTTGTCACTGCAGTAATGTCACAGAGACCTTGAACTGGGTCCCTCATTGGTGTGATGTCACACACACAGAGAGGAGAATACTGAGGCTGCCGCTGCTCTGGTGTCACAGAGAGGAGTAGTTTTGGCCTGTCACTGCTGTGATGTCAGAGAGAGGGGAAAGCGTGTCTGTCACTGCTGCGGTGTTCCAAAGGGGATGAATTTGAGGCTGTCCTAAGTGTGATGTCACAGAGAGGGGAAAATTGAGGCAGCCACTACTGTGGTGTCACAGAGAGGCGTAAATTAGAGTTGTCAGCGCTGTGATGTCACAGGGAGGCGAAAATTGGGCCTCTCTCAGATGTGATGTCACAGAGAGAGGCGTAATGGATCTGTGAGTGCTGTGGTGTCACCGAGAGGCATAAATTAGAGTTGTCAGTGCAGTGATGTCACGGAGAGGAGAAACTGGCTCCCTCATTGGTGTGATGTCACAGATAGAGGAAACCTGAGTCTGTCCCTGCTGTGGTGTCACAGAGAGGGGAAAACTGGGGCTGATCACTGTTGTGCAGTGACAGAGAAATTTACACAGGTGCTATGACTTGTCTGTTGCCACACAGGGAATGGAATTGGGGTTGTTCGGGCTGTGGTATCACAGAGAGATTTAAATTGGTTCTGTCATGACTGTGATGTCCCAGAGAGGGGAATAATGCGTCTGTCACCACTGTGGTGTCACAGAGAGGTGTAAACTGGACTTGTCATTGCAGTGATCTCACCGGGAGGAGAAAATTGAGGCTTTCACTGCTGTGGCTTATCAGAGGGGATGAATTCTGACTTGTCTTTGATATCAATGCACAGAGAGGAGAAAACTGGCACTATCACCGCTGTAAATGTTACAGATAAGTGTAAGTTGGGCTTGTTCAATCTGTGGGGTGACAGCAAGGGTGAAATTTGGCCTGTCAGTGCTGTGATGTCATAATGGGTGGAAAGTGCACCTTTGACTGCTGTGCTGTCACAGGCAGGCGTAAATTGGGGTTCCCACAGTTGTGATGTCACAGAGAGGGGAAAACTGGGGCTATCACAGCTGTGGAGTCTCAGAGAAAGTAACACAGGTGTTATGACTTGTCTGTTGCCACAAAGGAGATGGAATTGGGGTTGTCATGCCTATGGTATGTCAGAGAGGTTTTAATTGGTTCTGTCTGTTCTGTGATGTCACAGAGCGGGGAATAATGGGTCTGTCAGTGCTGTGGTGTTCCATCAGAGCTGAAATTAAGGCTGCCATGGCTGTGATGTCACAGATAGAGGAAACCTGAGTCTGTCCCTGCTGTGGTGTCACAGAGAGGGGAAAACTGGGGCTGATCACTGTTGTGCAGTGACAGAGAAATTTACACAGGTGCTATGACTTGTCTGTTGCCACACAGGGAATAGAATTGGGGTTGTTCGGGCTGTGGTATCATAGAGAGTTTTAAATTGGTTCTGTCCTGATTGTGATGTCCCAGAGAGGGGAATAATGCGTCTGTCACCACTGTGGTGTCACAGACAGGCGTAATTTAGAGTTGTCACTGCAGTAATGTCACAAAGACCTTGAACTGGGTCCCTCATTGGTGTGATGTCACACACACAGAGAGGAGAATACTGAGGCTGCCGCTGCTCTGGTGTCACAGAGAGGAGTAGTTTTGGCCTGTCACTGCTGTGATGTCAGAGAGAGGGGAAAGCGTGTCTGTCACTGCTGCGGTGTTCCAAAGGGGATGAATTTGAGGCTGTCCTAAGTGTGATGTCACAGAGAGGGGAAAATTGAGGCAGCCACTACTGTGGTGTCACAGAGAGGCGTAAATTAGAGTTGTCAGCGCTGTGATGTCACAGGGAGGCGAAAATTGGGCCTCTCTCAGATGTGATGTCACAGAGAGAGGCGTAATGGATCTGTGAGTGCTGTGGTGTCACCGAGAGGCATAAATTAGAGTTGTCAGTGCAGTGATGACACGGAGAGGAGAAACTGGGTCCCTCATTGGTGTGATGTCACAGATAGAGGAAACCTGAGTCTGCCACTGCAGTGATGTCACAGAGAGGGGAAAACTGGGGCTATCACAGCTCTGGAGTCTCAGAGAAATTATCACAGGTGCTATGACTTGTCTGTTGCCACAAAGGAGATGGAATTGGGGTTGTCATGGCTATGATATCACAGAGAGGTTTTAATCGGTTCTGTCTCTTCTGTGATGTCACGGAGAGGGGAATTATGGGTCTGTCACTGCTGTGGTGTTCCTTTGGGGCTGAAATTAAGGCTGCCATGGCTGTGATGTCACAGATAGAGGAAACCTGAGTCTGTCCCTGCTGTGGTGTCACAGAGAGGGGAAAACTGGGGCTGATCACTGTTGTGCAGTGACAGAGAAATTTACACAGGTGCTATGACTTGTCTGTTGCCACACAGGGAATGGAATTGGGGTTGTTCGGGCTGTGGTATCACAGAGAGATTTAAATTGGTTCTGTCATGACTGTGATGTCCCAGAGAGGGGAATAATGCGTCTGTCACCACTGTGGTGTCACAGAGAGGTGTAAACTGGACTTGTCATTGCAGTGATCTCACCGGGAGGAGAAAATTGAGGCTTTCACTGCTGTGGCTTATCAGAGGGGATGAATTCTGACTTGTCTTTGATATCAATGCACAGAGAGGAGAAAACTGGCACTATCACCGCTGTAAATGTTACAGATAAGTGTAAGTTGGGCTTGTTCAATCTGTGGGGTGACAGCAAGGGTGAAATTTGGCCTGTCAGTGCTGTGATGTCATAATGGGTGGAAAGTGCACCTTTGACTGCTGTGCTGTCACAGGCAGGCGTAAATTGGGGTTCCCACAGTTGTGATGTCACAGAGAGGGGAAAACTGGGGCTATCACAGCTGTGGAGTCTCAGAGAAAGTAACACAGGTGTTATGACTTGTCTGTTGCCACAAAGGAGATGGAATTGGGGTTGTCATGCCTATGGTATGTCAGAGAGGTTTTAATTGGTTCTGTCTGTTCTGTGATGTCACAGAGCGGGGAATAATGGGTCTGTCAGTGCTGTGGTGTTCCATCAGAGCTGAAATTAAGGCTGCCGTGGCTGTGATGTCACAGATAGAGGAAACCTGAGTCTGTCCCTGCTGTGGTGTCACAGAGAGGGGAAAACTGGGGCTGATCACTGTTGTGCAGTGACAGAGAAATTTACACAGGTGCTATGACTTGTCTGTTGCCACACAGGGAATAGAATTGGGGTTGTTCGGGCTGTGGTATCATAGAGAGTTTTAAATTGGTTCTGTCCTGATTGTGATGTCCCAGAGAGGGGAATAATGCGTCTGTCACCACTGTGGTGTCACAGACAGGCGTAATTTAGAGTTGTCACTGCAGTAATGTCACAGAGACCTTGAACTGGGTCCCTCATTGGTGTGATGTCACACACACAGAGAGGAGAATACTGAGGCTGCCGCTGCTCTGGTGTCACAGAGAGGAGTAGTTTTGGCCTGTCACTGCTGTGATGTCAGAGAGAGGGGAAAGCGTGTCTGTCACTGCTGCGGTGTTCCAAAGGGGATGAATTTGAGGCTGTCCTAAGTGTGATGTCACAGAGAGGGGAAAATTGAGGCAGCCACTACTGTGGTGTCACAGAGAGGCGTAAATTAGAGTTGTCAGCGCTGTGATGTCACAGGGAGGCGAAAATTGGGCCTCTCTCAGATGTGATGTCACAGAGAGAGGCGTAATGGATCTGTGAGTGCTGTGGTGTCACCGAGAGGCATAAATTAGAGTTGTCAGTGCAGTGATGTCACGGAGAGGAGAAACTGGCTCCCTCATTGGTGTGATGTCACAGATAGAGGAAACCTGAGTCTGTCCCTGCTGTGGTGTCACAGAGAGGGGAAAACTGGGGCTGATCACTGTTGTGCAGTGACAGAGAAATTTACACAGGTGCTATGACTTGTCTGTTGCCACACAGGGAATGGAATTGGGGTTGTTCGGGCTGTGGTATCACAGAGAGATTTAAATTGGTTCTGTCATGACTGTGATGTCCCAGAGAGGGGAATAATGCGTCTGTCACCACTGTGGTGTCACAGAGAGGTGTAAACTGGACTTGTCATTGCAGTGATCTCACCGGGAGGAGAAAATTGAGGCTTTCACTGCTGTGGCTTATCAGAGGGGATGAATTCTGACTTGTCTTTGATATCAATGCACAGAGAGGAGAAAACTGGCACTATCACCGCTGTAAATGTTACAGATAAGTGTAAGTTGGGCTTGTTCAATCTGTGGGGTGACAGCAAGGGTGAAATTTGGCCTGTCGGTGCTGTGATGTCATAATGGGTGGAAAGTGCACCTTTGACTGCTGTGCTGTCACAGGCAGGCGTAAATTGGGGTTCCCACAGTTGTGATGTCACAGAGAGGGGAAAACTGGGGCTATCACAGCTGTGGAGTCTCAGAGAAAGTAACACAGGTGTTATGACTTGTCTGTTGCCACAAAGGAGATGGAATTGGGGTTGTCATGCCTATGGTATGTCAGAGAGGTTTTAATTGGTTCTGTCTGTTCTGTGATGTCACAGAGCGGGGAATAATGGGTCTGTCAGTGCTGTGGTGTTCCATCAGAGCTGAAATTAAGGCTGCCGTGGCTGTGATGTCACAGATAGAGGAAACCTGAGTCTGTCCCTGCTGTGGTGTCACAGAGAGGGGAAAACTGGGGCTGATCACTGTTGTGCAGTGACAGAGAAATTTACACAGGTGCTATGACTTGTCTGTTGCCACACAGGGAATAGAATTGGGGTTGTTCGGGCTGTGGTATCATAGAGAGTTTTAAATTGGTTCTGTCATGATTGTGATGTCCCAGAGAGGGGAATAATGCGTCTGTCACCACTGTGGTGTCACAGACAGGCGTAATTTAGAGTTGTCACTGCAGTAATGTCACAGAGACCTTGAACTGGGTCCCTCATTGGTGTGATGTCACACACACAGAGAGGAGAATACTGAGGCTGCCGCTGCTCTGGTGTCACAGAGAGGAGTAGTTTTGGCCTGTCACTGCTGTGATGTCAGAGAGAGGGGAAAGCGTGTCTGTCACTGCTGCGGTGTTCCAAAGGGGATGAATTTGAGGCTGTCCTAAGTGTGATGTCACAGAGAGGGGAAAATTGAGGCAGCCACTACTGTGGTGTCACAGAGAGGCGTAAATTAGAGTTGTCAGCGCTGTGATGTCACAGGGAGGCGAAAATTGGGCCTCTCTCAGATGTGATGTCACAGAGAGAGGCGTAATGGATCTGTGAGTGCTGTGGTGTCACCGAGAGGCATAAATTAGAGTTGTCAGTGCAGTGATGTCACGGAGAGGAGAAACTGGGTCCCTCATTGGTGTGATGTCACAGATAGAGGAAACCTGAGTCTGCCACTGCAGTGATGTCACAGAGAGGGGAAAACTGGGGCTATCACAGCTGTGGAGTCTCAGAGAAATTATCACAGGTGCTATGACTTGTCTGTTGCCACAAAGGAGATGGAATTGGGGTTGTCATGGCTATGATATCACAGAGAGGTTTTAATCGGTTCTGTCTCTTCTGTGATGTCACGGAGAGGGGAATTCTGGGTCTGTCACTGCTGTGGTGTTCCTTTGGGGCTGAAATTAAGGCTGCCGTGGCTGTGATGTCACAGATAGAGGAAACCTGAGTCTGTCCCTGCTGTGGTGTCACAGAGAGGGGAAAACTGGGGCTGATCACTGTTGTGCAGTGACAGAGAAATTTACACAGGTGCTATGACTTGTCTGTTGCCACACAGGGAATGGAATTGGGGTTGTTCGGGCTGTGGTATCACAGAGAGATTTAAATTGGTTCTGTCATGACTGTGATGTCCCAGAGAGGGGAATAATGCGTCTGTCACCACTGTGGTGTCACAGAGAGGTGTAAACTGGACTTGTCATTGCAGTGATCTCACCGGGAGGAGAAAATTGAGGCTTTCACTGCTGTGGCTTATCAGAGGGGATGAATTCTGACTTGTCTTTGATATCAATGCACAGAGAGGAGAAAACTGGCACTATCACCGCTGTAAATGTTACAGATAAGTGTAAGTTGGGCTTGTTCAATCTGTGGGGTGACAGCAAGGGTGAAATTTGGCCTGTCAGTGCTGTGATGTCATAATGGGTGGAAAGTGCACCTTTGACTGCTGTGCTGTCACAGGCAGGCGTAAATTGGGATTCCCACAGTTGTGATGTCACAGAGAGGGGAAAACTGGGGCTATCACAGCTGTGGAGTCTCAGAGAAAGTAACACAGGTGTTATGACTTGTCTGTTGCCACAAAGGAGATGGAATTGGGGTTGTCATGCCTATGGTATGTCAGAGAGGTTTTAATTGGTTCTGTCTGTTCTGTGATGTCACAGAGCGGGGAATAATGGGTCTGTCAGTGCTGTGGTGTTCCATCAGAGCTGAAATTAAGGCTGCCGTGGCTGTGATGTCACAGATAGAGGAAACCTGAGTCTGTCCCTGCTGTGGTGTCACAGAGAGGGGAAAACTGGGGCTGATCACTGTTGTGCAGTGACAGAGAAATTTACACAGGTGCTATGACTTGTCTGTTGCCACACAGGGAATAGAATTGGGGTTGTTCGGGCTGTGGTATCATAGAGAGTTTTAAATTGGTTCTGTCCTGATTGTGATGTCCCAGAGAGGGGAATAATGCGTCTGTCACCACTGTGGTGTCACAGACAGGCGTAATTTAGAGTTGTCACTGCAGTAATGTCACAGAGACCTTGAACTGGGTCCCTCATTGGTGTGATGTCACACACACAGAGAGGAGAATACTGAGGCTGCCGCTGCTCTGGTGTCACAGAGAGGAGTAGTTTTGGCCTGTCACTGCTGTGATGTCAGAGAGAGGGGAAAGCGTGTCTGTCACTGCTGCGGTGTTCCAAAGGGGATGAATTTGAGGCTGTCCTAAGTGTGATGTCACAGAGAGGGGAAAATTGAGGCAGCCACTACTGTGGTGTCACAGAGAGGCGTAAATTAGAGTTGTCAGCGCTGTGATGTCACAGGGAGGCGAAAATTGGGCCTCTCTCAGATGTGATGTCACAGAGAGAGGCGTAATGGATCTGTGAGTGCTGTGGTGTCACCGAGAGGCATAAATTAGAGTTGTCAGTGCAGTGATGTCACGGAGAGGAGAAACTGGGTCCCTCATTGGTGTGATGTCACAGATAGAGGAAACCTGAGTCTGCCACTGCAGTGATGTCACAGAGAGGGGAAAACTGGGGCTATCACAGCTGTGGAGTCTCAGAGAAATTATCACAGGTGCTATGACTTGTCTGTTGCCACAAAGGAGATGGAATTGGGGTTGTCATGCCTATGATATCACAGAGAGGTTTTAATCGGTTCTGTCTCTTCTGTGATGTCACGGAGAGGGGAATTCTGGGTCTGTCACTGCTGTGGTGTTCCTTTGGGGCTGAAATTAAGGCTGCCGTGGCTGTGATGTCACAGATAGAGGAAACCTGAGTCTGTCCCTGCTGTGGTGTCACAGAGAGGGGAAAACTGGGGCTGATCACTGTTGTGCAGTGACAGAGAAATTTACACAGGTGCTATGACTTGTCTGTTGCCACACAGGGAATGGAATTGGGGTTGTTCGGGCTGTGGTATCACAGAGAGATTTAAATTGGTTCTGTCATGACTGTGATGTCCCAGAGAGGGGAATAATGCGTCTGTCACCACTGTGGTGTCACAGAGAGGTGTAAACTGGACTTGTCATTGCAGTGATCTCACCGGGAGGAGAAAATTGAGGCTTTCACTGCTGTGGCTTATCAGAGGGGATGAATTCTGACTTGTCTTTGATATCAATGCACAGAGAGGAGAAAACTGGCACTATCACCGCTGTAAATGTTACAGATAAGTGTAAGTTGGGCTTGTTCAATCTGTGGGGTGACAGCAAGGGTGAAATTTGGCCTGTCAGTGCTGTGATGTCATAATGGGTGGAAAGTGCACCTTTGACTGCTGTGCTGTCACAGGCAGGCGTAAATTGGGATTCCCACAGTTGTGATGTCACAGAGAGGGGAAAACTGGGGCTATCACAGCTGTGGAGTCTCAGAGAAAGTAACACAGGTGTTATGACTTGTCTGTTGCCACAAAGGAGATGGAATTGGGGTTGTCATGCCTATGGTATGTCAGAGAGGTTTTAATTGGTTCTGTCTGTTCTGTGATGTCACAGAGCGGGGAATAATGGGTCTGTCAGTGCTGTGGTGTTCCATCAGAGCTGAAATTAAGGCTGCCATGGCTGTGATGTCACAGATAGAGGAAACCTGAGTCTGTCCCTGCTGTGGTGTCACAGAGAGGGGAAAACTGGGGCTGATCACTGTTGTGCAGTGACAGAGAAATTTACACAGGTGCTATGACTTGTCTGTTGCCACACAGGGAATAGAATTGGGGTTGTTCAGGCTGTGGTATCATAGAGAGTTTTAAATTGGTTCTGTCCTGATTGTGATGTCCCAGAGAGGGGAATAATGCGTCTGTCACCACTGTGGTGTCACAGACAGGCGTAATTTAGAGTTGTCACTGCAGTAATGTCACAGAGACCTTGAACTGGGTCCCTCATTGGTGTGATGTCACACACACAGAGAGGAGAATACTGAGGCTGCCGCTGCTCTGGTGTCACAGAGAGGAGTAGTTTTGGGCTGTCACTGCTGTGATGTCAGAGAGAGGGGAAAGCGTGTCTGTCACTGCTGCGGTGTTCCAAAGGGGATGAATTTGAGGCTGTCCTAAGTGTGATGTCACAGAGAGGGGAAAATTGAGGCAGCCACTACTGTGGTGTCACAGAGAGGCGTAAATTAGAGTTGTCAGCGCTGTGATGTCACAGGGAGGCGAAAATTGGGCCTCTCTCAGATGTGATGTCACAGAGAGAGGCGTAATGGATCTGTGAGTGCTGTGGTGTCACCGAGAGGCATAAATTAGAGTTGTCAGTGCAGTGATGTCACGGAGAGGAGAAACTGGGTCCCTCATTGGTGTGATGTCACAGATAGAGGAAACCTGAGTCTGCCACTGCAGTGATGTCACGGAGAGGGGAAAACTGGGGCTATCACAGCTGTGGAGTCTCAGAGAAATTATCACAGGTGCTATGACTTGTCTGTTGCCACAAAGGAGATGGAATTGGGGTTGTCATGGCTATGATATCACAGAGAGGTTTTAATCGGTTCTGTCTCTTCTGTGATGTCACGGAGAGGGGAATTCTGGGTCTGTCACTGCTGTGGTGTTCCTTTGGGGCTGAAATTAAGGCTGCCGTGGCTGTGATGTCACAGATAGAGGAAACCTGAGTCTGTCCCTGCTGTGGTGTCACAGAGAGGGGAAAACTGGGGCTGATCACTGTTGTGCAGTGACAGAGAAATTTACACAGGTGCTATGACTTGTCTGTTGCCACACAGGGAATGGAATTGGGGTTGTTCGGGCTGTGGTATCACAGAGAGATTTAAATTGGTTCTGTCATGACTGTGATGTCCCAGAGAGGGGAATAATGCGTCTGTCACCACTGTGGTGTCACAGAGAGGTGTAAACTGGACTTGTCATTGCAGTGATCTCACCGGGAGGAGAAAATTGAGGCTTTCACTGCTGTGGCTTATCAGAGGGGATGAATTCTGACTTGTCTTTGATATCAATGCACAGAGAGGAGAAAACTGGCACTATCACCGCTGTAAATGTTACAGATAAGTGTAAGTTGGGCTTGTTCAATCTGTGGGGTGACAGCAAGGGTGAAATTTGGCCTGTCAGTGCTGTGATGTCATAATGGGTGGAAAGTGCACCTTTGACTGCTGTGCTGTCACAGGCAGGCGTAAATTGGGGTTCCCACAGTTGTGATGTCACAGAGAGGGGAAAACTGGGGCTATCACAGCTGTGGAGTCTCAGAGAAAGTAACACAGGTGTTATGACTTGTCTGTTGCCACAAAGGAGATGGAATTGGGGTTGTCATGCCTATGGTATGTCAGAGAGGTTTTAATTGGTTCTGTCTGTTCTGTGATGTCACAGAGCGGGGAATAATGGGTCTGTCAGTGCTGTGGTGTTCCATCAGAGCTGAAATTAAGGCTGCCATGGCTGTGATGTCACGATAGAGGAAACCTGAGTCTGTCCCTGCTGTGGTGTCACAGAGAGGGGAAAACTGGGGCTGATCACTGTTGTGCAGTGACAGAGAAATTTACACAGGTGCTATGACTTGTCTGTTGCCACACAGGGAATAGAATTGGGGTTGTTCGGGCTGTGGTATCATAGAGAGTTTTAAATTGGTTCTGTCATGATTGTGATGTCCCAGAGAGGGGAATAATGCGTCTGTCACCACTGTGGTGTCACAGACAGGCGTAATTTAGAGTTGTCACTGCAGTAATGTCACAGAGACCTTGAACTGGGTCCCTCATTGGTGTGATGTCACACACACAGAGAGGAGAATACTGAGGCTGCCGCTGCTCTGGTGTCACAGAGAGGAGTAGTTTTGGGCTGTCACTGCTGTGATGTCAGAGAGAGGGGAAAGCGTGTCTGTCACTGCTGCGGTGTTCCAAAGGGGATGAATTTGAGGCTGTCCTAAGTGTGATGTCACAGAGAGGGGAAAATTGAGGCAGCCACTACTGTGGTGTCACAGAGAGGCGTAAATTAGAGTTGTCAGCGCTGTGATGTCACAGGGAGGCGAAAATTGGGCCTCTCTCAGATGTGATGTCACAGAGAGAGGCGTAATGGATCTGTGAGTGCTGTGGTGTCACCGAGAGGCATAAATTAGAGTTGTCAGTGCAGTGATGTCACGGAGAGGAGAAACTGGGTCCCTCATTGGTGTGATGTCACAGATAGAGGAAACCTGAGTCTGCCACTGCAGTGATGTCACAGAGAGGGGAAAACTGGGGCTATCACAGCTGTGGAGTCTCAGAGAAATTATCACAGGTGCTATGACTTGTCTGTTGCCACAAAGGAGATGGAATTGGGGTTGTCATGGCTATGATATCACAGAGAGGTTTTAATCGGTTCTGTCTCTTCTGTGATGTCACGGAGAGGGGAATTATGGGTCTGTCACTGCTGTGGTGTTCCTTTGGGGCTGAAATTAAGGCTGCCGTGGCTGTGATGTCACAGATAGAGGAAACCTGAGTCTGTCCCTGCTGTGGTGTCACAGAGAGGGGAAAACTGGGGCTGATCACTGTTGTGCAGTGACAGAGAAATTTACACAGGTGCTATGACTTGTCTGTTGCCACACAGGGAATGGAATTGGGGTTGTTCGGGCTGTGGTATCACAGAGAGATTTAAATTGGTTCTGTCATGACTGTGATGTCCCAGAGAGGGGAATAATGCGTCTGTCACCACTGTGGTGTCACAGAGAGGTGTAAACTGGACTTGTCATTGCAGTGATCTCACCGGGAGGAGAAAATTGAGGCTTTCACTGCTGTGGCTTATCAGAGGGGATGAATTCTGACTTGTCTTTGATATCAATGCACAGAGAGGAGAAAACTGGCACTATCACCGCTGTAAATGTTACAGATAAGTGTAAGTTGGGCTTGTTCAATCTGTGGGGTGACAGCAAGGGTGAAATTTGGCCTGTCAGTGCTGTGATGTCATAATGGGTGGAAAGTGCACCTTTGACTGCTGTGCTGTCACAGGCAGGCGTAAATTGGGATTCCCACAGTTGTGATGTCACAGAGAGGGGAAAACTGGGGCTATCACAGCTGTGGAGTCTCAGAGAAAGTAACACAGGTGTTATGACTTGTCTGTTGCCACAAAGGAGATGGAATTGGGGTTGTCATGCCTATGGTATGTCAGAGAGGTTTTAATTGGTTCTGTCTGTTCTGTGATGTCACAGAGCGGGGAATAATGGGTCTGTCAGTGCTGTGGTGTTCCATCAGAGCTGAAATTAAGGCTGCCATGGCTGTGATGTCACAGATAGAGGAAACCTGAGTCTGTCCCTGCTGTGGTGTCACAGAGAGGGGAAAACTGGGGCTGATCACTGTTGTGCAGTGACAGAGAAATTTACACAGGTGCTATGACTTGTCTGTTGCCACACAGGGAATAGAATTGGGGTTGTTCGGGCTGTGGTATCATAGAGAGTTTTAAATTGGTTCTGTCATGATTGTGATGTCCCAGAGAGGGGAATAATGCGTCTGTCACCACTGTGGTGTCACAGACAGGCGTAATTTAGAGTTGTCACTGCAGTAATGTCACAGAGACCTTGAACTGGGTCCCTCATTGGTGTGATGTCACACACACAGAGAGGAGAATACTGAGGCTGCCGCTGCTCTGGTGTCACAGAGAGGAGTAGTTTTGGCCTGTCACTGCTGTGATGTCAGAGAGAGGGGAAAGCGTGTCTGTCACTGCTGCGGTGTTCCAAAGGGGATGAATTTGAGGCTGTCCTAAGTGTGATGTCACAGAGAGGGGAAAATTGAGGCAGCCACTACTGTGGTGTCACAGAGAGGCGTAAATTAGAGTTGTCAGCGCTGTGATGTCACAGGGAGGCGAAAATTGGGCCTCTCTCAGATGTGATGTCACAGAGAGAGGCGTAATGGATCTGTGAGTGCTGTGGTGTCACCGAGAGGCATAAATTAGAGTTGTCAGTGCAGTGATGTCACGGAGAGGAGAAACTGGGTCCCTCATTGGTGTGATGTCACAGATAGAGGAAACCTGAGTCTGCCACTGCAGTGATGTCACAGAGAGGGGAAAACTGGGGCTATCACAGCTGTGGAGTCTCAGAGAAATTATCACAGGTGCTATGACTTGTCTGTTGCCACAAAGGAGATGGAATTGGGGTTGTCATGGCTATGATATCACAGAGAGGTTTTAATCGGTTCTGTCTCTTCTGTGATGTCACGGAGAGGGGAATTATGGGTCTGTCACTGCTGTGGTGTTCCTTTGGGGCTGAAATTAAGGCTGCCGTGGCTGTGATGTCACAGATAGAGGAAACCTGAGTCTGTCCCTGCTGTGGTGTCACAGAGAGGGGAAAACTGGGGCTGATCACTGTTGTGCAGTGACAGAGAAATTTACACAGGTGCTATGACTTGTCTGTTGCCACACAGGGAATGGAATTGGGGTTGTTCGGGCTGTGGTATCACAGAGAGATTTAAATTGGTTCTGTCATGACTGTGATGTCCCAGAGAGGGGAATAATGCGTCTGTCACCACTGTGGTGTCACAGAGAGGTGTAAACTGGACTTGTCATTGCAGTGATCTCACCGGGAGGAGAAAATTGAGGCTTTCACTGCTGTGGCTTATCAGAGGGGATGAATTCTGACTTGTCTTTGATATCAATGCACAGAGAGGAGAAAACTGGCACTATCACCGCTGTAAATGTTACAGATAAGTGTAAGTTGGGCTTGTTCAATCTGTGGGGTGACAGCAAGGGTGAAATTTGGCCTGTCAGTGCTGTGATGTCATAATGGGTGGAAAGTGCACCTTTGACTGCTGTGCTGTCACAGGCAGGCGTAAATTGGGGTTCCCACAGTTGTGATGTCACAGAGAGGGGAAAACTGGGGCTATCACAGCTGTGGAGTCTCAGAGAAAGTAACACAGGTGTTATGACTTGTCTGTTGCCACAAAGGAGATGGAATTGGGGTTGTCATGCCTATGGTATGTCAGAGAGGTTTTAATTGGTTCTGTCTGTTCTGTGATGTCACAGAGCGGGGAATAATGGGTCTGTCAGTGCTGTGGTGTTCCATCAGAGCTGAAATTAAGGCTGCCATGGCTGTGATGTCACAGATAGAGGAAACCTGAGTCTGTCCCTGCTGTGGTGTCACAGAGAGGGGAAAACTGGGGCTGATCACTGTTGTGCAGTGACAGAGAAATTTACACAGGTGCTATGACTTGTCTGTTGCCACACAGGGAATAGAATTGGGGTTGTTCGGGCTGTGGTATCATAGAGAGTTTTAAATTGGTTCTGTCATGATTGTGATGTCCCAGAGAGGGGAATAATGCGTCTGTCACCACTGTGGTGTCACAGACAGGCGTAATTTAGAGTTGTCACTGCAGTAATGTCACAGAGACCTTGAACTGGGTCCCTCATTGGTGTGATGTCACACACCAGAGAGGAGAATACTGAGGCTGCCGCTGCTCTGGTGTCACAGAGAGGAGTAGTTTTGGCCTGTCACTGCTGTGATGTCAGAGAGAGGGGAAAGCGTGTCTGTCACTGCTGCGGTGTTCCAAAGGGGATGAATTTGAGGCTGTCCTAAGTGTGATGTCACAGAGAGGGGAAAATTGAGGCAGCCACTACTGTGGTGTCACAGAGAGGCGTAAATTAGAGTTGTCAGCGCTGTGATGTCACAGGGAGGCGAAAATTGGGCCTCTCTCAGATGTGATGTCACAGAGAGAGGCGTAATGGATCTGTGAGTGCTGTGGTGTCACCGAGAGGCATAAATTAGAGTTGTCAGTGCAGTGATGTCACGGAGAGGAGAAACTGGGTCCCTCATTGGTGTGATGTCACAGATAGAGGAAACCTGAGTCTGCCACTGCAGTGATGTCACAGAGAGGGGAAAACTGGGGCTATCACAGCTGTGGAGTCTCAGAGAAATTATCACAGGTGCTATGACTTGTCTGTTGCCACAAAGGAGATGGAATTGGGGTTGTCATGCCTATGATATCACAGAGAGGTTTTAATCGGTTCTGTCTCTTCTGTGATGTCACGGAGAGGGGAATTCTGGGTCTGTCACTGCTGTGGTGTTCCTTTGGGGCTGAAATTAAGGCTGCCGTGGCTGTGATGTCACAGATAGAGGAAACCTGAGTCTGTCCCTGCTGTGGTGTCACAGAGAGGGGAAAACTGGGGCTGATCACTGTTGTGCAGTGACAGAGAAATTTACACAGGTGCTATGACTTGTCTGTTGCCACACAGGGAATGGAATTGGGGTTGTTCGGGCTGTGGTATCACAGAGAGATTTAAATTGGTTCTGTCATGACTGTGATGTCCCAGAGAGGGGAATAATGCGTCTGTCACCACTGTGGTGTCACAGAGAGGTGTAAACTGGACTTGTCATTGCAGTGATCTCACCGGGAGGAGAAAATTGAGGCTTTCACTGCTGTGGCTTATCAGAGGGGATGAATTCTGACTTGTCTTTGATATCAATGCACAGAGAGGAGAAAACTGGCACTATCACTGCTGTAAATGTTACAGATAAGTGTAAGTTGGGCTTGTTCAATCTGTGGGGTGACAGCAAGGGTGAAATTTGGCCTGTCAGTGCTGTGATGTCATAATGGGTGGAAAGTGCACCTTTGACTGCTGTGCTGTCACAGGCAGGCGTAAATTGGGATTCCCACAGTTGTGATGTCACAGAGAGGGGAAAACTGGGGCTATCACAGCTGTGGAGTCTCAGAGAAAGTAACACAGGTGTTATGACTTGTCTGTTGCCACAAAGGAGATGGAATTGGGGTTGTCATGCCTATGGTATGTCAGAGAGGTTTTAATTGGTTCTGTCTGTTCTGTGATGTCACAGAGCGGGGAATAATGGGTCTGTCAGTGCTGTGGTGTTCCATCAGAGCTGAAATTAAGGCTGCCATGGCTGTGATGTCACAGATAGAGGAAACCTGAGTCTGTCCCTGCTGTGGTGTCACAGAGAGGGGAAAACTGGGGCTGATCACTGTTGTGCAGTGACAGAGAAATTTACACAGGTGCTATGACTTGTCTGTTGCCACACAGGGAATAGAATTGGGGTTGTTCGGGCTGTGGTATCATAGAGAGTTTTAAATTGGTTCTGTCCTGATTGTGATGTCCCAGAGAGGGGAATAATGCGTCTGTCACCACTGTGGTGTCACAGACAGGCGTAATTTAGAGTTGTCACTGCAGTAATGTCACAGAGACCTTGAACTGGGTCCCTCATTGGTGTGATGTCACACACACAGAGAGGAGAATACTGAGGCTGCCGCTGCTCTGGTGTCACAGAGAGGAGTAGTTTTGGGCTGTCACTGCTGTGATGTCAGAGAGAGGGGAAAGCGTGTCTGTCACTGCTGCGGTGTTCCAAAGGGGATGAATTTGAGGCTGTCCTAAGTGTGATGTCACAGAGAGGGGAAAATTGAGGCAGCCACTACTGTGGTGTCACAGAGAGGCGTAAATTAGAGTTGTCAGCGCTGTGATGTCACAGGGAGGCGAAAATTGGGCCTCTCTCAGATGTGATGTCACAGAGAGAGGCGTAATGGATCTGTGAGTGCTGTGGTGTCACCGAGAGGCATAAATTAGAGTTGTCAGTGCAGTGATGTCACGGAGAGGAGAAACTGGGTCCCTCATTGGTGTGATGTCACAGATAGAGGAAACCTGAGTCTGCCACTGCAGTGATGTCACGGAGAGGGGAAAACTGGGGCTATCACAGCTGTGGAGTCTCAGAGAAATTATCACAGGTGCTATGACTTGTCTGTTGCCACAAAGGAGATGGAATTGGGGTTGTCATGGCTATGATATCACAGAGAGGTTTTAATCGGTTCTGTCTCTTCTGTGATGTCACGGAGAGGGGAATTATGGGTCTGTCACTGCTGTGGTGTTCCTTTGGGGCTGAAATTAAGGCTGCCGTGGCTGTGATGTCACAGATAGAGGAAACCTGAGTCTGTCCCTGCTGTGGTGTCACAGAGAGGGGAAAACTGGGGCTGATCACTGTTGTGCAGTGACAGAGAAATTTACACAGGTGCTATGACTTGTCTGTTGCCACACAGGGAATGGAATTGGGGTTGTTCGGGCTGTGGTATCACAGAGAGATTTAAATTGGTTCTGTCATGACTGTGATGTCCCAGAGAGGGGAATAATGCGTCTGTCACCACTGTGGTGTCACAGAGAGGTGTAAACTGGACTTGTCATTGCAGTGATCTCACCGGGAGGAGAAAATTGAGGCTTTCACTGCTGTGGCTTATCAGAGGGGATGAATTCTGACTTGTCTTTGATATCAATGCACAGAGAGGAGAAAACTGGCACTATCACCGCTGTAAATGTTACAGATAAGTGTAAGTTGGGCTTGTTCAATCTGTGGGGTGACAGCAAGGGTGAAATTTGGCCTGTCAGTGCTGTGATGTCATAATGGGTGGAAAGTGCACCTTTGACTGCTGTGCTGTCACAGGCAGGCGTAAATTGGGGTTCCCACAGTTGTGATGTCACAGAGAGGGGAAAACTGGGGCTATCACAGCTGTGGAGTCTCAGAGAAAGTAACACAGGTGTTATGACTTGTCTGTTGCCACAAAGGAGATGGAATTGGGGTTGTCATGCCTATGGTATGTCAGAGAGGTTTTAATTGGTTCTGTCTGTTCTGTGATGTCACAGAGCGGGGAATAATGGGTCTGTCAGTGCTGTGGTGTTCCATCAGAGCTGAAATTAAGGCTGCCATGGCTGTGATGTCACGATAGAGGAAACCTGAGTCTGTCCCTGCTGTGGTGTCACAGAGAGGGGAAAACTGGGGCTGATCACTGTTGTGCAGTGACAGAGAAATTTACACAGGTGCTATGACTTGTCTGTTGCCACACAGGGAATAGAATTGGGGTTGTTCGGGCTGTGGTATCATAGAGAGTTTTAAATTGGTTCTGTCATGATTGTGATGTCCCAGAGAGGGGAATAATGCGTCTGTCACCACTGTGGTGTCACAGACAGGCGTAATTTAGAGTTGTCACTGCAGTAATGTCACAGAGACCTTGAACTGGGTCCCTCATTGGTGTGATGTCACACACACAGAGAGGAGAATACTGAGGCTGCCGCTGCTCTGGTGTCACAGAGAGGAGTAGTTTTGGCCTGTCACTGCTGTGATGTCAGAGAGAGGGGAAAGCGTGTCTGTCACTGCTGCGGTGTTCCAAAGGGGATGAATTTGAGGCTGTCCTAAGTGTGATGTCACAGAGAGGGGAAAATTGAGGCAGCCACTACTGTGGTGTCACAGAGAGGCGTAAATTAGAGTTGTCAGCGCTGTGATGTCACAGGGAGGCGAAAATTGGGCCTCTCTCAGATGTGATGTCACAGAGAGAGGCGTAATGGATCTGTGAGTGCTGTGGTGTCACCGAGAGGCATAAATTAGAGTTGTCAGTGCAGTGATGTCACGGAGAGGAGAAACTGGGTCCCTCATTGGTGTGATGTCACAGATAGAGGAAACCTGAGTCTGCCACTGCAGTGATGTCACAGAGAGGGGAAAACTGGGGCTATCACAGCTGTGGAGTCTCAGAGAAATTATCACAGGTGCTATGACTTGTCTGTTGCCACAAAGGAGATGGAATTGGGGTTGTCATGGCTATGATATCACAGAGAGGTTTTAATCGGTTCTGTCTCTTCTGTGATGTCACGGAGAGGGGAATTCTGGGTCTGTCACTGCTGTGGTGTTCCTTTGGGGCTGAAATTAAGGCTGCCGTGGCTGTGATGTCACAGATAGAGGAAACCTGAGTCTGTCCCTGCTGTGGTGTCACAGAGAGGGGAAAACTGGGGCTGATCACTGTTGTGCAGTGACAGAGAAATTTACACAGGTGCTATGACTTGTCTGTTGCCACACAGGGAATGGAATTGGGGTTGTTCGGGCTGTGGTATCACAGAGAGATTTAAATTGGTTCTGTCATGACTGTGATGTCCCAGAGAGGGGAATAATGCGTCTGTCACCACTGTGGTGTCACAGAGAGGTGTAAACTGGACTTGTCATTGCAGTGATCTCACCGGGAGGAGAAAATTGAGGCTTTCACTGCTGTGGCTTATCAGAGGGGATGAATTCTGACTTGTCTTTGATATCAATGCACAGAGAGGAGAAAACTGGCACTATCACCGCTGTAAATGTTACAGATAAGTGTAAGTTGGGCTTGTTCAATCTGTGGGGTGACAGCAAGGGTGAAATTTGGCCTGTCAGTGCTGTGATGTCATAATGGGTGGAAAGTGCACCTTTGACTGCTGTGCTGTCACAGGCAGGCGTAAATTGGGGTTCCCACAGTTGTGATGTCACAGAGAGGGGAAAACTGGGGCTATCACAGCTGTGGAGTCTCAGAGAAAGTAACACAGGTGTTATGACTTGTCTGTTGCCACAAAGGAGATGGAATTGGGGTTGTCATGCCTATGGTATGTCAGAGAGGTTTTAATTGGTTCTGTCTGTTCTGTGATGTCACAGAGCGGGGAATAATGGGTCTGTCAGTGCTGTGGTGTTCCATCAGAGCTGAAATTAAGGCTGCCATGGCTGTGATGTCACAGATAGAGGAAACCTGAGTCTGTCCCTGCTGTGGTGTCACAGAGAGGGGAAAACTGGGGCTGATCACTGTTGTGCAGTGACAGAGAAATTTACACAGGTGCTATGACTTGTCTGTTGCCACACAGGGAATAGAATTGGGGTTGTTCGGGCTGTGGTATCATAGAGAGTTTTAAATTGGTTCTGTCATGATTGTGATGTCCCAGAGAGGGGAATAATGCGTCTGTCACCACTGTGGTGTCACAGACAGGCGTAATTTAGAGTTGTCACTGCAGTAATGTCACAGAGACCTTGAACTGGGTCCCTCATTGGTGTGATGTCACACACACAGAGAGGAGAATACTGAGGCTGCCGCTGCTCTGGTGTCACAGAGAGGAGTAGTTTTGGGCTGTCACTGCTGTGATGTCAGAGAGAGGGGAAAGCGTGTCTGTCACTGCTGCGGTGTTCCAAAGGGGATGAATTTGAGGCTGTCCTAAGTGTGATGTCACAGAGAGGGGAAAATTGAGGCAGCCACTACTGTGGTGTCACAGAGAGGCGTAAATTAGAGTTGTCAGCGCTGTGATGTCACAGGGAGGCGAAAATTGGGCCTCTCTCAGATGTGATGTCACAGAGAGAGGCGTAATGGATCTGTGAGTGCTGTGGTGTCACCGAGAGGCATAAATTAGAGTTGTCAGTGCAGTGATGTCACGGAGAGGAGAAACTGGGTCCCTCATTGGTGTGATGTCACAGATAGAGGAAACCTGAGTCTGCCACTGCAGTGATGTCACAGAGAGGGGAAAACTGGGGCTATCACAGCTCTGGAGTCTCAGAGAAATTATCACAGGTGCTATGACTTGTCTGTTGCCACAAAGGAGATGGAATTGGGGTTGTCATGCCTATGATATCACAGAGAGGTTTTAATCGGTTCTGTCTCTTCTGTGATGTCACGGAGAGGGGAATTATGGGTCTGTCACTGCTGTGGTGTTCCTTTGGGGCTGAAATTAAGGCTGCCGTGGCTGTGATGTCACAGATAGAGGAAACCTGAGTCTGTCCCTGCTGTGGTGTCACAGAGAGGGGAAAACTGGGGCTGATCACTGTTGTGCAGTGACAGAGAAATTTACACAGGTGCTATGACTTGTCTGTTGCCACACAGGGAATGGAATTGGGGTTGTTCGGGCTGTGGTATCACAGAGAGATTTAAATTGGTTCTGTCATGACTGTGATGTCCCAGAGAGGGGAATAATGCGTCTGTCACCACTGTGGTGTCACAGAGAGGTGTAAACTGGACTTGTCATTGCAGTGATCTCACCGGGAGGAGAAAATTGAGGCTTTCACTGCTGTGGCTTATCAGAGGGGATGAATTCTGGCTTGTCTTTGATATCAATGCACAGAGAGGAGAAAACTGGCACTATCACCGCTGTAAATGTTACAGATAAGTGTAAGTTGGGCTTGTTCAATCTGTGGGGTGACAGCAAGGGTGAAATTTGGCCTGTCAGTGCTGTGATGTCATAATGGGTGGAAAGTGCACCTTTGACTGCTGTGCTGTCACAGGCAGGCGTAAATTGGGGTTCCCACAGTTGTGATGTCACAGAGAGGGGAAAACTGGGGCTATCACAGCTGTGGAGTCTCAGAGAAAGTAACACAGGTGTTATGACTTGTCTGTTGCCACAAAGGAGATGGAATTGGGGTTGTCATGCCTATGGTATGTCAGAGAGGTTTTAATTGGTTCTGTCTGTTCTGTGATGTCACAGAGCGGGGAATAATGGGTCTGTCAGTGCTGTGGTGTTCCATCAGAGCTGAAATTAAGGCTGCCATGGCTGTGATGTCACAGATAGAGGAAACCTGAGTCTGTCCCTGCTGTGGTGTCACAGAGAGGGGAAAACTGGGGCTGATCACTGTTGTGCAGTGACAGAGAAATTTACACAGGTGCTATGACTTGTCTGTTGCCACACAGGGAATAGAATTGGGGTTGTTCGGGCTGTGGTATCATAGAGAGTTTTAAATTGGTTCTGTCCTGATTGTGATGTCCCAGAGAGGGGAATAATGCGTCTGTCACCACTGTGGTGTCACAGACAGGCGTAATTTAGAGTTGTCACTGCAGTAATGTCACAGAGACCTTGAACTGGGTCCCTCATTGGTGTGATGTCACACACAGAGAGGAGAATACTGAGGCTGCCGCTGCTCTGGTGTCACAGAGAGGAGTAGTTTTGGCCTGTCACTGCTGTGATGTCAGAGAGAGGGGAAAGCGTGTCTGTCACTGCTGCGGTATTCCAAAGGGGATGAATTTGAGGCTGTCCTAAGTGTGATGTCACAGAGAGGGGAAAATTGAGGCAGCCACTACTGTGGTGTCACAGAGAGGCGTAAATTAGAGTTGTCAGCGCTGTGATGTCACAGGGAGGCGAAAATTGGGCCTCTCTCAGATGTGATGTCACAGAGAGAGGCGTAATGGATCTGTGAGTGCTGTGGTGTCACCGAGAGGCATAAATTAGAGTTGTCAGTGCAGTGATGACACGGAGAGGAGAAACTGGGTCCCTCATTGGTGTGATGTCACAGATAGAGGAAACCTGAGTCTGCCACTGCAGTGATGTCACAGAGAGGGGAAAACTGGGGCTATCACAGCTGTGGAGTCTCAGAGAAATTATCACAGGTGCTATGACTTGTCTGTTGCCACAAAGGAGATGGAATTGGGGTTGTCATGGCTATGATATCACAGAGAGGTTTTAATCGGTTCTGTCTCTTCTGTGATGTCACGGAGAGGGGAATTATGGGTCTGTCACTGCTGTGGTGTTCCTTTGGGGCTGAAATTAAGGCTGCCGTGGCTGTGATGTCACAGATAGAGGAAACCTGAGTCTGTCCCTGCTGTGGTGTCACAGAGAGGGGAAAACTGGGGCTGATCACTGTTGTGCAGTGACAGAGAAATTTACACAGGTGCTATGACTTGTCTGTTGCCACACAGGGAATGGAATTGGGGTTGTTCGGGCTGTGGTATCACAGAGAGATTTAAATTGGTTCTGTCATGACTGTGATGTCCCAGAGAGGGGAATAATGCGTCTGTCACCACTGTGGTGTCACAGAGAGGTGTAAACTGGACTTGTCATTGCAGTGATCTCACCGGGAGGAGAAAATTGAGGCTTTCACTGCTGTGGCTTATCAGAGGGGATGAATTCTGACTTGTCTTTGATATCAATGCACAGAGAGGAGAAAACTGGCACTATCACCGCTGTAAATGTTACAGATAAGTGTAAGTTGGGCTTGTTCAATCTGTGGGGTGACAGCAAGGGTGAAATTTGGCCTGTCAGTGCTGTGATGTCATAATGGGTGGAAAGTGCACCTTTGACTGCTGTGCTGTCACAGGCAGGCGTAAATTGGGGTTCCCACAGTTGTGATGTCACAGAGAGGGGAAAACTGGGGCTATCACAGCTGTGGAGTCTCAGAGAAAGTAACACAGGTGTTATGACTTGTCTGTTGCCACAAAGGAGATGGAATTGGGGTTGTCATGCCTATGGTATGTCAGAGAGGTTTTAATTGGTTCTGTCTGTTCTGTGATGTCACAGAGCGGGGAATAATGGGTCTGTCAGTGCTGTGGTGTTCCATCAGAGCTGAAATTAAGGCTGCCATGGCTGTGATGTCACAGATAGAGGAAACCTGAGTCTGTCCCTGCTGTGGTGTCACAGAGAGGGGAAAACTGGGGCTGATCACTGTTGTGCAGTGACAGAGAAATTTACACAGGTGCTATGACTTGTCTGTTGCCACACAGGGAATAGAATTGGGGTTGTTCGGGCTGTGGTATCATAGAGAGTTTTAAATTGGTTCTGTCCTGATTGTGATGTCCCAGAGAGGGGAATAATGCGTCTGTCACCACTGTGGTGTCACAGACAGGCGTAATTTAGAGTTGTCACTGCAGTAATGTCACAGAGACCTTGAACTGGGTCCCTCATTGGTGTGATGTCACACACACACAGAGGAGAATACTGAGGCTGCCGCTGCTCTGGTGTCACAGAGAGGAGTAGTTTTGGCCTGTCACTGCTGTGATGTCAGAGAGAGGGGAAAGCGTGTCTGTCACTGCTGCGGTGTTCCAAAGGGGATGAATTTGAGGCTGTCCTAAGTGTGATGTCACAGAGAGGGGAAAATTGAGGCAGCCACTACTGTGGTGTCACAGAGAGGCGTAAATTAGAGTTGTCAGCGCTGTGATGTCACAGGGAGGCGAAAATTGGGCCTCTCTCAGATGTGATGTCACAGAGAGAGGCGTAATGGATCTGTGAGTGCTGTGGTGTCACCGAGAGGCATAAATTAGAGTTGTCAGTGCAGTGATGACACGGAGAGGAGAAACTGGGTCCCTCATTGGTGTGATGTCACAGATAGAGGAAACCTGAGTCTGCCACTGCAGTGATGTCACAGAGAGGGGAAAACTGGGGCTATCACAGCTGTGGAGTCTCAGAGAAATTATCACAGGTGCTATGACTTGTCTGTTGCCACAAAGGAGATGGAATTGGGGTTGTCATGGCTATGATATCACAGAGAGGTTTTAATCGGTTCTGTCTCTTCTGTGATGTCACGGAGAGGGGAATTCTGGGTCTGTCACTGCTGTGGTGTTCCTTTGGGGTTGAAATTAAGGCTGCCGTGGCTGTGATGTCACAGATAGAGGAAACCTGAGTCTGTCCCTGCTGTGGTGTCACAGAGAGGGGAAAACTGGGGCTGATCACTGTTGTGCAGTGACAGAGAAATTTACACAGGTGCTATGACTTGTCTGTTGCCACACAGGGAATGGAATTGGGGTTGTTCGGGCTGTGGTATCACAGAGAGATTTAAATTGGTTCTGTCATGACTGTGATGTCCCAGAGAGGGGAATAATGCGTCTGTCACCACTGTGGTGTCACAGAGAGGTGTAAACTGGACTTGTCATTGCAGTGATCTCACCGGGAGGAGAAAATTGAGGCTTTCACTGCTGTGGCTTATCAGAGGGGATGAATTCTGACTTGTCTTTGATATCAATGCACAGAGAGGAAAAAACTGGCACTATCACCGCTGTAAATGTTACAGATAAGTGTAAGTTGGGCTTGTTCAATCTGTGGGGTGACAGCAAGGGTGAAATTTGGCCTGTCAGTGCTGTGATGTCATAATGGGTGGAAAGTGCACCTTTGACTGCTGTGCTGTCACAGGCAGGCGTAAATTGGGATTCCCACAGTTGTGATGTCACAGAGAGGGGAAAACTGGGGCTATCACAGCTGTGGAGTCTCAGAGAAAGTAACACAGGTGTTATGACTTGTCTGTTGCCACAAAGGAGATGGAATTGGGGTTGTCATGCCTATGGTATGTCAGAGAGGTTTTAATTGGTTCTGTCTGTTCTGTGATGTCACAGAGCGGGGAATAATGGGTCTGTCAGTGCTGTGGTGTTCCATCAGAGCTGAAATTAAGGCTGCCGTGGCTGTGATGTCACAGATAGAGGAAACCTGAGTCTGTCCCTGCTGTGGTGTCACAGAGAGGGGAAAACTGGGGCTGATCACTGTTGTGCAGTGACAGAGAAATTTACACAGGTGCTATGACTTGTCTGTTGCCACACAGGGAATAGAATTGGGGTTGTTCGGGCTGTGGTATCATAGAGAGTTTTAAATTGGTTCTGTCATGATTGTGATGTCCCAGAGAGGGGAATAATGCGTCTGTCACCACTGTGGTGTCACAGACAGGCGTAATTTAGAGTTGTCACTGCAGTAATGTCACAGAGACCTTGAACTGGGTCCCTCATTGGTGTGATGTCACACACACAGAGAGGAGAATACTGAGGCTGCCGCTGCTCTGGTGTCACAGAGAGGAGTAGTTTTGGCCTGTCACTGCTGTGATGTCAGAGAGAGGGGAAAGCGTGTCTGTCACTGCTGCGGTGTTCCAAAGGGGATGAATTTGAGGCTGTCCTAAGTGTGATGTCACAGAGAGGGGAAAATTGAGGCAGCCACTACTGTGGTGTCACAGAGAGGCGTAAATTAGAGTTGTCAGCGCTGTGATGTCACAGGGAGGCGAAAATTGGGCCTCTCTCAGATGTGATGTCACAGAGAGAGGCGTAATGGATCTGTGAGTGCTGTGGTGTCACCGAGAGGCATAAATTAGAGTTGTCAGTGCAGTGATGTCACGGAGAGGAGAAACTGGGTCCCTCATTGGTGTGATGTCACAGATAGAGGAAACCTGAGTCTGCCACTGCAGTGATGTCACAGAGAGGGGAAAACTGGGGCTATCACAGCTGTGGAGTCTCAGAGAAATTATCACAGGTGCTATGACTTGTCTGTTGCCACAAAGGAGATGGAATTGGGGTTGTCATGGCTATGATATCACAGAGAGGTTTTAATCGGTTCTGTCTCTTCTGTGATGTCACGGAGAGGGGAATTATGGGTCTGTCACTGCTGTGGTGTTCCTTTGGGGCTGAAATTAAGGCTGCCGTGGCTGTGATGTCACAGATAGAGGAAACCTGAGTCTGTCCCTGCTGTGGTGTCACAGAGAGGGGAAAACTGGGGCTGATCACTGTTGTGCAGTGACAGAGAAATTTACACAGGTGCTATGACTTGTCTGTTGCCACACAGGGAATGGAATTGGGGTTGTTCGGGCTGTGGTATCACAGAGAGATTTAAATTGGTTCTGTCATGACTGTGATGTCCCAGAGAGGGGAATAATGCGTCTGTCACCACTGTGGTGTCACAGAGAGGTGTAAACTGGACTTGTCATTGCAGTGATCTCACCGGGAGGAGAAAATTGAGGCTTTCACTGCTGTGGCTTATCAGAGGGGATGAATTCTGACTTGTCTTTGATATCAATGCACAGAGAGGAGAAAACTGGCACTATCACCGCTGTAAATGTTACAGATAAGTGTAAGTTGGGCTTGTTCAATCTGTGGGGTGACAGCAAGGGTGAAATTTGGCCTGTCAGTGCTGTGATGTCATAATGGGTGGAAAGTGCACCTTTGACTGCTGTGCTGTCACAGGCAGGCGTAAATTGGGATTCCCACAGTTGTGATGTCACAGAGAGGGGAAAACTGGGGCTATCACAGCTGTGGAGTCTCAGAGAAAGTAACACAGGTGTTATGACTTGTCTGTTGCCACAAAGGAGATGGAATTGGGGTTGTCATGCCTATGGTATGTCAGAGAGGTTTTAATTGGTTCTGTCTGTTCTGTGATGTCACAGAGCGGGGAATAATGGGTCTGTCAGTGCTGTGGTGTTCCATCAGAGCTGAAATTAAGGCTGCCATGGCTGTGATGTCACGATAGAGGAAACCTGAGTCTGTCCCTGCTGTGGTGTCACAGAGAGGGGAAAACTGGGGCTGATCACTGTTGTGCAGTGACAGAGAAATTTACACAGGTGCTATGACTTGTCTGTTGCCACACAGGGAATAGAATTGGGGTTGTTCGGGCTGTGGTATCATAGAGAGTTTTAAATTGGTTCTGTCATGATTGTGATGTCCCAGAGAGGGGAATAATGCGTCTGTCACCACTGTGGTGTCACAGACAGGCGTAATTTAGAGTTGTCACTGCAGTAATGTCACAGAGACTTTGAACTGGGTCCCTCATTGGTGTGATGTCACACACACAGAGAGGAGAATACTGAGGCTGCCGCTGCTCTGGTGTCACAGAGAGGAGTAGTTTTGGCCTGTCACTGCTGTGATGTCAGAGAGAGGGGAAAGCGTGTCTGTCACTGCTGCGGTGTTCCAAAGGGGATGAATTTGAGGCTGTCCTAAGTGTGATGTCACAGAGAGGGGAAAATTGAGGCAGCCACTACTGTGGTGTCACAGAGAGGCGTAAATTAGAGTTGTCAGCGCTGTGATGTCACAGGGAGGCGAAAATTGGGCCTCTCTCAGATGTGATGTCACAGAGAGAGGCGTAATGGATCTGTGAGTGCTGTGGTGTCACCGAGAGGCATAAATTAGAGTTGTCAGTGCAGTGATGTCACGGAGAGGAGAAACTGGGTCCCTCATTGGTGTGATGTCACAGATAGAGGAAACCTGAGTCTGCCACTGCAGTGATGTCACAGAGAGGGGAAAACTGGGGCTATCACAGCTGTGGAGTCTCAGAGAAATTATCACAGGTGCTATGACTTGTCTGTTGCCACAAGGGAGATGGAATTGGGGTTGTCATGGCTATGATATCACAGAGAGGTTTTAATCGGTTCTGTCTCTTCTGTGATGTCACGGAGAGGGGAATTATGGGTCTGTCACTGCTGTGGTGTTCCTTTGGGGCTGAAATTAAGGCTGCCGTGGCTGTGATGTCACAGATAGAGGAAACCTGAGTCTGTCCCTGCTGTGGTGTCACAGAGAGGGGAAAACTGGGGCTGATCACTGTTGTGCAGTGACAGAGAAATTT
The DNA here is from genome assembly GCF_971803275.1 of Cyanistes caeruleus. Taxonomy (NCBI): domain Eukaryota; kingdom Metazoa; phylum Chordata; class Aves; order Passeriformes; family Paridae; genus Cyanistes; species Cyanistes caeruleus. The sequence goes on from NW_028255899.1 coordinate 191,252, forward strand.
ACACAGGTGCTATGACTTGTCTGTTGCCACACAGGGAATGGAATTGGGGTTGTTCGGGCTGTGGTATCACAGAGAGATTTAAATTGGTTCTGTCATGACTGTGATGTCCCAGAGAGGGGAATAATGCGTCTGTCACCACTGTGGTGTCACAGAGAGGTGTAAACTGGACTTGTCATTGCAGTGATCTCACCGGGAGGAGAAAATTGAGGCTTTCACTGCTGTGGCTTATCAGAGGGGATGAATTCTGACTTGTCTTTGATATCAATGCACAGAGAGGAGAAAACTGGCACTATCACCGCTGTAAATGTTACAGATAAGTGTAAGTTGGGCTTGTTCAATCTGTGGGGTGACAGCAAGGGTGAAATTTGGCCTGTCAGTGCTGTGATGTCATAATGGGTGGAAAGTGCACCTTTGACTGCTGTGCTGTCACAGGCAGGCGTAAATTGGGATTCCCACAGTTGTGATGTCACAGAGAGGGGAAAACTGGGGCTATCACAGCTGTGGAGTCTCAGAGAAAGTAACACAGGTGTTATGACTTGTCTGTTGCCACAAAGGAGATGGAATTGGGGTTGTCATGCCTATGGTATGTCAGAGAGGTTTTAATTGGTTCTGTCTGTTCTGTGATGTCACAGAGCGGGGAATAATGGGTCTGTCAGTGCTGTGGTGTTCCATCAGAGCTGAAATTAAGGCTGCCATGGCTGTGATGTCACGATAGAGGAAACCTGAGTCTGTCCCTGCTGTGGTGTCACAGAGAGGGGAAAACTGGGGCTGATCACTGTTGTGCAGTGACAGAGAAATTTACACAGGTGCTATGACTTGTCTGTTGCCACACAGGGAATAGAATTGGGGTTGTTCGGGCTGTGGTATCATAGAGAGTTTTAAATTGGTTCTGTCATGATTGTGATGTCCCAGAGAGGGGAATAATGCGTCTGTCACCACTGTGGTGTCACAGACAGGCGTAATTTAGAGTTGTCACTGCAGTAATGTCACAGAGACTTTGAACTGGGTCCCTCATTGGTGTGATGTCACACACACAGAGAGGAGAATACTGAGGCTGCCGCTGCTCTGGTGTCACAGAGAGGAGTAGTTTTGGCCTGTCACTGCTGTGATGTCAGAGAGAGGGGAAAGCGGGTCTGTCACTGCTGCGGTGTTCCAAAGGGGATGAATTTGAGGCTGTCCTAAGTGTGATGTCACAGAGAGGGGAAAATTGAGGCAGCCACTACTGTGGTGTCACAGAGAGGCGTAAATTAGAGTTGTCAGCGCTGTGATGTCACAGGGAGGCGAAAATTGGGCCTCTCTCAGATGTGATGTCACAGAGAGAGGCGTAATGGATCTGTGAGTGCTGTGGTGTCACCGAGAGGCATAAATTAGAGTTGTCAGTGCAGTGATGTCACGGAGAGGAGAAACTGGGTCCCTCATTGGTGTGATGTCACAGATAGAGGAAACCTGAGTCTGCCACTGCAGTGATGTCACAGAGAGGGGAAAACTGGGGCTATCACAGCTGTGGAGTCTCAGAGAAATTATCACAGGTGCTATGACTTGTCTGTTGCCACAAAGGAGATGGAATTGGGGTTGTCATGGCTATGATATCACAGAGAGGTTTTAATCGGTTCTGTCTCTTCTGTGATGTCACGGAGAGGGGAATTATGGGTCTGTCACTGCTGTGGTGTTCCTTTGGGGCTGAAATTAAGGCTGCCGTGGCTGTGATGTCACAGATAGAGGAAACCTGAGTCTGTCCCTGCTGTGGTGTCACAGAGAGGGGAAAACTGGGGCTGATCACTGTTGTGCAGTGACAGAGAAATTTACACAGGTGCTATGACTTGTCTGTTGCCACACAGGGAATGGAATTGGGGTTGTTCGGGCTGTGGTATCACAGAGAGATTTAAATTGGTTCTGTCATGACTGTGATGTCCCAGAGAGGGGAATAATGCGTCTGTCACCACTGTGGTGTCACAGAGAGGTGTAAACTGGACTTGTCATTGCAGTGATCTCACCGGGAGGAGAAAATTGAGGCTTTCACTGCTGTGGCTTATCAGAGGGGATGAATTCTGACTTGTCTTTGATATCAATGCACAGAGAGGAGAAAACTGGCACTATCACCGCTGTAAATGTTACAGATAAGTGTAAGTTGGGCTTGTTCAATCTGTGGGGTGACAGCAAGGGTGAAATTTGGCCTGTCAGTGCTGTGATGTCATAATGGGTGGAAAGTGCACCTTTGACTGCTGTGCTGTCACAGGCAGGCGTAAATTGGGGTTCCCACAGTTGTGATGTCACAGAGAGGGGAAAACTGGGGCTATCACAGCTGTGGAGTCTCAGAGAAAGTAACACAGGTGTTATGACTTGTCTGTTGCCACAAAGGAGATGGAATTGGGGTTGTCATGCCTATGGTATGTCAGAGAGGTTTTAATTGGTTCTGTCTGTTCTGTGATGTCACAGAGCGGGGAATAATGGGTCTGTCAGTGCTGTGGTGTTCCATCAGAGCTGAAATTAAGGCTGCCGTGGCTGTGATGTCACAGATAGAGGAAACCTGAGTCTGTCCCTGCTGTGGTGTCACAGAGAGGGGAAAACTGGGGCTGATCACTGTTGTGCAGTGACAGAGAAATTTACACAGGTGCTATGACTTGTCTGTTGCCACACAGGGAATAGAATTGGGGTTGTTCGGGCTGTGGTATCATAGAGAGTTTTAAATTGGTTCTGTCATGATTGTGATGTCCCAGAGAGGGGAATAATGCGTCTGTCACCACTGTGGTGTCACAGACAGGCGTAATTTAGAGTTGTCACTGCAGTAATGTCACAGAGACTTTGAACTGGGTCCCTCATTGGTGTGATGTCACACACACAGAGAGGAGAATACTGAGGCTGCCGCTGCTCTGGTGTCACAGAGAGGAGTAGTTTTGGCCTGTCACTGCTGTGATGTCAGAGAGAGGGGAAAGCGTGTCTGTCACTGCTGCGGTGTTCCAAAGGGGATGAATTTGAGGCTGTCCTAAGTGTGATGTCACAGAGAGGGGAAAATTGAGGCAGCCACTACTGTGGTGTCACAGAGAGGCGTAAATTAGAGTTGTCAGCGCTGTGATGTCACAGGGAGGCGAAAATTGGGCCTCTCTCAGATGTGATGTCACAGAGAGAGGCGTAATGGATCTGTGAGTGCTGTGGTGTCACCGAGAGGCACAAATTAGAGTTGTCAGTGCAGTGATGTCACGGAGAGGAGAAACTGGGTCCCTCATTGGTGTGATGTCACAGATAGAGGAAACCTGAGTCTGCCACTGCAGTGATGTCACAGAGAGGCGAAAACTGGGGCTATCACAGCTGTGGAGTCTCAGAGAAATTATCACAGGTGCTATGACTTGTCTGTTGCCACAAAGGAGATGGAATTGGGGTTGTCATGGCTATGATATCACAGAGAGGTTTTAATCGGTTCTGTCTCTTCTGTGATGTCACGGAGAGGGGAATTATGGGTCTGTCACTGCTGTGGTGTTCCTTTGGGGCTGAAATTAAGGCTGCCGTGGCTGTGATGTCACAGATAGAGGAAACCTGAGTCTGTCCCTGCTGTGGTGTCACAGAGAGGGGAAAACTGGGGCTGATCACTGTTGTGCAGTGACAGAGAAATTTACACAGGTGCTATGACTTGTCTGTTGCCACACAGGGAATGGAATTGGGGTTGTTCGGGCTGTGGTATCACAGAGAGATTTAAATTGGTTCTGTCATGACTGTGATGTCCCAGAGAGGGGAATAATGCGTCTGTCACCACTGTGGTGTCACAGAGAGGTGTAAACTGGACTTGTCATTGCAGTGATCTCACCGGGAGGAGAAAATTGAGGCTTTCACTGCTGTGGCTTATCAGAGGGGATGAATTCTGACTTGTCTTTGATATCAATGCACAGAGAGGAGAAAACTGGCACTATCACCGCTGTAAATGTTACAGATAAGTGTAAGTTGGGCTTGTTCAATCTGTGGGGTGACAGCAAGGGTGAAATTTGGCCTGTCAGTGCTGTGATGTCATAATGGGTGGAAAGTGCACCTTTGACTGCTGTGCTGTCACAGGCAGGCGTAAATTGGGATTCCCACAGTTGTGATGTCACAGAGAGGGGAAAACTGGGGCTATCACAGCTGTGGAGTCTCAGAGAAAGTAACACAGGTGTTATGACTTGTCTGTTGCCACAAAGGAGTTGGAATTGGGGTTGTCATGCCTATGGTATGTCAGAGAGGTTTTAATTGGTTCTGTCTGTTCTGTGATGTCACAGAGCGGGGAATAATGGGTCTGTCAGTGCTGTGGTGTTCCATCAGAGCTGAAATTAAGGCTGCCGTGGCTGTGATGTCACAGATAGAGGAAACCTGAGTCTGTCCCTGCTGTGGTGTCACAGAGAGGGGAAAACTGGGGCTGATCACTGTTGTGCAGTGACAGAGAAATTTACACAGGTGCTATGACTTGTCTGTTGCCACACAGGGAATAGAATTGGGGTTGTTCGGGCTGTGGTATCATAGAGAGTTTTAAATTGGTTCTGTCATGATTGTGATGTCCCAGAGAGGGGAATAATGCGTCTGTCACCACTGTGGTGTCACAGACAGGCGTAATTTAGAGTTGTCACTGCAGTAATGTCACAGAGACTTTGAACTGGGTCCCTCATTGGTGTGATGTCACACACACAGAGAGGAGAATACTGAGGCTGCCGCTGCTCTGGTGTCACAGAGAGGAGTAGTTTTGGCCTGTCACTGCTGTGATGTCAGAGAGAGGGGAAAGCGTGTCTGTCACTGCTGCGGTGTTCCAAAGGGGATGAATTTGAGGCTGTCCTAAGTGTGATGTCACAGAGAGGGGAAAATTGAGGCAGCCACTACTGTGGTGTCACAGAGAGGCGTAAATTAGAGTTGTCAGCGCTGTGATGTCACAGGGAGGCGAAAATTGGGCCTCTCTCAGATGTGATGTCACAGAGAGAGGCGTAATGGATCTGTGAGTGCTGTGGTGTCACCGAGAGGCACAAATTAGAGTTGTCAGTGCAGTGATGTCACGGAGAGGAGAAACTGGGTCCCTCATTGGTGTGATGTCACAGATAGAGGAAACCTGAGTCTGCCACTGCAGTGATGTCACAGAGAGGCGAAAACTGGGGCTATCACAGCTGTGGAGTCTCAGAGAAATTATCACAGGTGCTATGACTTGTCTGTTGCCACAAAGGAGATGGAATTGGGGTTGTCATGGCTATGATATCACAGAGAGGTTTTAATCGGTTCTGTCTCTTCTGTGATGTCACGGAGAGGGGAATTATGGGTCTGTCACTGCTGTGGTGTTCCTTTGGGGCTGAAATTAAGGCTGCCGTGGCTGTGATGTCACAGATAGAGGAAACCTGAGTCTGTCCCTGCTGTGGTGTCACAGAGAGGGGAAAACTGGGGCTGATCACTGTTGTGCAGTGACAGAGAAATTTACACAGGTGCTATGACTTGTCTGTTGCCACACAGGGAATGGAATTGGGGTTGTTCGGGCTGTGGTATCACAGAGAGATTTAAATTGGTTCTGTCATGACTGTGATGTCCCAGAGAGGGGAATAATGCGTCTGTCACCACTGTGGTGTCACAGAGAGGTGTAAACTGGACTTGTCATTGCAGTGATCTCACCGGGAGGAGAAAATTGAGGCTTTCACTGCTGTGGCTTATCAGAGGGGATGAATTCTGACTTGTCTTTGATATCAATGCACAGAGAGGAGAAAACTGGCACTATCACCGCTGTAAATGTTACAGATAAGTGTAAGTTGGGCTTGTTCAATCTGTGGGGTGACAGCAAGGGTGAAATTTGGCCTGTCAGTGCTGTGATGTCATAATGGGTGGAAAGTGCACCTTTGACTGCTGTGCTGTCACAGGCAGGCGTAAATTGGGATTCCCACAGTTGTGATGTCACAGAGAGGGGAAAACTGGGGCTATCACAGCTGTGGAGTCTCAGAGAAAGTAACACAGGTGTTATGACTTGTCTGTTGCCACAAAGGAGTTGGAATTGGGGTTGTCATGCCTATGGTATGTCAGAGAGGTTTTAATTGGTTCTGTCTGTTCTGTGATGTCACAGAGCGGGGAATAATGGGTCTGTCAGTGCTGTGGTGTTCCATCAGAGCTGAAATTAAGGCTGCCATGGCTGTGATGTCACGATAGAGGAAACCTGAGTCTGTCCCTGCTGTGGTGTCACAGAGAGGGGAAAACTGGGGCTGATCACTGTTGTGCAGTGACAGAGAAATTTACACAGGTGCTATGACTTGTCTGTTGCCACACAGGGAATAGAATTGGGGTTGTTCGGGCTGTGGTATCATAGAGAGTTTTAAATTGGTTCTGTCATGATTGTGATGTCCCAGAGAGGGGAATAATGCGTCTGTCACCACTGTGGTGTCACAGACAGGCGTAATTTAGAGTTGTCACTGCAGTAATGTCACAGAGACTTTGAACTGGGTCCCTCATTGGTGTGATGTCACACACAGAGAGGAGAATACTGAGGCTGCCGCTGCTCTGTTGTCACAGAGAGGAGTAGTTTTGGGCTGTCACTGCTGTGATGTCAGAGAGAGGGGAAAGCGTGTCTGTCACTGCTGCGGTGTTCCAAAGGGGATGAATTTGAGGCTGTCCTAAGTGTGATGTCACAGAGAGGGGAAAATTGAGGCAGCCACTACTGTGGTGTCACAGAGAGGCGTAAATTAGAGTTGTCAGCGCTGTGATGTCACAGGGAGGCGAAAATTGGGCCTCTCTCAGATGTGATGTCACAGAGAGAGGCGTAATGGATCTGTGAGTGCTGTGGTGTCACCGAGAGGCATAAATTAGAGTTGTCAGTGCAGTGATGTCACGGAGAGGAGAAACTGGGTCCCTCATTGGTGTGATGTCACAGATAGAGGAAACCTGAGTCTGCCACTGCAGTGATGTCACAGAGAGGGGAAAACTGGGGCTATCACAGCTGTGGAGTCTCAGAGAAATTATCACAGGTGCTATGACTTGTCTGTTGCCACAAAGGAGATGGAATTGGGGTTGTCATGGCTATGATATCACAGAGAGGTTTTAATCGGTTCTGTCTCTTCTGTGATGTCACGGAGAGGGGAATTATGGGTCTGTCACTGCTGTGGTGTTCCTTTGGGGCTGAAATTAAGGCTGCCGTGGCTGTGATGTCACAGATAGAGGAAACCTGAGTCTGTCCCTGCTGTGGTGTCACAGAGAGGGGAAAACTGGGGCTGATCACTGTTGTGCAATGACAGAGAAATTTACACAGGTGCTATGACTTGTCTGTTGCCACACAGGGAATGGAATTGGGGTTGTTCGGGCTGTGGTATCACAGAGAGATTTAAATTGGTTCTGTCATGACTGTGATGTCCCAGAGAGGGGAATAATGCGTCTGTCACCACTGTGGTGTCACAGAGAGGTGTAAACTGGACTTGTCATTGCAGTGATCTCACCGGGAGGAGAAAATTGAGGCTTTCACTGCTGTGGCTTATCAGAGGGGATGAATTCTAACTTGTCTTTGATATCAATGCACAGAGAGGAGAAAACTGGCACTATCACCGCTGTAAATGTTACAGATAAGTGTAAGTTGGGCTTGTTCAATCTGTGGGGTGACAGCAAGGGTGAAATTGGGCCTGTCAGTGCTGTGATGACATAATGGGTGGAAAGTGCACCTTTGACTGCTGTGCTGTCACAGGCAGGCGTAAATTGGGGTTCCCACAGTTGTGATGTCACAGAGAGGGGAAAACTGGGGCTATCACAGCTGTGGAGTCTCAGAGAAAGTAACACAGGTGTTATGACTTGTCTGTTGCCACAAAGGAGATGGAATTGGGGTTGTCATGCCTATGGTATGTCAGAGAGGTTTTAATTGGTTCTGTCTGTTCTGTGATGTCACAGAGCGGGGAATAATGGGTCTGTCAGTGCTGTGGTGTTCCATCAGAGCTGAAATTAAGGCTGCCATGGCTGTGATGTCACAGATAGAGGAAACCTGAGTCTGTCCCTGCTGTGGTGTCACAGAGAGGGGAAAACTGGGGCTGATCACTGTTGTGCAGTGACAGAGAAATTTACACAGGTGCTATGACTTGTCTGTTGCCACACAGGGAATAGAATTGGGGTTGTTCGGGCTGTGGTATCATAGAGAGTTTTAAATTGGTTCTGTCATGATTGTGATGTCCCAGAGAGGGGAATAATGCGTCTGTCACCACTGTGGTGTCACAGACAGGCGTAATTTAGAGTTGTCACTGCAGTAATGTCACAGAGACCTTGAACTGGGTCCCTCATTGGTGTGATGTCACACACACAGAGAGGAGAATACTGAGGCTGCCGCTGCTCTGGTGTCACAGAGAGGAGTAGTTTTGGCCTGTCACTGCTGTGATGTCAGAGAGAGGGGAAAGCGTGTCTGTCACTGCTGCGGTGTTCCAAAGGGGATGAATTTGAGGCTGTCCTAAGTGTGATGTCACAGAGAGGGGAAAATTGAGGCAGCCACTACTGTGGTGTCACAGAGAGGCGTAAATTAGAGTTGTCAGCGCTGTGATGTCACAGGGAGGCGAAAATTGGGCCTCTCTCAGATGTGATGTCACAGAGAGAGGCGTAATGGATCTGTGAGTGCTGTGGTGTCACCGAGAGGCATAAATTAGAGTTGTCAGTGCAGTGATGTCACGGAGAGGAGAAACTGGGTCCCTCATTGGTGTGATGTCACAGATAGAGGAAACCTGAGTCTGCCACTGCAGTGATGTCACAGAGAGGGGAAAACTGGGGCTATCACAGCTGTGGAGTCTCAGAGAAATTATCACAGGTGCTATGACTTGTCTGTTGCCACAAAGGAGATGGAATTGGGGTTGTCATGGCTATGATATCACAGAGAGGTTTTAATCGGTTCTGTCTCTTCTGTGATGTCACGGAGAGGGGAATTATGGGTCTGTCACTGCTGTGGTGTTCCTTTGGGGCTGAAATTAAGGCTGCCGTGGCTGTGATGTCACAGATAGAGGAAACCTGAGTCTGTCCCTGCTGTGGTGTCACAGAGAGGGGAAAACTGGGGCTGATCACTGTTGTGCAGTGACAGAGAAATTTACACAGGTGCTATGACTTGTCTGTTGCCACACAGGGAATGGAATTGGGGTTGTTCGGGCTGTGGTATCACAGAGAGATTTAAATTGGTTCTGTCATGACTGTGATGTCCCAGAGAGGGGAATAATGCGTCTGTCACCACTGTGGTGTCACAGAGAGGTGTAAACTGGACTTGTCATTGCAGTGATCTCACCGGGAGGAGAAAATTGAGGCTTTCACTGCTGTGGCTTATCAGAGGGGATGAATTCTGACTTGTCTTTGATATCAATGCACAGAGAGGAGAAAACTGGCACTATCACCGCTGTAAATGTTACAGATAAGTGTAAGTTGGGCTTGTTCAATCTGTGGGGTGACAGCAAGGGTGAAATTGGGCCTGTCAGTGCTGTGATGTCATAATGGGTGGAAAGTGCACCTTTGACTGCTGTGCTGTCACAGGCAGGCGTAAATTGGGATTCCCACAGTTGTGATGTCACAGAGAGGGGAAAACTGGGGCTATCACAGCTGTGGAGTCTCAGAGAAAGTAACACAGGTGTTATGACTTGTCTGTTGCCACAAAGGAGATGGAATTGGGGTTGTCATGCCTATGGTATGTCAGAGAGGTTTTAATTGGTTCTGTCTGTTCTGTGATGTCACAGAGCGGGGAATAATGGGTCTGTCAGTGCTGTGGTGTTCCATCAGAGCTGAAATTAAGGCTGCCGTGGCTGTGATGTCACGATAGAGGAAACCTGAGTCTGTCCCTGCTGTGGTGTCACAGAGAGGGGAAAACTGGGGCTGATCACTGTTGTGCAGTGACAGAGAAATTTACACAGGTGCTATGACTTGTCTGTTGCCACACAGGGAATAGAATTGGGGTTGTTCGGGCTGTGGTATCATAGAGAGTTTTAAATTGGTTCTGTCATGATTGTGATGTCCCAGAGAGGGGAATAATGCGTCTGTCACCACTGTGGTGTCACAGACAGGCGTAATTTAGAGTTGTCACTGCAGTAATGTCACAGAGACCTTGAACTGGGTCCCTCATTGGTGTGATGTCACACACAGAGAGGAGAATACTGAGGCTGCCGCTGCTCTGGTGTCACAGAGAGGAGTAGTTTTGGCCTGTCACTGCTGTGATGTCAGAGAGAGGGGAAAGCGTGTCTGTCACTGCTGCGGTGTTCCAAAGGGGATGAATTTGAGGCTGTCCTAAGTGTGATGTCACAGAGAGGGGAAAATTGAGGCAGCCACTACTGTGGTGTCACAGAGAGGCGTAAATTAGAGTTGTCAGCGCTGTGATGTCACAGGGAGGCGAAAATTGGGCCTCTCTCAGATGTGATGTCACAGAGAGAGGCGTAATGGATCTGTGAGTGCTGTGGTGTCACCGAGAGGCATAAATTAGAGTTGTCAGTGCAGTGATGTCACGGAGAGGAGAAACTGGGTCCCTCATTGGTGTGATGTCACAGATAGAGGAAACCTGAGTCTGCCACTGCAGTGATGTCACAGAGAGGGGAAAACTGGGGCTATCACAGCTGTGGAGTCTCAGAGAAATTATCACAGGTGCTATGACTTGTCTGTTGCCACAAAGGAGATGGAATTGGGGTTGTCATGGCTATGATATCACAGAGAGGTTTTAATCGGTTCTGTCTCTTCTGTGATGTCACGGAGAGGGGAATTATGGGTCTGTCACTGCTGTGGTGTTCCTTTGGGGCTGAAATTAAGGCTGCCATGGCTGTGATGTCACAGATAGAGGAAACCTGAGTCTGTCCCTGCTGTGGTGTCACAGAGAGGGGAAAACTGGGGCTGATCACTGTTGTGCAGTGACAGAGAAATTTACACAGGTGCTATGACTTGTCTGTTGCCACACAGGGAATGGAATTGGGGTTGTTCGGGCTGTGGTATCACAGAGAGATTTAAATTGGTTCTGTCATGACTGTGATGTCCCAGAGAGGGGAATAATGCGTCTGTCACCACTGTGGTGTCACAGAGAGGTGTAAACTGGACTTGTCATTGCAGTGATCTCACCGGGAGGAGAAAATTGAGGCTTTCACTGCTGTGGCTTATCAGAGGGGATGAATTCTGACTTGTCTTTGATATCAATGCACAGAGAGGAGAAAACTGGCACTATCACCGCTGTAAATGTTACAGATAAGTGTAAGTTGGGCTTGTTCAATCTGTGGGGTGACAGCAAGGGTGAAATTTGGCCTGTCAGTGCTGTGATGTCATAATGGGTGGAAAGTGCACCTTTGACTGCTGTGCTGTCACAGGCAGGCGTAAATTGGGATTCCCACAGTTGTGATGTCACAGAGAGGGGAAAACTGGGGCTATCACAGCTGTGGAGTCTCAGAGAAAGTAACACAGGTGTTATGACTTGTCTGTTGCCACAAAGGAGATGGAATTGGGGTTGTCATGCCTATGGTATGTCAGAGAGGTTTTAATTGGTTCTGTCTGTTCTGTGATGTCACAGAGCGGGGAATAATGGGTCTGTCAGTGCTGTGGTGTTCCATCAGAGCTGAAATTAAGGCTGCCATGGCTGTGATGTCACGATAGAGGAAACCTGAGTCTGTCCCTGCTGTGGTGTCACAGAGAGGGGAAAACTGGGGCTGATCACTGTTGTGCAGTGACAGAGAAATTTACACAGGTGCTATGACTTGTCTGTTGCCACACAGGGAATAGAATTGGGGTTGTTCGGGCTGTGGTATCATAGAGAGTTTTAAATTGGTTCTGTCATGATTGTGATGTCCCAGAGAGGGGAATAATGCGTCTGTCACCACTGTGGTGTCACAGACAGGCGTAATTTAGAGTTGTCACTGCAGTAATGTCACAGAGACTTTGAACTGGGTCCCTCATTGGTGTGATGTCACACACACAGAGAGGAGAATACTGAGGCTGCCGCTGCTCTGGTGTCACAGAGAGGAGTAGTTTTGGGCTGTCACTGCTGTGATGTCAGAGAGAGGGGAAAGCGTGTCTGTCACTGCTGCGGTGTTCCAAAGGGGATGAATTTGAGGCTGTCCTAAGTGTGATGTCACAGAGAGGGGAAAATTGAGGCAGCCACTACTGTGGTGTCACAGAGAGGCGTAAATTAGAGTTGTCAGCGCTGTGATGTCACAGGGAGGCGAAAATTGGGCCTCTCTCAGATGTGATGTCACAGAGAGAGGCGTAATGGATCTGTGAGTGCTGTGGTGTCACCGAGAGGCATAAATTAGAGTTGTCAGTGCAGTGATGTCACGGAGAGGAGAAACTGGGTCCCTCATTGGTGTGATGTCACAGATAGAGGAAACCTGAGTCTGCCACTGCAGTGATGTCACAGAGAGGGGAAAACTGGGGCTATCACAGCTGTGGAGTCTCAGAGAAATTATCACAGGTGCTATGACTTGTCTGTTGCCACAAAGGAGATGGAATTGGGGTTGTCATGGCTATGATATCACAGAGAGGTTTTAATCGGTTCTGTCTCTTCTGTGATGTCACGGAGAGGGGAATTATGGGTCTGTCACTGCTGTGGTGTTCCTTTGGGGCTGAAATTAAGGCTGCCGTGGCTGTGATGTCACAGATAGAGGAAACCTGAGTCTGTCCCTGCTGTGGTGTCACAGAGAGGGGAAAACTGGGGCTGATCACTGTTGTGCAGTGACAGAGAAATTTACACAGGTGCTATGACTTGTCTGTTGCCACACAGGGAATAGAATTGGGGTTGTTCGGGCTGTGGTATCACAGAGAGATTTAAATTGGTTCTGTCATGACTGTGATGTCCCAGAGAGGGGAATAATGCGTCTGTCACCACTGTGGTGTCACAGAGAGGTGTAAACTGGACTTGTCATTGCAGTGATCTCACCGGGAGGAGAAAATTGAGGCTTTCACTGCTGTGGCTTATCAGAGGGGATGAATTCTGACTTGTCTTTGATATCAATGCACAGAGAGGAGAAAACTGGCACTATCACCGCTGTAAATGTTACAGATAAGTGTAAGTTGGGCTTGTTCAATCTGTGGGGTGACAGCAAGGGTGAAATTTGGCCTGTCAGTGCTGTGATGTCATAATGGGTGGAAAGTGCACCTTTGACTGCTGTGCTGTCACAGGCAGGCGTAAATTGGGGTTCCCACAGTTGTGATGTCACAGAGAGGGGAAAACTGGGGCTATCACAGCTGTGGAGTCTCAGAGAAAGTAACACAGGTGTTATGACTTGTCTGTTGCCACAAAGGAGATGGAATTGGGGTTGTCATGCCTATGGTATGTCAGAGAGGTTTTAATTGGTTCTGTCTGTTCTGTGATGTCACAGAGCGGGGAATAATGGGTCTGTCAGTGCTGTGGTGTTCCATCAGAGCTGAAATTAAGGCTGCCGTGGCTGTGATGTCACAGATAGAGGAAACCTGAGTCTGTCCCTGCTGTGGTGTCACAGAGAGGGGAAAACTGGGGCTGATCACTGTTGTGCAGTGACAGAGAAATTTACACAGGTGCTATGACTTGTCTGTTGCCACACAGGGAATAGAATTGGGGTTGTTCGGGCTGTGGTATCATAGAGAGTTTTAAATTGGTTCTGTCATGATTGTGATGTCCCAGAGAGGGGAATAATGCGTCTGTCACCACTGTGGTGTCACAGACAGGCGTAATTTAGAGTTGTCACTGCAGTAATGTCACAGAGACCTTGAACTGGGTCCCTCATTGGTGTGATGTCACACACAGAGAGGAGAATACTGAGGCTGCCGCTGCTCTGGTGTCACAGAGAGGAGTAGTTTTGGCCTGTCACTGCTGTGATGTCAGAGAGAGGGGAAAGCGTGTCTGTCACTGCTGCGGTGTTCCAAAGGGGATGAATTTGAGGCTGTCCTAAGTGTGATGTCACAGAGAGGGGAAAATTGAGGCAGCCACTACTGTGGTGTCACAGAGAGGCGTAAATTAGAGTTGTCAGCGCTGTGATGTCACAGGGAGGCGAAAATTGGGCCTCTCTCAGATGTGATGTCACAGAGAGAGGCGTAATGGATCTGTGAGTGCTGTGGTGTCACCGAGAGGCATAAATTAGAGTTGTCAGTGCAGTGATGTCACGGAGAGGAGAAACTGGGTCCCTCATTGGTGTGATGTCACAGATAGAGGAAACCTGAGTCTGCCACTGCAGTGATGTCACAGAGAGGGGAAAACTGGGGCTATCACAGCTGTGGAGTCTCAGAGAAATTATCACAGGTGCTATGACTTGTCTGTTGCCACAAAGGAGATGGAATTGGGGTTGTCATGCCTATGATATCACAGAGAGGTTTTAATCGGTTCTGTCTCTTCTGTGATGTCACGGAGAGGGGAATTATGGGTCTGTCACTGCTGTGGTGTTCCTTTGGGGCTGAAATTAAGGCTGCCGTGGCTGTGATGTCACAGATAGAGGAAACCTGAGTCTGTCCCTGCTGTGGTGTCACAGAGAGGGGAAAACTGGGGCTGATCACTGTTGTGCAGTGACAGAGAAATTTACACAGGTGCTATGACTTGTCTGTTGCCACACAGGGAATGGAATTGGGGTTGTTCGGGCTGTGGTATCACAGAGAGATTTAAATTGGTTCTGTCATGATTGTGATGTCCCAGAGAGGGGAATAATGCGTCTGTCACCACTGTGGTGTCACAGACAGGCGTAATTTAGAGCTGTCACTGCAGTAATGTCACAGAGACCTTGAACTGGGTCCCTCATTGGTGTGATGTCACACACACAGAGAGGAGAATACTGAGGCTGCCGCTGCTCTGGTGTCACAGAGAGGAGTAGTTTTGGCCTGTCACTGCTGTGATGTCAGAGAGAGGGGAAAGCGTGTCTGTCACTGCTGCGGTGTTCCAAAGGGGATGAATTTGAGGCTGTCCTAAGTGTGATGTCACAGAGAGGGGAAAATTGAGGCAGCCACTACTGTGGTGTCACAGAGAGGCGTAAATTAGAGTTGTCAGCGCTGTGATGTCACAGGGAGGCGAAAATTGGGCCTCTCTCAGATGTGATGTCACAGAGAGAGGCGTAATGGATCTGTGAGTGCTGTGGTGTCACCGAGAGGCATAAATTAGAGTTGTCAGTGCAGTGATGTCACGGAGAGGAGAAACTGGGTCCCTCATTGGTGTGATGTCACAGATAGAGGAAACCTGAGTCTGCCACTGCAGTGATGTCACAGAGAGGCGAAATCTGGGGCTATCACAGCTGTGGAGTCTCAGAGAAATTATCACAGGTGCTATGACTTGTCTGTTGCCACAAAGGAGATGGAATTGGGGTTGTCATGGCTATGATATCACAGAGAGGTTTTAATCGGTTCTGTCTCTTCTGTGATGTCACGGAGAGGGGAATTATGGGTCTGTCACTGCTGTGGTGTTCCTTTGGGGCTGAAATTAAGGCTGCCGTGGCTGTGATGTCACAGATAGAGGAAACCTGAGTCTGTCCCTGCTGTGGTGTCACAGAGAGGGGAAAACTGGGGCTGATCACTGTTGTGCAGTGACAGAGAAATTTACACAGGTGCTATGACTTGTCTGTTGCCACACAGGGAATGGAATTGGGGTTGTTCGGGCTGTGGTATCACAGAGAGATTTAAATTGGTTCTGTCATGACTGTGATGTCCCAGAGAGGGGAATAATGCGTCTGTCACCACTGTGGTGTCACAGAGAGGTGTAAACTGGACTTGTCATTGCAGTGATCTCACCGGGAGGAGAAAATTGAGGCTTTCACTGCTGTGGCTTATCAGAGGGGATGAATTCTGACTTGTCTTTGATATCAATGCACAGAGAGGAGAAAACTGGCACTATCACCGCTGTAAATGTTACAGATAAGTGTAAGTTGGGCTTGTTCAATCTGTGGGGTGACAGCAAGGGTGAAATTTGGCCTGTCAGTGCTGTGATGTCATAATGGGTGGAAAGTGCACCTTTGACTGCTGTGCTGTCACAGGCAGGCGTAAATTGGGGTTCCCACAGTTGTGATGTCACAGAGAGGGGAAAACTGGGGCTATCACAGCTGTGGAGTCTCAGAGAAAGTAACACAGGTGTTATGACTTGTCTGTTGCCACAAAGGAGATGGAATTGGGGTTGTCATGCCTATGGTATGTCAGAGAGGTTTTAATTGGTTCTGTCTGTTCTGTGATGTCACAGAGCGGGGAATAATGGGTCTGTCAGTGCTGTGGTGTTCCATCAGAGCTGAAATTAAGGCTGTCGTGGCTGTGATGTCACAGATAGAGGAAACCTGAGTCTGTCCCTGCTGTGGTGTCACAGAGAGGGGAAAACTGGGGCTGATCACTGTTGTGCAGTGACAGAGAAATTTACACAGGTGCTATGACTTGTCTGTTGCCACACAGGGAATAGAATTGGGGTTGTTCGGGCTGTGGTATCATAGAGAGTTTTAAATTGGTTCTGTCATGATTGTGATGTCCCAGAGAGGGGAATAATGCGTCTGTCACCACTGTGGTGTCACAGACAGGCGTAATTTAGAGTTGTCACTGCAGTAATGTCACAGAGACTTTGAACTGGGTCCCTCATTGGTGTGATGTCACACACACAGAGAGGAGAATACTGAGGCTGCCGCTGCTCTGGTGTCACAGAGAGGAGTAGTTTTGGCCTGTCACTGCTGTGATGTCAGAGAGAGGGGAAAGCGTGTCTGTCACTGCTGCGGTGTTCCAAAGGGGATGAATTTGAGGCTGTCCTAAGTGTGATGTCACAGAGAGGGGAAAATTGAGGCAGCCACTACTGTGGTGTCACAGAGAGGCGTAAATTAGAGTTGTCAGCGCTGTGATGTCACAGGGAGGCGAAAATTGGGCCTCTCTCAGATGTGATGTCACAGAGAGAGGCGTAATGGATCTGTGAGTGCTGTGGTGTCACCGAGAGGCATAAATTAGAGTTGTCAGTGCAGTGATGTCACGGAGAGGAGAAACTGGGTCCCTCATTGGTGTGATGTCACAGATAGAGGAAACCTGAGTCTGCCACTGCAGTGATGTCACAGAGAGGGGAAAACTGGGGCTATCACAGCTCTGGAGTCTCAGAGAAATTATCACAGGTGCTATGACTTGTCTGTTGCCACAAAGGAGATGGAATTGGGGTTGTCATGGCTATGATATCACAGAGAGGTTTTAATCGGTTCTGTCTCTTCTGTGATGTCACGGAGAGGGGAATTATGGGTCTGTCACTGCTGTGGTGTTCCTTTGGGGCTGAAATTAAGGCTGCCGTGGCTGTGATGTCACAGATAGAGGAAACCTGAGTCTGTCCCTGCTGTGGTGTCACAGAGAGGGGAAAACTGGGGCTGATCACTGTTGTGCAGTGACAGAGAAATTTACACAGGTGCTATGACTTGTCTGTTGCCACACAGGGAATGGAATTGGGGTTGTTCGGGCTGTGGTATCACAGAGAGATTTAAATTGGTTCTGTCATGACTGTGATGTCCCAGAGAGGGGAATAATGCGTCTGTCACCACTGTGGTGTCACAGAGAGGTGTAAACTGGACTTGTCATTGCAGTGATCTCACCGGGAGGAGAAAATTGAGGCTTTCACTGCTGTGGCTTATCAGAGGGGATGAATTCTGACTTGTCTTTGATATCAATGCACAGAGAGGAGAAAACTGGCACTATCACCGCTGTAAATGTTACAGATAAGTGTAAGTTGGGCTTGTTCAATCTGTGGGGTGACAGCAAGGGTGAAATTTGGCCTGTCAGTGCTGTGATGTCATAATGGGTGGAAAGTGCACCTTTGACTGCTGTGCTGTCACAGGCAGGCGTAAATTGGGGTTCCCACAGTTGTGATGTCACAGAGAGGGGAAAACTGGGGCTATCACAGCTGTGGAGTCTCAGAGAAAGTAACACAGGTGTTATGACTTGTCTGTTGCCACAAAGGAGATGGAATTGGGGTTGTCATGCCTATGGTATGTCAGAGAGGTTTTAATTGGTTCTGTCTGTTCTGTGATGTCACAGAGCGGGGAATAATGGGTCTGTCAGTGCTGTGGTGTTCCATCAGAGCTGAAATTAAGGCTGTCGTGGCTGTGATGTCACAGATAGAGGAAACCTGAGTCTGTCCCTGCTGTGGTGTCACAGAGAGGGGAAAACTGGGGCTGATCACTGTTGTGCAGTGACAGAGAAATTTACACAGGTGCTATGACTTGTCTGTTGCCACACAGGGAATAGAATTGGGGTTGTTCGGGCTGTGGTATCATAGAGAGTTTTAAATTGGTTCTGTCATGATTGTGATGTCCCAGAGAGGGGAATAATGCGTCTGTCACCACTGTGGTGTCACAGACAGGCGTAATTTAGAGTTGTCACTGCAGTAATGTCACAGAGACTTTGAACTGGGTCCCTCATTGGTGTGATGTCACACACACAGAGAGGAGAATACTGAGGCTGCCGCTGCTCTGGTGTCACAGAGAGGAGTAGTTTTGGCCTGTCACTGCTGTGATGTCAGAGAGAGGGGAAAGCGTGTCTGTCACTGCTGCGGTGTTCCAAAGGGGATGAATTTGAGGCTGTCCTAAGTGTGATGTCACAGAGAGGGGAAAATTGAGGCAGCCACTACTGTGGTGTCACAGAGAGGCGTAAATTAGAGTTGTCAGCGCTGTGATGTCACAGGGAGGCGAAAATTGGGCCTCTCTCAGATGTGATGTCACAGAGAGAGGCGTAATGGATCTGTGAGTGCTGTGGTGTCACCGAGAGGCATAAATTAGAGTTGTCAGTGCAGTGATGTCACGGAGAGGAGAAACTGGGTCCCTCATTGGTGTGATGTCACAGATAGAGGAAACCTGAGTCTGCCACTGCAGTGATGTCACAGAGAGGGGAAAACTGGGGCTATCACAGCTCTGGAGTCTCAGAGAAATTATCACAGGTGCTATGACTTGTCTGTTGCCACAAAGGAGATGGAATTGGGGTTGTCATGGCTATGATATCACAGAGAGGTTTTAATCGGTTCTGTCTCTTCTGTGATGTCACGGAGAGGGGAATTATGGGTCTGTCACTGCTGTGGTGTTCCTTTGGGGCTGAAATTAAGGCTGCCGTGGCTGTGATGTCACAGATAGAGGAAACCTGAGTCTGTCCCTGCTGTGGTGTCACAGAGAGGGGAAAACTGGGGCTGATCACTGTTGTGCAGTGACAGAGAAATTTACACAGGTGCTATGACTTGTCTGTTGCCACACAGGGAATGGAATTGGGGTTGTTCGGGCTGTGGTATCACAGAGAGATTTAAATTGGTTCTGTCATGACTGTGATGTCCCAGAGAGGGGAATAATGCGTCTGTCACCACTGTGGTGTCACAGAGAGGTGTAAACTGGACTTGTCATTGCAGTGATCTCACCGGGAGGAGAAAATTGAGGCTTTCACTGCTGTGGCTTATCAGAGGGGATGAATTCTGACTTGTCTTTGATATCAATGCACAGAGAGGAGAAAACTGGCACTATCACCGCTGTAAATGTTACAGATAAGTGTAAGTTGGGCTTGTTCAATCTGTGGGGTGACAGCAAGGGTGAAATTTGGCCTGTCAGTGCTGTGATGTCATAATGGGTGGAAAGTGCACCTTTGACTGCTGTGCTGTCACAGGCAGGCGTAAATTGGGGTTCCCACAGTTGTGATGTCACAGAGAGGGGAAAACTGGGGCTATCACAGCTGTGGAGTCTCAGAGAAAGTAACACAGGTGTTATGACTTGTCTGTTGCCACAAAGGAGATGGAATTGGGGTTGTCATGCCTATGGTATGTCAGAGAGGTTTTAATTGGTTCTGTCTGTTCTGTGATGTCACAGAGCGGGGAATAATGGGTCTGTCAGTGCTGTGGTGTTCCATCAGAGCTGAAATTAAGGCTGCCGTGGCTGTGATGTCACAGATAGAGGAAACCTGAGTCTGTCCCTGCTGTGGTGTCACAGAGAGGGGAAAACTGGGGCTGATCACTGTTGTGCAGTGACAGAGAAATTTACACAGGTGCTATGACTTGTCTGTTGCCACACAGGGAATAGAATTGGGGTTGTTCGGGCTGTGGTATCATAGAGAGTTTTAAATTGGTTCTGTCATGATTGTGATGTCCCAGAGAGGGGAATAATGCGTCTGTCACCACTGTGGTGTCACAGACAGGCGTAATTTAGAGCTGTCACTGCAGTAATGTCACAGAGACCTTGAACTGGGTCCCTCATTGGTGTGATGTCACACACACAGAGAGGAGAATACTGAGGCTGCCGCTGCTCTGGTGTCACAGAGAGGAGTAGTTTTGGGCTGTCACTGCTGTGATGTCAGAGAGAGGGGAAAGCGTGTCTGTCACTGCTGCGGTGTTCCAAAGGGGATGAATTTGAGGCTGTCCTAAGTGTGATGTCACAGAGAGGGGAAAATTGAGGCAGCCACTACTGTGGTGTCACAGAGAGGCGTAAATTAGAGTTGTCAGCGCTGTGATGTCACAGGGAGGCGAAAATTGGGCCTCTCTCAGATGTGATGTCACAGAGAGAGGCGTAATGGATCTGTGAGTGCTGTGGTGTCACCGAGAGGCATAAATTAGAGTTGTCAGTGCAGTGATGTCACGGAGAGGAGAAACTGGGTCCCTCATTGGTGTGATGTCACAGATAGAGGAAACCTGAGTCTGCCACTGCAGTGATGTCACAGAGAGGGGAAAACTGGGGCTATCACAGCTGTGGAGTCTCAGAGAAATTATCACAGGTGCTATGACTTGTCTGTTGCCACAAAGGAGATGGAATTGGGGTTGTCATGGCTATGATATCACAGAGAGGTTTTAATCGGTTCTGTCTCTTCTGTGATGTCACGGAGAGGGGAATTATGGGTCTGTCACTGCTGTGGTGTTCCTTTGGGGCTGAAATTAAGGCTGCCGTGGCTGTGATGTCACAGATAGAGGAAACCTGAGTCTGTCCCTGCTGTGGTGTCACAGAGAGGGGAAAACTGGGGCTGATCACTGTTGTGCAGTGACAGAGAAATTTACACAGGTGCTATGACTTTTCTGTTGCCACACAGGGAATGGAATTGGGGTTGTTCGGGCTGTGGTATCACAGAGAGATTTAAATTGGTTCTGTCATGACTGTGATGTCCCAGAGAGGGGAATAATGCGTCTGTCACCACTGTGGTGTCACAGACAGGCGTAATTTAGAGTTGTCACTGCAGTAATGTCACAGAGACCTTGAACTGGGTCCCTCATTGGTGTGATGTCACACACACACAGAGGAGAATACTGAGGCTGCCGCTGCTCTGGTGTCACAGAGAGGAGTAGTTTTGGCCTGTCACTGCTGTGATGTCAGAGAGAGGGGAAAGCGTGTCTGTCACTGCTGCGGTGTTCCAAAGGGGATGAATTTGAGGCTGTCCTAAGTGTGATGTCACAGAGAGGGGAAAATTGAGGCAGCCACTACTGTGGTGTCACAGAGAGGCGTAAATTAGAGTTGTCAGCGCTGTGATGTCACAGGTAGGCGAAAATTGGGCCTCTCTCAGATGTGATGTCACAGAGAGAGGCGTAATGGATCTGTGAGTGCTGTGGTGTCACCGAGAGGCATAAATTAGAGTTGTCAGTGCAGTGATGTCACGGAGAGGAGAAACTGGGTCCCTCATTGGTGTGATGTCACAGATAGAGGAAACCTGAGTCTGCCACTGCAGTGATGTCACAGAGAGGGGAAAACTGGGGCTATCACAGCTGTGGAGTCTCAGAGAAATTATCACAGGTGCTATGACTTGTCTGTTGCCACAAAGGAGATGGAATTGGGGTTGTCATGCCTATGGTATGTCAGAGAGGTTTTAATTGGTTCTGTCTGTTCTGTGATGTCACAGAGCGGGGAATAATGGGTCTGTCAGTGCTGTGGTGTTCCATCAGAGCTGAAATTAAGGCTGCCGTGGCTGTGATGTCACAGATAGAGGAAACCTGAGTCTGTCCCTGCTGTGGTGTCACAGAGAGGGGAAAACTGGGGCTGATCACTGTTGTGCAGTGACAGAGAAATTTACACAGGTGCTATGACTTGTCTGTTGCCACACAGGGAATAGAATTGGGGTTGTTCGGGCTGTGGTATCATAGAGAGTTTTAAATTGGTTCTGTCATGATTGTGATGTCCCAGAGAGGGGAATAATGCGTCTGTCACCACTGTGGTGTCACAGACAGGCGTAATTTAGAGCTGTCACTGCAGTAATGTCACAGAGACCTTGAACTGGGTCCCTCATTGGTGTGATGTCACACACACAGAGAGGAGAATACTGAGGCTGCCGCTGCTCTGGTGTCACAGAGAGGAGTAGTTTTGGGCTGTCACTGCTGTGATGTCAGAGAGAGGGGAAAGCGTGTCTGTCACTGCTGCGGTGTTCCAAAGGGGATGAATTTGAGGCTGTCCTAAGTGTGATGTCACAGAGAGGGGAAAATTGAGGCAGCCACTACTGTGGTGTCACAGAGAGGCGTAAATTAGAGTTGTCAGCGCTGTGATGTCACAGGGAGGCGAAAATTGGGCCTCTCTCAGATGTGATGTCACAGAGAGAGGCGTAATGGATCTGTGAGTGCTGTGGTGTCACCGAGAGGCATAAATTACAGTTGTCAGTGCAGTGATGTCACGGAGAGGAGAAACTGGGTCCCTCATTGGTGTGATGTCACAGATAGAGGAAACCTGAGTCTGCCACTGCAGTGATGTCACAGAGAGGGGAAAACTGGGGCTATCACAGCTGTGGAGTCTCAGAGAAATTATCACAGGTGCTATGACTTGTCTGTTGCCACAAAGGAGATGGAATTGGGGTTGTCATGGCTATGATATCACAGAGAGGTTTTAATCGGTTCTGTCTCTTCTGTGATGTCACGGAGAGGGGAATTATGGGTCTGTCACTGCTGTGGTGTTCCTTTGGGGCTGAAATTAAGGCTGCCGTGGCTGTGATGTCACAGATAGAGGAAACCTGAGTCTGTCCCTGCTGTGGTGTCACAGAGAGGGGAAAACTGGGGCTGATCACTGTTGTGCAGTGACAGAGAAATTTACACAGGTGCTATGACTTGTCTGTTGCCACACAGGAAATAGAATTGGGGTTGTTCGGGCTGTGGTATCACAGAGAGATTTAAATTGGTTCTGTCATGACTGTGATGTCCCAGAGAGGGGAATAATGCGTCTGTCACCACTGTGGTGTCACAGAGAGGTGTAAACTGGACTTGTCATTGCAGTGATCTCACCGGGAGGAGAAAATTGAGGCTTTCACTGCTGTGGCTTATCAGAGGGGATGAATTCTGACTTGTCTTTGATATCAATGCACAGAGAGGAGAAAACTGGCACTATCACCGCTGTAAATGTTACAGATAAGTGTAAGTTGGGCTTGTTCAATCTGTGGGGTGACAGCAAGGGTGAAATTTGGCCTGTCAGTGCTGTGATGTCATAATGGGTGGAAAGTGCACCTTTGACTGCTGTGCTGTCACAGGCAGGCGTAAATTGGGGTTCCCACAGTTGTGATGTCACAGAGAGGGGAAAACTGGGGCTATCACAGCTGTGGAGTCTCAGAGAAAGTAACACAGGTGTTATGACTTGTCTGTTGCCACAAAGGAGATGGAATTGGGGTTGTCATGCCTATGGTATGTCAGAGAGGTTTTAATTGGTTCTGTCTGTTCTGTGATGTCACAGAGCGGGGAATAATGGGTCTGTCAGTGCTGTGGTGTTCCATCAGAGCTGAAATTAAGGCTGCCGTGGCTGTGATGTCACAGATAGAGGAAACCTGAGTCTGTCCCTGCTGTGGTGTCACAGAGAGGGGAAAACTGGGGCTGATCACTGTTGTGCAGTGACAGAGAAATTTACACAGGTGCTATGACTTGTCTGTTGCCACACAGGGAATAGAATTGGGGTTGTTCGGGCTGTGGTATCATAGAGAGTTTTAAATTGGTTCTGTCATGATTGTGATGTCCCAGAGAGGGGAATAATGCGTCTGTCACCACTGTGGTGTCACAGACAGGCGTAATTTAGAGTTGTCACTGCAGTAATGTCACAGAGACCTTGAACTGGGTCCCTCATTGGTGTGATGTCACACACACAGAGAGGAGAATACTGAGGCTGCCGCTGCTCTGGTGTCACAGAGAGGAGTAGTTTTGGGCTGTCACTGCTGTGATGTCAGAGAGAGGGGAAAGCGTGTCTGTCACTGCTGCGGTGTTCCAAAGGGGATGAATTTGAGGCTGTCCTAAGTGTGATGTCACAGAGAGGGGAAAATTGAGGCAGCCACTACTGTGGTGTCACAGAGAGGCGTAAATTAGAGTTGTCAGCGCTGTGATGTCACAGGGAGGCGAAAATTGGGCCTCTCTCAGATGTGATGTCACAGAGAGAGGCGTAATGGATCTGTGAGTGCTGTGGTGTCACCGAGAGGCATAAATTAGAGTTGTCAGTGCAGTGATGTCACGGAGAGGAGAAACTGGGTCCCTCATTGGTGTGATGTCACAGATAGAGGAAACCTGAGTCTGCCACTGCAGTGATGTCACAGAGAGGGGAAAACTGGGGCTATCACAGCTGTGGAGTCTCAGAGAAATTATCACAGGTGCTATGACTTGTCTGTTGCCACAAAGGAGATGGAATTGGGGCTGTCATGGCTATGATATCACAGAGAGGTTTTAATCGGTTCTGTCTCTTCTGTGATGTCACGGAGAGGGGAATTATGGGTCTGTCACTGCTGTGGTGTTCCTTTGGGGCTGAAATTAAGGCTGCCGTGGCTGTGATGTCACAGATAGAGGAAACCTGAGTCTGTCCCTGCTGTGGTGTCACAGAGAGGGGAAAACTGGGGCTGATCACTGTTGTGCAGTGACAGAGAAATTTACACAGGTGCTATGACTTGTCTGTTGCCACACAGGGAATGGAATTGGGGTTGTTCGGGCTGTGGTATCACAGAGAGATTTAAATTGGTTCTGTCATGACTGTGATGTCCCAGAGAGGGGAATAATGCGTCTGTCACCACTGTGGTGTCACAGACAGGCGTAATTTAGAGTTGTCACTGCAGTAATGTCACAGAGACCTTGAACTGGGTCCCTCATTGGTGTGATGTCACACACACACAGAGGAGAATACTGAGGCTGCCGCTGCTCTGGTGTCACAGAGAGGAGTAGTTTTGGCCTGTCACTGCTGTGATGTCAGAGAGAGGGGAAAGCGTGTCTGTCACTGCTGCGGTGTTCCAAAGGGGATGAATTTGAGGCTGTCCTAAGTGTGATGTCACAGAGAGGGGAAAATTGAGGCAGCCACTACTGTGGTGTCACAGAGAGGCGTAAATTAGAGTTGTCAGCGCTGTGATGTCACAGGGAGGCGAAAATTGGGCCTCTCTCAGATGTGATGTCACAGAGAGAGGCGTAATGGATCTGTGAGTGCTGTGGTGTCACCGAGAGGCATAAATTAGAGTTGTCAGTGCAGTGATGTCACGGAGAGGAGAAACTGGGTCCCTCATTGGTGTGATGTCACAGATAGAGGAAACCTGAGTCTGCCACTGCAGTGATGTCACAGAGAGGGGAAAACTGGGGCTATCACAGCTGTGGAGTCTCAGAGAAATTATCACAGGTGCTATGACTTGTCTGTTGCCACAAAGGAGATGGAATTGGGGTTGTCATGGCTATGATATCACAGAGAGGTTTTAATCGGTTCTGTCTCTTCTGTGATGTCACGGAGAGGGGAATTCTGGGTCTGTCACTGCTGTGGTGTTCCTTTGGGGCTGAAATTAAGGCTGCCGTGGCTGTGATGTCACAGATAGAGGAAACCTGAGTCTGTCCCTGCTGTGGTGTCACAGAGAGGGGAAAACTGGGGCTGATCACTGTTGTGCAGTGACAGAGAAATTTACACAGGTGCTATGACTTGTCTGTTGCCACACAGGGAATAGAATTGGGGTTGTTCGGGCTGTGGTATCATAGAGAGTTTTAAATTGGTTCTGTCCTGATTGTGATGTCCCAGAGAGGGGAATAATGCGTCTGTCACCACTGTGGTGTCACAGACAGGCGTAATTTAGAGTTGTCACTGCAGTAATGTCACAGAGACCTTGAACTGGGTCCCTCATTGGTGTGATGTCACACACACAGAGAGGAGAATACTGAGGCTGCCGCTGCTCTGGTGTCACAGAGAGGAGTAGTTTTGGCCTGTCACTGCTGTGATGTCAGAGAGAGGGGAAAGCGTGTCTGTCACTGCTGCGGTGTTCCAAAGGGGATGAATTTGAGGCTGTCCTAAGTGTGATGTCACAGAGAGGGGAAAATTGAGGCAGCCACTACTGTGGTGTCACAGAGAGGCGTAAATTAGAGTTGTCAGCGCTGTGATGTCACAGGGAGGCGAAAATTGGGCCTCTCTCAGATGTGATGTCACAGAGAGAGGCGTAATGGATCTGTGAGTGCTGTGGTGTCACCGAGAGGCATAAATTAGAGTTGTCAGTGCAGTGATGTCACGGAGAGGAGAAACTGGGTCCCTCATTGGTGTGATGTCACAGATAGAGGAAACCTGAGTCTGCCACTGCAGTGATGTCACAGAGAGGGGAAAACTGGGGCTATCACAGCTGTGGAGTCTCAGAGAAATTATCACAGGTGCTATGACTTGTCTGTTGCCACAAAGGAGATGGAATTGGGGTTGTCATGGCTATGATATCACAGAGAGGTTTTAATCGGTTCTGTCTCTTCTGTGATGTCACGGAGAGGGGAATTCTGGGTCTGTCACTGCTGTGGTGTTCCTTTGGGGCTGAAATTAAGGCTGCCGTGGCTGTGATGTCACAGATAGAGGAAACCTGAGTCTGTCCCTGCTGTGGTGTCACAGAGAGGGGAAAACTGGGGCTGATCACTGTTGTGCAGTGACAGAGAAATTTACACAGGTGCTATGACTTGTCTGTTGCCACACAGGGAATAGAATTGGGGTTGTTCGGGCTGTGGTATCATAGAGAGTTTTAAATTGGTTCTGTCATGATTGTGATGTCCCAGAGAGGGGAATAATGCGTCTGTCACCACTGTGGTGTCACAGACAGGCGTAATTTAGAGTTGTCACTGCAGTAATGTCACAGAGAGCTTGAACTGGGTCCCTCATTGGTGTGATGTCACACACAGAGAGGAGAATACTGAGGCTGCCGCTGCTCTGGTGTCACAGAGAGGAGTAGTTTTGGCCTGTCACTGCTGTGATGTCAGAGAGAGGGGAAAGCGTGTCTGTCACTGCTGCGGTGTTCCAAAGGGGATGAATTTGAGGCTGTCCTAAGTGTGATGTCACAGAGAGGGGAAAATTGAGGCAGCCACTACTGTGGTGTCACAGAGAGGCGTAAATTAGAGTTGTCAGCGCTGTGATGTCACAGGGAGGCGAAAATTGGGCCTCTCTCAGATGTGATGTCACAGAGAGAGGCGTAATGGATCTGTGAGTGCTGTGGTGTCACCGAGAGGCATAAATTAGAGTTGTCAGTGCAGTGATGTCACGGAGAGGAGAAACTGGGTCCCTCATTGGTGTGATGTCACAGATAGAGGAAACCTGAGTCTGCCACTGCAGTGATGTCACAGAGAGGGGAAAACTGGGGCTATCACAGCTGTGGAGTCTCAGAGAAATTATCACAGGTGCTATGACTTGTCTGTTGCCACAAAGGAGATGGAATTGGGGTTGTCATGGCTATGATATCACAGAGAGGTTTTAATCGGTTCTGTCTCTTCTGTGATGTCACGGAGAGGGGAATTATGGGTCTGTCACTGCTGTGGTGTTCCTTTGGGGCTGAAATTAAGGCTGCCGTGGCTGTGATGTCACAGATAGAGGAAACCTGAGTCTGTCCCTGCTGTGGTGTCACAGAGAGGGGAAAACTGGGGCTGATCACTGTTGTGCAGTGACAGAGAAATTTACACAGGTGCTATGACTTTTCTGTTGCCACACAGGGAATGGAATTGGGGTTGTTCGGGCTGTGGTATCACAGAGAGATTTAAATTGGTTCTGTCATGACTGTGATGTCCCAGAGAGGGGAATAATGCGTCTGTCACCACTGTGGTGTCACAGACAGGCGTAATTTAGAGTTGTCACTGCAGTAATGTCACAGAGACCTTGAACTGGGTCCCTCATTGGTGTGATGTCACACACACACAGAGGAGAATACTGAGGCTGCCGCTGCTCTGGTGTCACAGAGAGGAGTAGTTTTGGCCTGTCACTGCTGTGATGTCAGAGAGAGGGGAAAGCGTGTCTGTCACTGCTGCGGTGTTCCAAAGGGGATGAATTTGAGGCTGTCCTAAGTGTGATGTCACAGAGAGGGGAAAATTGAGGCAGCCACTACTGTGGTGTCACAGAGAGGCGTAAATTAGAGTTGTCAGCGCTGTGATGTCACAGGGAGGCGAAAATTGGGCCTCTCTCAGATGTGATGTCACAGAGAGAGGCGTAATGGATCTGTGAGTGCTGTGGTGTCACCGAGAGGCATAAATTAGAGTTGTCAGTGCAGTGATGTCACGGAGAGGAGAAACTGGGTCCCTCATTGGTGTGATGTCACAGATAGAGGAAACCTGAGTCTGCCACTGCAGTGATGTCACAGAGAGGGGAAAACTGGGGCTATCACAGCTGTGGAGTCTCAGAGAAATTATCACAGGTGCTATGACTTGTCTGTTGCCACAAAGGAGATGGAATTGGGGTTGTCATGGCTATGATATCACAGAGAGGTTTTAATCGGTTCTGTCTCTTCTGTGATGTCACGGAGAGGGGAATTCTGGGTCTGTCACTGCTGTGGTGTTCCTTTGGGACTGAAATTAAGGCTGCCGTGGCTGTGATGTCACAGATAGAGGAAACCTGAGTCTGTCCCTGCTGTGGTGTCACAGAGAGGGGAAAACTGGGGCTGATCACTGTTGTGCAGTGACAGAGAAATTTACACAGGTGCTATGACTTGTCTGTTGCCACACAGGGAATGGAATTGGGGTTGTTCAGGCTGTGGTATCACAGAGAGATTTAAATTGGTTCTGTCATGACTGTGATGTCCCAGAGAGGGGAATAATGCGTCTGTCACCACTGTGGTGTCACAGACAGGCGTAATTTAGAGTTGTCACTGCAGTAATGTCACAGAGACCTTGAACTGGGTCCCTCATTGGTGTGATGTCACACACACAGAGAGGAGAATACTGAGGCTGCCGCTGCTCTGGTGTCACAGAGAGGAGTAGTTTTGGCCTGTCACTGCTGTGATGTCAGAGAGAGGGGAAAGCGTGTCTGTCACTGCTGCGGTGTTCCAAAGGGGATGAATTTGAGGCTGTCCTAAGTGTGATGTCACAGAGAGGGGAAAATTGAGGCAGCCACTACTGTGGTGTCACAGAGAGGCGTAAATTAGAGTTGTCAGCGCTGTGATGTCACAGGTAGGCGAAAATTGGGCCTCTCTCAGATGTGATGTCACAGAGAGAGGCGTAATGGATCTGTGAGTGCTGTGGTGTCACCGAGAGGCATAAATTAGAGTTGTCAGTGCAGTGATGTCACGGAGAGGAGAAACTGGGTCCCTCATTGGTGTGATGTCACAGATAGAGGAAACCTGAGTCTGCCACTGCAGTGATGTCACAGAGAGGGGAAAACTGGGGCTATCACAGCTGTGGAGTCTCAGAGAAATTATCACAGGTGCTATGACTTGTCTGTTGCCACAAAGGAGATGGAATTGGGGTTGTCATGGCTATGATATCACAGAGAGGTTTTAATCGGTTCTGTCTCTTCTGTGATGTCACGGAGAGGGGAATTATGGGTCTGTCACTGCTGTGGTGTTCCTTTGGGGCTGAAATTAAGGCTGCCGTGGCTGTGATGTCACAGATAGAGGAAACCTGAGTCTGTCCCTGCTGTGGTGTCACAGAGAGGGGAAAACTGGGGCTGATCACTGTTGTGCAGTGACAGAGAAATTTACACAGGTGCTATGACTTGTCTGTTGCCACACAGGGAATAGAATTGGGGTTGTTCGGGCTGTGGTATCATAGAGAGTTTTAAATTGGTTCTGTCATGATTGTGATGTCCCAGAGAGGGGAATAATGCGTCTGTCACCACTGTGGTGTCACAGACAGGCGTAATTTAGAGTTGTCACTGCAGTAATGTCACAGAGACCTTGAACTGGGTCCCTCATTGGTGTGATGTCACACACAGAGAGGAGAATACTGAGGCTGCCGCTGCTCTGGTGTCACAGAGAGGAGTAGTTTTGGCCTGTCACTGCTGTGATGTCAGAGAGAGGGGAAAGCGTGTCTGTCACTGCTGCGGTGTTCCAAAGGGGATGAATTTGAGGCTGTCCTAAGTGTGATGTCACAGAGAGGGGAAAATTGAGGCAGCCACTACTGTGGTGTCACAGAGAGGCGTAAATTAGAGTTGTCAGCGCTGTGATGTCACAGGGAGGCGAAAATTGGGCCTCTCTCAGATGTGATGTCACAGAGAGAGGCGTAATGGATCTGTGAGTGCTGTGGTGTCACCGAGAGGCATAAATTAGAGTTGTCAGTGCAGTGATGTCACGGAGAGGAGAAACTGGGTCCCTCATTGGTGTGATGTCACAGATAGAGGAAACCTGAGTCTGCCACTGCAGTGATGTCACAGAGAGGGGAAAACTGGGGCTATCACAGCTGTGGAGTCTCAGAGAAATTATCACAGGTGCTATGACTTGTCTGTTGCCACAAAGGAGATGGAATTGGGGTTGTCATGGCTATGATATCACAGAGAGGTTTTAATCGGTTCTGTCTCTTCTGTGATGTCACGGAGAGGGGAATTCTGGGTCTGTCACTGCTGTGGTGTTCCTTTGGGGCTGAAATTAAGGCTGCCGTGGCTGTGATGTCACAGATAGAGGAAACCTGAGTCTGTCCCTGCTGTGGTGTCACAGAGAGGGGAAAACTGGGGCTGATCACTGTTGTGCAGTGACAGAGAAATTTACACAGGTGCTATGACTTGTCTGTTGCCACACAGGGAATAGAATTGGGGTTGTTCGGGCTGTGGTATCATAGAGAGTTTTAAATTGGTTCTGTCCTGATTGTGATGTCCCAGAGAGGGGAATAATGCGTCTGTCACCACTGTGGTGTCACAGACAGGCGTAATTTAGAGTTGTCACTGCAGTAATGTCACAGAGACCTTGAACTGGGTCCCTCATTGGTGTGATGTCACACACACAGAGAGGAGAATACTGAGGCTGCCGCTGCTCTGGTGTCACAGAGAGGAGTAGTTTTGGCCTGTCACTGCTGTGATGTCAGAGAGAGGGGAAAGCGTGTCTGTCACTGCTGCGGTGTTCCAAAGGGGATGAATTTGAGGCTGTCCTAAGTGTGATGTCACAGAGAGGGGAAAATTGAGGCAGCCACTACTGTGGTGTCACAGAGAGGCGTAAATTAGAGTTGTCAGCGCTGTGATGTCACAGGGAGGCGAAAATTGGGCCTCTCTCAGATGTGATGTCACAGAGAGAGGCGTAATGGATCTGTGAGTGCTGTGGTGTCACCGAGAGGCATAAATTAGAGTTGTCAGTGCAGTGATGTCACGGAGAGGAGAAACTGGGTCCCTCATTGGTGTGATGTCACAGATAGAGGAAACCTGAGTCTGCCACTGCAGTGATGTCACAGAGAGGGGAAAACTGGGGCTATCACAGCTCTGGAGTCTCAGAGAAATTATCACAGGTGCTATGACTTGTCTGTTGCCACAAAGGAGATGGAATTGGGGTTGTCATGGCTATGATATCACAGAGAGGTTTTAATCGGTTCTGTCTCTTCTGTGATGTCACGGAGAGGGGAATTATGGGTCTGTCACTGCTGTGGTGTTCCTTTGGGGCTGAAATTAAGGCTGCCATGGCTGTGATGTCACAGATAGAGGAAACCTGAGTCTGTCCCTGCTGTGGTGTCACAGAGAGGGGAAAACTGGGGCTGATCACTGTTGTGCAGTGACAGAGAAATTTACACAGGTGCTATGACTTGTCTGTTGCCACACAGGGAATGGAATTGGGGTTGTTCGGGCTGTGGTATCACAGAGAGATTTAAATTGGTTCTGTCATGACTGTGATGTCCCAGAGAGGGGAATAATGCGTCTGTCACCACTGTGGTGTCACAGAGAGGTGTAAACTGGACTTGTCATTGCAGTGATCTCACCGGGAGGAGAAAATTGAGGCTTTCACTGCTGTGGCTTATCAGAGGGGATGAATTCTGACTTGTCTTTGATATCAATGCACAGAGAGGAGAAAACTGGCACTATCACCGCTGTAAATGTTACAGATAAGTGTAAGTTGGGCTTGTTCAATCTGTGGGGTGACAGCAAGGGTGAAATTTGGCCTGTCAGTGCTGTGATGTCATAATGGGTGGAAAGTGCACCTTTGACTGCTTTGCTGTCACAGGCAGGCGTAAATTGGGGTTCCCACAGTTGTGATGTCACAGAGAGGGGAAAACTGGGGCTGATCACTGTTGTGCAGTGACAGAGAAATTTACACAGGTGCTATGACTTGTCTGTTGCCACACAGGGAATAGAATTGGGGTTGTTCAGGCTGTGGTATCATAGAGAGTTTTAAATTGGTTCTGTCATGATTGTGATGTCCCAGAGAGGGGAATAATGCGTCTGTCACCACTGTGGTGTCACAGACAGGCGTAATTTAGAGTTGTCACTGCAGTAATGTCACAGAGACCTTGAACTGGGTCCCTCATTGGTGTGATGTCACACACACAGAGAGGAGAATACTGAGGCTGCCGTTGCTCTGGTGTCACAGAGAGGAGTAGTTTTGGCCTGTCACTGCTGTGATGTCAGAGAGAGGGGAAAGCGTGTCTGTCACTGCTGCGGTGTTCCAAAGGGGATGAATTTGAGGCTGTCCTAAGTGTGATGTCACAGAGAGGGGAAAATTGAGGCAGCCACTACTGTGGTGTCACAGAGAGGCGTAAATTAGAGTTGTCAGCGCTGTGATGTCACAGGGAGGCGAAAATTGGGCCTCTCTCAGATGTGATGTCACAGAGAGAGGCGTAATGGATCTGTGAGTGCTGTGGTGTCACCGAGAGGCATAAATTAGAGTTGTCAGTGCAGTGATGTCACGGAGAGGAGAAACTGGGTCCCTCATTGGTGTGATGTCACAGATAGAGGAAACCTGAGTCTGCCACTGCAGTGATGTCACAGAGAGGGGAAAACTGGGGCTATCACAGCTGTGGAGTCTCAGAGAAATTATCACAGGTGCTATGACTTGTCTGTTGCCACAAAGGAGATGGAATTGGGGTTGTCATGGCTATGATATCACAGAGAGGTTTTAATCGGTTCTGTCTCTTCTGTGATGTCACGGAGAGGGGAATTATGGGTCTGTCACTGCTGTGGTGTTCCTTTGGGGCTGAAATTAAGGCTGCCGTGGCTGTGATGTCACAGATAGAGGAAACCTGAGTCTGTCCCTGCTGTGGTGTCACAGAGAGGGGAAAACTGGGGCTGATCACTGTTGTGCAGTGACAGAGAAATTTACACAGGTGCTATGACTTGTCTGTTGCCACACAGGGAATGGAATTGGGGTTGTTCGGGCTGTGGTATCACAGAGAGATTTAAATTGGTTCTGTCCTGATTGTGATGTCCCAGAGAGGGGAATAATGCGTCTGTCACCACTGTGGTGTCACAGACAGGCGTAATTTAGAGTTGTCACTGCAGTAATGTCACAGAGACCTTGAACTGGGTCCCTCATTGGTGTGATGTCACACACACAGAGAGGAGAATACTGAGGCTGCCGCTGCTCTGGTGTCACAGAGAGGAGTAGTTTTGGCCTGTCACTGCTGTGATGTCAGAGAGAGGGGAAAGCGTGTCTGTCACTGCTGCGGTGTTCCAAAGGGGATGAATTTGAGGCTGTCCTAAGTGTGATGTCACAGAGAGGGGAAAATTGAGGCAGCCACTACTGTGGTGTCACAGAGAGGCGTAAATTAGAGTTGTCAGCGCTGTGATGTCACAGGGAGGCGAAAATTGGGCCTCTCTCAGATGTGATGTCACAGAGAGAGGCGTAATGGATCTGTGAGTGCTGTGGTGTCACCGAGAGGCATAAATTAGAGTTGTCAGTGCAGTGATGTCACGGAGAGGAGAAACTGGGTCCCTCATTGGTGTGATGTCACAGATAGAGGAAACCTGAGTCTGCCACTGCAGTGATGTCACAGAGAGGGGAAAACTGGGGCTATCACAGCTGTGGAGTCTCAGAGAAATTATCACAGGTGCTATGACTTGTCTGTTGCCACAAAGGAGATGGAATTGGGGTTGTCATGGCTATGATATCACAGAGAGGTTTTAATCGGTTCTGTCTCTTCTGTGATGTCACGGAGAGGGGAATTCTGGGTCTGTCACTGCTGTGGTGTTCCTTTGGGGCTGAAATTAAGACTGCCGTGGCTGTGATGTCACAGATAGAGGAAACCTGAGTCTGTCCCTGCTGTGGTGTCACAGAGAGGGGAAAACTGGGGCTGATCACTGTTGTGCAGTGACAGAGAAATTTACACAGGTGCTATGACTTGTCTGTTGCCACACAGGGAATAGAATTGGGGTTGTTCGGGCTGTGGTATCATAGAGAGTTTTAAATTGGTTCTGTCCTGATTGTGATGTCCCAGAGAGGGGAATAATGCGTCTGTCACCACTGTGGTGTCACAGACAGGCGTAATTTAGAGTTGTCACTGCAGTAATGTCACAGAGACCTTGAACTGGGTCCCTCATTGGTGTGATGTCACACACAGAGAGGAGAATACTGAGGCTGCCGCTGCTCTGGTGTCACAGAGAGGAGTAGTTTTGGCCTGTCACTGCTGTGATGTCAGAGAGAGGGGAAAGCGTGTCTGTCACTGCTGCGGTGTTCCAAAGGGGATGAATTTGAGGCTGTCCTAAGTGTGATGTCACAGAGAGGGGAAAATTGAGGCAGCCACTACTGTGGTGTCACAGAGAGGCGTAAATTAGAGTTGTCAGCGCTGTGATGTCACAGGGAGGCGAAAATTGGGCCTCTCTCAGATGTGATGTCACAGAGAGAGGCGTAATGGATCTGTGAGTGCTGTGGTGTCACCGAGAGGCATAAATTAGAGTTGTCAGTGCAGTGATGTCACGGAGAGGAGAAACTGGGTCCCTCATTGGTGTGATGTCACAGATAGAGGAAACCTGAGTCTGCCACTGCAGTGATGTCACAGAGAGGGGAAAACTGGGGCTATCACAGCTGTGGAGTCTCAGAGAAATTATCACAGGTGCTATGACTTGTCTGTTGCCACAAAGGAGATGGAATTGGGGTTGTCATGGCTATGATATCACAGAGAGGTTTTAATCGGTTCTGTCTCTTCTGTGATGTCACGGAGAGGGGAATTATGGGTCTGTCACTGCTGTGGTGTTCCTTTGGGGCTGAAATTAAGGCTGCCGTGGCTGTGATGTCACAGATAGAGGAAACCTGAGTCTGTCCCTGCTGTGGTGTCACAGAGAGGGGAAAACTGGGGCTGATCACTGTTGTGCAGTGACAGAGAAATTTACACAGGTGCTATGACTTGTCTGTTGCCACACAGGGAATGGAATTGGGGTTGTTCGGGCTGTGGTATCACAGAGAGATTTAAATTGGTTCTGTCATGACTGTGATGTCCCAGAGAGGGGAATAATGCGTCTGTCACCACTGTGGTGTCACAGAGAGGTGTAAACTGGACTTGTCATTGCAGTGATCTCACCGGGAGGAGAAAATTGAGGCTTTCACTGCTGTGGCTTATCAGAGGGGATGAATTCTGACTTGTCTTTGATATCAATGCACAGAGAGGAGAAAACTGGCACTATCACCGCTGTAAATGTTACAGATAAGTGTAAGTTGGGCTTGTTCAATCTGTGGGGTGACAGCAAGGGTGAAATTTGGCCTGTCAGTGCTGTGATGTCATAATGGGTGGAAAGTGCACCTTTGACTGCTGTGCTGTCACAGGCAGGCGTAAATTGGGATTCCCACAGTTGTGATGTCACAGAGAGGGGAAAACTGGGGCTATCACAGCTGTGGAGTCTCAGAGAAAGTAACACAGGTGTTATGACTTGTCTGTTGCCACAAAGGAGATGGAATTGGGGTTGTCATGCCTATGGTATGTCAGAGAGGTTTTAATTGGTTCTGTCTGTTCTGTGATGTCACAGAGCGGGGAATAATGGGTCTGTCAGTGCTGTGGTGTTCCATCAGAGCTGAAATTAAGGCTGCCGTGGCTGTGATGTCACGATAGAGGAAACCTGAGTCTGTCCCTGCTGTGGTGTCACAGAGAGGGGAAAACTGGGGCTGATCACTGTTGTGCAGTGACAGAGAAATTTACACAGGTGCTATGACTTGTCTGTTGCCACACAGGGAATAGAATTGGGGTTGTTCGGGCTGTGGTATCATAGAGAGTTTTAAATTGGTTCTGTCATGATTGTGATGTCCCAGAGAGGGGAATAATGCGTCTGTCACCACTGTGGTGTCACAGACAGGCGTAATTTAGAGTTGTCACTGCAGTAATGTCACAGAGACTTTGAACTGGGTCCCTCATTGGTGTGATGTCACACACACAGAGAGGAGAATACTGAGGCTGCCGCTGCTCTGGTGTCACAGAGAGGAGTAGTTTTGGCCTGTCACTGCTGTGATGTCAGAGAGAGGGGAAAGCGGGTCTGTCACTGCTGCGGTGTTCCAAAGGGGATGAATTTGAGGCTGTCCTAAGTGTGATGTCACAGAGAGGGGAAAATTGAGGCAGCCACTACTGTGGTGTCACAGAGAGGCGTAAATTAGAGTTGTCAGCGCTGTGATGTCACAGGGAGGCGAAAATTGGGCCTCTCTCAGATGTGATGTCACAGAGAGAGGCGTAATGGATCTGTGAGTGCTGTGGTGTCACCGAGAGGCATAAATTAGAGTTGTCAGTGCAGTGATGTCACGGAGAGGAGAAACTGGGTCCCTCATTGGTGTGATGTCACAGATAGAGGAAACCTGAGTCTGCCACTGCAGTGATGTCACAGAGAGGGGAAAACTGGGGCTATCACAGCTGTGGAGTCTCAGAGAAATTATCACAGGTGCTATGACTTGTCTGTTGCCACAAAGGAGATGGAATTGGGGTTGTCATGGCTATGATATCACAGAGAGGTTTTAATCGGTTCTGTCTCTTCTGTGATGTCACGGAGAGGGGAATTATGGGTCTGTCACTGCTGTGGTGTTCCTTTGGGGCTGAAATTAAGGCTGCCGTGGCTGTGATGTCACAGATAGAGGAAACCTGAGTCTGTCCCTGCTGTGGTGTCACAGAGAGGGGAAAACTGGGGCTGATCACTGTTGTGCAGTGACAGAGAAATTTACACAGGTGCTATGACTTGTCTGTTGCCACACAGGGAATGGAATTGGGGTTGTTCGGGCTGTGGTATCACAGAGAGATTTAAATTGGTTCTGTCATGACTGTGATGTCCCAGAGAGGGGAATAATGCGTCTGTCACCACTGTGGTGTCACAGAGAGGTGTAAACTGGACTTGTCATTGCAGTGATCTCACCGGGAGGAGAAAATTGAGGCTTTCACTGCTGTGGCTTATCAGAGGGGATGAATTCTGACTTGTCTTTGATATCAATGCACAGAGAGGAGAAAACTGGCACTATCACCGCTGTAAATGTTACAGATAAGTGTAAGTTGGGCTTGTTCAATCTGTGGGGTGACAGCAAGGGTGAAATTTGGCCTGTCAGTGCTGTGATGTCATAATGGGTGGAAAGTGCACCTTTGACTGCTGTGCTGTCACAGGCAGGCGTAAATTGGGGTTCCCACAGTTGTGATGTCACAGAGAGGGGAAAACTGGGGCTATCACAGCTGTGGAGTCTCAGAGAAAGTAACACAGGTGTTATGACTTGTCTGTTGCCACAAAGGAGATGGAATTGGGGTTGTCATGCCTATGGTATGTCAGAGAGGTTTTAATTGGTTCTGTCTGTTCTGTGATGTCACAGAGCGGGGAATAATGGGTCTGTCAGTGCTGTGGTGTTCCATCAGAGCTGAAATTA
This sequence comes from Cyanistes caeruleus, assembly GCF_971803275.1. NCBI lineage: Eukaryota > Metazoa > Chordata > Aves > Passeriformes > Paridae > Cyanistes > Cyanistes caeruleus. Next base: position 228,959 of record NW_028255899.1, read on the forward strand.
AGGCTGCCGTGGCTGTGATGTCACAGATAGAGGAAACCTGAGTCTGTCCCTGCTGTGGTGTCACAGAGAGGGGAAAACTGGGGCTGATCACTGTTGTGCAGTGACAGAGAAATTTACACAGGTGCTATGACTTGTCTGTTGCCACACAGGGAATAGAATTGGGGTTGTTCGGGCTGTGGTATCATAGAGAGTTTTAAATTGGTTCTGTCATGATTGTGATGTCCCAGAGAGGGGAATAATGCGTCTGTCACCACTGTGGTGTCACAGACAGGCGTAATTTAGAGTTGTCACTGCAGTAATGTCACAGAGACCTTGAACTGGGTCCCTCATTGGTGTGATGTCACACACAGAGAGGAGAATACTGAGGCTGCCGCTGCTCTGGTGTCACAGAGAGGAGTAGTTTTGGCCTGTCACTGCTGTGATGTCAGAGAGAGGGGAAAGCGTGTCTGTCACTGCTGCGGTGTTCCAAAGGGGATGAATTTGAGGCTGTCCTAAGTGTGATGTCACAGAGAGGGGAAAATTGAGGCAGCCACTACTGTGGTGTCACAGAGAGGCGTAAATTAGAGTTGTCAGCGCTGTGATGTCACAGGGAGGCGAAAATTGGGCCTCTCTCAGATGTGATGTCACAGAGAGAGGCGTAATGGATCTGTGAGTGCTGTGGTGTCACCGAGAGGCATAAATTAGAGTTGTCAGTGCAGTGATGTCACGGAGAGGAGAAACTGGGTCCCTCATTGGTGTGATGTCACAGATAGAGGAAACCTGAGTCTGCCACTGCAGTGATGTCACAGAGAGGGGAAAACTGGGGCTATCACAGCTGTGGAGTCTCAGAGAAATTATCACAGGTGCTATGACTTGTCTGTTGCCACAAAGGAGATGGAATTGGGGTTGTCATGCCTATGATATCACAGAGAGGTTTTAATCGGTTCTGTCTCTTCTGTGATGTCACGGAGAGGGGAATTATGGGTCTGTCACTGCTGTGGTGTTCCTTTGGGGCTGAAATTAAGGCTGCCGTGGCTGTGATGTCACAGATAGAGGAAACCTGAGTCTGTCCCTGCTGTGGTGTCACAGAGAGGGGAAAACTGGGGCTGATCACTGTTGTGCAGTGACAGAGAAATTTACACAGGTGCTATGACTTGTCTGTTGCCACACAGGGAATGGAATTGGGGTTGTTCGGGCTGTGGTATCACAGAGAGATTTAAATTGGTTCTGTCATGATTGTGATGTCCCAGAGAGGGGAATAATGCGTCTGTCACCACTGTGGTGTCACAGACAGGCGTAATTTAGAGCTGTCACTGCAGTAATGTCACAGAGACCTTGAACTGGGTCCCTCATTGGTGTGATGTCACACACACAGAGAGGAGAATACTGAGGCTGCCGCTGCTCTGGTGTCACAGAGAGGAGTAGTTTTGGCCTGTCACTGCTGTGATGTCAGAGAGAGGGGAAAGCGTGTCTGTCACTGCTGCGGTGTTCCAAAGGGGATGAATTTGAGGCTGTCCTAAGTGTGATGTCACAGAGAGGGGAAAATTGAGGCAGCCACTACTGTGGTGTCACAGAGAGGCGTAAATTAGAGTTGTCAGCGCTGTGATGTCACAGGGAGGCGAAAATTGGGCCTCTCTCAGATGTGATGTCACAGAGAGAGGCGTAATGGATCTGTGAGTGCTGTGGTGTCACCGAGAGGCATAAATTAGAGTTGTCAGTGCAGTGATGTCACGGAGAGGAGAAACTGGGTCCCTCATTGGTGTGATGTCACAGATAGAGGAAACCTGAGTCTGCCACTGCAGTGATGTCACAGAGAGGCGAAATCTGGGGCTATCACAGCTGTGGAGTCTCAGAGAAATTATCACAGGTGCTATGACTTGTCTGTTGCCACAAAGGAGATGGAATTGGGGTTGTCATGGCTATGATATCACAGAGAGGTTTTAATCGGTTCTGTCTCTTCTGTGATGTCACGGAGAGGGGAATTATGGGTCTGTCACTGCTGTGGTGTTCCTTTGGGGCTGAAATTAAGGCTGCCGTGGCTGTGATGTCACAGATAGAGGAAACCTGAGTCTGTCCCTGCTGTGGTGTCACAGAGAGGGGAAAACTGGGGCTGATCACTGTTGTGCAGTGACAGAGAAATTTACACAGGTGCTATGACTTGTCTGTTGCCACACAGGGAATGGAATTGGGGTTGTTCGGGCTGTGGTATCACAGAGAGATTTAAATTGGTTCTGTCATGACTGTGATGTCCCAGAGAGGGGAATAATGCGTCTGTCACCACTGTGGTGTCACAGAGAGGTGTAAACTGGACTTGTCATTGCAGTGATCTCACCGGGAGGAGAAAATTGAGGCTTTCACTGCTGTGGCTTATCAGAGGGGATGAATTCTGACTTGTCTTTGATATCAATGCACAGAGAGGAGAAAACTGGCACTATCACCGCTGTAAATGTTACAGATAAGTGTAAGTTGGGCTTGTTCAATCTGTGGGGTGACAGCAAGGGTGAAATTTGGCCTGTCAGTGCTGTGATGTCATAATGGGTGGAAAGTGCACCTTTGACTGCTGTGCTGTCACAGGCAGGCGTAAATTGGGGTTCCCACAGTTGTGATGTCACAGAGAGGGGAAAACTGGGGCTATCACAGCTGTGGAGTCTCAGAGAAAGTAACACAGGTGTTATGACTTGTCTGTTGCCACAAAGGAGATGGAATTGGGGTTGTCATGCCTATGGTATGTCAGAGAGGTTTTAATTGGTTCTGTCTGTTCTGTGATGTCACAGAGCGGGGAATAATGGGTCTGTCAGTGCTGTGGTGTTCCATCAGAGCTGAAATTAAGGCTGTCGTGGCTGTGATGTCACAGATAGAGGAAACCTGAGTCTGTCCCTGCTGTGGTGTCACAGAGAGGGGAAAACTGGGGCTGATCACTGTTGTGCAGTGACAGAGAAATTTACACAGGTGCTATGACTTGTCTGTTGCCACACAGGGAATAGAATTGGGGTTGTTCGGGCTGTGGTATCATAGAGAGTTTTAAATTGGTTCTGTCATGATTGTGATGTCCCAGAGAGGGGAATAATGCGTCTGTCACCACTGTGGTGTCACAGACAGGCGTAATTTAGAGTTGTCACTGCAGTAATGTCACAGAGACTTTGAACTGGGTCCCTCATTGGTGTGATGTCACACACACAGAGAGGAGAATACTGAGGCTGCCGCTGCTCTGGTGTCACAGAGAGGAGTAGTTTTGGCCTGTCACTGCTGTGATGTCAGAGAGAGGGGAAAGCGTGTCTGTCACTGCTGCGGTGTTCCAAAGGGGATGAATTTGAGGCTGTCCTAAGTGTGATGTCACAGAGAGGGGAAAATTGAGGCAGCCACTACTGTGGTGTCACAGAGAGGCGTAAATTAGAGTTGTCAGCGCTGTGATGTCACAGGGAGGCGAAAATTGGGCCTCTCTCAGATGTGATGTCACAGAGAGAGGCGTAATGGATCTGTGAGTGCTGTGGTGTCACCGAGAGGCATAAATTAGAGTTGTCAGTGCAGTGATGTCACGGAGAGGAGAAACTGGGTCCCTCATTGGTGTGATGTCACAGATAGAGGAAACCTGAGTCTGCCACTGCAGTGATGTCACAGAGAGGGGAAAACTGGGGCTATCACAGCTCTGGAGTCTCAGAGAAATTATCACAGGTGCTATGACTTGTCTGTTGCCACAAAGGAGATGGAATTGGGGTTGTCATGGCTATGATATCACAGAGAGGTTTTAATCGGTTCTGTCTCTTCTGTGATGTCACGGAGAGGGGAATTATGGGTCTGTCACTGCTGTGGTGTTCCTTTGGGGCTGAAATTAAGGCTGCCGTGGCTGTGATGTCACAGATAGAGGAAACCTGAGTCTGTCCCTGCTGTGGTGTCACAGAGAGGGGAAAACTGGGGCTGATCACTGTTGTGCAGTGACAGAGAAATTTACACAGGTGCTATGACTTGTCTGTTGCCACACAGGGAATGGAATTGGGGTTGTTCGGGCTGTGGTATCACAGAGAGATTTAAATTGGTTCTGTCATGACTGTGATGTCCCAGAGAGGGGAATAATGCGTCTGTCACCACTGTGGTGTCACAGAGAGGTGTAAACTGGACTTGTCATTGCAGTGATCTCACCGGGAGGAGAAAATTGAGGCTTTCACTGCTGTGGCTTATCAGAGGGGATGAATTCTGACTTGTCTTTGATATCAATGCACAGAGAGGAGAAAACTGGCACTATCACCGCTGTAAATGTTACAGATAAGTGTAAGTTGGGCTTGTTCAATCTGTGGGGTGACAGCAAGGGTGAAATTTGGCCTGTCAGTGCTGTGATGTCATAATGGGTGGAAAGTGCACCTTTGACTGCTGTGCTGTCACAGGCAGGCGTAAATTGGGGTTCCCACAGTTGTGATGTCACAGAGAGGGGAAAACTGGGGCTATCACAGCTGTGGAGTCTCAGAGAAAGTAACACAGGTGTTATGACTTGTCTGTTGCCACAAAGGAGATGGAATTGGGGTTGTCATGCCTATGGTATGTCAGAGAGGTTTTAATTGGTTCTGTCTGTTCTGTGATGTCACAGAGCGGGGAATAATGGGTCTGTCAGTGCTGTGGTGTTCCATCAGAGCTGAAATTAAGGCTGTCGTGGCTGTGATGTCACAGATAGAGGAAACCTGAGTCTGTCCCTGCTGTGGTGTCACAGAGAGGGGAAAACTGGGGCTGATCACTGTTGTGCAGTGACAGAGAAATTTACACAGGTGCTATGACTTGTCTGTTGCCACACAGGGAATAGAATTGGGGTTGTTCGGGCTGTGGTATCATAGAGAGTTTTAAATTGGTTCTGTCATGATTGTGATGTCCCAGAGAGGGGAATAATGCGTCTGTCACCACTGTGGTGTCACAGACAGGCGTAATTTAGAGTTGTCACTGCAGTAATGTCACAGAGACTTTGAACTGGGTCCCTCATTGGTGTGATGTCACACACACAGAGAGGAGAATACTGAGGCTGCCGCTGCTCTGGTGTCACAGAGAGGAGTAGTTTTGGCCTGTCACTGCTGTGATGTCAGAGAGAGGGGAAAGCGTGTCTGTCACTGCTGCGGTGTTCCAAAGGGGATGAATTTGAGGCTGTCCTAAGTGTGATGTCACAGAGAGGGGAAAATTGAGGCAGCCACTACTGTGGTGTCACAGAGAGGCGTAAATTAGAGTTGTCAGCGCTGTGATGTCACAGGGAGGCGAAAATTGGGCCTCTCTCAGATGTGATGTCACAGAGAGAGGCGTAATGGATCTGTGAGTGCTGTGGTGTCACCGAGAGGCATAAATTAGAGTTGTCAGTGCAGTGATGTCACGGAGAGGAGAAACTGGGTCCCTCATTGGTGTGATGTCACAGATAGAGGAAACCTGAGTCTGCCACTGCAGTGATGTCACAGAGAGGGGAAAACTGGGGCTATCACAGCTCTGGAGTCTCAGAGAAATTATCACAGGTGCTATGACTTGTCTGTTGCCACAAAGGAGATGGAATTGGGGTTGTCATGGCTATGATATCACAGAGAGGTTTTAATCGGTTCTGTCTCTTCTGTGATGTCACGGAGAGGGGAATTATGGGTCTGTCACTGCTGTGGTGTTCCTTTGGGGCTGAAATTAAGGCTGCCGTGGCTGTGATGTCACAGATAGAGGAAACCTGAGTCTGTCCCTGCTGTGGTGTCACAGAGAGGGGAAAACTGGGGCTGATCACTGTTGTGCAGTGACAGAGAAATTTACACAGGTGCTATGACTTGTCTGTTGCCACACAGGGAATGGAATTGGGGTTGTTCGGGCTGTGGTATCACAGAGAGATTTAAATTGGTTCTGTCATGACTGTGATGTCCCAGAGAGGGGAATAATGCGTCTGTCACCACTGTGGTGTCACAGAGAGGTGTAAACTGGACTTGTCATTGCAGTGATCTCACCGGGAGGAGAAAATTGAGGCTTTCACTGCTGTGGCTTATCAGAGGGGATGAATTCTGACTTGTCTTTGATATCAATGCACAGAGAGGAGAAAACTGGCACTATCACCGCTGTAAATGTTACAGATAAGTGTAAGTTGGGCTTGTTCAATCTGTGGGGTGACAGCAAGGGTGAAATTTGGCCTGTCAGTGCTGTGATGTCATAATGGGTGGAAAGTGCACCTTTGACTGCTGTGCTGTCACAGGCAGGCGTAAATTGGGGTTCCCACAGTTGTGATGTCACAGAGAGGGGAAAACTGGGGCTATCACAGCTGTGGAGTCTCAGAGAAAGTAACACAGGTGTTATGACTTGTCTGTTGCCACAAAGGAGATGGAATTGGGGTTGTCATGCCTATGGTATGTCAGAGAGGTTTTAATTGGTTCTGTCTGTTCTGTGATGTCACAGAGCGGGGAATAATGGGTCTGTCAGTGCTGTGGTGTTCCATCAGAGCTGAAATTAAGGCTGCCGTGGCTGTGATGTCACAGATAGAGGAAACCTGAGTCTGTCCCTGCTGTGGTGTCACAGAGAGGGGAAAACTGGGGCTGATCACTGTTGTGCAGTGACAGAGAAATTTACACAGGTGCTATGACTTGTCTGTTGCCACACAGGGAATAGAATTGGGGTTGTTCGGGCTGTGGTATCATAGAGAGTTTTAAATTGGTTCTGTCATGATTGTGATGTCCCAGAGAGGGGAATAATGCGTCTGTCACCACTGTGGTGTCACAGACAGGCGTAATTTAGAGCTGTCACTGCAGTAATGTCACAGAGACCTTGAACTGGGTCCCTCATTGGTGTGATGTCACACACACAGAGAGGAGAATACTGAGGCTGCCGCTGCTCTGGTGTCACAGAGAGGAGTAGTTTTGGGCTGTCACTGCTGTGATGTCAGAGAGAGGGGAAAGCGTGTCTGTCACTGCTGCGGTGTTCCAAAGGGGATGAATTTGAGGCTGTCCTAAGTGTGATGTCACAGAGAGGGGAAAATTGAGGCAGCCACTACTGTGGTGTCACAGAGAGGCGTAAATTAGAGTTGTCAGCGCTGTGATGTCACAGGGAGGCGAAAATTGGGCCTCTCTCAGATGTGATGTCACAGAGAGAGGCGTAATGGATCTGTGAGTGCTGTGGTGTCACCGAGAGGCATAAATTAGAGTTGTCAGTGCAGTGATGTCACGGAGAGGAGAAACTGGGTCCCTCATTGGTGTGATGTCACAGATAGAGGAAACCTGAGTCTGCCACTGCAGTGATGTCACAGAGAGGGGAAAACTGGGGCTATCACAGCTGTGGAGTCTCAGAGAAATTATCACAGGTGCTATGACTTGTCTGTTGCCACAAAGGAGATGGAATTGGGGTTGTCATGGCTATGATATCACAGAGAGGTTTTAATCGGTTCTGTCTCTTCTGTGATGTCACGGAGAGGGGAATTATGGGTCTGTCACTGCTGTGGTGTTCCTTTGGGGCTGAAATTAAGGCTGCCGTGGCTGTGATGTCACAGATAGAGGAAACCTGAGTCTGTCCCTGCTGTGGTGTCACAGAGAGGGGAAAACTGGGGCTGATCACTGTTGTGCAGTGACAGAGAAATTTACACAGGTGCTATGACTTTTCTGTTGCCACACAGGGAATGGAATTGGGGTTGTTCGGGCTGTGGTATCACAGAGAGATTTAAATTGGTTCTGTCATGACTGTGATGTCCCAGAGAGGGGAATAATGCGTCTGTCACCACTGTGGTGTCACAGACAGGCGTAATTTAGAGTTGTCACTGCAGTAATGTCACAGAGACCTTGAACTGGGTCCCTCATTGGTGTGATGTCACACACACACAGAGGAGAATACTGAGGCTGCCGCTGCTCTGGTGTCACAGAGAGGAGTAGTTTTGGCCTGTCACTGCTGTGATGTCAGAGAGAGGGGAAAGCGTGTCTGTCACTGCTGCGGTGTTCCAAAGGGGATGAATTTGAGGCTGTCCTAAGTGTGATGTCACAGAGAGGGGAAAATTGAGGCAGCCACTACTGTGGTGTCACAGAGAGGCGTAAATTAGAGTTGTCAGCGCTGTGATGTCACAGGTAGGCGAAAATTGGGCCTCTCTCAGATGTGATGTCACAGAGAGAGGCGTAATGGATCTGTGAGTGCTGTGGTGTCACCGAGAGGCATAAATTAGAGTTGTCAGTGCAGTGATGTCACGGAGAGGAGAAACTGGGTCCCTCATTGGTGTGATGTCACAGATAGAGGAAACCTGAGTCTGCCACTGCAGTGATGTCACAGAGAGGGGAAAACTGGGGCTATCACAGCTGTGGAGTCTCAGAGAAATTATCACAGGTGCTATGACTTGTCTGTTGCCACAAAGGAGATGGAATTGGGGTTGTCATGCCTATGGTATGTCAGAGAGGTTTTAATTGGTTCTGTCTGTTCTGTGATGTCACAGAGCGGGGAATAATGGGTCTGTCAGTGCTGTGGTGTTCCATCAGAGCTGAAATTAAGGCTGCCGTGGCTGTGATGTCACAGATAGAGGAAACCTGAGTCTGTCCCTGCTGTGGTGTCACAGAGAGGGGAAAACTGGGGCTGATCACTGTTGTGCAGTGACAGAGAAATTTACACAGGTGCTATGACTTGTCTGTTGCCACACAGGGAATAGAATTGGGGTTGTTCGGGCTGTGGTATCATAGAGAGTTTTAAATTGGTTCTGTCATGATTGTGATGTCCCAGAGAGGGGAATAATGCGTCTGTCACCACTGTGGTGTCACAGACAGGCGTAATTTAGAGCTGTCACTGCAGTAATGTCACAGAGACCTTGAACTGGGTCCCTCATTGGTGTGATGTCACACACACAGAGAGGAGAATACTGAGGCTGCCGCTGCTCTGGTGTCACAGAGAGGAGTAGTTTTGGGCTGTCACTGCTGTGATGTCAGAGAGAGGGGAAAGCGTGTCTGTCACTGCTGCGGTGTTCCAAAGGGGATGAATTTGAGGCTGTCCTAAGTGTGATGTCACAGAGAGGGGAAAATTGAGGCAGCCACTACTGTGGTGTCACAGAGAGGCGTAAATTAGAGTTGTCAGCGCTGTGATGTCACAGGGAGGCGAAAATTGGGCCTCTCTCAGATGTGATGTCACAGAGAGAGGCGTAATGGATCTGTGAGTGCTGTGGTGTCACCGAGAGGCATAAATTACAGTTGTCAGTGCAGTGATGTCACGGAGAGGAGAAACTGGGTCCCTCATTGGTGTGATGTCACAGATAGAGGAAACCTGAGTCTGCCACTGCAGTGATGTCACAGAGAGGGGAAAACTGGGGCTATCACAGCTGTGGAGTCTCAGAGAAATTATCACAGGTGCTATGACTTGTCTGTTGCCACAAAGGAGATGGAATTGGGGTTGTCATGGCTATGATATCACAGAGAGGTTTTAATCGGTTCTGTCTCTTCTGTGATGTCACGGAGAGGGGAATTATGGGTCTGTCACTGCTGTGGTGTTCCTTTGGGGCTGAAATTAAGGCTGCCGTGGCTGTGATGTCACAGATAGAGGAAACCTGAGTCTGTCCCTGCTGTGGTGTCACAGAGAGGGGAAAACTGGGGCTGATCACTGTTGTGCAGTGACAGAGAAATTTACACAGGTGCTATGACTTGTCTGTTGCCACACAGGAAATAGAATTGGGGTTGTTCGGGCTGTGGTATCACAGAGAGATTTAAATTGGTTCTGTCATGACTGTGATGTCCCAGAGAGGGGAATAATGCGTCTGTCACCACTGTGGTGTCACAGAGAGGTGTAAACTGGACTTGTCATTGCAGTGATCTCACCGGGAGGAGAAAATTGAGGCTTTCACTGCTGTGGCTTATCAGAGGGGATGAATTCTGACTTGTCTTTGATATCAATGCACAGAGAGGAGAAAACTGGCACTATCACCGCTGTAAATGTTACAGATAAGTGTAAGTTGGGCTTGTTCAATCTGTGGGGTGACAGCAAGGGTGAAATTTGGCCTGTCAGTGCTGTGATGTCATAATGGGTGGAAAGTGCACCTTTGACTGCTGTGCTGTCACAGGCAGGCGTAAATTGGGGTTCCCACAGTTGTGATGTCACAGAGAGGGGAAAACTGGGGCTATCACAGCTGTGGAGTCTCAGAGAAAGTAACACAGGTGTTATGACTTGTCTGTTGCCACAAAGGAGATGGAATTGGGGTTGTCATGCCTATGGTATGTCAGAGAGGTTTTAATTGGTTCTGTCTGTTCTGTGATGTCACAGAGCGGGGAATAATGGGTCTGTCAGTGCTGTGGTGTTCCATCAGAGCTGAAATTAAGGCTGCCGTGGCTGTGATGTCACAGATAGAGGAAACCTGAGTCTGTCCCTGCTGTGGTGTCACAGAGAGGGGAAAACTGGGGCTGATCACTGTTGTGCAGTGACAGAGAAATTTACACAGGTGCTATGACTTGTCTGTTGCCACACAGGGAATAGAATTGGGGTTGTTCGGGCTGTGGTATCATAGAGAGTTTTAAATTGGTTCTGTCATGATTGTGATGTCCCAGAGAGGGGAATAATGCGTCTGTCACCACTGTGGTGTCACAGACAGGCGTAATTTAGAGTTGTCACTGCAGTAATGTCACAGAGACCTTGAACTGGGTCCCTCATTGGTGTGATGTCACACACACAGAGAGGAGAATACTGAGGCTGCCGCTGCTCTGGTGTCACAGAGAGGAGTAGTTTTGGGCTGTCACTGCTGTGATGTCAGAGAGAGGGGAAAGCGTGTCTGTCACTGCTGCGGTGTTCCAAAGGGGATGAATTTGAGGCTGTCCTAAGTGTGATGTCACAGAGAGGGGAAAATTGAGGCAGCCACTACTGTGGTGTCACAGAGAGGCGTAAATTAGAGTTGTCAGCGCTGTGATGTCACAGGGAGGCGAAAATTGGGCCTCTCTCAGATGTGATGTCACAGAGAGAGGCGTAATGGATCTGTGAGTGCTGTGGTGTCACCGAGAGGCATAAATTAGAGTTGTCAGTGCAGTGATGTCACGGAGAGGAGAAACTGGGTCCCTCATTGGTGTGATGTCACAGATAGAGGAAACCTGAGTCTGCCACTGCAGTGATGTCACAGAGAGGGGAAAACTGGGGCTATCACAGCTGTGGAGTCTCAGAGAAATTATCACAGGTGCTATGACTTGTCTGTTGCCACAAAGGAGATGGAATTGGGGCTGTCATGGCTATGATATCACAGAGAGGTTTTAATCGGTTCTGTCTCTTCTGTGATGTCACGGAGAGGGGAATTATGGGTCTGTCACTGCTGTGGTGTTCCTTTGGGGCTGAAATTAAGGCTGCCGTGGCTGTGATGTCACAGATAGAGGAAACCTGAGTCTGTCCCTGCTGTGGTGTCACAGAGAGGGGAAAACTGGGGCTGATCACTGTTGTGCAGTGACAGAGAAATTTACACAGGTGCTATGACTTGTCTGTTGCCACACAGGGAATGGAATTGGGGTTGTTCGGGCTGTGGTATCACAGAGAGATTTAAATTGGTTCTGTCATGACTGTGATGTCCCAGAGAGGGGAATAATGCGTCTGTCACCACTGTGGTGTCACAGACAGGCGTAATTTAGAGTTGTCACTGCAGTAATGTCACAGAGACCTTGAACTGGGTCCCTCATTGGTGTGATGTCACACACACACAGAGGAGAATACTGAGGCTGCCGCTGCTCTGGTGTCACAGAGAGGAGTAGTTTTGGCCTGTCACTGCTGTGATGTCAGAGAGAGGGGAAAGCGTGTCTGTCACTGCTGCGGTGTTCCAAAGGGGATGAATTTGAGGCTGTCCTAAGTGTGATGTCACAGAGAGGGGAAAATTGAGGCAGCCACTACTGTGGTGTCACAGAGAGGCGTAAATTAGAGTTGTCAGCGCTGTGATGTCACAGGGAGGCGAAAATTGGGCCTCTCTCAGATGTGATGTCACAGAGAGAGGCGTAATGGATCTGTGAGTGCTGTGGTGTCACCGAGAGGCATAAATTAGAGTTGTCAGTGCAGTGATGTCACGGAGAGGAGAAACTGGGTCCCTCATTGGTGTGATGTCACAGATAGAGGAAACCTGAGTCTGCCACTGCAGTGATGTCACAGAGAGGGGAAAACTGGGGCTATCACAGCTGTGGAGTCTCAGAGAAATTATCACAGGTGCTATGACTTGTCTGTTGCCACAAAGGAGATGGAATTGGGGTTGTCATGGCTATGATATCACAGAGAGGTTTTAATCGGTTCTGTCTCTTCTGTGATGTCACGGAGAGGGGAATTCTGGGTCTGTCACTGCTGTGGTGTTCCTTTGGGGCTGAAATTAAGGCTGCCGTGGCTGTGATGTCACAGATAGAGGAAACCTGAGTCTGTCCCTGCTGTGGTGTCACAGAGAGGGGAAAACTGGGGCTGATCACTGTTGTGCAGTGACAGAGAAATTTACACAGGTGCTATGACTTGTCTGTTGCCACACAGGGAATAGAATTGGGGTTGTTCGGGCTGTGGTATCATAGAGAGTTTTAAATTGGTTCTGTCCTGATTGTGATGTCCCAGAGAGGGGAATAATGCGTCTGTCACCACTGTGGTGTCACAGACAGGCGTAATTTAGAGTTGTCACTGCAGTAATGTCACAGAGACCTTGAACTGGGTCCCTCATTGGTGTGATGTCACACACACAGAGAGGAGAATACTGAGGCTGCCGCTGCTCTGGTGTCACAGAGAGGAGTAGTTTTGGCCTGTCACTGCTGTGATGTCAGAGAGAGGGGAAAGCGTGTCTGTCACTGCTGCGGTGTTCCAAAGGGGATGAATTTGAGGCTGTCCTAAGTGTGATGTCACAGAGAGGGGAAAATTGAGGCAGCCACTACTGTGGTGTCACAGAGAGGCGTAAATTAGAGTTGTCAGCGCTGTGATGTCACAGGGAGGCGAAAATTGGGCCTCTCTCAGATGTGATGTCACAGAGAGAGGCGTAATGGATCTGTGAGTGCTGTGGTGTCACCGAGAGGCATAAATTAGAGTTGTCAGTGCAGTGATGTCACGGAGAGGAGAAACTGGGTCCCTCATTGGTGTGATGTCACAGATAGAGGAAACCTGAGTCTGCCACTGCAGTGATGTCACAGAGAGGGGAAAACTGGGGCTATCACAGCTGTGGAGTCTCAGAGAAATTATCACAGGTGCTATGACTTGTCTGTTGCCACAAAGGAGATGGAATTGGGGTTGTCATGGCTATGATATCACAGAGAGGTTTTAATCGGTTCTGTCTCTTCTGTGATGTCACGGAGAGGGGAATTCTGGGTCTGTCACTGCTGTGGTGTTCCTTTGGGGCTGAAATTAAGGCTGCCGTGGCTGTGATGTCACAGATAGAGGAAACCTGAGTCTGTCCCTGCTGTGGTGTCACAGAGAGGGGAAAACTGGGGCTGATCACTGTTGTGCAGTGACAGAGAAATTTACACAGGTGCTATGACTTGTCTGTTGCCACACAGGGAATAGAATTGGGGTTGTTCGGGCTGTGGTATCATAGAGAGTTTTAAATTGGTTCTGTCATGATTGTGATGTCCCAGAGAGGGGAATAATGCGTCTGTCACCACTGTGGTGTCACAGACAGGCGTAATTTAGAGTTGTCACTGCAGTAATGTCACAGAGAGCTTGAACTGGGTCCCTCATTGGTGTGATGTCACACACAGAGAGGAGAATACTGAGGCTGCCGCTGCTCTGGTGTCACAGAGAGGAGTAGTTTTGGCCTGTCACTGCTGTGATGTCAGAGAGAGGGGAAAGCGTGTCTGTCACTGCTGCGGTGTTCCAAAGGGGATGAATTTGAGGCTGTCCTAAGTGTGATGTCACAGAGAGGGGAAAATTGAGGCAGCCACTACTGTGGTGTCACAGAGAGGCGTAAATTAGAGTTGTCAGCGCTGTGATGTCACAGGGAGGCGAAAATTGGGCCTCTCTCAGATGTGATGTCACAGAGAGAGGCGTAATGGATCTGTGAGTGCTGTGGTGTCACCGAGAGGCATAAATTAGAGTTGTCAGTGCAGTGATGTCACGGAGAGGAGAAACTGGGTCCCTCATTGGTGTGATGTCACAGATAGAGGAAACCTGAGTCTGCCACTGCAGTGATGTCACAGAGAGGGGAAAACTGGGGCTATCACAGCTGTGGAGTCTCAGAGAAATTATCACAGGTGCTATGACTTGTCTGTTGCCACAAAGGAGATGGAATTGGGGTTGTCATGGCTATGATATCACAGAGAGGTTTTAATCGGTTCTGTCTCTTCTGTGATGTCACGGAGAGGGGAATTATGGGTCTGTCACTGCTGTGGTGTTCCTTTGGGGCTGAAATTAAGGCTGCCGTGGCTGTGATGTCACAGATAGAGGAAACCTGAGTCTGTCCCTGCTGTGGTGTCACAGAGAGGGGAAAACTGGGGCTGATCACTGTTGTGCAGTGACAGAGAAATTTACACAGGTGCTATGACTTTTCTGTTGCCACACAGGGAATGGAATTGGGGTTGTTCGGGCTGTGGTATCACAGAGAGATTTAAATTGGTTCTGTCATGACTGTGATGTCCCAGAGAGGGGAATAATGCGTCTGTCACCACTGTGGTGTCACAGACAGGCGTAATTTAGAGTTGTCACTGCAGTAATGTCACAGAGACCTTGAACTGGGTCCCTCATTGGTGTGATGTCACACACACACAGAGGAGAATACTGAGGCTGCCGCTGCTCTGGTGTCACAGAGAGGAGTAGTTTTGGCCTGTCACTGCTGTGATGTCAGAGAGAGGGGAAAGCGTGTCTGTCACTGCTGCGGTGTTCCAAAGGGGATGAATTTGAGGCTGTCCTAAGTGTGATGTCACAGAGAGGGGAAAATTGAGGCAGCCACTACTGTGGTGTCACAGAGAGGCGTAAATTAGAGTTGTCAGCGCTGTGATGTCACAGGGAGGCGAAAATTGGGCCTCTCTCAGATGTGATGTCACAGAGAGAGGCGTAATGGATCTGTGAGTGCTGTGGTGTCACCGAGAGGCATAAATTAGAGTTGTCAGTGCAGTGATGTCACGGAGAGGAGAAACTGGGTCCCTCATTGGTGTGATGTCACAGATAGAGGAAACCTGAGTCTGCCACTGCAGTGATGTCACAGAGAGGGGAAAACTGGGGCTATCACAGCTGTGGAGTCTCAGAGAAATTATCACAGGTGCTATGACTTGTCTGTTGCCACAAAGGAGATGGAATTGGGGTTGTCATGGCTATGATATCACAGAGAGGTTTTAATCGGTTCTGTCTCTTCTGTGATGTCACGGAGAGGGGAATTCTGGGTCTGTCACTGCTGTGGTGTTCCTTTGGGACTGAAATTAAGGCTGCCGTGGCTGTGATGTCACAGATAGAGGAAACCTGAGTCTGTCCCTGCTGTGGTGTCACAGAGAGGGGAAAACTGGGGCTGATCACTGTTGTGCAGTGACAGAGAAATTTACACAGGTGCTATGACTTGTCTGTTGCCACACAGGGAATGGAATTGGGGTTGTTCAGGCTGTGGTATCACAGAGAGATTTAAATTGGTTCTGTCATGACTGTGATGTCCCAGAGAGGGGAATAATGCGTCTGTCACCACTGTGGTGTCACAGACAGGCGTAATTTAGAGTTGTCACTGCAGTAATGTCACAGAGACCTTGAACTGGGTCCCTCATTGGTGTGATGTCACACACACAGAGAGGAGAATACTGAGGCTGCCGCTGCTCTGGTGTCACAGAGAGGAGTAGTTTTGGCCTGTCACTGCTGTGATGTCAGAGAGAGGGGAAAGCGTGTCTGTCACTGCTGCGGTGTTCCAAAGGGGATGAATTTGAGGCTGTCCTAAGTGTGATGTCACAGAGAGGGGAAAATTGAGGCAGCCACTACTGTGGTGTCACAGAGAGGCGTAAATTAGAGTTGTCAGCGCTGTGATGTCACAGGTAGGCGAAAATTGGGCCTCTCTCAGATGTGATGTCACAGAGAGAGGCGTAATGGATCTGTGAGTGCTGTGGTGTCACCGAGAGGCATAAATTAGAGTTGTCAGTGCAGTGATGTCACGGAGAGGAGAAACTGGGTCCCTCATTGGTGTGATGTCACAGATAGAGGAAACCTGAGTCTGCCACTGCAGTGATGTCACAGAGAGGGGAAAACTGGGGCTATCACAGCTGTGGAGTCTCAGAGAAATTATCACAGGTGCTATGACTTGTCTGTTGCCACAAAGGAGATGGAATTGGGGTTGTCATGGCTATGATATCACAGAGAGGTTTTAATCGGTTCTGTCTCTTCTGTGATGTCACGGAGAGGGGAATTATGGGTCTGTCACTGCTGTGGTGTTCCTTTGGGGCTGAAATTAAGGCTGCCGTGGCTGTGATGTCACAGATAGAGGAAACCTGAGTCTGTCCCTGCTGTGGTGTCACAGAGAGGGGAAAACTGGGGCTGATCACTGTTGTGCAGTGACAGAGAAATTTACACAGGTGCTATGACTTGTCTGTTGCCACACAGGGAATAGAATTGGGGTTGTTCGGGCTGTGGTATCATAGAGAGTTTTAAATTGGTTCTGTCATGATTGTGATGTCCCAGAGAGGGGAATAATGCGTCTGTCACCACTGTGGTGTCACAGACAGGCGTAATTTAGAGTTGTCACTGCAGTAATGTCACAGAGACCTTGAACTGGGTCCCTCATTGGTGTGATGTCACACACAGAGAGGAGAATACTGAGGCTGCCGCTGCTCTGGTGTCACAGAGAGGAGTAGTTTTGGCCTGTCACTGCTGTGATGTCAGAGAGAGGGGAAAGCGTGTCTGTCACTGCTGCGGTGTTCCAAAGGGGATGAATTTGAGGCTGTCCTAAGTGTGATGTCACAGAGAGGGGAAAATTGAGGCAGCCACTACTGTGGTGTCACAGAGAGGCGTAAATTAGAGTTGTCAGCGCTGTGATGTCACAGGGAGGCGAAAATTGGGCCTCTCTCAGATGTGATGTCACAGAGAGAGGCGTAATGGATCTGTGAGTGCTGTGGTGTCACCGAGAGGCATAAATTAGAGTTGTCAGTGCAGTGATGTCACGGAGAGGAGAAACTGGGTCCCTCATTGGTGTGATGTCACAGATAGAGGAAACCTGAGTCTGCCACTGCAGTGATGTCACAGAGAGGGGAAAACTGGGGCTATCACAGCTGTGGAGTCTCAGAGAAATTATCACAGGTGCTATGACTTGTCTGTTGCCACAAAGGAGATGGAATTGGGGTTGTCATGGCTATGATATCACAGAGAGGTTTTAATCGGTTCTGTCTCTTCTGTGATGTCACGGAGAGGGGAATTCTGGGTCTGTCACTGCTGTGGTGTTCCTTTGGGGCTGAAATTAAGGCTGCCGTGGCTGTGATGTCACAGATAGAGGAAACCTGAGTCTGTCCCTGCTGTGGTGTCACAGAGAGGGGAAAACTGGGGCTGATCACTGTTGTGCAGTGACAGAGAAATTTACACAGGTGCTATGACTTGTCTGTTGCCACACAGGGAATAGAATTGGGGTTGTTCGGGCTGTGGTATCATAGAGAGTTTTAAATTGGTTCTGTCCTGATTGTGATGTCCCAGAGAGGGGAATAATGCGTCTGTCACCACTGTGGTGTCACAGACAGGCGTAATTTAGAGTTGTCACTGCAGTAATGTCACAGAGACCTTGAACTGGGTCCCTCATTGGTGTGATGTCACACACACAGAGAGGAGAATACTGAGGCTGCCGCTGCTCTGGTGTCACAGAGAGGAGTAGTTTTGGCCTGTCACTGCTGTGATGTCAGAGAGAGGGGAAAGCGTGTCTGTCACTGCTGCGGTGTTCCAAAGGGGATGAATTTGAGGCTGTCCTAAGTGTGATGTCACAGAGAGGGGAAAATTGAGGCAGCCACTACTGTGGTGTCACAGAGAGGCGTAAATTAGAGTTGTCAGCGCTGTGATGTCACAGGGAGGCGAAAATTGGGCCTCTCTCAGATGTGATGTCACAGAGAGAGGCGTAATGGATCTGTGAGTGCTGTGGTGTCACCGAGAGGCATAAATTAGAGTTGTCAGTGCAGTGATGTCACGGAGAGGAGAAACTGGGTCCCTCATTGGTGTGATGTCACAGATAGAGGAAACCTGAGTCTGCCACTGCAGTGATGTCACAGAGAGGGGAAAACTGGGGCTATCACAGCTCTGGAGTCTCAGAGAAATTATCACAGGTGCTATGACTTGTCTGTTGCCACAAAGGAGATGGAATTGGGGTTGTCATGGCTATGATATCACAGAGAGGTTTTAATCGGTTCTGTCTCTTCTGTGATGTCACGGAGAGGGGAATTATGGGTCTGTCACTGCTGTGGTGTTCCTTTGGGGCTGAAATTAAGGCTGCCGTGGCTGTGATGTCACAGATAGAGGAAACCTGAGTCTGTCCCTGCTGTGGTGTCACAGAGAGGGGAAAACTGGGGCTGATCACTGTTGTGCAGTGACAGAGAAATTTACACAGGTGCTATGACTTGTCTGTTGCCACACAGGGAATAGAATTGGGGTTGTTCGGGCTGTGGTATCATAGAGAGTTTTAAATTGGTTCTGTCATGATTGTGATGTCCCAGAGAGGGGAATAATGCGTCTGTCACCACTGTGGTGTCACAGACAGGCGTAATTTAGAGTTGTCACTGCAGTAATGTCACAGAGACCTTGAACTGGGTCCCTCATTGGTGTGATGTCACACACAGAGAGGAGAATACTGAGGCTGCCGCTGCTCTGGTGTCACAGAGAGGAGTAGTTTTGGCCTGTCACTGCTGTGATGTCAGAGAGAGGGGAAAGCGTGTCTGTCACTGCTGCGGTGTTCCAAAGGGGATGAATTTGAGGCTGTCCTAAGTGTGATGTCACAGAGAGGGGAAAATTGAGGCAGCCACTACTGTGGTGTCACAGAGAGGCGTAAATTAGAGTTGTCAGCGCTGTGATGTCACAGGGAGGCGAAAATTGGGCCTCTCTCAGATGTGATGTCACAGAGAGAGGCGTAATGGATCTGTGAGTGCTGTGGTGTCACCGAGAGGCATAAATTAGAGTTGTCAGTGCAGTGATGTCACGGAGAGGAGAAACTGGGTCCCTCATTGGTGTGATGTCACAGATAGAGGAAACCTGAGTCTGCCACTGCAGTGATGTCACAGAGAGGGGAAAACTGGGGCTATCACAGCTCTGGAGTCTCAGAGAAATTATCACAGGTGCTATGACTTGTCTGTTGCCACAAAGGAGATGGAATTGGGGTTGTCATGGCTATGATATCACAGAGAGGTTTTAATCGGTTCTGTCTCTTCTGTGATGTCACGGAGAGGGGAATTATGGGTCTGTCACTGCTGTGGTGTTCCTTTGGGGCTGAAATTAAGGCTGCCATGGCTGTGATGTCACAGATAGAGGAAACCTGAGTCTGTCCCTGCTGTGGTGTCACAGAGAGGGGAAAACTGGGGCTGATCACTGTTGTGCAGTGACAGAGAAATTTACACAGGTGCTATGACTTGTCTGTTGCCACACAGGGAATGGAATTGGGGTTGTTCGGGCTGTGGTATCACAGAGAGATTTAAATTGGTTCTGTCATGACTGTGATGTCCCAGAGAGGGGAATAATGCGTCTGTCACCACTGTGGTGTCACAGAGAGGTGTAAACTGGACTTGTCATTGCAGTGATCTCACCGGGAGGAGAAAATTGAGGCTTTCACTGCTGTGGCTTATCAGAGGGGATGAATTCTGACTTGTCTTTGATATCAATGCACAGAGAGGAGAAAACTGGCACTATCACCGCTGTAAATGTTACAGATAAGTGTAAGTTGGGCTTGTTCAATCTGTGGGGTGACAGCAAGGGTGAAATTTGGCCTGTCAGTGCTGTGATGTCATAATGGGTGGAAAGTGCACCTTTGACTGCTTTGCTGTCACAGGCAGGCGTAAATTGGGGTTCCCACAGTTGTGATGTCACAGAGAGGGGAAAACTGGGGCTGATCACTGTTGTGCAGTGACAGAGAAATTTACACAGGTGCTATGACTTGTCTGTTGCCACACAGGGAATAGAATTGGGGTTGTTCAGGCTGTGGTATCATAGAGAGTTTTAAATTGGTTCTGTCATGATTGTGATGTCCCAGAGAGGGGAATAATGCGTCTGTCACCACTGTGGTGTCACAGACAGGCGTAATTTAGAGTTGTCACTGCAGTAATGTCACAGAGACCTTGAACTGGGTCCCTCATTGGTGTGATGTCACACACACAGAGAGGAGAATACTGAGGCTGCCGTTGCTCTGGTGTCACAGAGAGGAGTAGTTTTGGCCTGTCACTGCTGTGATGTCAGAGAGAGGGGAAAGCGTGTCTGTCACTGCTGCGGTGTTCCAAAGGGGATGAATTTGAGGCTGTCCTAAGTGTGATGTCACAGAGAGGGGAAAATTGAGGCAGCCACTACTGTGGTGTCACAGAGAGGCGTAAATTAGAGTTGTCAGCGCTGTGATGTCACAGGGAGGCGAAAATTGGGCCTCTCTCAGATGTGATGTCACAGAGAGAGGCGTAATGGATCTGTGAGTGCTGTGGTGTCACCGAGAGGCATAAATTAGAGTTGTCAGTGCAGTGATGTCACGGAGAGGAGAAACTGGGTCCCTCATTGGTGTGATGTCACAGATAGAGGAAACCTGAGTCTGCCACTGCAGTGATGTCACAGAGAGGGGAAAACTGGGGCTATCACAGCTGTGGAGTCTCAGAGAAATTATCACAGGTGCTATGACTTGTCTGTTGCCACAAAGGAGATGGAATTGGGGTTGTCATGGCTATGATATCACAGAGAGGTTTTAATCGGTTCTGTCTCTTCTGTGATGTCACGGAGAGGGGAATTATGGGTCTGTCACTGCTGTGGTGTTCCTTTGGGGCTGAAATTAAGGCTGCCGTGGCTGTGATGTCACAGATAGAGGAAACCTGAGTCTGTCCCTGCTGTGGTGTCACAGAGAGGGGAAAACTGGGGCTGATCACTGTTGTGCAGTGACAGAGAAATTTACACAGGTGCTATGACTTGTCTGTTGCCACACAGGGAATGGAATTGGGGTTGTTCGGGCTGTGGTATCACAGAGAGATTTAAATTGGTTCTGTCCTGATTGTGATGTCCCAGAGAGGGGAATAATGCGTCTGTCACCACTGTGGTGTCACAGACAGGCGTAATTTAGAGTTGTCACTGCAGTAATGTCACAGAGACCTTGAACTGGGTCCCTCATTGGTGTGATGTCACACACACAGAGAGGAGAATACTGAGGCTGCCGCTGCTCTGGTGTCACAGAGAGGAGTAGTTTTGGCCTGTCACTGCTGTGATGTCAGAGAGAGGGGAAAGCGTGTCTGTCACTGCTGCGGTGTTCCAAAGGGGATGAATTTGAGGCTGTCCTAAGTGTGATGTCACAGAGAGGGGAAAATTGAGGCAGCCACTACTGTGGTGTCACAGAGAGGCGTAAATTAGAGTTGTCAGCGCTGTGATGTCACAGGGAGGCGAAAATTGGGCCTCTCTCAGATGTGATGTCACAGAGAGAGGCGTAATGGATCTGTGAGTGCTGTGGTGTCACCGAGAGGCATAAATTAGAGTTGTCAGTGCAGTGATGTCACGGAGAGGAGAAACTGGGTCCCTCATTGGTGTGATGTCACAGATAGAGGAAACCTGAGTCTGCCACTGCAGTGATGTCACAGAGAGGGGAAAACTGGGGCTATCACAGCTGTGGAGTCTCAGAGAAATTATCACAGGTGCTATGACTTGTCTGTTGCCACAAAGGAGATGGAATTGGGGTTGTCATGGCTATGATATCACAGAGAGGTTTTAATCGGTTCTGTCTCTTCTGTGATGTCACGGAGAGGGGAATTCTGGGTCTGTCACTGCTGTGGTGTTCCTTTGGGGCTGAAATTAAGACTGCCGTGGCTGTGATGTCACAGATAGAGGAAACCTGAGTCTGTCCCTGCTGTGGTGTCACAGAGAGGGGAAAAGTGGGGCTGATCACTGTTGTGCAGTGACAGAGAAATTTACACAGGTGCTATGACTTGTCTGTTGCCACACAGGGAATAGAATTGGGGTTGTTCGGGCTGTGGTATCATAGAGAGTTTTAAATTGGTTCTGTCCTGATTGTGATGTCCCAGAGAGGGGAATAATGCGTCTGTCACCACTGTGGTGTCACAGACAGGCGTAATTTAGAGTTGTCACTGCAGTAATGTCACAGAGACCTTGAACTGGGTCCCTCATTGGTGTGATGTCACACACAGAGAGGAGAATACTGAGGCTGCCGCTGCTCTGGTGTCACAGAGAGGAGTAGTTTTGGCCTGTCACTGCTGTGATGTCAGAGAGAGGGGAAAGCGTGTCTGTCACTGCTGCGGTGTTCCAAAGGGGATGAATTTGAGGCTGTCCTAAGTGTGATGTCACAGAGAGGGGAAAATTGAGGCAGCCACTACTGTGGTGTCACAGAGAGGCGTAAATTAGAGTTGTCAGCGCTGTGATGTCACAGGGAGGCGAAAATTGGGCCTCTCTCAGATGTGATGTCACAGAGAGAGGCGTAATGGATCTGTGAGTGCTGTGGTGTCACCGAGAGGCATAAATTAGAGTTGTCAGTGCAGTGATGTCACGGAGAGGAGAAACTGGGTCCCTCATTGGTGTGATGTCACAGATAGAGGAAACCTGAGTCTGCCACTGCAGTGATGTCACAGAGAGGGGAAAACTGGGGCTATCACAGCTGTGGAGTCTCAGAGAAATTATCACAGGTGCTATGACTTGTCTGTTGCCACAAAGGAGATGGAATTGGGGTTGTCATGGCTATGATATCACAGAGAGGTTTTAATCGGTTCTGTCTCTTCTGTGATGTCACGGAGAGGGGAATTATGGGTCTGTCACTGCTGTGGTGTTCCTTTGGGGCTGAAATTAAGGCTGCCGTGGCTGTGATGTCACAGATAGAGGAAACCTGAGTCTGTCCCTGCTGTGGTGTCACAGAGAGGGGAAAACTGGGGCTGATCACTGTTGTGCAGTGACAGAGAAATTTACACAGGTGCTATGACTTGTCTGTTGCCACACAGGGAATGGAATTGGGGTTGTTCGGGCTGTGGTATCACAGAGAGATTTAAATTGGTTCTGTCATGACTGTGATGTCCCAGAGAGGGGAATAATGCGTCTGTCACCACTGTGGTGTCACAGAGAGGTGTAAACTGGACTTGTCATTGCAGTGATCTCACCGGGAGGAGAAAATTGAGGCTTTCACTGCTGTGGCTTATCAGAGGGGATGAATTCTGACTTGTCTTTGATATCAATGCACAGAGAGGAGAAAACTGGCACTATCACCGCTGTAAATGTTACAGATAAGTGTAAGTTGGGCTTGTTCAATCTGTGGGGTGACAGCAAGGGTGAAATTTGGCCTGTCAGTGCTGTGATGTCATAATGGGTGGAAAGTGCACCTTTGACTGCTGTGCTGTCACAGGCAGGCGTAAATTGGGGTTCCCACAGTTGTGATGTCACAGAGAGGGGAAAACTGGGGCTATCACAGCTGTGGAGTCTCAGAGAAAGTAACACAGGTGTTATGACTTGTCTGTTGCCACAAAGGAGATGGAATTGGGGTTGTCATGCCTATGGTATGTCAGAGAGGTTTTAATTGGTTCTGTCTGTTCTGTGATGTCACAGAGCGGGGAATAATGGGTCTGTCAGTGCTGTGGTGTTCCATCAGAGCTGAAATTAAGGCTGTCGTGGCTGTGATGTCACAGATAGAGGAAACCTGAGTCTGTCCCTGCTGTGGTGTCACAGAGAGGGGAAAACTGGGGCTGATCACTGTTGTGCAGTGAAAGTTACACAGGTGCTATGACTTGTCTGTTGCCACACAGGGAATAGAATTGGGGTTGTTCGGGCTGTGGTATCATAGAGAGTTTTAAATTGGTTCTGTCATGATTGTGATGTCCCAGAGAGGGGAATAATGCGTCTGTCACCACTGTGGTGTCACAGACAGGCGTAATTTAGAGTTGTCACTTCAGTAATGTCACAGAGACCTTGAACTGGGTCCCTCATTGGTGTGATGTCACACACACACAGAGGAGAATACTGAGGCTGCCGCTGCTCTGGTGTCACAGAGAGGAGTAGTTTTGGCCTGTCACTGCTGTGATGTCAGAGAGAGGGGAAAGCGTGTCTGTCACTGCTGCGGTGTTCCAAAGGGGATGAATTTGAGGCTGTCCTAAGTGTGATGTCACAGAGAGGGGAAAATTGAGGCAGCCACTACTGTGGTGTCACAGAGAGGCGTAAATTAGAGTTGTCAGCGCTGTGATGTCACAGGGAGGCGAAAATTGGGCCTCTCTCAGATGTGATGTCACAGAGAGAGGCGTAATGGATCTGTGAGTGCTGTGGTGTCACCGAGAGGCATAAATTAGAGTTGTCAGTGCAGTGATGTCACGGAGAGGAGAAACTGGGTCCCTCATTGGTGTGATGTCACAGATAGAGGAAACCTGAGTCTGCCACTGCAGTGATGTCACAGAGAGGGGAAAACTGGGGCTATCACAGCTGTGGAGTCTCAGAGAAATTATCACAGGTGCTATGACTTGTCTGTTGCCACAAAGGAGATGGAATTGGGGTTGTCATGGCTATGATATCACAGAGAGGTTTTAATCGGTTCTGTCTCTTCTGTGATGTCACGGAGAGGGGAATTATGGGTCTGTCACTGCTGTGGTGTTCCTTTGGGGCTGAAATTAAGGCTGCCGTGGCTGTGATGTCACAGATAGAGGAAACCTGAGTCTGTCCCTGCTGTGGTGTCACAGAGAGGGGAAAACTGGGGCTGATCACTGTTGTGCAGTGACAGAGAAATTTACACAGGTGCTATGACTTGTCTGTTGCCACACAGGGAATGGAATTGGGGTTGTTCGGGCTGTGGTATCACAGAGAGATTTAAATTGGTTCTGTCATGACTGTGATGTCCCAGAGAGGGGAATAATGCGTCTGTCACCACTGTGGTGTCACAGAGAGGTGTAAACTGGACTTGTCATTGCAGTGATCTCACCGGGAGGAGAAAATTGAGGCTTTCACTGCTGTGGCTTATCAGAGGGGATGAATTCTGACTTGTCTTTGATATCAATGCACAGAGAGGAGAAAACTGGCACTATCACCGCTGTAAATGTTACAGATAAGTGTAAGTTGGGCTTGTTCAATCTGTGGGGTGACAGCAAGGGTGAAATTTGGCCTGTCAGTGCTGTGATGTCATAATGGGTGGAAAGTGCACCTTTGACTGCTGTGCTGTCACAGGCAGGCGTAAATTGGGGTTCCCACAGTTGTGATGTCACAGAGAGGGGAAAACTGGGGCTATCACAGCTGTGGAGTCTCAGAGAAAGTAACACAGGTGTTATGACTTGTCTGTTGCCACAAAGGAGATGGAATTGGGGTTGTCATGCCTATGGTATGTCAGAGAGGTTTTAATTGGTTCTGTCTGTTCTGTGATGTCACAGAGCGGGGAATAATGGGTCTGTCAGTGCTGTGGTGTTCCATCAGAGCTGAAATTAAGGCTGCCGTGGCTGTGATGTCACAGATAGAGGAAACCTGAGTCTGTCCCTGCTGTGGTGTCACAGAGAGGGGAAAACTGGGGCTGATCACTGTTGTGCAGTGACAGAGAAATTTACACAGGTGCTATGACATGTCTGTTGCCACACAGGGAATAGAATTGGGGTTGTTCGGGCTGTGGTATCATAGAGAGTTTTAAATTGGTTCTGTCATGATTGTGATGTCCCAGAGAGGGGAATAATGCGTCTGTCACCACTGTGGTGTCACAGACAGGCGTAATTTAGAGTTGTCACTGCAGTAATGTCACAGAGACCTTGAACTGGGTCCCTCATTGGTGTGATGTCACACACAGAGAGGAGAATACTGAGGCTGCCGCTGCTCTGGTGTCACAGAGAGGAGTAGTTTTGGCCTGTCACTGCTGTGATGTCAGAGAGAGGGGAAAGCGTGTCTGTCACTGCTGCGGTGTTCCAAAGGGGATGAATTTGAGGCTGTCCTAAGTGTGATGTCACAGAGAGGGGAAAATTGAGGCAGCCACTACTGTGGTGTCACAGAGAGGCGTAAATTAGAGTTGTCAGCGCTGTGATGTCACAGGGAGGCGAAAATTGGGCCTCTCTCAGATGTGATGTCACAGAGAGAGGCGTAATGGATCTGTGAGTGCTGTGGTGTCACCGAGAGGCATAAATTAGAGTTGTCAGTGCAGTGATGTCACGGAGAGGAGAAACTGGGTCCCTCATTGGTGTGATGTCACAGATAGAGGAAACCTGAGTCTGCCACTGCAGTGATGTCACAGAGAGGGGAAAACTGGGGCTATCACAGCTGTGGAGTCTCAGAGAAATTATCACAGGTGCTATGACTTGTCTGTTGCCACAAAGGAGATGGAATTGGGGTTGTCATGGCTATGATATCACAGAGAGGTTTTAATCGGTTCTGTCTCTTCTGTGATGTCACGGAGAGGGGAATTCTGGGTCTGTCACTGCTGTGGTGTTCCTTTGGGGCTGAAATTAAGGCTGCCGTGGCTGTGATGTCACAGATAGAGGAAACCTGAGTCTGTCCCTGCTGTGGTGTCACAGAGAGGGGAAAACTGGGGCTGATCACTGTTGTGCAGTGACAGAGAAATTTACACAGGTGCTATGACTTGTCTGTTGCCACACAGGGAATAGAATTGGGGTTGTTCGGGCTGTGGTATCATAGAGAGTTTTAAATTGGTTCTGTCCTGATTGTGATGTCCCAGAGAGGGGAATAATGCGTCTGTCACCACTGTGGTGTCACAGACAGGCGTAATTTAGAGTTGTCACTGCAGTAATGTCACAGAGACCTTGAACTGGGTCCCTCATTGGTGTGATGTCACACACACAGAGAGGAGAATACTGAGGCTGCCGCTGCTCTGGTGTCACAGAGAGGAGTAGTTTTGGCCTGTCACTGCTGTGATGTCAGAGAGAGGGGAAAGCGTGTCTGTCACTGCTGCGGTGTTCCAAAGGGGATGAATTTGAGGCTGTCCTAAGTGTGATGTCACAGAGAGGGGAAAATTGAGGCAGCCACTACTGTGGTGTCACAGAGAGGCGTAAATTAGAGTTGTCAGCGCTGTGATGTCACAGGGAGGCGAAAATTGGGCCTCTCTCAGATGTGATGTCACAGAGAGAGGCGTAATGGATCTGTGAGTGCTGTGGTGTCACCGAGAGGCATAAATTAGAGTTGTCAGTGCAGTGATGTCACGGAGAGGAGAAACTGGGTCCCTCATTGGTGTGATGTCACAGATAGAGGAAACCTGAGTCTGCCACTGCAGTGATGTCACAGAGAGGCGAAAACTGGGGCTATCACAGCTGTGGAGTCTCAGAGAAATTATCACAGGTGCTATGACTTGTCTGTTGCCACAAAGGAGATGGAATTGGGGTTGTCATGGCTATGATATCACAGAGAGGTTTTAATCGGTTCTGTCTCTTCTGTGATGTCACGGAGAGGGGAATTATGGGTCTGTCACTGCTGTGGTGTTCCTTTGGGGCTGAAATTAAGGCTGCCGTGGCTGTGATGTCACAGATAGAGGAAACCTGAGTCTGTCCCTGCTGTGGTGTCACAGAGAGGGGAAAACTGGGGCTGATCACTGTTGTGCAGTGACAGAGAAATTTACACAGGTGCTATGACTTGTCTGTTGCCACACAGGGAATGGAATTGGGGTTGTTCGGGCTGTGGTATCACAGAGAGATTTAAATTGGTTCTGTCATGACTGTGATGTCCCAGAGAGGGGAATAATGCGTCTGTCACCACTGTGGTGTCACAGAGAGGTGTAAACTGGACTTGTCATTGCAGTGATCTCACCGGGAGGAGAAAATTGAGGCTTTCACTGCTGTGGCTTATCAGAGGGGATGAATTCTGACTTGTCTTT
Organism: Cyanistes caeruleus; assembly: GCF_971803275.1. Classification (NCBI taxonomy): domain Eukaryota; kingdom Metazoa; phylum Chordata; class Aves; order Passeriformes; family Paridae; genus Cyanistes; species Cyanistes caeruleus. The sequence goes on from NW_028255899.1 coordinate 256,728, forward strand.
GATATCAATGCACAGAGAGGAGAAAACTGGCACTATCACCGCTGTAAATGTTACAGATAAGTGTAAGTTGGGCTTGTTCAATCTGTGGGGTGACAGCAAGGGTGAAATTTGGCCTGTCAGTGCTGTGATGTCATAATGGGTGGAAAGTGCACCTTTGACTGCTGTGCTGTCACAGGCAGGCGTAAATTGGGGTTCCCACAGTTGTGATGTCACAGAGAGGGGAAAACTGGGGCTATCACAGCTGTGGAGTCTCAGAGAAAGTAACACAGGTGTTATGACTTGTCTGTTGCCACAAAGGAGATGGAATTGGGGTTGTCATGCCTATGGTATGTCAGAGAGGTTTTAATTGGTTCTGTCTGTTCTGTGATGTCACAGAGCGGGGAATAATGGGTCTGTCAGTGCTGTGGTGTTCCATCAGAGCTGAAATTAAGGCTGCCGTGGCTGTGATGTCACAGATAGAGGAAACCTGAGTCTGTCCCTGCTGTGGTGTCACAGAGAGGGGAAAAGTGGGGCTGATCACTGTTGTGCAGTGACAGAGAAATTTACACAGGTGCTATGACTTGTCTGTTGCCACACAGGGAATAGAATTGGGGTTGTTCGGGCTGTGGTATCATAGAGAGTTTTAAATTGGTTCTGTCCTGATTGTGATGTCCCAGAGAGGGGAATAATGCGTCTGTCACCACTGTGGTGTCACAGACAGGCGTAATTTAGAGTTGTCACTGCAGTAATGTCACAGAGACCTTGAACTGGGTCCCTCATTGGTGTGATGTCACACACAGAGAGGAGAATACTGAGGCTGCCGCTGCTCTGGTGTCACAGAGAGGAGTAGTTTTGGCCTGTCACTGCTGTGATGTCAGAGAGAGGGGAAAGCGTGTCTGTCACTGCTGCGGTGTTCCAAAGGGGATGAATTTGAGGCTGTCCTAAGTGTGATGTCACAGAGAGGGGAAAATTGAGGCAGCCACTACTGTGGTGTCACAGAGAGGCGTAAATTAGAGTTGTCAGCGCTGTGATGTCACAGGGAGGCGAAAATTGGGCCTCTCTCAGATGTGATGTCACAGAGAGAGGCGTAATGGATCTGTGAGTGCTGTGGTGTCACCGAGAGGCATAAATTAGAGTTGTCAGTGCAGTGATGTCACGGAGAGGAGAAACTGGGTCCCTCATTGGTGTGATGTCACAGATAGAGGAAACCTGAGTCTGCCACTGCAGTGATGTCACAGAGAGGGGAAAACTGGGGCTATCACAGCTCTGGAGTCTCAGAGAAATTATCACAGGTGCTATGACTTGTCTGTTGCCACAAAGGAGATGGAATTGGGGTTGTCATGGCTATGATATCACAGAGAGGTTTTAATCGGTTCTGTCTCTTCTGTGATGTCACGGAGAGGGGAAAATTGAGGCAGCCACTACTGTGGTGTCACAGAGAGGCGTAAATTAGAGTTGTCAGCGCTGTGATGTCACAGGGAGGCGAAAATTGGGCCTCTCTCAGATGTGATGTCACAGAGAGAGGCGTAATGGATCTGTGAGTGCTGTGGTGTCACCGAGAGGCATAAATTAGAGTTGTCAGTGCAGTGATGTCACGGAGAGGAGAAACTGGGTCCCTCATTGGTGTGATGTCACAGATAGAGGAAACCTGAGTCTGCCACTGCAGTGATGTCACAGAGAGGGGAAAACTGGGGCTATCACAGCTGTGGAGTCTCAGAGAAATTATCACAGGTGCTATGACTTGTCTGTTGCCACAAAGGAGATGGAATTGGGGTTGTCATGGCTATGATATCACAGAGAGGTTTTAATCGGTTCTGTCTCTTCTGTGATGTCACGGAGAGGGGAATTCTGGGTCTGTCACTGCTGTGGTGTTCCATCAGAGCTGAAATTAAGGCTGCCGTGGCTGTGATGTCACAGATAGAGGAAACCTGAGTCTGTCCCTGCTGTGGTGTCACAGAGAGGGGAAAACTGGGGCTGATCACTGTTGTGCAGTGACAGAGAAATTTACACAGGTGCTATGACTTGTCTGTTGCCACACAGGGAATAGAATTGGGGTTGTTCGGGCTGTGGTATCATAGAGAGTTTTAAATTGGTTCTGTCATGATTGTGATGTCCCAGAGAGGGGAATAATGCGTCTGTCACCACTGTGGTGTCACAGACAGGCGTAATTTAGAGTTGTCACTGCAGTAATGTCACAGAGACCTTGAACTGGGTCCCTCATTGGTGTGATGTCACACACAGAGAGGAGAATACTGAGGCTGCCGCTGCTCTGGTGTCACAGAGAGGAGTAGTTTTGGCCTGTCACTGCTGTGATGTCAGAGAGAGGGGAAAGCGTGTCTGTCACTGCTGCGGTGTTCCAAAGGGGATGAATTTGAGGCTGTCCTAAGTGTGATGTCACAGAGAGGGGAAAATTGAGGCAGCCACTACTGTGGTGTCACAGAGAGGCGTAAATTAGAGTTGTCAGCGCTGTGATGTCACAGGGAGGCGAAAATTGGGCCTCTCTCAGATGTGATGTCACAGAGAGAGGCGTAATGGATCTGTGAGTGCTGTGGTGTCACCGAGAGGCATAAATTAGAGTTGTCAGTGCAGTGATGTCACGGAGAGGAGAAACTGGGTCCCTCATTGGTGTGATGTCACAGATAGAGGAAACCTGAGTCTGCCACTGCAGTGATGTCACAGAGAGGGGAAAACTGGGGCTATCACAGCTGTGGAGTCTCAGAGAAATTATCACAGGTGCTATGACTTGTCTGTTGCCACAAAGGAGATGGAATTGGGGTTGTCATGGCTATGATATCACAGAGAGGTTTTAATCGGTTCTGTCTCTTCTGTGATGTCACGGAGAGGGGAATTCTGGGTCTGTCACTGCTGTGGTGTTCCTTTGGGGCTGAAATTAAGGCTGCCGTGGCTGTGATGTCACAGATAGAGGAAACCTGAGTCTGTCCCTGCTGTGGTGTCACAGAGAGGGGAAAACTGGGGCTGATCACTGTTGTGCAGTGACAGAGAAATTTACACAGGTGCTATGACTTGTCTGTTGCCACACAGGGAATGGAATTGGGGTTGTTCGGGCTGTGGTATCACAGAGAGATTTAAATTGGTTCTGTCATGACTGTGATGTCCCAGAGAGGGGAATAATGCGTCTGTCACCACTGTGGTGTCACAGAGAGGTGTAAACTGGACTTGTCATTGCAGTGATCTCACCGGGAGGAGAAAATTGAGGCTTTCACTGCTGTGGCTTATCAGAGGGGATGAATTCTGACTTGTCTTTGATATCAATGCACAGAGAGGAGAAAACTGGCACTATCACCGCTGTAAATGTTACAGATAAGTGTAAGTTGGGCTTGTTCAATCTGTGGGGTGACAGCAAGGGTGAAATTTGGCCTGTCAGTGCTGTGATGTCATAATGGGTGGAAAGTGCACCTTTGACTGCTGTGCTGTCACAGGCAGGCGTAAATTGGGGTTCCCACAGTTGTGATGTCACAGAGAGGGGAAAACTGGGGCTATCACAGCTGTGGAGTCTCAGAGAAAGTAACACAGGTGTTATGACTTGTCTGTTGCCACAAAGGAGATGGAATTGGGGTTGTCATGCCTATGGTATGTCAGAGAGGTTTTAATTGGTTCTGTCTGTTCTGTGATGTCACAGAGCGGGGAATAATGGGTCTGTCAGTGCTGTGGTGTTCCTTTGGGGCTGAAATTAAGGCTGCCGTGGCTGTGATGTCACAGATAGAGGAAACCTGAGTCTGTCCCTGCTGTGGTGTCACAGAGAGGGGAAAACTGGGGCTGATCACTGTTGTGCAGTGACAGAGAAATTTACACAGGTGCTATGACTTGTCTGTTGCCACACAGGGAATGGAATTGGGGTTGTTCGGGCTGTGGTATCACAGAGAGATTTAAATTGGTTCTGTCATGACTGTGATGTCCCAGAGAGGGGAATAATGCGTCTGTCACCACTGTGGTGTCACAGAGAGGTGTAAACTGGACTTGTCATTGCAGTGATCTCACCGGGAGGAGAAAATTGAGGCTTTCACTGCTGTGGCTTATCAGAGGGGATGAATTCTGACTTGTCTTTGATATCAATGCACAGAGAGGAGAAAACTGGCACTATCACCGCTGTAAATGTTACAGATAAGTGTAAGTTGGGCTTGTTCAATCTGTGGGGTGACAGCAAGGGTGAAATTTGGCCTGTCAGTGCTGTGATGTCATAATGGGTGGAAAGTGCATCTTTGACTGCTGTGCTGTCACAGGCAGGCGTAAATTGGGGTTCCCACAGTTGTGATGTCACAGAGAGGGGAAAACTGGGGCTATCACAGCTGTGGAGTCTCAGAGAAAGTAACACAGGTGTTATGACTTGTCTGTTGCCACAAAGGAGATGGAATTGGGGTTGTCATGCCTATGGTATGTCAGAGAGGTTTTAATTGGTTCTGTCTGTTCTGTGATGTCACAGAGCGGGGAATAATGGGTCTGTCAGTGCTGTGGTGTTCCATCAGAGCTGAAATTAAGGCTGCCATGGCTGTGATGTCACAGATAGAGGAAACCTGAGTCTGTCCCTGCTGTGGTGTCACAGAGAGGGGAAAACTGGGGCTGATCACTGTTGTGCAGTGACAGAGAAATTTACACAGGTGCTATGACTTGTCTGTTGCCACACAGGGAATAGAATTGGGGTTGTTCGGGCTGTGGTATCATAGAGAGTTTTAAATTGGTTCTGTCATGATTGTGATGTCCCAGAGAGGGGAATAATGCGTCTGTCACCACTGTGGTGTCACAGACAGGCGTAATTTAGAGTTGTCACTGCAGTAATGTCACAGAGACCTTGAACTGGGTCCCTCATTGGTGTGATGTCACACACACACAGAGGAGAATACTGAGGCTGCTGCTGCTCTGGTGTCACAGAGAGGAGTAGTTTTGGGCTGTCACTGCTGTGATGTCAGAAAGAGGGGAAAGCGTGTCTGTCACTGCTGCGGTGTTCCAAAGGGGATGAATTTGAGGCTGTCCTAAGTGTGATGTCACAGAGAGGGGAAAATTGAGGCAGCCACTACTGTGGTGTCACAGAGAGGCGTAAATTAGAGTTGTCAGCGCTGTGATGTCACAGGGAGGCGAAAATTGGGCCTCTCTCAGATGTGATGTCACAGAGAGAGGCGTAATGGATCTGTGAGTGCTGTGGTGTCACCGAGAGGCATAAATTAGAGTTGTCAGTGCAGTGATGTCACGGAGAGGAGAAACTGGGTCCCTCATTGGTGTGATGTCACAGATAGAGGAAACCTGAGTCTGCCACTGCAGTGATGTCACAGAGAGGGGAAAACTGGGGCTATCACAGCTCTGGAGTCTCAGAGAAATTATCACAGGTGCTATGACTTGTCTGTTGCCACAAAGGAGATGGAATTGGGGTTGTCATGGCTATGATATCACAGAGAGGTTTTAATCGGTTCTGTCTCTTCTGTGATGTCACGGAGAGGGGAATTATGGGTCTGTCACTGCTGTGGTGTTCCTTTGGGACTGAAATTAAGGCTGCCGTGGCTGTGATGTCACAGATAGAGGAAACCTGAGTCTGTCCCTGCTGTGGTGTCACAGAGAGGGGAAAACTGGGGCTGATCACTGTTGTGCAGTGACAGAGAAATTTACACAGGTGCTATGACTTGTCTGTTGCCACACAGGGAATGGAATTGGGGTTGTTCGGGCTGTGGTATCACAGAGAGATTTAAATTGGTTCTGTCATGACTGTGATGTCCCAGAGAGGGGAATAATGCGTCTGTCACCACTGTGGTGTCACAGAGAGGTGTAAACTGGACTTGTCATTGCAGTGATCTCACCGGGAGGAGAAAATTGAGGCTTTCACTGCTGTGGCTTATCAGAGGGGATGAATTCTGACTTGTCTTTGATATCAATGCACAGAGAGGAGAAAACTGGCACTATCACCGCTGTAAATGTTACAGATAAGTGTAAGTTGGGCTTGTTCAATCTGTGGGGTGACAGCAAGGGTGAAATTTGGCCTGTCAGTGCTGTGATGTCATAATGGGTGGAAAGTGCACCTTTGACTGCTGTGCTGTCACAGGCAGGCGTAAATTGGGGTTCCCACAGTTGTGATGTCACAGAGAGGGGAAAACTGGGGCTATCACAGCTGTGGAGTCTCAGAGAAAGTAACACAGGTGTTATGACTTGTCTGTTGCCACAAAGGAGATGGAATTGGGGTTGTCATGCCTATGGTATGTCAGAGAGGTTTTAATTGGTTCTGTCTGTTCTGGGATGTCACAGAGCGGGGAATAATGGGTCTGTCAGTGCTGTGGTGTTCCATCAGAGCTGAAATTAAGGCTGCCGTGGCTGTGATGTCACAGATAGAGGAAACCTGAGTCTGTCCCTGCTGTGGTGTCACAGAGAGGGGAAAAGTGGGGCTGATCACTGCTGTGCAGTGACAGAGAAATTTACACAGGTGCTATGACTTGTCTGTTGCCACACAGGGAATAGAATTGGGGTTGTTCGGGCTGTGGTATCATAGAGAGTTTTAAATTGGTTCTGTCCTGATTGTGATGTCCCAGAGAGGGGAATAATGCATCTGTCACCACTGTGGTGTCACAGACAGGCGTAATTTAGAGTTGTCACTGCAGTAATGTCACAGAGACCTTGAACTGGGTCCCTCATTGGTGTGATGTCACACACACAGAGAGGAGAATACTGAGGCTGCCGCTGCTCTGGTGTCACAGAGAGGAGTAGTTTTGGCCTGTCACTGCTGTGATGTCAGAGAGAGGGGAAAGCGGGTCTGTCACTGCTGCGGTGTTCCAAAGGGGATGAATTTGAGGCTGTCCTAAGTGTGATGTCACAGAGAGGGGAAAATTGAGGCAGCCACTACTGTGGTGTCACAGAGAGGCGTAAATTAGAGTTGTCAGCGCTGTGATGTCACAGGGAGGCGAAAATTGGGCCTCTCTCAGATGTGATGTCACAGAGAGAGGCGTAATGGATCTGTGAGTGCTGTGGTGTCACCGAGAGGCATAAATTAGAGTTGTCAGTGCAGTGATGTCACGGAGAGGAGAAACTGGGTCCCTCATTGGTGTGATGTCACAGATAGAGGAAACCTGAGTCTGCCACTGCAGTGATGTCACAGAGAGGGGAAAACTGGGGCTATCACAGCTGTGGAGTCTCAGAGAAATTATCACAGGTGCTATGACTTGTCTGTTGCCACAAAGGAGATGGAATTGGGGTTGTCATGGCTATGATATCACAGAGAGGTTTTAATCGGTTCTGTCTCTTCTGTGATGTCACGGAGAGGGGAATTCTGGGTCTGTCACTGCTGTGGTGTTCCTTTGGGGCTGAAATTAAGGCTGCCGTGGCTGTGATGTCACAGATAGAGGAAACCTGAGTCTGTCCCTGCTGTGGTGTCACAGAGAGGGGAAAACTGGGGCTGATCACTGTTGTGCAGTGACAGAGAAATTTACACAGGTGCTATGACTTGTCTGTTGCCACACAGGGAATGGAATTGGGGTTGTTCGGGCTGTGGTATCACAGAGAGATTTAAATTGGTTCTGTCATGACTGTGATGTCCCAGAGAGGGGAATAATGCGTCTGTCACCACTGTGGTGTCACAGACAGGCGTAATTTTGAGTTGTCACTGCAGTAATGTCACAGAGACCTTGAACTGGGTCCCTCATTGGTGTGATGTCACACACACAGAGAGGAGAATACTGAGGCTGCCGCTGCTCTGGTGTCACAGAGAGGAGTAGTTTTGGCCTGTCACTGCTGTGATGTCAGAGAGAGGGGAAAGCGTGTCTGTCACTGCTGCGGTGTTCCAAAGGGGATGAATTTGAGGCTGTCCTAAGTGTGATGTCACAGAGAGGGGAAAATTGAGGCAGCCACTACTGTGGTGTCACAGAGAGGCGTAAATTAGAGTTGTCAGCGCTGTGATGTCACAGGGAGGCGAAAATTGGGCCTCTCTCAGATGTGATGTCACAGAGAGAGGCGTAATGGATCTGTGAGTGCTGTGGTGTCACCGAGAGGCATAAATTAGAGTTGTCAGTGCAGTGATGTCACGGAGAGGAGAAACTGGGTCCCTCATTGGTGTGATGTCACAGATAGAGGAAACCTGAGTCTGCCACTGCAGTGATGTCACAGAGAGGGGAAAACTGGGGCTATCACAGCTGTGGAGTCTCAGAGAAAGTAACACAGGTGTTATGACTTGTCTGTTGCCACAAAGGAGATGGAATTGGGGTTGTCATGCCTATGGTATGTCAGAGAGGTTTTAATTGGTTCTGTCTGTTCTGTGATGTCACAGAGCGGGGAATAATGGGTCTGTCAGTGCTGTGGTGTTCCATCAGAGCTGAAATTAAGGCTGCCGTGGCTGTGATGTCACAGATAGAGGAAACCTGAGTCTGTCCCTGCTGTGGTGTCACAGAGAGGGGAAAAGTGGGGCTGATCACTGTTGTGCAGTGACAGAGAAATTTACACAGGTGCTATGACTTGTCTGTTGCCACACAGGGAATAGAATTGGGGTTGTTCGGGCTGTGGTATCATAGAGAGTTTTAAATTGGTTCTGTCCTGATTGTGATGTCCCAGAGAGGGGAATAATGCGTCTGTCACCACTGTGGTGTCACAGACAGGCGTAATTTAGAGTTGTCACTGCAGTAATGTCACAGAGACCTTGAACTGGGTCCCTCATTGGTGTGATGTCACACACAGAGAGGAGAATACTGAGGCTGCCGCTGCTCTGGTGTCACAGAGAGGAGTAGTTTTGGCCTGTCACTGCTGTGATGTCAGAGAGAGGGGAAAGCGTGTCTGTCACTGCTGCGGTGTTCCAAAGGGGATGAATTTGAGGCTGTCCTAAGTGTGATGTCACAGAGAGGGGAAAATTGAGGCAGCCACTACTGTGGTGTCACAGAGAGGCGTAAATTAGAGTTGTCAGCGCTGTGATGTCACAGGGAGGCGAAAATTGGGCCTCTCTCAGATGTGATGTCACAGAGAGAGGCGTAATGGATCTGTGAGTGCTGTGGTGTCACCGAGAGGCATAAATTAGAGTTGTCAGTGCAGTGATGTCACGGAGAGGAGAAACTGGGTCCCTCATTGGTGTGATGTCACAGATAGAGGAAACCTGAGTCTGCCACTGCAGTGATGTCACAGAGAGGGGAAAACTGGGGCTATCACAGCTCTGGAGTCTCAGAGAAATTATCACAGGTGCTATGACTTGTCTGTTGCCACAAAGGAGATGGAATTGGGGTTGTCATGGCTATGATATCACAGAGAGGTTTTAATCGGTTCTGTCTCTTCTGTGATGTCACGGAGAGGGGAAAATTGAGGCAGCCACTACTGTGGTGTCACAGAGAGGCGTAAATTAGAGTTGTCAGCGCTGTGATGTCACAGGGAGGCGAAAATTGGGCCTCTCTCAGATGTGATGTCACAGAGAGAGGCGTAATGGATCTGTGAGTGCTGTGGTGTCACCGAGAGGCATAAATTAGAGTTGTCAGTGCAGTGATGTCACGGAGAGGAGAAACTGGGTCCCTCATTGGTGTGATGTCACAGATAGAGGAAACCTGAGTCTGCCACTGCAGTGATGTCACAGAGAGGGGAAAACTGGGGCTATCACAGCTGTGGAGTCTCAGAGAAATTATCACAGGTGCTATGACTTGTCTGTTGCCACAAAGGAGATGGAATTGGGGTTGTCATGGCTATGATATCACAGAGAGGTTTTAATCGGTTCTGTCTCTTCTGTGATGTCACGGAGAGGGGAATTCTGGGTCTGTCACTGCTGTGGTGTTCCATCAGAGCTGAAATTAAGGCTGCCGTGGCTGTGATGTCACAGATAGAGGAAACCTGAGTCTGTCCCTGCTGTGGTGTCACAGAGAGGGGAAAACTGGGGCTGATCACTGTTGTGCAGTGACAGAGAAATTTACACAGGTGCTATGACTTGTCTGTTGCCACACAGGGAATAGAATTGGGGTTGTTCGGGCTGTGGTATCATAGAGAGTTTTAAATTGGTTCTGTCATGATTGTGATGTCCCAGAGAGGGGAATAATGCGTCTGTCACCACTGTGGTGTCACAGACAGGCGTAATTTAGAGTTGTCACTGCAGTAATGTCACAGAGACCTTGAACTGGGTCCCTCATTGGTGTGATGTCACACACAGAGAGGAGAATACTGAGGCTGCCGCTGCTCTGGTGTCACAGAGAGGAGTAGTTTTGGCCTGTCACTGCTGTGATGTCAGAGAGAGGGGAAAGCGTGTCTGTCACTGCTGCGGTGTTCCAAAGGGGATGAATTTGAGGCTGTCCTAAGTGTGATGTCACAGAGAGGGGAAAATTGAGGCAGCCACTACTGTGGTGTCACAGAGAGGCGTAAATTAGAGTTGTCAGCGCTGTGATGTCACAGGGAGGCGAAAATTGGGCCTCTCTCAGATGTGATGTCACAGAGAGAGGCGTAATGGATCTGTGAGTGCTGTGGTGTCACCGAGAGGCATAAATTAGAGTTGTCAGTGCAGTGATGTCACGGAGAGGAGAAACTGGGTCCCTCATTGGTGTGATGTCACAGATAGAGGAAACCTGAGTCTGCCACTGCAGTGATGTCACAGAGAGGGGAAAACTGGGGCTATCACAGCTGTGGAGTCTCAGAGAAATTATCACAGGTGCTATGACTTGTCTGTTGCCACAAAGGAGATGGAATTGGGGTTGTCATGGCTATGATATCACAGAGAGGTTTTAATCGGTTCTGTCTCTTCTGTGATGTCACGGAGAGGGGAATTCTGGGTCTGTCACTGCTGTGGTGTTCCTTTGGGGCTGAAATTAAGGCTGCCGTGGCTGTGATGTCACAGATAGAGGAAACCTGAGTCTGTCCCTGCTGTGGTGTCACAGAGAGGGGAAAACTGGGGCTGATCACTGTTGTGCAGTGACAGAGAAATTTACACAGGTGCTATGACTTGTCTGTTGCCACACAGGGAATGGAATTGGGGTTGTTCGGGCTGTGGTATCACAGAGAGATTTAAATTGGTTCTGTCATGACTGTGATGTCCCAGAGAGGGGAATAATGCGTCTGTCACCACTGTGGTGTCACAGAGAGGTGTAAACTGGACTTGTCATTGCAGTGATCTCACCGGGAGGAGAAAATTGAGGCTTTCACTGCTGTGGCTTATCAGAGGGGATGAATTCTGACTTGTCTTTGATATCAATGCACAGAGAGGAGAAAACTGGCACTATCACCGCTGTAAATGTTACAGATAAGTGTAAGTTGGGCTTGTTCAATCTGTGGGGTGACAGCAAGGGTGAAATTTGGCCTGTCAGTGCTGTGATGTCATAATGGGTGGAAAGTGCACCTTTGACTGCTGTGCTGTCACAGGCAGGCGTAAATTGGGGTTCCCACAGTTGTGATGTCACAGAGAGGGGAAAACTGGGGCTATCACAGCTGTGGAGTCTCAGAGAAAGTAACACAGGTGTTATGACTTGTCTGTTGCCACAAAGGAGATGGAATTGGGGTTGTCATGCCTATGGTATGTCAGAGAGGTTTTAATTGGTTCTGTCTGTTCTGTGATGTCACAGAGCGGGGAATAATGGGTCTGTCAGTGCTGTGGTGTTCCATCAGAGCTGAAATTAAGGCTGCCGTGGCTGTGATGTCACAGATAGAGGAAACCTGAGTCTGTCCCTGCTGTGGTGTCACAGAGAGGGGAAAACTGGGGCTGATCACTGTTGTGCAGTGACAGAGAAATTTACACAGGTGCTATGACTTGTCTGTTGCCACACAGGGAATGGAATTGGGGTTGTTCGGGCTGTGGTATCACAGAGAGATTTAAATTGGTTCTGTCATGACTGTGATGTCCCAGAGAGGGGAATAATGCGTCTGTCACCACTGTGGTGTCACAGAGAGGTGTAAACTGGACTTGTCATTGCAGTGATCTCACCGGGAGGAGAAAATTGAGGCTTTCACTGCTGTGGCTTATCAGAGGGGATGAATTCTGACTTGTCTTTGATATCAATGCACAGAGAGGAGAAAACTGGCACTATCACCGCTGTAAATGTTACAGATAAGTGTAAGTTGGGCTTGTTCAATCTGTGGGGTGACAGCAAGGGTGAAATTTGGCCTGTCAGTGCTGTGATGTCATAATGGGTGGAAAGTGCATCTTTGACTGCTGTGCTGTCACAGGCAGGCGTAAATTGGGGTTCCCACAGTTGTGATGTCACAGAGAGGGGAAAACTGGGGCTATCACAGCTGTGGAGTCTCAGAGAAAGTAACACAGGTGTTATGACTTGTCTGTTGCCACAAAGGAGATGGAATTGGGGTTGTCATGCCTATGGTATGTCAGAGAGGTTTTAATTGGTTCTGTCTGTTCTGTGATGTCACAGAGCGGGGAATAATGGGTCTGTCAGTGCTGTGGTGTTCCATCAGAGCTGAAATTAAGGCTGCCATGGCTGTGATGTCACAGATAGAGGAAACCTGAGTCTGTCCCTGCTGTGGTGTCACAGAGAGGGGAAAACTGGGGCTGATCACTGTTGTGCAGTGACAGAGAAATTTACACAGGTGCTATGACTTGTCTGTTGCCACACAGGGAATAGAATTGGGGTTGTTCGGGCTGTGGTATCATAGAGAGTTTTAAATTGGTTCTGTCATGATTGTGATGTCCCAGAGAGGGGAATAATGCGTCTGTCACCACTGTGGTGTCACAGACAGGCGTAATTTAGAGTTGTCACTGCAGTAATGTCACAGAGAGCTTGAACTGGGTCCCTCATTGGTGTGATGTCACACACACACAGAGGAGAATACTGAGGCTGCTGCTGCTCTGGTGTCACAGAGAGGAGTAGTTTTGGGCTGTCACTGCTGTGATGTCAGAAAGAGGGGAAAGCGTGTCTGTCACTGCTGCGGTGTTCCAAAGGGGATGAATTTGAGGCTGTCCTAAGTGTGATGTCACAGAGAGGGGAAAATTGAGGCAGCCACTACTGTGGTGTCACAGAGAGGCGTAAATTAGAGTTGTCAGCGCTGTGATGTCACAGGGAGGCGAAAATTGGGCCTCTCTCAGATGTGATGTCACAGAGAGAGGCGTAATGGATCTGTGAGTGCTGTGGTGTCACCGAGAGGCATAAATTAGAGTTGTCAGTGCAGTGATGTCACGGAGAGGAGAAACTGGGTCCCTCATTGGTGTGATGTCACAGATAGAGGAAACCTGAGTCTGCCACTGCAGTGATGTCACAGAGAGGGGAAAACTGGGGCTATCACAGCTCTGGAGTCTCAGAGAAATTATCACAGGTGCTATGACTTGTCTGTTGCCACAAAGGAGATGGAATTGGGGTTGTCATGGCTATGATATCACAGAGAGGTTTTAATCGGTTCTGTCTCTTCTGTGATGTCACGGAGAGGGGAATTATGGGTCTGTCACTGCTGTGGTGTTCCTTTGGGACTGAAATTAAGGCTGCCGTGGCTGTGATGTCACAGATAGAGGAAACCTGAGTCTGTCCCTGCTGTGGTGTCACAGAGAGGGGAAAACTGGGGCTGATCACTGTTGTGCAGTGACAGAGAAATTTACACAGGTGCTATGACTTGTCTGTTGCCACACAGGGAATGGAATTGGGGTTGTTCGGGCTGTGGTATCACAGAGAGATTTAAATTGGTTCTGTCATGACTGTGATGTCCCAGAGAGGGGAATAATGCGTCTGTCACCACTGTGGTGTCACAGAGAGGTGTAAACTGGACTTGTCATTGCAGTGATCTCACCGGGAGGAAAAAATTGAGGCTTTCACTGCTGTGGCTTATCAGAGGGGATGAATTCTGACTTGTCTTTGATATCAATGCACAGAGAGGAGAAAACTGGCACTATCACCGCTGTAAATGTTACAGATAAGTGTAAGTTGGGCTTGTTCAATCTGTGGGGTGACAGCAAGGGTGAAATTTGGCCTGTCAGTGCTGTGATGTCATAATGGGTGGAAAGTGCACCTTTGACTGCTGTGCTGTCACAGGCAGGCGTAAATTGGGGTTCCCACAGTTGTGATGTCACAGAGAGGGGAAAACTGGGGCTATCACAGCTGTGGAGTCTCAGAGAAAGTAACACAGGTGTTATGACTTGTCTGTTGCCACAAAGGAGATGGAATTGGGGTTGTCATGCCTATGGTATGTCAGAGAGGTTTTAATTGGTTCTGTCTGTTCTGTGATGTCACAGAGCGGGGAATAATGGGTCTGTCAGTGCTGTGGTGTTCCATCAGAGCTGAAATTAAGGCTGCCATGGCTGTGATGTCACAGATAGAGGAAACCTGAGTCTGTCCCTGCTGTGGTGTCACAGAGAGGGGAAAACTGGGGCTGATCACTGTTGTGCAGTGACAGAGAAATTTACACAGGTGCTATGACTTGTCTGTTGCCACACAGGGAATAGAATTGGGGTTGTTCGGGCTGTGGTATCATAGAGAGTTTTAAATTGGTTCTGTCCTGATTGTGATGTCCCAGAGAGGGGAATAATGCGTCTGTCACCACTGTGGTGTCACAGACAGGCGTAATTTAGAGTTGTCACTGCAGTAATGTCACAGAGACCTTGAACTGGGTCCCTCATTGGTGTGATGTCACACACAGAGAGGAGAATACTGAGGCTGCCGCTGCTCTGGTGTCACAGAGAGGAGTAGTTTTGGCCTGTCACTGCTGTGATGTCAGAGAGAGGGGAAAGCGTGTCTGTCACTGCTGCGGTGTTCCAAAGGGGATGAATTTGAGGCTGTCCTAAGTGTGATGTCACAGAGAGGGGAAAATTGAGGCAGCCACTACTGTGGTGTCACAGAGAGGCGTAAACTAGAGTTGTCAGCGCTGTGATGTCACAGGGAGGCGAAAATTGGGCCTCTCTCAGATGTGATGTCACAGAGAGAGGCGTAATGGATCTGTGAGTGCTGTGGTGTCACCGAGAGGCATAAATTAGAGTTGTCAGTGCAGTGATGTCACGGAGAGGAGAAACTGGGTCCCTCATTGGTGTGATGTCACAGATAGAGGAAACCTGAGTCTGCCACTGCAGTGATGTCACAGAGAGGGGAAAACTGGGGCTATCACAGCTGTGGAGTCTCAGAGAAATTATCACAGGTGCTATGACTTGTCTGTTGCCACAAAGGAGATGGAATTGGGGTTGTCATGGCTATGATATGACAGAGAGGTTTTAATCGGTTCTGTCTCTTCTGTGATGTCACGGAGAGGGGAATTATGGGTCTGTCACTGCTGTGGTGTTCCTTTGGGGCTGAAATTAAGGCTGCCATGGCTGTGATGTCACAGATAGAGGAAACCTGAGTCTGTCCCTGCTGTGGTGTCACAGAGAGGGGAAAACTGGGGCTGATCACTGTTGTGCAGTGACAGAGAAATTTACACAGGTGCTATGACTTGTCTGTTGCCACACAGGGAATGGAATTGGGGTTGTTCGGGCTGTGGTATCACAGAGAGATTTAAATTGGTTCTGTCATGACTGTGATGTCCCAGAGAGGGGAATAATGCGTCTGTCACCACTGTGGTGTCACAGAGAGGTGTAAACTGGACTTGTCATTGCAGTGATCTCACCGGGAGGAGAAAATTGAGGCTTTCACTGCTGTGGCTTATCAGAGGGGATGAATTCTGACTTGTCTTTGATATCAATGCACAGAGAGGAGAAAACTGGCACTATCACCACTGTAAATGTTACAGATAAGTGTAAGTTGGGCTTGTTCAATCTGTGGGGTGACAGCAAGGGTGAAATTTGGCCTGTCAGTGCTGTGATGTCATAATGGGTGGAAAGTGCACCTTTGACTGCTGTGCTGTCACAGGCAGGCGTAAATTGGGGTTCCCACAGTTGTGATGTCACAGAGAGGGGAAAACTGGGGCTATCACAGCTGTGGAGTCTCAGAGAAAGTAACACAGGTGTTATGACTTGTCTGTTGCCACAAAGGAGATGGAATTTGGGTTGTCATGCCTATGGTATGTCAGAGAGGTTTTAATTGGTTCTGTCTGTTCTGTGATGTCACAGAGCAGGGAATAATGGGTCTGTCAGTGCTGTGGTGTTCCATCAGAGCTGAAATTAAGGCTGCCGTGGCTGTGATGTCACAGATAGAGGAAACCTGAGTCTGTCCCTGCTGTGGTGTCACAGAGAGGGGAAAACTGGGGCTGATCACTGCTGTGCAGTGACAGAGAAATTTACACAGGTGCTATGACTTGTCTGTTGCCACACAGGGAATAGAATTGGGGTTGTTCGGGCTGTGGTATCATAGAGAGTTTTAAATTGGTTCTGTCATGATTGTGATGTCCCAGAGAGGGGAATAATGCGTCTGTCACCACTGTGGTGTCACAGACAGGCGTAATTTAGAGTTGTCACTGCAGTAATGTCACAGAGACCTTGAACTGGGTCCCTCATTGGTGTGATGTCACACACAGAGAGGAGAATACTGAGGCTGCCGCTGCTCTGGTGTCACAGAGAGGAGTAGTTTTGGCCTGTCACTGCTGTGATGTCAGAGAGAGGGGAAAGCGTGTCTGTCACTGCTGCGGTGTTCCAAAGGGGATGAATTTGAGGCTGTCCTAAGTGTGATGTCACAGAGAGGGGAAAATTGAGGAAGCCACTACTGTGGTGTCACAGAGAGGCGTAAATTAGAGTTGTCAGCGCTGTGATGTCACAGGGAGGCGAAAATTGGGCCTCTCTCAGATGTGATGTCACAGAGAGAGGCGTAATGGATCTGTGAGTGCTGTGGTGTCACCGAGAGGCATAAATTAGAGTTGTCAGTGCAGTGATGTCACGGAGAGGAGAAACTGGGTCCCTCATTGGTGTGATGTCACAGATAGAGGAAACCTGAGTCTGCCACTGCAGTGATGTCACAGAGAGGGGAAAACTGGGGCTATCACAGCTGTGGAGTCTCAGAGAAATTATCACAGGTGCTATGACTTGTCTGTTGCCACAAAGGAGATGGAATTGGGGTTGTCATGGCTATGATATCACAGAGAGGTTTTAATCGGTTCTGTCTCTTCTGTGATGTCACGGAGAGGGGAATTATGGGTCTGTCACTGCTGTGGTGTTCCTTTGGGGCTGAAATTAAGGCTGCCGTGGCTGTGATGTCACAGATAGAGGAAACCTGAGTCTGTCCCTGCTGTGGTGTCACAGAGAGGGGAAAACTGGGGCTGATCACTGTTGTGCAGTGACAGAGAAATTTACACAGGTGCTATGACTTGTCTGTTGCCACACAGGGAATGGAATTGGGGTTGTTCGGGCTGTGGTATCACAGAGAGATTTAAATTGGTTCTGTCATGACTGTGATGTCCCAGAGAGGGGAATAATGCGTCTGTCACCACTGTGGTGTCACAGAGAGGTGTAAACTGGACTTGTCATTGCAGTGATCTCACCGGGAGGAGAAAATTGAGGCTTTCACTGCTGTGGCTTATCAGAGGGGATGAATTCTGACTTGTCTTTGATATCAATGCACAGAGAGGAGAAAACTGGCACTATCACCGCTGTAAATGTTACAGATAAGTGTAAGTTGGGCTTGTTCAATCTGTGGGGTGACAGCAAGGGTGAAATTTGGCCTGTCAGTGCTGTGATGTCATAATGGGTGGAAAGTGCACCTTTGACTGCTGTGCTGTCACAGGCAGGCGTAAATTGGGGTTCCCACAGTTGTGATGTCACAGAGAGGGGAAAACTGGGGCTATCACAGCTGTGGAGTCTCAGAGAAAGTAACACAGGTGTTATGACTTGTCTGTTGCCACAAAGGAGATGGAATTGGGGTTGTCATGCCTATGGTATGTCAGAGAGGTTTTAATTGGTTCTGTCTGTTCTGTGATGTCACAGAGCGGGGAATAATGGGTCTGTCAGTGCTGTGGTGTTCCATCAGAGCTGAAATTAAGGCTGTCGTGGCTGTGATGTCACAGATAGAGGAAACCTGAGTCTGTCCCTGCTGTGGTGTCACAGAGAGGGGAAAACTGGGGCTGATCACTGCTGTGCAGTGACAGAGAAATTTACACAGGTGCTATGACTTGTCTGTTGCCACACAGGGAATAGAATTGGGGTTGTTCGGGCTGTGGTATCATAGAGAGTTTTAAATTGGTTCTGTCATGATTGTGATGTCCCAGAGAGGGGAATAATGCGTCTGTCACCACTGTGGTGTCACAGACAGGCGTAATTTAGAGTTGTCACTGCAGTAATGTCACAGAGACCTTGAACTGGGTCCCTCATTGGTGTGATGTCACACACAGAGAGGAGAATACTGAGGCTGCCGCTGCTCTGGTGTCACAGAGAGGAGTAGTTTTGGCCTGTCACTGCTGTGATGTCAGATAGAGGGGAAAGCGTGTCTGTCACTGCTGCGGTGTTCCAAAGGGGATGAATTTGAGGCTGTCCTAAGTGTGATGTCACAGAGAGGGGAAAATTGAGGCAGCCACTACTGTGGTGTCACAGAGAGGCGTAAATTAGAGTTGTCAGCGCTGTGATGTCACAGGGAGGCGAAAATTGGGCCTCTCTCAGATGTGATGTCACAGAGAGAGGCGTAATGGATCTGTGAGTGCTGTGGTGTCACCGAGAGGCATAAATTAGAGTTGTCAGTGCAGTGATGTCACGGAGAGGAGAAACTGGGTCCCTCATTGGTGTGATGTCACAGATAGAGGAAACCTGAGTCTGCCACTGCAGTGATGTCACAGAGAGGGGAAAACTGGGGCTATCACAGCTGTGGAGTCTCAGAGAAATTATCACAGGTGCTATGACTTGTCTGTTGCCACAAAGGAGATGGAATTGGGGTTGTCATGGCTATGATATCACAGAGAGGTTTTAATCGGTTCTGTCTCTTCTGTGATGTCACGGAGAGGGGAATTATGGGTCTGTCACTGCTGTGGTGTTCCTTTGGGGCTGAAATTAAGGCTGCCGTGGCTGTGATGTCACAGATAGAGGAAACCTGAGTCTGTCCCTGCTGTGGTGTCACAGAGAGGGGAAAACTGGGGCTGATCACTGTTGTGCAGTGACAGAGAAATTTACACAGGTGCTATGACTTGTCTGTTGCCACACAGGGAATGGAATTGGGGTTGTTCGGGCTGTGGTATCACAGAGAGATTTAAATTGGTTCTGTCATGACTGTGATGTCCCAGAGAGGGGAATAATGCGTCTGTCACCACTGTGGTGTCACAGAGAGGTGTAAACTGGACTTGTCATTGCAGTGATCTCACCGGGAGGAGAAAATTGAGGCTTTCACTGCTGTGGCTTATCAGAGGGGATGAATTCTGACTTGTCTTTGATATCATGTCACAGAGAGGAGAAAACTGGCACTATCACCGCTGTAAATGTTACAGATAAGTGTAAGTTGGGCTTGTTCAATCTGTGGGGTGACAGCAAGGGTGAAATTTGGCCTGTCAGTGCTGTGATGTCATAATGGGTGGAAAGTGCACCTTTGACTGCTGTGCTGTCACAGGCAGGCGTAAATTGGGGTTCCCACAGTTGTGATGTCACAGAGAGGGGAATACTGGGGCTCTCACAGCTGTGGAGTCTCAGAGAAAGTAACACAGGTGTTATGACTTGTCTGTTGCCACAAAGGAGATGGAATTGGGGTTGTCATGCCTATGGTATGTCAGAGAGGTTTTAATTGGTTCTGTCTGTTCTGTGATGTCACAGAGCGGGGAATAATGGGTCTGTCAGTGCTGTGGTGTTCCATCAGAGCTGAAATTAAGGCTGTCGTGGCTGTGATGTCACAGATAGAGGAAACCTGAGTCTGTCCCTGCTGTGGTGTCACAGAGAGGGGAAAACTGGGGCTGATCACTGCTGTGCAGTGACAGAGAAATTTACACAGGTGCTATGACTTGTCTGTTGCCACACAGGGAATAGAATTGGGGTTGTTCGGGCTGTGGTATCATAGAGAGTTTTAAATTGGTTCTGTCATGATTGTGATGTCCCAGAGAGGGGAATAATGCGTCTGTCACCACTGTGGTGTCACAGACAGGCGTAATTTAGAGTTGTCACTGCAGTAATGTCACAGAGACCTTGAACTGGGTCCCTCATTGGTGTGATGTCACACACAGAGAGGAGAATACTGAGGCTGCCGCTGCTCTGGTGTCACAGAGAGGAGTAGTTTTGGCCTGTCACTGCTGTGATGTCAGAGAGAGGGGAAAGCGTGTCTGTCACTGCTGCGGTGTTCCAAAGGGGATGAATTTGAGGCTGTCCTAAGTGTGATGTCACAGAGAGGGGAAAATTGAGGCAGCCACTACTGTGGTGTCACAGAGAGGCGTAAATTAGAGTTGTCAGCGCTGTGATGTCACAGGGAGGCGAAAATTGGACCTCTCTCAGATGTGATGTCACAGAGAGAGGCGTAATGGATCTGTGAGTGCTGTGGTGTCACCGAGAGGCATAAATTAGAGTTGTCAGTGCAGTGATGTCACGGAGAGGAGAAACTGGGTCCCTCATTGGTGTGATGTCACAGATAGAGGAAACCTGAGTCTGCCACTGCAGTGATGTCACAGAGAGGGGAAAACTGGGGCTATCACAGCTGTGGAGTCTCAGAGAAATTATCACAGGTGCTATGACTTGTCTGTTGC
This sequence comes from Cyanistes caeruleus, assembly GCF_971803275.1. NCBI lineage: Eukaryota > Metazoa > Chordata > Aves > Passeriformes > Paridae > Cyanistes > Cyanistes caeruleus. The sequence goes on from NW_028255899.1 coordinate 277,137, forward strand.
CACAAAGGAGATGGAATTGGGGTTGTCATGGGTATGATATCACAGAGAGGTTTTAATCGGTTCTGTCTCTTCTGTGATGTCACGGAGAGGGGAATTATGGGTCTGTCACTGCTGTGGTGTTCCTTTGGGGCTGAAATTAAGGCTGCCGTGGCTGTGATGTCACAGATAGAGGAAACCTGAGTCTGTCCCTGCTGTGGTGTCACAGAGAGGGGAAAACTGGGGCTGATCACTGTTGTGCAGTGACAGAGAAATTTACACAGGTGCTATGACTTGTCTGTTGCCACACAGGGAATGGAATTGGGGTTGTTCGGGCTGTGGTATCACAGAGAGATTTAAATTGGTTCTGTCATGACTGTGATTTCCCAGAGAGGGGAATAATGCGTCTGTCACCACTGTGGTGTCACAGAGAGGTGTAAACTGGACTTGTCATTGCAGTGATCTCACCGGGAGGAGAAAATTGAGGCTTTCACTGCTGTGGCTTATCAGAGGGGATGAATTCTGACTTGTCTTTGATATCAATGCACAGAGAGGAGAAAACTGGCACTATCACCGCTGTAAATGTTACAGATAAGTGTAAGTTGGGCTTGTTCAATCTGTGGGGTGACAGCAAGGGTGAAATTTGGCCTGTCAGTGCTGTGATGTCATAATGGGTGGAAAGTGCACCTTTGACTGCTGTGCTGTCACAGGCAGGCGTAAATTGGGGTTCCCACAGTTGTGATGTCACAGAGAGGGGAAAACTGGGGCTATCACAGCTGTGGAGTCTCAGAGAAAGTAACACAGGTGTTATGACTTGTCTGTTGCCACAAAGGAGATGGAATTGGGGTTGTCATGCCTATGGTATGTCAGAGAGGTTTTAATTGGTTCTGTCTGTTCTGTGATGTCACAGAGCGGGGAATAATGGGTCTGTCAGTGCTGTGGTGTTCCATCAGAGCTGAAATTAAGGCTGCCGTGGCTGTGATGTCACAGATAGAGGAAACCTGAGTCTGTCCCTGCTGTGGTGTCACAGAGAGGGGAAAACTGGGGCTGATCACTGCTGTGCAGTGACAGAGAAATTTACACAGGTGCTATGACTTGTCTGTTGCCACACAGGGAATAGAATTGGGGTTGTTCGGGCTGTGGTATCATAGAGAGTTTTAAATTGGTTCTGTCATGATTGTGATGTCCCAGAGAGGGGAATAATGCGTCTGTCACCACTGTGGTGTCACAGACAGGCGTAATTTAGAGTTGTCACTGCAGTAATGTCACAGAGACCTTGAACTGGGTCCCTCATTGGTGTGATGTCACACACACAGAGAGGAGAATACTGAGGCTGCCGCTGCTCTGGTGTCACAGAGAGGAGTAGTTTTGGCCTGTCACTGCTGTGATGTCAGAGAGAGGGGAAAGCGTGTCTGTCACTGCTGCGGTGTTCCAAAGGGGATGAATTTGAGGCTGTCCTAAGTGTGATGTCACAGAGAGGGGAAAATTGAGGCAGCCACTACTGTGGTGTCACAGAGAGGCGTAAATTAGAGTTGTCAGCGCTGTGATGTCACAGGGAGGCGAAAATTGGGCCTCTCTCAGATGTGATGTCACAGAGAGAGGCGTAATGGATCTGTGAGTGCTGTGGTGTCACCGAGAGGCATAAATTAGAGTTGTCAGTGCAGTGATGTCACGGAGAGGAGAAACTGGGTCCCTCATTGGTGTGATGTCACAGATAGAGGAAACCTGAGTCTGCCACTGCAGTGATGTCACAGAGAGGGGAAAACTGGGGCTATCACAGCTGTGGAGTCTCAGAGAAATTATCACAGGTGCTATGACTTGTCTGTTGCCACAAAGGAGATGGAATTGGGGTTGTCATGGCTATGATATCACAGAGAGGTTTTAATCGGTTCTGTCTCTTCTGTGATGTCACGGAGAGGGGAATTATGGGTCTGTCACTGCTGTGGTGTTCCTTTGGGGCTGAAATTAAGGCTGCCGTGGCTGTGATGTCACAGATAGAGGAAACCTGAGTCTGTCCCTGCTGTGGTGTCACAGAGAGGGGAAAACTGGGGCTGATCACTGTTGTGCAGTGACAGAGAAATTTACACAGGTGCTATGACTTGTCTGTTGCCACACAGGGAATGGAATTGGGGTTGTTCGGGCTGTGGTATCACAGAGAGATTTAAATTGGTTCTGTCATGACTGTGATGTCCCAGAGAGGGGAATAATGCGTCTGTCACCACTGTGGTGTCACAGAGAGGTGTAAACTGGACTTGTCATTGCAGTGATCTCACCGGGAGGAGAAAATTGAGGCTTTCACTGCTGTGGCTTATCAGAGGGGATGAATTCTGACTTGTCTTTGATATCATGTCACAGAGAGGAGAAAACTGGCACTATCACCGCTGTAAATGTTACAGATAAGTGTAAGTTGGGCTTGTTCAATCTGTGGGGTGACAGCAAGGGTGAAATTTGGCCTGTCAGTGCTGTGATGTCATAATGGGTGGAAAGTGCACCTTTGACTGCTGTGCTGTCACAGGCAGGCGTAAATTGGGGTTCCCACAGTTGTGATGTCACAGAGAGGGGAAAACTGGGGCTATCACAGCTGTGGAGTCTCAGAGAAAGTAACACAGGTGTTATGACTTGTCTGTTGCCACAAAGGAGATGGAATTGGGGTTGTCATGCCTATGGTATCTCAGAGAGGTTTTAATTGGTTCTGACTGTTCTGTGATGTCACAGAGCGGGGAATAATGGGTCTGTCAGTGCTGTGGTGTTCCATCAGAGCTGAAATTAAGGCTGCCATGGCTGTGATGTCACAGATAGAGGAAACCTGAGTCTGTCCCTGCTGTGGTGTCACAGAGAGGGGAAAAGTGGGGCTGATCACTGTTGTGCAGTGACAGAGAAATTTACACAGGTGCTATGACTTGTCTGTTGCCACACAGGGAATAGAATTGGGGTTGTTCGGGCTGTGGTATCATAGAGAGTTTTAAATTGGTTCTGTCATGATTGTGATGTCCCAGAGAGGGGAATAATGCGTCTGTCACCACTGTGGTGTCACAGACAGGCGTAATTTAGAGTTGTCACTGCAGTAATGTCACAGAGACCTTGAACTGGGTCCCTCATTGGTGTGATGTCACACACACAGAGAGGAGAATACTGAGGCTGCCGCTGCTCTGGTGTCACAGAGAGGAGTAGTTTTGGCCTGTCACTGCTGTGATGTCAGAGAGAGGGGAAAGCGTGTCTGTCACTGCTGCGGTGTTCCAAAGGGGATGAATTTGAGGCTGTCCTAAGTGTGATGTCACAGAGAGGGGAAAATTGAGGCAGCCACTACTGTGGTGTCACAGAGAGGCGTAAATTAGAGTTGTCAGCGCTGTGATGTCACAGGGAGGCGAAAATTGGGCCTCTCTCAGATGTGATGTCACAGAGAGAGGCGTAATGGATCTGTGAGTGCTGTGGTGTCACCGAGAGGCATAAATTAGAGTTGTCAGTGCAGTGATGACACGGAGAGGAGAAACTGGGTCCCTCATTGGTGTGATGTCACAGATAGAGGAAACCTGAGTCTGCCACTGCAGTGATGTCACAGAGAGGGGAAAACTGGGGCTATCACAGCTGTGGAGTCTCAGAGAAATTATCACAGGTGCTATGACTTGTCTGTTGCCACAAAGGAGATGGAATTGGGGTTGTCATGGCTATGATATCACAGAGAGGTTTTAATCGGTTCTGTCTCTTCTGTGATGTCACGGAGAGGGGAATTATGGGTCTGTCACTGCTGTGGTGTTCCTTTGGGGCTGAAATTAAGGCTGCCGTGGCTGTGATGTCACATATAGAGGAAACCTGAGTCTGTCCCTGCTGTGGTGTCACAGAGAGGGGAAAACTGGGGCTGATTACTGTTGTGCAGTGACAGAGAAATTTACACAGGTGCTATGACTTGTCTGTTGCCACACAGGGAATGGAATTGGGGTTGTTCGGGCTGTGGTATCACAGAGAGATTTAAATTGGTTCTGTCATGACTGTGATGTCCCAGAGAGGGGAATAATGCGTCTGTCACCACTGTGGTGTCACAGAGAGGTGTAAACTGGACTTGTCATTGCAGTGATCTCACCGGGAGGAGAAAATTGAGGCTTTCACTGCTGTGGCTTATCAGAGGGGATGAATTCTGACTTGTCTTTGATATCAATGCACAGAGAGGAGAAAACTGGCACTATCACCGCTGTAAATGTTACAGATAAGTGTAAGTTGGGCTTGTTCAATCTGTGGGGTGACAGCAAGGGTGAAATTTGGCCTGTCGGTGCTGTGATGTCATAATGGGTGGAAAGTGCACCTTTGACTGCTGTGCTGTCACAGGCAGGCGTAAATTGGGGTTCCCACAGTTGTGATGTCACAGAGAGGGGAAAACTGGGGCTATCACAGCTGTGGAGTCTCAGAGAAAGTAACACAGGTGTTATGACTTGTCTGTTGCCACAAAGGAGATGGAATTGGGGTTGTCATGCCTATGGTATGTCAGAGAGGTTTTAATTGGTTCTGTCTGTTCTGTGATGTCACAGAGCGGGGAATAATGGGTCTGTCAGTGCTGTGGTGTTCCATCAGAGCTGAAATTAAGGCTGCCATGGCTGTGATGTCACAGATAGAGGAAACCTGAGTCTGTCCCTGCTGTGGTGTCACAGAGAGGGGAAAACTGGGGCTGATCACTGTTGTGCAGTGACAGAGAAATTTACACAGGTGCTATGACTTGTCTGTTGCCACACAGGGAATAGAATTGGGGTTGTTCGGGCTGTGGTATCATAGAGAGTTTTAAATTGGTTCTGTCATGATTGTGATGTCCCAGAGAGGGGAATAATGCGTCTGTCACCACTGTGGTGTCACAGACAGGCGTAATTTAGAGTTGTCACTGCAGTAATGTCACAGAGAGCTTGAACTGGGTCCCTCATTGGTGTGATGTCACACACAGAGAGGAGAATACTGAGGCTGCCGCTGCTCTGGTGTCACAGAGAGGAGTAGTTTTGGCCTGTCACTGCTGTGATGTCAGAGAGAGGGGAAAGCGTGTCTGTCACTGCTGCGGTGTTCCAAAGGGGATGAATTTGAGGCTGTCCTAAGTGTGATGTCACAGAGAGGGGAAAATTGAGGCAGCCACTACTGTGGTGTCACAGAGAGGCGTAAATTAGAGTTGTCAGCGCTGTGATGTCACAGGGAGGCGAAAATTGGGCCTCTCTCAGATGTGATGTCACAGAGAGAGGCGTAATGGATCTGTGAGTGCTGTGGTGTCACCGAGAGGCATAAATTAGAGTTGTCAGTGCAGTGATGTCACGGAGAGGAGAAACTGGGTCCCTCATTGGTGTGATGTCACAGATAGAGGAAACCTGAGTCTGCCACTGCAGTGATGTCACAGAGAGGGGAAAACTGGGGCTATCACAGCTGTGGAGTCTCAGAGAAATTATCACAGGTGCTATGACTTGTCTGTTGCCACAAAGGAGATGGAATTGGGGTTGTCATGGCTATGATATCACAGAGAGGTTTTAATCGGTTCTGTCTCTTCTGTGATGTCACGGAGAGGGGAATTATGGGTCTGTCACTGCTGTGGTGTTCCTTTGGGGCTGAAATTAAGGCTGCCGTGGCTGTGATGTCACAGATAGAGGAAACCTGAGTCTGTCCCTGCTGTGGTGTCACAGAGAGGGGAAAACTGGGGCTGATCACTGTTGTGCAGTGACAGAGAAATTTACACAGGTGCTATGATGACTTGTCTGTTGCCACACAGGGAATGGAATTGGGGTTGTTCGGGCTGTGGTATCACAGAGAGATTTAAATTGGTTCTGTCATGACTGTGATGTCCCAGAGAGGGGAATAATGTGTCTGTCACCACTGTGGTGTCACAGAGAGGTGTAAACTGGACTTGTCATTGCAGTGATCTCACCGGGAGGAGAAAACTGAGGCTTTCACTGCTGTGGCTTATCAGAGGGGATGAATTCTGACTTGTCTTTGATATCAATGCACAGAGAGGAGAAAACTGGCACTATCACCGCTGTAAATGTTACAGATAAGTGTAAGTTGGGCTTGTTCAATCTGTGGGGTGACAGCAAGGGTGAAATTTGGCCTGTCAGTGCTGTGATGTCATAATGGGTGGAAAGTGCACCTTTGACTGCTGTGCTGTCACAGGCAGGCGTAAATTGGGGTTCCCACAGTTGTGATGTCACAGAGAGGGGAAAACTGGGGCTATCACAGCTGTGGAGTCTCAGAGAAAGTAACACAGGTGTTATGACTTGTCTGTTGCCACAAAGGAGATGGAATTGGGGTTGTCATGCCTATGGTATCTCAGAGAGGTTTTAATTGGTTCTGACTGTTCTGTGATGTCACAGAGCGGGGAATAATGGGTCTGTCAGTGCTGTGGTGTTCCATCAGAGCTGAAATTAAGGCTGCCATGGCTGTGATGTCACAGATAGAGGAAACCTGAGTCTGTCCCTGCTGTGGTGTCACAGAGAGGGGAAAACTGGGGCTGATCACTGTTGTGCAGTGACAGAGAAATTTACACAGGTGCTATGACTTGTCTGTTGCCACACAGGGAATAGAATTGGGGTTGTTCGGGCTGTGGTATCATAGAGAGTTTTAAATTGGTTCTGTCATGATTGTGATGTCCCAGAGAGGGGAATAATGCGTCTGTCACCACTGTGGTGTCACAGACAGGCGTAATTTAGAGTTGTCACTGCAGTAATGTCACAGAGACATTGAACTGGGTCCCTCATTGGTGTGATGTCACACACAGAGAGGAGAATACTGAGGCTGCCGCTGCTCTGGTGTCACAGAGAGGAGTAGTTTTGGCCTGTCACTGCTGTGATGTCAGAGAGAGGGGAAAGCGTGTCTGTCACTGCTGCGGTGTTCCAAAGGGGATGAATTTGAGGCTGTCCTAAGTGTGATGTCACAGAGAGGGGAAAATTGAGGCAGCCACTACTGTGGTGTCACAGAGAGGCGTAAATTAGAGTTGTCAGCGCTGTGATGTCACAGGGAGGCGAAAATTGGACCTCTCTCAGATGTGATGTCACAGAGAGAGGCGTAATGGATCTGTGAGTGCTGTGGTGTCACCGAGAGGCATAAATTAGAGTTGTCAGTGCAGTGATGACACGGAGAGGAGAAACTGGGTCCCTCATTGGTGTGATGTCACAGATAGAGGAAACCTGAGTCTGCCACTGCAGTGATGTCACAGAGAGGGGAAAACTGGGGCTATCACAGCTGTGGAGTCTCAGAGAAATTATCACAGGTGCTATGACTTGTCTGTTGCCACAAAGGAGATGGAATTGGGGTTGTCATGCCTATGATATCACAGAGATGTTTTAATCGGTTCTGTCTCTTCTGTGATGTCACGGAGAGGGGAATTATGGGTCTGTCACTGCTGTGGTGTTCCTTTGGGGCTGAAATTAAGGCTGCCGTGGCTGTGATGTCACAGATAGAGGAAACCTGAGTCTGTCCCTGCTGTGGTGTCACAGAGAGGGGAAAACTGGGGCTGATCACTGTTGTGCAGTGACAGAGAAATTTACACAGGTGCTATGACTTGTCTGTTGCCACACAGGGAATGGAATTGGGGTTGTTCGGGCTGTGGTATCACAGAGAGATTTAAATTGGTTCTGTCATGACTGTGATGTCCCAGAGAGGGGAATAATGCGTCTGTCACCACTGTGGTGTCACAGAGAGGTGTAAACTGGACTTGTCATTGCAGTGATCTCACCGGGAGGAGAAAATTGAGGCTTTCACTGCTGTGGCTTATCAGAGGGGATGAATTCTGACTTGTCTTTGATATCAATGCACAGAGAGGAGAAAACTGGCACTATCACCGCTGTAAATGTTACAGATAAGTGTAAGTTGGGCTTGTTCAATCTGTGGGGTGACAGCAAGGGTGAAATTTGGCCTGTCAGTGCTGTGATGTCATAATGGGTGGAAAGTGCATCTTTGACTGCTGTGCTGTCACAGGCAGGCGTAAATTGGGGTTCCCACAGTTGTGATGTCACAGAGAGGGGAAAACTGGGGCTATCACAGCTGTGGAGTCTCAGAGAAAGTAACACAGGTGCTATGACTTGTCTGTTGCCACAAAGGAGATGGAATTGGGGTTGTCATGCCTATGGTATGTCAGAGAGGTTTTAATTGGTTCTGTCTGTTCTGTGATGTCACAGAGCGGGGAATAATGGGTCTGTCAGTGCTGTGGTGTTCCATCAGAGCTGAAATTAAGGCTGCCATGGCTGTGATGTCACATATAGAGGAAACCTGAGTCTGTCCCTGCTGTGGTGTCACAGAGAGGGGAAAAGTGGGGCTGATCACTGTTGTGCAGTGACAGAGAAATTTACACAGGTGCTATGACTTGTCTGTTGCCACACAGGGAATAGAATTGGGGTTGTTCGGGCTGTGGTATCATAGAGAGTTTTAAATTGGTTCTGTCATGATTGTGATGTCCCAGAGAGGGGAATAATGCGTCTGTCACCACTGTGGTGTCACAGACAGGCGTAATTTAGAGTTGTCACTGCAGTAATGTCACAGAGACCTTGAACTGGGTCCCTCATTGGTGTGATGTCACACACACAGAGAGGAGAATACTGAGGCTGCCGCTGCTCTGGTGTCACAGAGAGGAGTAGTTTTGGCCTGTCACTGCTGTGATGTCAGAGAGAGGGGAAAGCGTGTCTGTCACTGCTGCGGTGTTCCAAAGGGGATGAATTTGAGGCTGTCCTAAGTGTGATGTCACAGAGAGGGGAAAATTGAGGCAGGCACTACTGTGGTGTCACAGAGAGGCGTAAATTAGAGTTGTCAGCGCTGTGATGTCACAGGGAGGCGAAAATTGGGCCTCTCTCAGATGTGATGTCACAGAGAGAGGCGTAATGGATCTGTGAGTGCTGTGGTGTCACCGAGAGGCATAAATTAGAGTTGTCAGTGCAGTGATGACACGGAGAGGAGAAACTGGGTCCCTCATTGGTGTGATGTCACAGATAGAGGAAACCTGAGTCTGCCACTGCAGTGATGTCACAGAGAGGGGAAAACTGGGGCTATCACAGCTGTGGAGTCTCAGAGAAATTATCACAGGTGCTATGACTTGTCTGTTGCCACAAAGGAGATGGAATTGGGGTTGTCATGGCTATGATATCACAGAGAGGTTTTAATCGGTTCTGTCTCTTCTGTGATGTCACGGAGAGGGGAATTATGGGTCTGTCACTGCTGTGGTGTTCCTTTGGGGCTGAAATTAAGGCTGCCGTGGCTGTGATGTCACATATAGAGGAAACCTGAGTCTGTCCCTGCTGTGGTGTCACAGAGAGGGGAAAACTGGGGCTGATTACTGTTGTGCAGTGACAGAGAAATTTACACAGGTGCTATGACTTGTCTGTTGCCACACAGGGAATGGAATTGGGGTTGTTCGGGCTGTGGTATCACAGAGAGATTTAAATTGGTTCTGTCATGACTGTGATGTCCCAGAGAGGGGAATAATGCGTCTGTCACCACTGTGGTGTCACAGAGAGGTGTAAACTGGACTTGTCATTGCAGTGATCTCACCGGGAGGAGAAAATTGAGGCTTTCACTGCTGTGGCTTATCAGAGGGGATGAATTCTGACTTGTCTTTGATATCAATGCACAGAGAGGAGAAAACTGGCACTATCACCGCTGTAAATGTTACAGATAAGTGTAAGTTGGGCTTGTTCAATCTGTGGGGTGACAGCAAGGGTGAAATTTGGCCTGTCGGTGCTGTGATGTCATAATGGGTGGAAAGTGCACCTTTGACTGCTGTGCTGTCACAGGCAGGCGTAAATTGGGGTTCCCACAGTTGTGATGTCACAGAGAGGGGAAAACTGGGGCTATCACAGCTGTGGAGTCTCAGAGAAAGTAACACAGGTGTTATGACTTGTCTGTTGCCACAAAGGAGATGGAATTGGGGTTGTCATGCCTATGGTATGTCAGAGAGGTTTTAATTGGTTCTGTCTGTTCTGTGATGTCACAGAGCGGGGAATAATGGGTCTGTCAGTGCTGTGGTGTTCCATCAGAGCTGAAATTAAGGCTGCCATGGCTGTGATGTCACAGATAGAGGAAACCTGAGTCTGTCCCTGCTGTGGTGTCACAGAGAGGGGAAAACTGGGGCTGATCACTGTTGTGCAGTGACAGAGAAATTTACACAGGTGCTATGACTTGTCTGTTGCCACACAGGGAATAGAATTGGGGTTGTTCGGGCTGTGGTATCATAGAGAGTTTTAAATTGGTTCTGTCATGATTGTGATGTCCCAGAGAGGGGAATAATGCGTCTGTCACCACTGTGGTGTCACAGACAGGCGTAATTTAGAGTTGTCACTGCAGTAATGTCACAGAGACCTTGAACTGGGTCCCTCATTGGTGTGATGTCACACACAGAGAGGAGAATACTGAGGCTGCCGCTGCTCTGGTGTCACAGAGAGGAGTAGTTTTGGCCTGTCACTGCTGTGATGTCAGAGAGAGGGGAAAGCGTGTCTGTCACTGCTGCGGTGTTCCAAAGGGGATGAATTTGAGGCTGTCCTAAGTGTGATGTCACAGAGAGGGGAAAATTGAGGCAGCCACTACTGTGGTGTCACAGAGAGGCGTAAATTAGAGTTGTCAGCGCTGTGATGTCACAGGGAGGCGAAAATTGGGCCTCTCTCAGATGTGATGTCACAGAGAGAGGCGTAATGGATCTGTGAGTGCTGTGGTGTCACCGAGAGGCATAAATTAGAGTTGTCAGTGCAGTGATGTCACGGAGAGGAGAAACTGGGTCCCTCATTGGTGTGATGTCACAGATAGAGGAAACCTGAGTCTGCCACTGCAGTGATGTCACAGAGAGGGGAAAACTGGGGCTATCACAGCTGTGGAGTCTCAGAGAAATTATCACAGGTGCTATGACTTGTCTGTTGCCACAAAGGAGATGGAATTGGGGTTGTCATGCCTATGATATCACAGAGATGTTTTAATCGGTTCTGTCTCTTCTGTGATGTCACGGAGAGGGGAATTATGGGTCTGTCACTGCTGTGGTGTTCCTTTGGGGCTGAAATTAAGGCTGCCGTGGCTGTGATGTCACAGATAGAGGAAACCTGAGTCTGTCCCTGCTGTGGTGTCACAGAGAGGGGAAAACTGGGGCTGATCACTGTTGTGCAGTGACAGAGAAATTTACACAGGTGCTATGACTTGTCTGTTGCCACACAGGGAATGGAATTGGGGTTGTTCGGGCTGTGGTATCACAGAGAGATTTAAATTGGTTCTGTCATGACTGTGATGTCCCAGAGAGGGGAATAATGCGTCTGTCACCACTGTGGTGTCACAGAGAGGTGTAAACTGGACTTGTCATTGCAGTGATCTCACCGGGAGGAGAAAATTGAGGCTTTCACTGCTGTGGCTTATCAGAGGGGATGAATTCTGACTTGTCTTTGATATCAATGCACAGAGAGGAGAAAACTGGCACTATCACCGCTGTAAATGTTACAGATAAGTGTAAGTTGGGCTTGTTCAATCTGTGGGGTGACAGCAAGGGTGAAATTTGGCCTGTCAGTGCTGTGATGTCATAATGGGTGGAAAGTGCATCTTTGACTGCTGTGCTGTCACAGGCAGGCGTAAATTGGGGTTCCCACAGTTGTGATGTCACAGAGAGGGGAAATCTGGGGCTATCACAGCTGTGGAGTCTCAGAGAAAGTAACACAGGTGCTATGACTTGTCTGTTGCCACAAAGGAGATGGAATTGGGGTTGTCATGCCTATGGTATGTCAGAGAGGTTTTAATTGGTTCTGTCTGTTCTGTGATGTCACAGAGCGGGGAATAATGGGTCTGTCAGTGCTGTGGTGTTCCATCAGAGCTGAAATTAAGGCTGCCATGGCTGTGATGTCACATATAGAGGAAACCTGAGTCTGTCCCTGCTGTGGTGTCACAGAGAGGGGAAAAGTGGGGCTGATCACTGTTGTGCAGTGACAGAGAAATTTACACAGGTGCTATGACTTGTCTGTTGCCACACAGGGAATAGAATTGGGGTTGTTCGGGCTGTGGTATCATAGAGAGTTTTAAATTGGTTCTGTCATGATTGTGATGTCCCAGAGAGGGGAATAATGCGTCTGTCACCACTGTGGTGTCACAGACAGGCGTAATTTAGAGTTGTCACTGCAGTAATGTCACAGAGACCTTGAACTGGGTCCCTCATTGGTGTGATGTCACACACACAGAGAGGAGAATACTGAGGCTGCCGCTGCTCTGGTGTCACAGAGAGGAGTAGTTTTGGCCTGTCACTGCTGTGATGTCAGAGAGAGGGGAAAGCGTGTCTGTCACTGCTGCGGTGTTCCAAAGGGGATGAATTTGAGGCTGTCCTAAGTGTGATGTCACAGAGAGGGGAAAATTGAGGCAGGCACTACTGTGGTGTCACAGAGAGGCGTAAATTAGAGTTGTCAGCGCTGTGATGTCACAGGGAGGCGAAAATTGGGCCTCTCTCAGATGTGATGTCACAGAGAGAGGCGTAATGGATCTGTGAGTGCTGTGGTGTCACCGAGAGGCATAAATTAGAGTTGTCAGTGCAGTGATGACACGGAGAGGAGAAACTGGGTCCCTCATTGGTGTGATGTCACAGATAGAGGAAACCTGAGTCTGCCACTGCAGTGATGTCACAGAGAGGGGAAAACTGGGGCTATCACAGCTGTGGAGTCTCAGAGAAATTATCACAGGTGCTATGACTTGTCTGTTGCCACAAAGGAGATGGAATTGGGGTTGTCATGGCTATGATATCACAGAGAGGTTTTAATCGGTTCTGTCTCTTCTGTGATGTCACGGAGAGGGGAATTATGGGTCTGTCACTGCTGTGGTGTTCCTTTGGGGCTGAAATTAAGGCTGCCGTGGCTGTGATGTCACAGATAGAGGAAACCTGAGTCTGTCCCTGCTGTGGTGTCACAGAGAGGGGAAAACTGGGGCTGATCACTGTTGTGCAGTGACAGAGAAATTTACACAGGTGCTATGACTTGTCTGTTGCCACACAGGGAATGGAATTGGGGTTGTTCGGGCTGTGGTATCACAGAGAGATTTAAATTGGTTCTGTCATGACTGTGATGTCCCAGAGAGGGGAATAATGCGTCTGTCACCACTGTGGTGTCACAGAGAGGTGTAAACTGGACTTGTCATTGCAGTGATCTCACCGGGAGGAGAAAATTGAGGCTTTCACTGCTGTGGCTTATCAGAGGGGATGAATTCTGACTTGTCTTTGATATCATGTCACAGAGAGGAGAAAACTGGCACTATCACCGCTGTAAATGTTACAGATAAGTGTAAGTTGGGCTTGTTCAATCTGTGGGGTGACAGAAAGGGTGAGATTTGGCCTGTCAGTGCTGTGATGTCATAATGGGTGGAAAGTGCATCTTTGACTGCTGTGCTGTCACAGGCAGGCGTAAATTGGGGTTCCCACAGTTGTGATGTCACAGAGAGGGGAAATCTGGGGCTATCACAGCTGTGGAGTCTCAGAGAAAGTAACACAGGTGTTATGACTTGTCTGTTGCCACAAAGGAGATGGAATTGGGGTTGTCATGCCTATGGTATGTCAGAGAGGTTTTAATTGGTTCTGTCTGTTCTGTGATGTCACAGAGCGGGGAATAATGGGTCTGTCAGTGCTGTGGTGTTCCATCAGAGCTGAAATTAAGGCTGCCATGGCTGTGATGTCACGATAGAGGAAACCTGAGTCTGTCCCTGCTGTGGTGTCACAGAGAGGGGAAAACTGGGGCTGATCACTGTTGTGCAGTGACAGAGAAATTTACACAGGTGCTATGACTTGTCTGTTGCCACACAGGGAATAGAATTGGGGTTGTTCGGGCTGTGGTATCATAGAGAGTTTTAAATTGGTTCTGTCATGATTGTGATGTCCCAGAGAGGGGAATAATGCGTCTGTCACCACTGTGGTGTCACAGACAGGCGTAATTTAGAGTTGTCACTGTAGTAATGTCACAGAGACCTTGAACTGGGTCCCTCATTGGTGTGATGTCACACACAGAGAGGAGAATACTGAGGCTGCCGCTGCTCTGGTGTCACAGAGAGGAGTAGTTTTGGCCTGTCACTGCTGTGATGTCAGAGAGAGGGGAAAGCGTGTCTGTCACTGCTGCGGTGTTCCAAAGGGGATGAATTTGAGGCTGTCCTAAGTGTGATGTCACAGAGAGGGGAAAATTGAGGCAGCCACTACTGTGGTGTCACAGAGAGGCGTAAATTAGAGTTGTCAGCGCTGTGATGTCACAGGGAGGCGAAAATTGGACCTCTCTCAGATGTGATGTCACAGAGAGAGGCGTAATGGATCTGTGAGTGCTGTGGTGTCACCGAGAGGCATAAATTAGAGTTGTCAGTGCAGTGATGACACGGAGAGGAGAAACTGGGTCCCTCATTGGTGTGATGTCACAGATAGAGGAAACCTGAGTCTGCCACTGCAGTGATGTCACAGAGAGGGGAAAACTGGGGCTATCACAGCTGTGGAGTCTCAGAGAAATTATCACAGGTGCTATGACTTGTCTGTTGCCACAAAGGAGATGGAATTGGGGTTGTCATGGCTATGATATCACAGAGAGGTTTTAATCGGTTCTGTCTCTTCTGTGATGTCACGGAGAGGGGAATTCTGGGTCTGTCACTGCTGTGGTGTTCCTTTGGGGCTGAAATTAAGGCTGCCGTGGCTGTGATGTCACAGATAGAGGAAACCTGAGTCTGTCCCTGCTGTGGTGTCACAGAGAGGGGAAAACTGGGGCTGATCACTGTTGTGCAGTGACAGAGAAATTTACACAGGTGCTATGACTTGTCTGTTGCCACACAGGGAATGGAATTGGGGTTGTTCGGGCTGTGGTATCACAGAGAGATTTAAATTGGTTCTGTCATGACTGTGATGTCCCAGAGAGGGGAATAATGCGTCTGTCACCACTGTGGTGTCACAGAGAGGTGTAAACTGGACTTGTCATTGCAGTGATCTCACCGGGAGGAGAAAATTGAGGCTTTCACTGCTGTGGCTTATCAGAGGGGATGAATTCTGACTTGTCTTTGATATCAATGCACAGAGAGGAGAAAACTGGCACTATCACCGCTGTAAATGTTACAGATAAGTGTAAGTTGGGCTTGTTCAATCTGTGGGGTGACAGCAAGGGTGAAATTTGGCCTGTCGGTGCTGTGATGTCATAATGGGTGGAAAGTGCACCTTTGACTGCTGTGCTGTCACAGGCAGGCGTAAATTGGGGTTCCCACAGTTGTGATGTCACAGAGAGGGGAAAACTGGGGCTATCACAGCTGTGGAGTCTCAGAGAAAGTAACACAGGTGTTATGACTTGTCTGTTGCCACAAAGGAGATGGAATTGGGGTTGTCATGCCTATGGTATGTCAGAGAGGTTTTAATTGGTTCTGTCTGTTCTGTGATGTCACAGAGCGGGGAATAATGGGTCTGTCAGTGCTGTGGTGTTCCATCAGAGCTGAAATTAAGGCTGCCATGGCTGTGATGTCACAGATAGAGGAAACCTGAGTCTGTCCCTGCTGTGGTGTCACAGAGAGGGGAAAAGTGGGGCTGATCACTGTTGTGCAGTGACAGAGAAATTTACACAGGTGCTATGACTTGTCTGTTGCCACACAGGGAATAGAATTGGGGTTGTTCGGGCTGTGGTATCATAGAGAGTTTTAAATTGGTTCTGTCATGATTGTGATGTCCCAGAGAGGGGAATAATGCGTCTGTCACCACTGTGGTGTCACAGACAGGCGTAATTTAGAGTTGTCACTGCAGTAATGTCACAGAGACCTTGAACTGGGTCCCTCATTGGTGTGATGTCACACACAGAGAGGAGAATACTGAGGCTGCCGCTGCTCTGGTGTCACAGAGAGGAGTAGTTTTGGCCTGTCACTGCTGTGATGTCAGAGAGAGGGGAAAGCGTGTCTGTCACTGCTGCGGTGTTCCAAAGGGGATGAATTTGAGGCTGTCCTAAGTGTGATGTCACAGAGAGGGGAAAATTGAGGCAGGCACTACTGTGGTGTCACAGAGAGGCGTAAATTAGAGTTGTCAGCGCTGTGATGTCACAGGGAGGCGAAAATTGGGCCTCTCTCAGATGTGATGTCACAGAGAGAGGCGTAATGGATCTGTGAGTGCTGTGGTGTCACCGAGAGGCATAAATTAGAGTTGTCAGTGCAGTGATGACACGGAGAGGAGAAACTGGGTCCCTCATTGGTGTGATGTCACAGATAGAGGAAACCTGAGTCTGCCACTGCAGTGATGTCACAGAGAGGGGAAAACTGGGGCTATCACAGCTGTGGAGTCTCAGAGAAATTATCACAGGTGCTATGACTTGTCTGTTGCCACAAAGGAGATGGAATTGGGGTTGTCATGGCTATGATATCACAGAGAGGTTTTAATCGGTTCTGTCTCTTCTGTGATGTCACGGAGAGGGGAATTATGGGTCTGTCACTGCTGTGGTGTTCCTTTGGGGCTGAAATTAAGGCTGCCGTGGCTGTGATGTCACAGATAGAGGAAACCTGAGTCTGTCCCTGCTGTGGTGTCACAGAGAGGGGAAAACTGGGGCTGATCACTGTTGTGCAGTGACAGAGAAATTTACACAGGTGCTATGACTTGTCTGTTGCCACACAGGGAATGGAATTGGGGTTGTTCGGGCTGTGGTATCACAGAGAGATTTAAATTGGTTCTGTCATGACTGTGATGTCCCAGAGAGGGGAATAATGCGTCTGTCACCACTGTGGTGTCACAGAGAGGTGTAAACTGGACTTGTCATTGCAGTGATCTCACCGGGAGGAGAAAATTGAGGCTTTCACTGCTGTGGCTTATCAGAGGGGATGAATTCTGACTTGTCTTTGATATCAATGCACAGAGAGGAGAAAACTGGCACTATCACCGCTGTAAATGTTACAGATAAGTGTAAGTTGGGCTTGTTCAATCTGTGGGGTGACAGCAAGGGTGAAATTTGGCCTGTCAGTGCTGTGATGTCATAATGGGTGGAAAGTGCACCTTTGACTGCTGTGCTGTCACAGGCAGGCGTAAATTGGGGTTCCCACAGTTGTGATGTCACAGAGAGGGGAAAACTGGGGCTATCACAGCTGTGGAGTCTCAGAGAAAGTAACACAGGTGTTATGACTTGTCTGTTGCTACAAAGGAGATGGAATTGGGGTTGTCATGCCTATGGTATGTCAGAGAGGTTTTAATTGGTTCTGTCTGTTCTGTGATGTCACAGAGCGGGGAATAATGGGTCTGTCAGTGCTGTGGTGTTCCATCAGAGCTGAAATTAAGGCTGCCATGGCTGTGATGTCACAGATAGAGGAAACCTGAGTCTGTCCCTGCTGTGGTGTCACAGAGAGGGGAAAACTGGGGCTGATCACTGTTGTGCAGTGACAGAGAAATTTACACAGGTGCTATGACTTGTCTGTTGCCACACAGGGAATAGAATTGGGGTTGTTCGGGCTGTGGTATCATAGAGAGTTTTAAATTGGTTCTGTCATGATTGTGATGTCCCAGAGAGGGGAATAATGCGTCTGTCACCACTGTGGTGTCACAGACAGGCGTAATTTAGAGTTGTCACTGCAGTAATGTCACAGAGACCTTGAACTGGGTCCCTCATTGGTGTGATGTCACACACAGAGAGGAGAATACTGAGGCTGCCGCTGCTCTGGTGTCACAGAGAGGAGTAGTTTTGGCCTGTCACTGCTGTGATGTCAGAGAGAGGGGAAAGCGGGTCTGTCACTGCTGCGGTGTTCCAAAGGGGATGAATTTGAGGCTGTCCTAAGTGTGATGTCACAGAGAGGGGAAAATTGAGGCAGGCACTACTGTGGTGTCACAGAGAGGCGTAAATTAGAGTTGTCAGCGCTGTGATGTCACAGGGAGGCGAAAATTGGGCCTCTCTCAGATGTGATGTCACAGAGAGAGGCGTAATGGATCTGTGAGTGCTGTGGTGTCACCGAGAGGCATAAATTAGAGTTGTCAGTGCAGTGATGACACGGAGAGGAGAAACTGGGTCCCTCATTGGTGTGATGTCACAGATAGAGGAAACCTGAGTCTGCCACTGCAGTGATGTCACAGAGAGGGGAAAACTGGGGCTATCACAGCTGTGGAGTCTCAGAGAAATTATCACAGGTGCTATGACTTGTCTGTTGCCACAAAGGAGATGGAATTGGGGTTGTCATGGCTATGATATCACAGAGAGGTTTTAATCGGTTCTGTCTCTTCTGTGATGTCACGGAGAGGGGAATTATGGGTCTGTCACTGCTGTGGTGTTCCTTTGGGGCTGAAATTAAGGCTGCCGTGGCTGTGATGTCACAGATAGAGGAAACCTGAGTCTGTCCCTGCTGTGGTGTCACAGAGAGGGGAAAACTGGGGCTGATCACTGTTGTGCAGTGACAGAGAAATTTACACAGGTGCTATGACTTGTCTGTTGCCACACAGGGAATGGAATTGGGGTTGTTCGGGCTGTGGTATCACAGAGAGATTTAAATTGGTTCTGTCATGACTGTGATGTCCCAGAGAGGGGAATAATGCGTCTGTCACCACTGTGGTGTCACAGAGAGGTGTAAACTGGACTTGTCATTGCAGTGATCTCACCGGGAGGAGAAAATTGAGGCTTTCACTGCTGTGGCTTATCAGAGGGGATGAATTCTGACTTGTCTTTGATATCAATGCACAGAGAGGAGAAAACTGGCACTATCACCGCTGTAAATGTTACAGATAAGTGTAAGTTGGGCTTGTTCAATCTGTGGGGTGACAGCAAGGGTGAAATTTGGCCTGTCGGTGCTGTGATGTCATAATGGGTGGAAAGTGCACCTTTGACTGCTGTGCTGTCACAGGCAGGCGTAAATTGGGGTTCCCACAGTTGTGATGTCACAGAGAGGGGAAAACTGGGGCTATCACAGCTGTGGAGTCTCAGAGAAAGTAACACAGGTGTTATGACTTGTCTGTTGCCACAAAGGAGATGGAATTGGGGTTGTCATGCCTATGGTATGTCAGAGAGGTTTTAATTGGTTCTGTCTGTTCTGTGATGTCACAGAGCGGGGAATAATGGGTCTGTCAGTGCTGTGGTGTTCCATCAGAGCTGAAATTAAGGCTGCCATGGCTGTGATGTCACATATAGAGGAAACCTGAGTCTGTCCCTGCTGTGGTGTCACAGAGAGGGGAAAAGTGGGGCTGATCACTGTTGTGCAGTGACAGAGAAATTTACACAGGTGCTATGACTTGTCTGTTGCCACACAGGGAATAGAATTGGGGTTGTTCGGGCTGTGGTATCATAGAGAGTTTTAAATTGGTTCTGTCATGATTGTGATGTCCCAGAGAGGGGAATAATGCGTCTGTCACCACTGTGGTGTCACAGACAGGCGTAATTTAGAGTTGTCACTGCAGTAATGTCACAGAGACCTTGAACTGGGTCCCTCATTGGTGTGATGTCACACACACAGAGAGGAGAATACTGAGGCTGCCGCTGCTCTGGTGTCACAGAGAGGAGTAGTTTTGGCCTGTCACTGCTGTGATGTCAGAGAGAGGGGAAAGCGTGTCTGTCACTGCTGCGGTGTTCCAAAGGGGATGAATTTGAGGCTGTCCTAAGTGTGATGTCACAGAGAGGGGAAAATTGAGGCAGGCACTACTGTGGTGTCACAGAGAGGCGTAAATTAGAGTTGTCAGCGCTGTGATGTCACAGGGAGGCGAAAATTGGGCCTCTCTCAGATGTGATGTCACAGAGAGAGGCGTAATGGATCTGTGAGTGCTGTGGTGTCACCGAGAGGCATAAATTAGAGTTGTCAGTGCAGTGATGACACGGAGAGGAGAAACTGGGTCCCTCATTGGTGTGATGTCACAGATAGAGGAAACCTGAGTCTGCCACTGCAGTGATGTCACAGAGAGGGGAAAACTGGGGCTATCACAGCTGTGGAGTCTCAGAGAAATTATCACAGGTGCTATGACTTGTCTGTTGCCACAAAGGAGATGGAATTGGGGTTGTCATGGCTATGATATCACAGAGAGGTTTTAATCGGTTCTGTCTCTTCTGTGATGTCACGGAGAGGGGAATTATGGGTCTGTCACTGCTGTGGTGTTCCTTTGGGGCTGAAATTAAGGCTGCCGTGGCTGTGATGTCACAGATAGAGGAAACCTGAGTCTGTCCCTGCTGTGGTGTCACAGAGAGGGGAAAACTGGGGCTGATCACTGTTGTGCAGTGACAGAGAAATTTACACAGGTGCTATGACTTGTCTGTTGCCACACAGGGAATGGAATTGGGGTTGTTCGGGCTGTGGTATCACAGAGAGATTTAAATTGGTTCTGTCATGACTGTGATGTCCCAGAGAGGGGAATAATGCGTCTGTCACCACTGTGGTGTCACAGAGAGGTGTAAACTGGACTTGTCATTGCAGTGATCTCACCGGGAGGAGAAAATTGAGGCTTTCACTGCTGTGGCTTATCAGAGGGGATGAATTCTGACTTGTCTTTGATATCATGTCACAGAGAGGAGAAAACTGGCACTATCACCGCTGTAAATGTTACAGATAAGTGTAAGTTGGGCTTGTTCAATCTGTGGGGTGACAGAAAGGGTGAGATTTGGCCTGTCAGTGCTGTGATGTCATAATGGGTGGAAAGTGCATCTTTGACTGCTGTGCTGTCACAGGCAGGCGTAAATTGGGGTTCCCACAGTTGTGATGTCACAGAGAGGGGAAATCTGGGGCTATCACAGCTGTGGAGTCTCAGAGAAAGTAACACAGGTGTTATGACTTGTCTGTTGCCACAAAGGAGATGGAATTGGGGTTGTCATGCCTATGGTATGTCAGAGAGGTTTTAATTGGTTCTGTCTGTTCTGTGATGTCACAGAGCGGGGAATAATGGGTCTGTCAGTGCTGTGGTGTTCCATCAGAGCTGAAATTAAGGCTGCCATGGCTGTGATGTCACGATAGAGGAAACCTGAGTCTGTCCCTGCTGTGGTGTCACAGAGAGGGGAAAACTGGGGCTGATCACTGTTGTGCAGTGACAGAGAAATTTACACAGGTGCTATGACTTGTCTGTTGCCACACAGGGAATAGAATTGGGGTTGTTCGGGCTGTGGTATCATAGAGAGTTTTAAATTGGTTCTGTCATGATTGTGATGTCCCAGAGAGGGGAATAATGCGTCTGTCACCACTGTGGTGTCACAGACAGGCGTAATTTAGAGTTGTCACTGTAGTAATGTCACAGAGACCTTGAACTGGGTCCCTCATTGGTGTGATGTCACACACAGAGAGGAGAATACTGAGGCTGCCGCTGCTCTGGTGTCACAGAGAGGAGTAGTTTTGGCCTGTCACTGCTGTGATGTCAGAGAGAGGGGAAAGCGTGTCTGTCACTGCTGCGGTGTTCCAAAGGGGATGAATTTGAGGCTGTCCTAAGTGTGATGTCACAGAGAGGGGAAAATTGAGGCAGCCACTACTGTGGTGTCACAGAGAGGCGTAAATTAGAGTTGTCAGCGCTGTGATGTCACAGGGAGGCGAAAATTGGACCTCTCTCAGATGTGATGTCACAGAGAGAGGCGTAATGGATCTGTGAGTGCTGTGGTGTCACCGAGAGGCATAAATTAGAGTTGTCAGTGCAGTGATGACACGGAGAGGAGAAACTGGGTCCCTCATTGGTGTGATGTCACAGATAGAGGAAACCTGAGTCTGCCACTGCAGTGATGTCACAGAGAGGGGAAAACTGGGGCTATCACAGCTGTGGAGTCTCAGAGAAATTATCACAGGTGCTATGACTTGTCTGTTGCCACAAAGGAGATGGAATTGGGGTTGTCATGGCTATGATATCACAGAGAGGTTTTAATCGGTTCTGTCTCTTCTGTGATGTCACGGAGAGGGGAATTCTGGGTCTGTCACTGCTGTGGTGTTCCTTTGGGGCTGAAATTAAGGCTGCCGTGGCTGTGATGTCACAGATAGAGGAAACCTGAGTCTGTCCCTGCTGTGGTGTCACAGAGAGGGGAAAACTGGGGCTGATCACTGTTGTGCAGTGACAGAGAAATTTACACAGGTGCTATGACTTGTCTGTTGCCACACAGGGAATGGAATTGGGGTTGTTCGGGCTGTGGTATCACAGAGAGATTTAAATTGGTTCTGTCATGACTGTGATGTCCCAGAGAGGGGAATAATGCGTCTGTCACCACTGTGGTGTCACAGAGAGGTGTAAACTGGACTTGTCATTGCAGTGATCTCACCGGGAGGAGAAAATTGAGGCTTTCACTGCTGTGGCTTATCAGAGGGGATGAATTCTGACTTGTCTTTGATATCAATGCACAGAGAGGAGAAAACTGGCACTATCACCGCTGTAAATGTTACAGATAAGTGTAAGTTGGGCTTGTTCAATCTGTGGGGTGACAGCAAGGGTGAAATTTGGCCTGTCGGTGCTGTGATGTCATAATGGGTGGAAAGTGCACCTTTGACTGCTGTGCTGTCACAGGCAGGCGTAAATTGGGGTTCCCACAGTTGTGATGTCACAGAGAGGGGAAAACTGGGGCTATCACAGCTGTGGAGTCTCAGAGAAAGTAACACAGGTGTTATGACTTGTCTGTTGCCACAAAGGAGATGGAATTGGGGTTGTCATGCCTATGGTATGTCAGAGAGGTTTTAATTGGTTCTGTCTGTTCTGTGATGTCACAGAGCGGGGAATAATGGGTCTGTCAGTGCTGTGGTGTTCCATCAGAGCTGAAATTAAGGCTGCCATGGCTGTGATGTCACAGATAGAGGAAACCTGAGTCTGTCCCTGCTGTGGTGTCACAGAGAGGGGAAAAGTGGGGCTGATCACTGTTGTGCAGTGACAGAGAAATTTACACAGGTGCTATGACTTGTCTGTTGCCACACAGGGAATAGAATTGGGGTTGTTCGGGCTGTGGTATCATAGAGAGTTTTAAATTGGTTCTGTCATGATTGTGATGTCCCAGAGAGGGGAATAATGCGTCTGTCACCACTGTGGTGTCACAGACAGGCGTAATTTAGAGTTGTCACTGCAGTAATGTCACAGAGACCTTGAACTGGGTCCCTCATTGGTGTGATGTCACACACAGAGAGGAGAATACTGAGGCTGCCGCTGCTCTGGTGTCACAGAGAGGAGTAGTTTTGGCCTGTCACTGCTGTGATGTCAGAGAGAGGGGAAAGCGTGTCTGTCACTGCTGCGGTGTTCCAAAGGGGATGAATTTGAGGCTGTCCTAAGTGTGATGTCACAGAGAGGGGAAAATTGAGGCAGGCACTACTGTGGTGTCACAGAGAGGCGTAAATTAGAGTTGTCAGCGCTGTGATGTCACAGGGAGGCGAAAATTGGGCCTCTCTCAGATGTGATGTCACAGAGAGAGGCGTAATGGATCTGTGAGTGCTGTGGTGTCACCGAGAGGCATAAATTAGAGTTGTCAGTGCAGTGATGACACGGAGAGGAGAAACTGGGTCCCTCATTGGTGTGATGTCACAGATAGAGGAAACCTGAGTCTGCCACTGCAGTGATGTCACAGAGAGGGGAAAACTGGGGCTATCACAGCTGTGGAGTCTCAGAGAAATTATCACAGGTGCTATGACTTGTCTGTTGCCACAAAGGAGATGGAATTGGGGTTGTCATGGCTATGATATCACAGAGAGGTTTTAATCGGTTCTGTCTCTTCTGTGATGTCACGGAGAGGGGAATTATGGGTCTGTCACTGCTGTGGTGTTCCTTTGGGGCTGAAATTAAGGCTGCCGTGGCTGTGATGTCACAGATAGAGGAAACCTGAGTCTGTCCCTGCTGTGGTGTCACAGAGAGGGGAAAACTGGGGCTGATCACTGTTGTGCAGTGACAGAGAAATTTACACAGGTGCTATGACTTGTCTGTTGCCACACAGGGAATGGAATTGGGGTTGTTCGGGCTGTGGTATCACAGAGAGATTTAAATTGGTTCTGTCATGACTGTGATGTCCCAGAGAGGGGAATAATGCGTCTGTCACCACTGTGGTGTCACAGAGAGGTGTAAACTGGACTTGTCATTGCAGTGATCTCACCGGGAGGAGAAAATTGAGGCTTTCACTGCTGTGGCTTATCAGAGGGGATGAATTCTGACTTGTCTTTGATATCAATGCACAGAGAGGAGAAAACTGGCACTATCACCGCTGTAAATGTTACAGATAAGTGTAAGTTGGGCTTGTTCAATCTGTGGGGTGACAGCAAGGGTGAAATTTGGCCTGTCAGTGCTGTGATGTCATAATGGGTGGAAAGTGCACCTTTGACTGCTGTGCTGTCACAGGCAGGCGTAAATTGGGGTTCCCACAGTTGTGATGTCACAGAGAGGGGAAAACTGGGGCTATCACAGCTGTGGAGTCTCAGAGAAAGTAACACAGGTGTTATGACTTGTCTGTTGCCACAAAGGAGATGGAATTGGGGTTGTCATGCCTATGGTATGTCAGAGAGGTTTTAATTGGTTCTGTCTGTTCTGTGATGTCACAGAGCGGGGAATAATGGGTCTGTCAGTGCTGTGGTGTTCCATCAGAGCTGAAATTAAGGCTGCCATGGCTGTGATGTCACAGATAGAGGAAACCTGAGTCTGTCCCTGCTGTGGTGTCACAGAGAGGGGAAAACTGGGGCTGATCACTGTTGTGCAGTGACAGAGAAATTTACACAGGTGCTATGACTTGTCTGTTGCCACACAGGGAATAGAATTGGGGTTGTTCGGGCTGTGGTATCATAGAGAGTTTTAAATTGGTTCTGTCATGATTGTGATGTCCCAGAGAGGGGAATAATGCGTCTGTCACCACTGTGGTGTCACAGACAGGCGTAATTTAGAGTTGTCACTGCAGTAATGTCACAGAGACCTTGAACTGGGTCCCTCATTGGTGTGATGTCACACACAGAGAGGAGAATACTGAGGCTGCCGCTGCTCTGGTGTCACAGAGAGGAGTAGTTTTGGCCTGTCACTGCTGTGATGTCAGAGAGAGGGGAAAGCGTGTCTGTCACTGCTGCGGTGTTCCAAAGGGGATGAATTTGAGGCTGTCCTAAGTGTGATGTCACAGAGAGGGGAAAATTGAGGCAGGCACTACTGTGGTGTCACAGAGAGGCGTAAATTAGAGTTGTCAGCGCTGTGATGTCACAGGGAGGCGAAAATTGGGCCTCTCTCAGATGTGATGTCACAGAGAGAGGCGTAATGGATCTGTGAGTGCTGTGGTGTCACCGAGAGGCATAAATTAGAGTTGTCAGTGCAGTGATGACACGGAGAGGAGAAACTGGGTCCCTCATTGGTGTGATGTCACAGATAGAGGAAACCTGAGTCTGCCACTGCAGTGATGTCACAGAGAGGGGAAAACTGGGGCTATCACAGCTGTGGAGTCTCAGAGAAATTATCACAGGTGCTATGACTTGTCTGTTGCCACAAAGGAGATGGAATTGGGGTTGTCATGGCTATGATATCACAGAGAGGTTTTAATCGGTTCTGTCTCTTCTGTGATGTCACGGAGAGGGGAATTATGGGTCTGTCACTGCTGTGGTGTTCCTTTGGGGCTGAAATTAAGGCTGCCGTGGCTGTGATGTCACAGATAGAGGAAACCTGAGTCTGTCCCTGCTGTGGTGTCACAGAGAGGGGAAAACTGGGGCTGATCACTGTTGTGCAGTGACAGAGAAATTTACACAGGTGCTATGACTTGTCTGTTGCCACACAGGGAATGGAATTGGGGTTGTTCGGGCTGTGGTATCACAGAGAGATTTAAATTGGTTCTGTCATGACTGTGATGTCCCAGAGAGGGGAATAATGCGTCTGTCACCACTGTGGTGTCACAGAGAGGTGTAAACTGGACTTGTCATTGCAGTGATCTCACCGGGAGGAGAAAATTGAGGCTTTCACTGCTGTGGCTTATCAGAGGGGATGAATTCTGACTTGTCTTTGATATCAATGCACAGAGAGGAGAAAACTGGCACTATCACCGCTGTAAATGTTACAGATAAGTGTAAGTTGGGCTTGTTCAATCTGTGGGGTGACAGCAAGGGTGAAATTTGGCCTGTCGGTGCTGTGATGTCATAATGGGTGGAAAGTGCACCTTTGACTGCTGTGCTGTCACAGGCAGGCGTAAATTGGGGTTCCCACAGTTGTGATGTCACAGAGAGGGGAAAACTGGGGCTATCACAGCTGTGGAGTCTCAGAGAAAGTAACACAGGTGTTATGACTTGTCTGTTGCCACAAAGGAGATGGAATTGGGGTTGTCATGCCTATGGTATGTCAGAGAGGTTTTAATTGGTTCTGTCTGTTCTGTGATGTCACAGAGCGGGGAATAATGGGTCTGTCAGTGCTGTGGTGTTCCATCAGAGCTGAAATTAAGGCTGCCATGGCTGTGATGTCACAGATAGAGGAAACCTGAGTCTGTCCCTGCTGTGGTGTCACAGAGAGGGGAAAAGTGGGGCTGATCACTGTTGTGCAGTGACAGAGAAATTTACACAGGTGCTATGACTTGTCTGTTGCCACACAGGGAATAGAATTGGGGTTGTTCGGGCTGTGGTATCATAGAGAGTTTTAAATTGGTTCTGTCATGATTGTGATGTCCCAGAGAGGGGAATAATGCGTCTGTCACCACTGTGGTGTCACAGACAGGCGTAATTTAGAGTTGTCACTGCAGTAATGTCACAGAGACCTTGAACTGGGTCCCTCATTGGTGTGATGTCACACACAGAGAGGAGAATACTGAGGCTGCCGCTGCTCTGGTGTCACAGAGAGGAGTAGTTTTGGCCTGTCACTGCTGTGATGTCAGAGAGAGGGGAAAGCGTGTCTGTCACTGCTGCGGTGTTCCAAAGGGGATGAATTTGAGGCTGTCCTAAGTGTGATGTCACAGAGAGGGGAAAATTGAGGCAGCCACTACTGTGGTGTCACAGAGAGGCGTAAATTAGAGTTGTCAGCGCTGTGATGTCACAGGGAGGCGAAAATTGGGCCTCTCTCAGATGTGATGTCACAGAGAGAGGCGTAATGGATCTGTGAGTGCTGTGGTGTCACCGAGAGGCATAAATTAGAGTTGTCAGTGCAGTGATGACACGGAGAGGAGAAACTGGGTCCCTCATTGGTGTGATGTCACAGATAGAGGAAACCTGAGTCTGCCACTGCAGTGATGTCACAGAGAGGGGAAAACTGGGGCTATCACAGCTGTGGAGTCTCAGAGAAATTATCACAGGTGCTATGACTTGTCTGTTGCCACAAAGGAGATGGAATTGGGGTTGTCATGGCTATGATATCACAGAGAGGTTTTAATCGGTTCTGTCTCTTCTGTGATGTCACGGAGAGGGGAATTATGGGTCTGTCACTGCTGTGGTGTTCCTTTGGGGCTGAAATTAAGGCTGCCGTGGCTGTGATGTCACAGATAGAGGAAACCTGAGTCTGTCCCTGCTGTGGTGTCACAGAGAGGGGAAAACTGGGGCTGATCACTGTTGTGCAGTGACAGAGAAATTTACACAGGTGCTATGACTTGTCTGTTGCCACACAGGGAATGGAATTGGGGTTGTTCGGGCTGTGGTATCACAGAGAGATTTAAATTGGTTCTGTCATGACTGTGATGTCCCAGAGAGGGGAATAATGCGTCTGTCACCACTGTGGTGTCACAGAGAGGTGTAAACTGGACTTGTCATTGCAGTGATCTCACCGGGAGGAGAAAATTGAGGCTTTCACTGCTGTGGCTTATCAGAGGGGATGAATTCTGACTTGTCTTTGATATCAATGCACAGAGAGGAGAAAACTGGCACTATCACCGCTGTAAATGTTACAGATAAGTGTAAGTTGGGCTTGTTCAATCTGTGGGGTGACAGCAAGGGTGAAATTTGGCCTGTCGGTGCTGTGATGTCATAATGGGTGGAAAGTGCACCTTTGACTGCTGTGCTGTCACAGGCAGGCGTAAATTGGGGTTCCCACAGTTGTGATGTCACAGAGAGGGGAAAACTGGGGCTATCACAGCTGTGGAGTCTCAGAGAAAGTAACACAGGTGTTATGACTTGTCTGTTGCCACAAAGGAGATGGAATTGGGGTTGTCATGCCTATGGTATGTCAGAGAGGTTTTAATTGGTTCTGTCTGTTCTGTGATGTCACAGAGCGGGGAATAATGGGTCTGTCAGTGCTGTGGTGTTCCATCAGAGCTGAAATTAAGGCTGCCATGGCTGTGATGTCACAGATAGAGGAAACCTGAGTCTGTCCCTGCTGTGGTGTCACAGAGAGGGGAAAAGTGGGGCTGATCACTGTTGTGCAGTGACAGAGAAATTTACACAGGTGCTATGACTTGTCTGTTGCCACACAGGGAATAGAATTGGGGTTGTTCGGGCTGTGGTATCATAGAGAGTTTTAAATTGGTTCTGTCATGATTGTGATGTCCCAGAGAGGGGAATAATGCGTCTGTCACCACTGTGGTGTCACAGACAGGCGTAATTTAGAGTTGTCACTGCAGTAATGTCACAGAGACCTTGAACTGGGTCCCTCATTGGTGTGATGTCACACACAGAGAGGAGAATACTGAGGCTGCCGCTGCTCTGGTGTCACAGAGAGGAGTAGTTTTGGCCTGTCACTGCTGTGATGTCAGAGAGAGGGGAAAGCGTGTCTGTCACTGCTGCGGTGTTCCAAAGGGGATGAATTTGAGGCTGTCCTAAGTGTGATGTCACAGAGAGGGGAAAATTGAGGCAGCCACTACTGTGGTGTCACAGAGAGGCGTAAATTAGAGTTGTCAGCGCTGTGATGTCACAGGGAGGCGAAAATTGGGCCTCTCTCAGATGTGATGTCACAGAGAGAGGCGTAATGGATCTGTGAGTGCTGTGGTGTCACCGAGAGGCATAAATTAGAGTTGTCAGTGCAGTGATGTCACGGAGAGGAGAAACTGGGTCCCTCATTGGTGTGATGTCACAGATAGAGGAAACCTGAGTCTGCCACTGCAGTGATGTCACAGAGAGGGGAAAACTGGGGCTATCACAGCTGTGGAGTCTCAGAGAAATTATCACAGGTGCTATGACTTGTCTGTTGCCACAAAGGAGATGGAATTGGGGTTGTCATGGCTATGATATCACAGAGAGGTTTTAATCGGTTCTGTCTCTTCTGTGATGTCACGGAGAGGGGAATTATGGGTCTGTCACTGCTGTGGTGTTCCTTTGGGGCTGAAATTAAGGCTGCCGTGGCTGTGATGTCACAGATAGAGGAAACCTGAGTCTGTCCCTGCTGTGGTGTCACAGAGAGGGGAAAACTGGGGCTGATCACTGTTGTGCAGTGACAGAGAAATTTACACAGGTGCTATGACTTGTCTGTTGCCACACAGGGAATGGAATTGGGGTTGTTCGGGCTGTGGTATCACAGAGAGATTTAAATTGGTTCTGTCATGACTGTGATGTCCCAGAGAGGGGAATAATGCGTCTGTCACCACTGTGGTGTCACAGAGAGGTGTAAACTGGACTTGTCATTGCAGTGATCTCACCGGGAGGAGAAAATTGAGGCTTTCACTGCTGTGGCTTATCAGAGGGGATGAATTCTGACTTGTCTTTGATATCATGTCACAGAGAGGAGAAAACTGGCACTATCACCGCTGTAAATGTTACAGATAAGTGTAAGTTGGGCTTGTTCAATCTGTGGGGTGACAGCAAGGGTGAAATTTGGCCTGTCAGTGCTGTGATGTCATAATGGGTGGAAAGTGCATCTTTGACTGCTGTGCTGTCACAGGCAGGCGTAAATTGGGGTTCCCACAGTTGTGATGTCACAGAGAGGGGAAAACTGGGGCTATCACAGCTGTGGAGTCTCAGAGAAATTAACACAGGTGCTATGACTTGTCTGTTGCCACAAAGGAGATGGAATTGGGGTTGTCATGCCTATGGTATGTCAGAGAGGTTTTAATTGGTTCTGTCTGTTCTGTGATGTCACAGAGCGGGGAATAATGGGTCTGTCAGTGCTGTGGTGTTCCATCAGAGCTGAAATTAAGGCTGCCATGGCTGTGATGTCACATATAGAGGAAACCTGAGTCTGTCCCTGCTGTGGTGTCACAGAGAGGGGAAAAGTGGGGCTGATCACTGTTGTGCAGTGACAGAGAAATTTACACAGGTGCTATGACTTGTCTGTTGCCACACAGGGAATAGAATTGGGGTTGTTCGGGCTGTGGTATCATAGAGAGTTTTAAATTGGTTCTGTCATGATTGTGATGTCCCAGAGAGGGGAATAATGCGTCTGTCACCACTGTGGTGTCACAGACAGGCGTAATTTAGAGTTGTCACTGCAGTAATGTCACAGAGACCTTGAACTGGGTCCCTCATTGGTGTGATGTCACACACACAGAGAGGAGAATACTGAGGCTGCCGCTGCTCTGGTGTCACAGAGAGGAGTAGTTTTGGCCTGTCACTGCTGTGATGTCAGAGAGAGGGGAAAGCGTGTCTGTCACTGCTGCGGTGTTCCAAAGGGGATGAATTTGAGGCTGTCCTAAGTGTGATGTCACAGAGAGGGGAAAATTGAGGCAGCCACTACTGTGGTGTCACAGAGAGGCGTAAATTAGAGTTGTCAGCGCTGTGATGTCACAGGGAGGCGAAAATTGGGCCTCTCTCAGATGTGATGTCACAGAGAGAGGCGTAATGGATCTGTGAGTGCTGTGGTGTCACCGAGAGGCATAAATTAGAGTTGTCAGTGCAGTGATGACACGGAGAGGAGAAACTGGGTCCCTCATTGGTGTGATGTCACAGATAGAGGAAACCTGAGTCTGCCACTGCAGTGATGTCACAGAGAGGGGAAAACTGGGGCTATCACAGCTGTGGAGTCTCAGAGAAATTATCACAGGTGCTATGACTTGTCTGTTGCCACAAAGGAGATGGAATTGGGGTTGTCATGGCTATGATATCACAGAGAGGTTTTAATCGGTTCTGTCTCTTCTGTGATGTCACGGAGAGGGGAATTCTGGGTCTGTCACTGCTGTGGTGTTCCTTTGGGGCTGAAATTAAGGCTGCCGTGGCTGTGATGTCACAGATAGAGGAAACCTGAGTCTGTCCCTGCTGTGGTGTCACAGAGAGGGGAAAACTGGGGCTGATCACTGTTGTGCAGTGACAGAGAAATTTACACAGGTGCTATGACTTGTCTGTTGCCACACAGGGAATGGAATTGGGGTTGTTCGGGCTGTGGTATCACAGAGAGATTTAAATTGGTTCTGTCATGACTGTGATGTCCCAGAGAGGGGAATAATGCGTCTGTCACCACTGTGGTGTCACAGAGAGGTGTAAACTGGACTTGTCATTGCAGTGATCTCACCGGGAGGAGAAAATTGAGGCTTTCACTGCTGTGGCTTATCAGAGGGGATGAATTCTGACTTGTCTTTGATATCAATGCACAGAGAGGAGAAAACTGGCACTATCACCGCTGTAAATGTTACAGATAAGTGTAAGTTGGGCTTGTTCAATCTGTGGGGTGACAGCAAGGGTGAAATTTGGCCTGTCGGTGCTGTGATGTCATAATGGGTGGAAAGTGCACCTTTGACTGCTGTGCTGTCACAGGCAGGCGTAAATTGGGGTTCCCACAGTTGTGATGTCACAGAGAGGGGAAAACTGGGGCTATCACAGCTGTGGAGTCTCAGAGAAAGTAACACAGGTGTTATGACTTGTCTGTTGCCACAAAGGAGATGGAATTGGGGTTGTCATGCCTATGGTATGTCAGAGAGGTTTTAATTGGTTCTGTCTGTTCTGTGATGTCACAGAGCGGGGAATAATGGGTCTGTCAGTGCTGTGGTGTTCCATCAGAGCTGAAATTAAGGCTGCCATGGCTGTGATGTCACAGATAGAGGAAACCTGAGTCTGTCCCTGCTGTGGTGTCACAGAGAGGGGAAAAGTGGGGCTGATCACTGTTGTGCAGTGACAGAGAAATTTACACAGGTGCTATGACTTGTCTGTTGCCACACAGGGAATAGAATTGGGGTTGTTCGGGCTGTGGTATCATAGAGAGTTTTAAATTGGTTCTGTCATGATTGTGATGTCCCAGAGAGGGGAATAATGCGTCTGTCACCACTGTGGTGTCACAGACAGGCGTAATTTAGAGTTGTCACTGCAGTAATGTCACAGAGACCTTGAACTGGGTCCCTCATTGGTGTGATGTCACACACAGAGAGGAGAATACTGAGGCTGCCGCTGCTCTGGTGTCACAGAGAGGAGTAGTTTTGGCCTGTCACTGCTGTGATGTCAGAGAGAGGGGAAAGCGTGTCTGTCACTGCTGCGGTGTTCCAAAGGGGATGAATTTGAGGCTGTCCTAAGTGTGATGTCACAGAGAGGGGAAAATTGAGGCAGCCACTACTGTGGTGTCACAGAGAGGCGTAAATTAGAGTTGTCAGCGCTGTGATGTCACAGGGAGGCGAAAATTGGGCCTCTCTCAGATGTGATGTCACAGAGAGAGGCGTAATGGATCTGTGAGTGCTGTGGTGTCACCGAGAGGCATAAATTAGAGTTGTCAGTGCAGTGATGACACGGAGAGGAGAAACTGGGTCCCTCATTGGTGTGATGTCACAGATAGAGGAAACCTGAGTCTGCCACTGCAGTGATGTCACAGAGAGGGGAAAACTGGGGCTATCACAGCTGTGGAGTCTCAGAGAAATTATCACAGGTGCTATGACTTGTCTGTTGCCACAAAGGAGATGGAATTGGGGTTGTCATGGCTATGATATCACAGAGAGGTTTTAATCGGTTCTGTCTCTTCTGTGATGTCACGGAGAGGGGAATTATGGGTCTGTCACTGCTGTGGTGTTCCTTTGGGGCTGAAATTAAGGCTGCCGTGGCTGTGATGTCACAGATAGAGGAAACCTGAGTCTGTCCCTGCTGTGGTGTCACAGAGAGGGGAAAACTGGGGCTGATCACTGTTGTGCAGTGACAGAGAAATTTACACAGGTGCTATGACTTGTCTGTTGCCACACAGGGAATGGAATTGGGGTTGTTCGGGCTGTGGTATCACAGAGAGATTTAAATTGGTTCTGTCATGACTGTGATGTCCCAGAGAGGGGAATAATGCGTCTGTCACCACTGTGGTGTCACAGAGAGGTGTAAACTGGACTTGTCATTGCAGTGATCTCACCGGGAGGAGAAAATTGAGGCTTTCACTGCTGTGGCTTATCAGAGGGGATGAATTCTGACTTGTCTTTGATATCAATGCACAGAGAGGAGAAAACTGGCACTATCACCGCTGTAAATGTTACAGATAAGTGTAAGTTGGGCTTGTTCAATCTGTGGGGTGACAGCAAGGGTGAAATTTGGCCTGTCGGTGCTGTGATGTCATAATGGGTGGAAAGTGCACCTTTGACTGCTGTGCTGTCACAGGCAGGCGTAAATTGGGGTTCCCACAGTTGTGATGTCACAGAGAGGGGAAAACTGGGGCTATCACAGCTGTGGAGTCTCAGAGAAAGTAACACAGGTGTTATGACTTGTCTGTTGCCACAAAGGAGATGGAATTGGGGTTGTCATGCCTATGGTATGTCAGAGAGGTTTTAATTGGTTCTGTCTGTTCTGTGATGTCACAGAGCGGGGAATAATGGGTCTGTCAGTGCTGTGGTGTTCCATCAGAGCTGAAATTAAGGCTGCCATGGCTGTGATGTCACAGATAGAGGAAACCTGAGTCTGTCCCTGCTGTGGTGTCACAGAGAGGGGAAAAGTGGGGCTGATCACTGTTGTGCAGTGACAGAGAAATTTACACAGGTGCTATGACTTGTCTGTTGCCACACAGGGAATAGAATTGGGGTTGTTCGGGCTGTGGTATCATAGAGAGTTTTAAATTGGTTCTGTCATGATTGTGATGTCCCAGAGAGGGGAATAATGCGTCTGTCACCACTGTGGTGTCACAGACAGGCGTAATTTAGAGTTGTCACTGCAGTAATGTCACAGAGACCTTGAACTGGGTCCCTCATTGGTGTGATGTCACACACAGAGAGGAGAATACTGAGGCTGCCGCTGCTCTGGTGTCACAGAGAGGAGTAGTTTTGGCCTGTCACTGCTGTGATGTCAGAGAGAGGGGAAAGCGTGTCTGTCACTGCTGCGGTGTTCCAAAGGGGATGAATTTGAGGCTGTCCTAAGTGTGATGTCACAGAGAGGGGAAAATTGAGGCAGCCACTACTGTGGTGTCACAGAGAGGCGTAAATTAGAGTTGTCAGCGCTGTGATGTCACAGGGAGGCGAAAATTGGGCCTCTCTCAGATGTGATGTCACAGAGAGAGGCGTAATGGATCTGTGAGTGCTGTGGTGTCACCGAGAGGCATAAATTAGAGTTGTCAGTGCAGTGATGACACGGAGAGGAGAAACTGGGTCCCTCATTGGTGTGATGTCACAGATAGAGGAAACCTGAGTCTGCCACTGCAGTGATGTCACAGAGAGGGGAAAACTGGGGCTATCACAGCTGTGGAGTCTCAGAGAAATTATCACAGGTGCTATGACTTGTCTGTTGCCACAAAGGAGATGGAATTGGGGTTGTCATGGCTATGATATCACAGAGAGGTTTTAATCGGTTCTGTCTCTTCTGTGATGTCACGGAGAGGGGAATTATGGGTCTGTCACTGCTGTGGTGTTCCTTTGGGGCTGAAATTAAGGCTGCCGTGGCTGTGATGTCACAGATAGAGGAAACCTGAGTCTGTCCCTGCTGTGGTGTCACAGAGAGGGGAAAACTGGGGCTGATCACTGTTGTGCAGTGACAGAGAAATTTACACAGGTGCTATGACTTGTCTGTTGCCACACAGGGAATGGAATTGGGGTTGTTCGGGCTGTGGTATCACAGAGAGATTTAAATTGGTTCTGTCATGACTGTGATGTCCCAGAGAGGGGAATAATGCGTCTGTCACCACTGTGGTGTCACAGAGAGGTGTAAACTGGACTTGTCATTGCAGTGATCTCACCGGGAGGAGAAAATTGAGGCTTTCACTGCTGTGGCTTATCAGAGGGGATGAATTCTGACTTGTCTTTGATATCAATGCACAGAGAGGAGAAAACTGGCACTATCACCGCTGTAAATGTTACAGATAAGTGTAAGTTGGGCTTGTTCAATCTGTGGGGTGACAGCAAGGGTGAAATTTGGCCTGTCGGTGCTGTGATGTCATAATGGGTGGAAAGTGCACCTTTGACTGCTGTGCTGTCACAGGCAGGCGTAAATTGGGGTTCCCACAGTTGTGATGTCACAGAGAGGGGAAAACTGGGGCTATCACAGCTGTGGAGTCTCAGAGAAAGTAACACAGGTGTTATGACTTGTCTGTTGCCACAAAGGAGATGGAATTGGGGTTGTCATGCCTATGGTATGTCAGAGAGGTTTTAATTGGTTCTGTCTGTTCTGTGATGTCACAGAGCGGGGAATAATGGGTCTGTCAGTGCTGTGGTGTTCCATCAGAGCTGAAATTAAGGCTGCCATGGCTGTGATGTCACAGATAGAGGAAACCTGAGTCTGTCCCTGCTGTGGTGTCACAGAGAGGGGAAAAGTGGGGCTGATCACTGTTGTGCAGTGACAGAGAAATTTACACAGGTGCTATGACTTGTCTGTTGCCACACAGGGAATAGAATTGGGGTTGTTCGGGCTGTGGTATCATAGAGAGTTTTAAATTGGTTCTGTCATGATTGTGATGTCCCAGAGAGGGGAATAATGCGTCTGTCACCACTGTGGTGTCACAGACAGGCGTAATTTAGAGTTGTCACTGCAGTAATGTCACAGAGACCTTGAACTGGGTCCCTCATTGGTGTGATGTCACACACAGAGAGGAGAATACTGAGGCTGCCGCTGCTCTGGTGTCACAGAGAGGAGTAGTTTTGGCCTGTCACTGCTGTGATGTCAGAGAGAGGGGAAAGCGTGTCTGTCACTGCTGCGGTGTTCCAAAGGGGATGAATTTGAGGCTGTCCTAAGTGTGATGTCACAGAGAGGGGAAAATTGAGGCAGCCACTACTGTGGTGTCACAGAGAGGCGTAAATTAGAGTTGTCAGCGCTGTGATGTCACAGGGAGGCGAAAATTGGGCCTCTCTCAGATGTGATGTCACAGAGAGAGGCGTAATGGATCTGTGAGTGCTGTGGTGTCACCGAGAGGCATAAATTAGAGTTGTCAGTGCAGTGATGACACGGAGAGGAGAAACTGGGTCCCTCATTGGTGTGATGTCACAGATAGAGGAAACCTGAGTCTGCCACTGCAGTGATGTCACAGAGAGGGGAAAACTGGGGCTATCACAGCTGTGGAGTCTCAGAGAAATTATCACAGGTGCTATGACTTGTCTGTTGCCACAAAGGAGATGGAATTGGGGTTGTCATGGCTATGATATCACAGAGAGGTTTTAATCGGTTCTGTCTCTTCTGTGATGTCACGGAGAGGGGAATTATGGGTCTGTCACTGCTGTGGTGTTCCTTTGGGGCTGAAATTAAGGCTGCCGTGGCTGTGATGTCACAGATAGAGGAAACCTGAGTCTGTCCCTGCTGTGGTGTCACAGAGAGGGGAAAACTGGGGCTGATCACTGTTGTGCAGTGACAGAGAAATTTACACAGGTGCTATGACTTGTCTGTTGCCACACAGGGAATGGAATTGGGGTTGTTCGGGCTGTGGTATCACAGAGAGATTTAAATTGGTTCTGTCATGACTGTGATGTCCCAGAGAGGGGAATAATGCGTCTGTCACCACTGTGGTGTCACAGAGAGGTGTAAACTGGACTTGTCATTGCAGTGATCTCACCGGGAGGAGAAAATTGAGGCTTTCACTGCTGTGGCTTATCAGAGGGGATGAATTCTGACTTGTCTTTGATATCAATGCACAGAGAGGAGAAAACTGGCACTATCACCGCTGTAAATGTTACAGATAAGTGTAAGTTGGGCTTGTTCAATCTGTGGGGTGACAGCAAGGGTGAAATTTGGCCTGTCGGTGCTGTGATGTCATAATGGGTGGAAAGTGCACCTTTGACTGCTGTGCTGTCACAGGCAGGCGTAAATTGGGGTTCCCACAGTTGTGATGTCACAGAGAGGGGAAAACTGGGGCTATCACAGCTGTGGAGTCTCAGAGAAAGTAACACAGGTGTTATGACTTGTCTGTTGCCACAAAGGAGATGGAATTGGGGTTGTCATGCCTATGGTATGTCAGAGAGGTTTTAATTGGTTCTGTCTGTTCTGTGATGTCACAGAGCGGGGAATAATGGGTCTGTCAGTGCTGTGGTGTTCCATCAGAGCTGAAATTAAGGCTGCCATGGCTGTGATGTCACAGATAGAGGAAACCTGAGTCTGTCCCTGCTGTGGTGTCACAGAGAGGGGAAAAGTGGGGCTGATCACTGTTGTGCAGTGACAGAGAAATTTACACAGGTGCTATGACTTGTCTGTTGCCACACAGGGAATAGAATTGGGGTTGTTCGGGCTGTGGTATCATAGAGAGTTTTAAATTGGTTCTGTCATGATTGTGATGTCCCAGAGAGGGGAATAATGCGTCTGTCACCACTGTGGTGTCACAGACAGGCGTAATTTAGAGTTGTCACTGCAGTAATGTCACAGAGACCTTGAACTGGGTCCCTCATTGGTGTGATGTCACACACAGAGAGGAGAATACTGAGGCTGCCGCTGCTCTGGTGTCACAGAGAGGAGTAGTTTTGGCCTGTCACTGCTGTGATGTCAGAGAGAGGGGAAAGCGTGTCTGTCACTGCTGCGGTGTTCCAAAGGGGATGAATTTGAGGCTGTCCTAAGTGTGATGTCACAGAGAGGGGAAAATTGAGGCAGCCACTACTGTGGTGTCACAGAGAGGCGTAAATTAGAGTTGTCAGCGCTGTGATGTCACAGGGAGGCGAAAATTGGGCCTCTCTCAGATGTGATGTCACAGAGAGAGGCGTAATGGATCTGTGAGTGCTGTGGTGTCACCGAGAGGCATAAATTAGAGTTGTCAGTGCAGTGATGTCACGGAGAGGAGAAACTGGGTCCCTCATTGGTGTGATGTCACAGATAGAGGAAACCTGAGTCTGCCACTGCAGTGATGTCACAGAGAGGGGAAAACTGGGGCTATCACAGCTGTGGAGTCTCAGAGAAATTATCACAGGTGCTATGACTTGTCTGTTGCCACAAAGGAGATGGAATTGGGGTTGTCATGGCTATGATATCACAGAGAGGTTTTAATCGGTTCTGTCTCTTCTGTGATGTCACGGAGAGGGGAATTATGGGTCTGTCACTGCTGTGGTGTTCCTTTGGGGCTGAAATTAAGGCTGCCGTGGCTGTGATGTCACAGATAGAGGAAACCTGAGTCTGTCCCTGCTGTGGTGTCACAGAGAGGGGAAAACTGGGGCTGATCACTGTTGTGCAGTGACAGAGAAATTTACACAGGTGCTATGACTTGTCTGTTGCCACACAGGGAATGGAATTGGGGTTGTTCGGGCTGTGGTATCACAGAGAGATTTAAATTGGTTCTGTCATGACTGTGATGTCCCAGAGAGGGGAATAATGCGTCTGTCACCACTGTGGTGTCACAGAGAGGTGTAAACTGGACTTGTCATTGCAGTGATCTCACCGGGAGGAGAAAATTGAGGCTTTCACTGCTGTGGCTTATCAGAGGGGATGAATTCTGACTTGTCTTTGATATCATGTCACAGAGAGGAGAAAACTGGCACTATCACCGCTGTAAATGTTACAGATAAGTGTAAGTTGGGCTTGTTCAATCTGTGGGGTGACAGCAAGGGTGAAATTTGGCCTGTCAGTGCTGTGATGTCATAATGGGTGGAAAGTGCATCTTTGACTGCTGTGCTGTCACAGGCAGGCGTAAATTGGGGTTCCCACAGTTGTGATGTCACAGAGAGGGGAAAACTGGGGCTATCACAGCTGTGGAGTCTCAGAGAAATTAACACAGGTGCTATGACTTGTCTGTTGCCACAAAGGAGATGGAATTGGGGTTGTCATGCCTATGGTATGTCAGAGAGGTTTTAATTGGTTCTGTCTGTTCTGTGATGTCACAGAGCGGGGAATAATGGGTCTGTCAGTGCTGTGGTGTTCCATCAGAGCTGAAATTAAGGCTGCCATGGCTGTGATGTCACATATAGAGGAAACCTGAGTCTGTCCCTGCTGTGGTGTCACAGAGAGGGGAAAAGTGGGGCTGATCACTGTTGTGCAGTGACAGAGAAATTTACACAGGTGCTATGACTTGTCTGTTGCCACACAGGGAATAGAATTGGGGTTGTTCGGGCTGTGGTATCATAGAGAGTTTTAAATTGGTTCTGTCATGATTGTGATGTCCCAGAGAGGGGAATAATGCGTCTGTCACCACTGTGGTGTCACAGACAGGCGTAATTTAGAGTTGTCACTGCAGTAATGTCACAGAGACCTTGAACTGGGTCCCTCATTGGTGTGATGTCACACACACAGAGAGGAGAATACTGAGGCTGCCGCTGCTCTGGTGTCACAGAGAGGAGTAGTTTTGGCCTGTCACTGCTGTGATGTCAGAGAGAGGGGAAAGCGTGTCTGTCACTGCTGCGGTGTTCCAAAGGGGATGAATTTGAGGCTGTCCTAAGTGTGATGTCACAGAGAGGGGAAAATTGAGGCAGCCACTACTGTGGTGTCACAGAGAGGCGTAAATTAGAGTTGTCAGCGCTGTGATGTCACAGGGAGGCGAAAATTGGGCCTCTCTCAGATGTGATGTCACAGAGAGAGGCGTAATGGATCTGTGAGTGCTGTGGTGTCACCGAGAGGCATAAATTAGAGTTGTCAGTGCAGTGATGACACGGAGAGGAGAAACTGGGTCCCTCATTGGTGTGATGTCACAGATAGAGGAAACCTGAGTCTGCCACTGCAGTGATGTCACAGAGAGGGGAAAACTGGGGCTATCACAGCTGTGGAGTCTCAGAGAAATTATCACAGGTGCTATGACTTGTCTGTTGCCACAAAGGAGATGGAATTGGGGTTGTCATGCCTATGATATCACAGAGAGGTTTTAATCGGTTCTGTCTCTTCTGTGATGTCACGGAGAGGGGAATTATGGGTCTGTCACTGCTGTGGTGTTCCTTTGGGGCTGAAATTAAGGCTGCCGTGGCTGTGATGTCACAGATAGAGGAAACCTGAGTCTGTCCCTGCTGTGGTGTCACAGAGAGGGGAAAACTGGGGCTGATCACTGTTGTGCAGTGACAGAGAAATTTACACAGGTGCTATGACTTGTCTGTTGCCACACAGGGAATGGAATTGGGGTTGTTCGGGCTGTGGTATCACAGAGAGATTTAAATTGGTTCTGTCATGACTGTGATGTCCCAGAGAGGGGAATAATGCGTCTGTCACCACTGTGGTGTCACAGAGAGGTGTAAACTGGACTTGTCATTGCAGTGATCTCACCGGGAGGAGAAAATTGAGGCTTTCACTGCTGTGGCTTATCAGAGGGGATGAATTCTGACTTGTCTTTGATATCAATGCACAGAGAGGAGAAAACTGGCACTATCACCGCTGTAAATGTTACAGATAAGTGTAAGTTGGGCTTGTTCAATCTGTGGGGTGACAGCAAGGGTGAAATTTGGCCTGTCAGTGCTGTGATGTCATAATGGGTGGAAAGTGCATCTTTGACTGCTGTGCTGTCACAGGCAGGCGTAAATTGGGGTTCCCACAGTTGTGATGTCACAGAGAGGGGAAATCTGGGGCTATCACAGCTGTGGAGTCTCAGAGAAAGTAACACAGGTGTTATGACTTGTCTGTTGCCACAAAGGAGATGGAATTGGGGTTGTCATGCCTATGGTATGTCAGAGAGGTTTTAATTGGTTCTGTCTGTTCTGTGATGTCACAGAGCGGGGAATAATGGGTCTGTCAGTGCTGTGGTGTTCCATCAGAGCTGAAATTAAGGCTGCCATGGCTGTGATGTCACGATAGAGGAAACCTGAGTCTGTCCCTGCTGTGGTGTCACAGAGAGGGGAAAACTGGGGCTGATCACTGTTGTGCAGTGACAGAGAAATTTACAGAGGTGCTATGACTTGTCTGTTGCCACACAGGGAATAGAATTGGGGTTGTTCGGGCTGTGGTATCATAGAGAGTTTTAAATTGGTTCTGTCATGATTGTGATGTCCCAGAGAGGGGAATAATGCGTCTGTCACCACTGTGGTGTCACAGACAGGCGTAATTTAGAGTTGTCACTGCAGTAATGTCACAGAGAGCTTGAACTGGGTCCCTCATTGGTGTGATGTCACACACAGAGAGGAGAATACTGAGGCTGCCGCTGCTCTGGTGTCACAGAGAGGAGTAGTTTTGGCCTGTCACTGCTGTGATGTCAGAGAGAGGGGAAAGCGTGTCTGTCACTGCTGCGGTGTTCCAAAGGGGATGAATTTGAGGCTGTCCTAAGTGTGATGTCACAGAGAGGGGAAAATTGAGGCAGCCACTACTGTGGTGTCACAGAGAGGCGTAAATTAGAGTTGTCAGCGCTGTGATGTCACAGGGAGGCGAAAATTGGGCCTCTCTCAGATGTGATGTCACAGAGAGAGGCGTAATGGATCTGTGAGTGCTGTGGTGTCACCGAGAGGCATAAATTAGAGTTGTCAGTGCAGTGATGACACGGAGAGGAGAAACTGGGTCCCTCATTGGTGTGATGTCACAGATAGAGGAAACCTGAGTCTGCCACTGCAGTGATGTCACAGAGAGGGGAAAACTGGGGCTATCACAGCTGTGGAGTCTCAGAGAAATTATCACAGGTGCTATGACTTGTCTGTTGCCACAAAGGAGATGGAATTGGGGTTGTCATGGCTATGATATCACAGAGAGGTTTTAATCGGTTCTGTCT
Organism: Cyanistes caeruleus; assembly: GCF_971803275.1. NCBI lineage: Eukaryota > Metazoa > Chordata > Aves > Passeriformes > Paridae > Cyanistes > Cyanistes caeruleus. The sequence goes on from NW_028255899.1 coordinate 318,688, forward strand.
CTTCTGTGATGTCACGGAGAGGGGAATTATGGGTCTGTCACTGCTGTGGTGTTCCTTTGGGGCTGAAATTAAGGCTGCCGTGGCTGTGATGTCACAGATAGAGGAAACCTGAGTCTGTCCCTGCTGTGGTGTCACAGAGAGGGGAAAACTGGGGCTGATCACTGTTGTGCAGTGACAGAGAAATTTACACAGGTGCTATGACTTGTCTGTTGCCACACAGGGAATGGAATTGGGGTTGTTCGGGCTGTGGTATCACAGAGAGATTTAAATTGGTTCTGTCATGACTGTGATGTCCCAGAGAGGGGAATAATGCGTCTGTCACCACTGTGGTGTCACAGAGAGGTGTAAACTGGACTTGTCATTGCAGTGATCTCACCGGGAGGAGAAAATTGAGGCTTTCACTGCTGTGGCTTATCAGAGGGGATGAATTCTGACTTGTCTTTGATATCAATTCACAGAGAGGAGAAAACTGGCACTATCACCGCTGTAAATGTTACAGATAAGTGTAAGTTGGGCTTGTTCAATCTGTAGGGTGACAGCAAGGGTGAAATTTGGCCTGTCAGTGCTGTGATGTCATAATGGGTGGAAAGTGCACCTTTGACTGCTGTGCTGTCACAGGCAGGCGTAAATTGGGGTTCCCACAGTTGTGATGTCACAGAGAGGGGAAAACTGGGGCTATCACAGCTGTGGAGTCTCAGAGAAAGTAACACAGGTGTTATGACTTGTCTGTTGCCACAAAGGAGATGGAATTGGGGTTGTCATGCCTATGGTATCTCAGAGAGGTTTTAATTGGTTCTGTCTGTTCTGTGATGTCACAGAGCGGGGAATAATGGGTCTGTCAGTGCTGTGGTGTTCCATCAGAGCTGAAATTAAGGCTGCCATGGCTGTGATGTCACGATAGAGGAAACCTGAGTCTGTCCCTGCTGTGGTGTCACAGAGAGGGGAAAACTGGGGCTGATCACTGTTGTGCAGTGACAGAGAAATTTACACAGGTGCTATGACTTGTCTGTTGCCACACAGGGAATAGAATTGGGGTTGTTCGGGCTGTGGTATCATAGAGAGTTTTAAATTGGTTCTGTCATGATTGTGATGTCCCAGAGAGGGGAATAATGCGTCTGTCACCACTGTGGTGTCACAGACAGGCGTAATTTAGAGTTGTCACTGCAGTAATGTCACAGAGACCTTGAACTGGGTCCCTCATTGGTGTGATGTCACACACAGAGAGGAGAATACTGAGGCTGCCGCTGCTCTGGTGTCACAGAGAGGAGTAGTTTTGGCCTGTCACTGCTGTGATGTCAGAGAGAGGGGAAAGCGTGTCTGTCACTGCTGCGGTGTTCCAAAGGGGATGAATTTGAGGCTGTCCTAAGTGTGATGTCACAGAGAGGGGAAAATTGAGGCAGCCACTACTGTGGTGTCACAGAGAGGCGTAAATTAGAGTTGTCAGCGCTGTGATGTCACAGGGAGGCGAAAATTGGGCCTCTCTCAGATGTGATGTCACAGAGAGAGGCGTAATGGATCTGTGAGTGCTGTGGTGTCACCGAGAGGCATAAATTAGAGTTGTCAGTGCAGTGATGTCACGGAGAGGAGAAACTGGGTCCCTCATTGGTGTGATGTCACAGATAGAGGAAACCTGAGTCTGCCACTGCAGTGATGTCACAGAGAGGGGAAAACTGGGGCTATCACAGCTGTGGAGTCTCAGAGAAATTATCACAGGTGCTATGACTTGTCTGTTGCCACAAAGGAGATGGAATTGGGGTTGTCATGGCTATGATATCACAGAGAGGTTTTAATCGGTTCTGTCTCTTCTGTGATGTCACGGAGAGGGGAATTATGGGTCTGTCACTGCTGTGGTGTTCCTTTGGGGCTGAAATTAAGGCTGCCGTGGCTGTGATGTCACAGATAGAGGAAACCTGAGTCTGTCCCTGCTGTGGTGTCACAGAGAGGGGAAAACTGGGGCTGATCACTGTTGTGCAGTGACAGAGAAATTTACACAGGTGCTATGACTTGTCTGTTGCCACACAGGGAATGGAATTGGGGTTGTTCGGGCTGTGGTATCACAGAGAGATTTAAATTGGTTCTGTCATGACTGTGATGTCCCAGAGAGGGGAATAATGCGTCTGTCACCACTGTGGTGTCACAGAGAGGTGTAAACTGGACTTGTCATTGCAGTGATCTCACCGGGAGGAGAAAATTGAGGCTTTCACTGCTGTGGCTTATCAGAGGGGATGAATTCTGACTTGTCTTTGATATCAATGCACAGAGAGGAGAAAACTGGCACTATCACCGCTGTAAATGTTACAGATAAGTGTAAGTTGGGCTTGTTCAATCTGTGGGGTGACAGCAAGGGTGAAATTTGGCCTGTCGGTGCTGTGATGTCATAATGGGTGGAAAGTGCACCTTTGACTGCTGTGCTGTCACAGGCAGGCGTAAATTGGGGTTCCCACAGTTGTGATGTCACAGAGAGGGGAAAACTGGGGCTATCACAGCTGTGGAGTCTCAGAGAAATTAACACAGGTGCTATGACTTGTCTGTTGCCACAAAGGAGATGGAATTGGGGTTGTCATGCCTATGGTATGTCAGAGAGGTTTTAATTGGTTCTGTCTGTTCTGTGATGTCACAGAGCGGGGAATAATGGGTCTGTCAGTGCTGTGGTGTTCCATCAGAGCTGAAATTAAGGCTGCCATGGCTGTGATGTCACAGATAGAGGAAACCTGAGTCTGTCCCTGCTGTGGTGTCACAGAGAGGGGAAAACTGGGGCTGATCACTGTTGTGCAGTGACAGAGAAATTTACACAGGTGCTATGACTTGTCTGTTGCCACACAGGGAATAGAATTGGGGTTGTTCGGGCTGTGGTATCATAGAGAGTTTTAAATTGGTTCTGTCATGATTGTGATGTCCCAGAGAGGGGAATAATGCGTCTGTCACCACTGTGGTGTCACAGACAGGCGTAATTTAGAGTTGTCACTGCAGTAATGTCACAGAGAGCTTGAACTGGGTCCCTCATTGGTGTGATGTCACACACAGAGAGGAGAATACTGAGGCTGCCGCTGCTCTGGTGTCACAGAGAGGAGTAGTTTTGGCCTGTCACTGCTGTGATGTCAGAGAGAGGGGAAAGCGTGTCTGTCACTGCTGCGGTGTTCCAAAGGGGATGAATTTGAGGCTGTCCTAAGTGTGATGTCACAGAGAGGGGAAAATTGAGGCAGCCACTACTGTGGTGTCACAGAGAGGCGTAAATTAGAGTTGTCAGCGCTGTGATGTCACAGGGAGGCGAAAATTGGGCCTCTCTCAGATGTGATGTCACAGAGAGAGGCGTAATGGATCTGTGAGTGCTGTGGTGTCACCGAGAGGCATAAATTAGAGTTGTCAGTGCAGTGATGACACGGAGAGGAGAAACTGGGTCCCTCATTGGTGTGATGTCACAGATAGAGGAAACCTGAGTCTGCCACTGCAGTGATGTCACAGAGAGGGGAAAACTGGGGCTATCACAGCTGTGGAGTCTCAGAGAAATTATCACAGGTGCTATGACTTGTCTGTTGCCACAAAGGAGATGGAATTGGGGTTGTCATGGCTATGATATCACAGAGAGGTTTTAATCGGTTCTGTCTCTTCTGTGATGTCACGGAGAGGGGAATTATGGGTCTGTCACTGCTGTGGTGTTCCTTTGGGGCTGAAATTAAGGCTGCCGTGGCTGTGATGTCACAGATAGAGGAAACCTGAGTCTGTCCCTGCTGTGGTGTCACAGAGAGGGGAAAACTGGGGCTGATCACTGTTGTGCAGTGACAGAGAAATTTACACAGGTGCTATGACTTGTCTGTTGCCACACAGGGAATGGAATTGGGGTTGTTCGGGCTGTGGTATCACAGAGAGATTTAAATTGGTTCTGTCATGACTGTGATGTCCCAGAGAGGGGAATAATGCGTCTGTCACCACTGTGGTGTCACAGAGAGGTGTAAACTGGACTTGTCATTGCAGTGATCTCACCGGGAGGAGAAAATTGAGGCTTTCACTGCTGTGGCTTATCAGAGGGGATGAATTCTGACTTGTCTTTGATATCAATTCACAGAGAGGAGAAAACTGGCACTATCACCGCTGTAAATGTTACAGATAAGTGTAAGTTGGGCTTGTTCAATCTGTAGGGTGACAGCAAGGGTGAAATTTGGCCTGTCAGTGCTGTGATGTCATAATGGGTGGAAAGTGCACCTTTGACTGCTGTGCTGTCACAGGCAGGCGTAAATTGGGGTTCCCACAGTTGTGATGTCACAGAGAGGGGAAAACTGGGGCTATCACAGCTGTGGAGTCTCAGAGAAAGTAACACAGGTGTTATGACTTGTCTGTTGCCACAAAGGAGATGGAATTGGGGTTGTCATGCCTATGGTATCTCAGAGAGGTTTTAATTGGTTCTGTCTGTTCTGTGATGTCACAGAGCGGGGAATAATGGGTCTGTCAGTGCTGTGGTGTTCCATCAGAGCTGAAATTAAGGCTGCCATGGCTGTGATGTCACGATAGAGGAAACCTGAGTCTGTCCCTGCTGTGGTGTCACAGAGAGGGGAAAACTGGGGCTGATCACTGTTGTGCAGTGACAGAGAAATTTACACAGGTGCTATGACTTGTCTGTTGCCACACAGGGAATAGAATTGGGGTTGTTCGGGCTGTGGTATCATAGAGAGTTTTAAATTGGTTCTGTCATGATTGTGATGTCCCAGAGAGGGGAATAATGCGTCTGTCACCACTGTGGTGTCACAGACAGGCGTAATTTAGAGTTGTCACTGCAGTAATGTCACAGAGACCTTGAACTGGGTCCCTCATTGGTGTGATGTCACACACAGAGAGGAGAATACTGAGGCTGCCGCTGCTCTGGTGTCACAGAGAGGAGTAGTTTTGGCCTGTCACTGCTGTGATGTCAGAGAGAGGGGAAAGCGTGTCTGTCACTGCTGCGGTGTTCCAAAGGGGATGAATTTGAGGCTGTCCTAAGTGTGATGTCACAGAGAGGGGAAAATTGAGGCAGCCACTACTGTGGTGTCACAGAGAGGCGTAAATTAGAGTTGTCAGCGCTGTGATGTCACAGGGAGGCGAAAATTGGGCCTCTCTCAGATGTGATGTCACAGAGAGAGGCGTAATGGATCTGTGAGTGCTGTGGTGTCACCGAGAGGCATAAATTAGAGTTGTCAGTGCAGTGATGTCACGGAGAGGAGAAACTGGGTCCCTCATTGGTGTGATGTCACAGATAGAGGAAACCTGAGTCTGCCACTGCAGTGATGTCACAGAGAGGGGAAAACTGGGGCTATCACAGCTGTGGAGTCTCAGAGAAATTATCACAGGTGCTATGACTTGTCTGTTGCCACAAAGGAGATGGAATTGGGGTTGTCATGGCTATGATATCACAGAGAGGTTTTAATCGGTTCTGTCTCTTCTGTGATGTCACGGAGAGGGGAATTATGGGTCTGTCACTGCTGTGGTGTTCCTTTGGGGCTGAAATTAAGGCTGCCGTGGCTGTGATGTCACAGATAGAGGAAACCTGAGTCTGTCCCTGCTGTGGTGTCACAGAGAGGGGAAAACTGGGGCTGATCACTGTTGTGCAGTGACAGAGAAATTTACACAGGTGCTATGACTTGTCTGTTGCCACACAGGGAATGGAATTGGGGTTGTTCGGGCTGTGGTATCACAGAGAGATTTAAATTGGTTCTGTCATGACTGTGATGTCCCAGAGAGGGGAATAATGCGTCTGTCACCACTGTGGTGTCACAGAGAGGTGTAAACTGGACTTGTCATTGCAGTGATCTCACCGGGAGGAGAAAATTGAGGCTTTCACTGCTGTGGCTTATCAGAGGGGATGAATTCTGACTTGTCTTTGATATCAATGCACAGAGAGGAGAAAACTGGCACTATCACCGCTGTAAATGTTACAGATAAGTGTAAGTTGGGCTTGTTCAATCTGTGGGGTGACAGCAAGGGTGAAATTTGGCCTGTCGGTGCTGTGATGTCATAATGGGTGGAAAGTGCACCTTTGACTGCTGTGCTGTCACAGGCAGGCGTAAATTGGGGTTCCCACAGTTGTGATGTCACAGAGAGGGGAAAACTGGGGCTATCACAGCTGTGGAGTCTCAGAGAAATTAACACAGGTGCTATGACTTGTCTGTTGCCACAAAGGAGATGGAATTGGGGTTGTCATGCCTATGGTATGTCAGAGAGGTTTTAATTGGTTCTGTCTGTTCTGTGATGTCACAGAGCGGGGAATAATGGGTCTGTCAGTGCTGTGGTGTTCCATCAGAGCTGAAATTAAGGCTGCCATGGCTGTGATGTCACAGATAGAGGAAACCTGAGTCTGTCCCTGCTGTGGTGTCACAGAGAGGGGAAAACTGGGGCTGATCACTGTTGTGCAGTGACAGAGAAATTTACACAGGTGCTATGACTTGTCTGTTGCCACACAGGGAATAGAATTGGGGTTGTTCGGGCTGTGGTATCATAGAGAGTTTTAAATTGGTTCTGTCATGATTGTGATGTCCCAGAGAGGGGAATAATGCGTCTGTCACCACTGTGGTGTCACAGACAGGCGTAATTTAGAGTTGTCACTGCAGTAATGTCACAGAGACCTTGAACTGGGTCCCTCATTGGTGTGATGTCACACACAGAGAGGAGAATACTGAGGCTGCCGCTGCTCTGGTGTCACAGAGAGGAGTAGTTTTGGCCTGTCACTGCTGTGATGTCAGAGAGAGGGGAAAGCGTGTCTGTCACTGCTGCGGTGTTCCAAAGGGGATGAATTTGAGGCTGTCCTAAGTGTGATGTCACAGAGAGGGGAAAATTGAGGCAGCCACTACTGTGGTGTCACAGAGAGGCGTAAATTAGAGTTGTCAGCGCTGTGATGTCACAGGGAGGCGAAAATTGGGCCTCTCTCAGATGTGATGTCACAGAGAGAGGCGTAATGGATCTGTGAGTGCTGTGGTGTCACCGAGAGGCATAAATTAGAGTTGTCAGTGCAGTGATGTCACGGAGAGGAGAAACTGGGTCCCTCATTGGTGTGATGTCATAGATAGAGGAAACCTGAGTCTGCCACTGCAGTGATGTCACAGAGAGGGGAAAACTGGGGCTATCACAGCTGTGGAGTCTCAGAGAAATTATCACAGGTGCTATGACTTGTCTGTTGCCACAAAGGAGATGGAATTGGGGTTGTCATGGCTATGATATCACAGAGAGGTTTTAATCGGTTCTGTCTCTTCTGTGATGTCACGGAGAGGGGAATTATGGGTCTGTCACTGCTGTGGTGTTCCTTTGGGGCTGAAATTAAGGCTGCCGTGGCTGTGATGTCACAGATAGAGGAAACCTGAGTCTGTCCCTGCTGTGGTGTCACAGAGAGGGGAAAACTGGGGCTGATCACTGTTGTGCAGTGACAGAGAAATTTACACAGGTGCTATGACTTGTCTGTTGCCACACAGGGAATGGAATTGGGGTTGTTCGGGCTGTGGTATCACAGAGAGATTTAAATTGGTTCTGTCATGACTGTGATGTCCCAGAGAGGGGAATAATGCGTCTGTCACCACTGTGGTGTCACAGAGAGGTGTAAACTGGACTTGTCATTGCAGTGATCTCACCGGGAGGAGAAAATTGAGGCTTTCACTGCTGTGGCTTATCAGAGGGGATGAATTCTGACTTGTCTTTGATATCAATTCACAGAGAGGAGAAAACTGGCACTATCACCGCTGTAAATGTTACAGATAAGTGTAAGTTGGGCTTGTTCAATCTGTAGGGTGACAGCAAGGGTGAAATTTGGCCTGTCAGTGCTGTGATGTCATAATGGGTGGAAAGTGCACCTTTGACTGCTGTGCTGTCACAGGCAGGCGTAAATTGGGGTTCCCACAGTTGTGATGTCACAGAGAGGGGAAAACTGGGGCTATCACAGCTGTGGAGTCTCAGAGAAAGTAACACAGGTGTTATGACTTGTCTGTTGCCACAAAGGAGATGGAATTGGGGTTGTCATGCCTATGGTATCTCAGAGAGGTTTTAATTGGTTCTGTCTGTTCTGTGATGTCACAGAGCGGGGAATAATGGGTCTGTCAGTGCTGTGGTGTTCCATCAGAGCTGAAATTAAGGCTGCCATGGCTGTGATGTCACGATAGAGGAAACCTGAGTCTGTCCCTGCTGTGGTGTCACAGAGAGGGGAAAACTGGGGCTGATCACTGTTGTGCAGTGACAGAGAAATTTACACAGGTGCTATGACTTGTCTGTTGCCACACAGGGAATAGAATTGGGGTTGTTCGGGCTGTGGTATCATAGAGAGTTTTAAATTGGTTCTGTCATGATTGTGATGTCCCAGAGAGGGGAATAATGCGTCTGTCACCACTGTGGTGTCACAGACAGGCGTAATTTAGAGTTGTCACTGCAGTAATGTCACAGAGACCTTGAACTGGGTCCCTCATTGGTGTGATGTCACACACAGAGAGGAGAATACTGAGGCTGCCGCTGCTCTGGTGTCACAGAGAGGAGTAGTTTTGGCCTGTCACTGCTGTGATGTCAGAGAGAGGGGAAAGCGTGTCTGTCACTGCTGCGGTGTTCCAAAGGGGATGAATTTGAGGCTGTCCTAAGTGTGATGTCACAGAGAGGGGAAAATTGAGGCAGCCACTACTGTGGTGTTTCAGAGAGGCGTAAATTAGAGTTGTCAGCGCTGTGATGTCACAGGGAGGCGAAAATTGGGCCTCTCTCAGATGTGATGTCACAGAGAGAGGCGTAATGGATCTGTGAGTGCTGTGGTGTCACCGAGAGGCATAAATTAGAGTTGTCAGTGCAGTGATGTCACGGAGAGGAGAAACTGGGTCCCTCATTGGTGTGATGTCACAGATAGAGGAAACCTGAGTCTGCCACTGCAGTGATGTCACAGAGAGGGGAAAACTGGGGCTATCACAGCTGTGGAGTCTCAGAGAAATTATCACAGGTGCTATGACTTGTCTGTTGCCACAAAGGAGATGGAATTGGGGTTGTCATGGCTATGATATCACAGAGAGGTTTTAATCGGTTCTGTCTCTTCTGTGATGTCACGGAGAGGGGAATTATGGGTCTGTCACTGCTGTGGTGTTCCTTTGGGGCTGAAATTAAGGCTGCCGTGGCTGTGATGTCACAGATAGAGGAAACCTGAGTCTGTCCCTGCTGTGGTGTCACAGAGAGGGGAAAACTGGGGCTGATCACTGTTGTGCAGTGACAGAGAAATTTACACAGGTGCTATGACTTGTCTGTTGCCACACAGGGAATGGAATTGGGGTTGTTCGGGCTGTGGTATCACAGAGAGATTTAAATTGGTTCTGTCATGACTGTGATGTCCCAGAGAGGGGAATAATGCGTCTGTCACCACTGTGGTGTCACAGAGAGGTGTAAACTGGACTTGTCATTGCAGTGATCTCACCGGGAGGAGAAAATTGAGGCTTTCACTGCTGTGGCTTATCAGAGGGGATGAATTCTGACTTGTCTTTGATATCAATGCACAGAGAGGAGAAAACTGGCACTATCACCGCTGTAAATGTTACAGATAAGTGTAAGTTGGGCTTGTTCAATCTGTGGGGTGACAGCAAGGGTGAAATTTGGCCTGTCAGTGCTGTGATGTCATAATGGGTGGAAAGTGCATCTTTGACTGCTGTGCTGTCACAGGCAGGCGTAAATTGGGGTTCCCACAGTTGTGATGTCACAGAGAGGGGAAAACTGGGGCTATCACAGCTGTGGAGTCTCAGAGAAAGTAACACAGGTGTTATGACTTGTCTGTTGCCACAAAGGAGATGGAATTGGGGTTGTCATGCCTATGGTATGTCAGAGAGGTTTTAATTGGTTCTGTCTGTTCTGTGATGTCACAGAGCGGGGAATAATGGGTCTGTCACTGCTGTGGTGTTCCATCAGAGCTGAAATTAAGGCTGCCATGGCTGTGATGTCACGATAGAGGAAACCTGAGTCTGTCCCTGCTGTGGTGTCACAGAGAGGGGAAAACTGGGGCTGATCACTGTTGTGCAGTGACAGAGAAATTTACACAGGTGCTATGACTTGTCTGTTGCCACACAGGGAATAGAATTGGGGTTGTTCGGGCTGTGGTATCACAGAGAGTTTTAAATTGGTTCTGTCATAATTGTGATGTCCCAGAGAGGGGAATAATGCGTCTGTCACCACTGTGGTGTCACAGACAGGCGTAATTTAGAGTTGTCACTGCAGTAATGTCACAGAGACCTTGAACTGGGTCCCTCATTGGTGTGATGTCACACACAGAGAGGAGAATACTGAGGCTGCCGCTGCTCTGGTGTCACAGAGAGGAGTAGTTTTGGCCTGTCACTGCTGTGATGTCAGAGAGAGGGGAAAGCGTGTCTGTCACTGCTGCGGTGTTCCAAAGGGGATGAATTTGAGGCTGTCCTAAGTGTGATGTCACAGAGAGGGGAAAATTGAGGCAGCCACTACTGTGGTGTCACAGAGAGGCGTAAATTAGAGTTGTCAGCGCTGTGATGTCACAGGGAGGCGAAAATTGGGCCTCTCTCAGATGTGATGTCACAGAGAGAGGCGTAATGGATCTGTGAGTGCTGTGGTGTCACCGAGAGGCATAAATTAGAGTTGTCAGTGCAGTGATGACACGGAGAGGAGAAACTGGGTCCCTCATTGGTGTGATGTCACAGATAGAGGAAACCTGAGTCTGCCACTGCAGTGATGTCACAGAGAGGGGAAAACTGGGGCTATCACAGCTGTGGAGTCTCAGAGAAATTATCACAGGTGCTATGACTTGTCTGTTGCCACAAAGGAGATGGAATTGGGGTTGTCATGGCTATGATATCACAGAGAGGTTTTAATCGGTTCTGTCTCTTCTGTGATGTCACGGAGAGGGGAATTATGGGTCTGTCACTGCTGTGGTGTTCCTTTGGGGCTGAAATTAAGGCTGCCGTGGCTGTGATGTCACAGATAGAGGAAACCTGAGTCTGTCCCTGCTGTGGTGTCACAGAGAGGGGAAAACTGGGGCTGATCACTGTTGTGCAGTGACAGAGAAATTTACACAGGTGCTATGACTTGTCTGTTGCCACACAGGGAATGGAATTGGGGTTGTTCGGGCTGTGGTATCACAGAGAGATTTAAATTGGTTCTGTCATGACTGTGATGTCCCAGAGAGGGGAATAATGCGTCTGTCACCACTGTGGTGTCACAGAGAGGTGTAAACTGGACTTGTCATTGCAGTGATCTCACCGGGAGGAGAAAATTGAGGCTTTCACTGCTGTGGCTTATCAGAGGGGATGAATTCTGACTTGTCTTTGATATCAATGCACAGAGAGGAGAAAACTGGCACTATCACCGCTGTAAATGTTACAGATAAGTGTAAGTTGGGCTTGTTCAATCTGTGGGGTGACAGCAAGGGTGAAATTTGGCCTGTCGGTGCTGTGATGTCATAATGGGTGGAAAGTGCACCTTTGACTGCTGTGCTGTCACAGGCAGGCGTAAATTGGGGTTCCCACAGTTGTGATGTCACAGAGAGGGGAAAACTGGGGCTATCACAGCTGTGGAGTCTCAGAGAAAGTAACACAGGTGTTATGACTTGTCTGTTGCCACAAAGGAGATGGAATTGGGGTTGTCATGCCTATGGTATGTCAGAGAGGTTTTAATTGGTTCTGTCTGTTCTGGGATGTCACAGAGCGGGGAATAATGGGTCTGTCAGTGCTGTGGTGTTCCATCAGAGCTGAAATTAAGGCTGCCATGGCTGTGATGTCACAGATAGAGGAAACCTGAGTCTGTCCCTGCTGTGGTGTCACAGAGAGGGGAAAACTGGGGCTGATCACTGTTGTGCAGTGACAGAGAAATTTACACAGGTGCTATGACTTGTCTGTTGCCACACAGGGAATAGAATTGGGGTTGTTCGGGCTGTGGTATCATAGAGAGTTTTAAATTGGTTCTGTCATGATTGTGATGTCCCAGAGAGGGGAATAATGCGTCTGTCACCACTGTGGTGTCACAGACAGGCGTAATTTAGAGTTGTCACTGCAGTAATGTCACAGAGACCTTGAACTGGGTCCCTCATTGGTGTGATGTCACACACAGAGAGGAGAATACTGAGGCTGCCGCTGCTCTGGTGTCACAGAGAGGAGTAGTTTTGGCCTGTCACTGCTGTGATGTCAGAGAGAGGGGAAAGCGTGTCTGTCACTGCTGCGGTGTTCCAAAGGGGATGAATTTGAGGCTGTCCTAAGTGTGATGTCACAGAGAGGGGAAAATTGAGGCAGCCACTACTGTGGTGTCAAAGAGAGGCGTAAATTAGAGTTGTCAGCGCTGTGATGTCACAGGGAGGCGAAAATTGGGCCTCTCTCAGATGTGATGTCACAGAGAGAGGCGTAATGGATCTGTGAGTGCTGTGGTGTCACCGAGAGGCATAAATTAGAGTTGTCAGTGCAGTGATGTCACGGAGAGGAGAAACTGGGTCCCTCATTGGTGTGATGTCACAGATAGAGGAAACCTGAGTCTGCCACTGCAGTGATGTCACAGAGAGGGGAAAACTGGGGCTATCACAGCTGTGGAGTCTCAGAGAAATTATCACAGGTGCTATGACTTGTCTGTTGCCACAAAGGAGATGGAATTGGGGTTGTCATGGCTATGATATCACAGAGAGGTTTTAATCGGTTCTGTCTCTTCTGTGATGTCACGGAGAGGGGAATTATGGGTCTGTCACTGCTGTGGTGTTCCTTTGGGGCTGAAATTAAGGCTGCCGTGGCTGTGATGTCACAGATAGAGGAAACCTGAGTCTGTCCCTGCTGTGGTGTCACAGAGAGGGGAAAACTGGGGCTGATCACTGTTGTGCAGTGACAGAGAAATTTACACAGGTGCTATGACTTGTCTGTTGCCACACAGGGAATGGAATTGGGGTTGTTCGGGCTGTGGTATCACAGAGAGATTTAAATTGGTTCTGTCATGACTGTGATGTCCCAGAGAGGGGAATAATGCGTCTGTCACCACTGTGGTGTCACAGAGAGGTGTAAACTGGACTTGTCATTGCAGTGATCTCACCGGGAGGAGAAAATTGAGGCTTTCACTGCTGTGGCTTATCAGAGGGGATGAATTCTGACTTGTCTTTGATATCAATGCACAGAGAGGAGAAAACTGGCACTATCACCGCTGTAAATGTTACAGATAAGTGTAAGTTGGGCTTGTTCAATCTGTGGGGTGACAGCAAGGGTGAAATTTGGCCTGTCAGTGCTGTGATGTCATAATGGGTGGAAAGTGCACCTTTGACTGCTGTGCTGTCACAGGCAGGCGTAAATTGGGATTCCCACAGTTGTGATGTCACAGAGAGGGGAAAACTGGGGCTATCACAGCTGTGGAGTCTCAGAGAAAGTAACACAGGTGTTATGACTTGTCTGTTGCCACAAAGGAGATGGAATTGGGGTTGTCATGCCTATGGTATGTCAGAGAGGTTTTAATTGGTTCTGTCTGTTCTGTGATGTCACAGAGCGGGGAATAATGGGTCTGTCAGTGCTGTGGTGTTCCATCAGAGCTGAAATTAAGGCTGCCATGGCTGTGATGTCACAGATAGAGGAAACCTGAGTCTGTCCCTGCTGTGGTGTCACAGAGAGGGGAAAACTGGGGCTGATCACTGTTGTGCAGTGACAGAGAAATTTACACAGGTGCTATGACTTGTCTGTTGCCACACAGGGAATAGAATTGGGGTTGTTCGGGCTGTGGTATCATAGAGAGTTTTAAATTGGTTCTGTCATGATTGTGATGTCCCAGAGAGGGGAATAATGCGTCTGTCACCACTGTGGTGTCACAGACAGGCGTAATTTAGAGTTGTCACTGCAGTAATGTCACAGAGACCTTGAACTGGGTCCCTCATTGGTGTGATGTCACACACAGAGAGGAGAATACTGAGGCTGCCGCTGCTCTGGTGTCACAGAGAGGAGTAGTTTTGGCCTGTCACTGCTGTGATGTCAGAGAGAGGGGAAAGCGTGTCTGTCACTGCTGCGGTGTTCCAAAGGGGATGAATTTGAGGCTGTCCTAAGTGTGATGTCACAGAGAGGGGAAAATTGAGGCAGCCACTACTGTGGTGTCACAGAGAGGCGTAAATTAGAGTTGTCAGCGCTGTGATGTCACAGGGAGGCGAAAATTGGGCCTCTCTCAGATGTGATGTCACAGAGAGAGGCGTAATGGATCTGTGAGTGCTGTGGTGTCACCGAGAGGCATAAATTAGAGTTGTCAGTGCAGTGATGACACGGAGAGGAGAAACTGGGTCCCTCATTGGTGTGATGTCACAGATAGAGGAAACCTGAGTCTGCCACTGCAGTGATGTCACAGAGAGGGGAAAACTGGGGCTATCACAGCTGTGGAGTCTCAGAGAAATTATCACAGGTGCTATGACTTGTCTGTTGCCACAAAGGAGATGGAATTGGGGTTGTCATGGCTATGATATCACAGAGAGGTTTTAATCGGTTCTGTCTCTTCTGTGATGTCACGGAGAGGGGAATTATGGGTCTGTCACTGCTGTGGTGTTCCTTTGGGGCTGAAATTAAGGCTGCCGTGGCTGTGATGTCACAGATAGAGGAAACCTGAGTCTGTCCCTGCTGTGGTGTCACAGAGAGGGGAAAACTGGGGCTGATCACTGTTGTGCAGTGACAGAGAAATTTACACAGGTGCTATGACTTGTCTGTTGCCACACAGGGAATGGAATTGGGGTTGTTCGGGCTGTGGTATCACAGAGAGATTTAAATTGGTTCTGTCATGACTGTGATGTCCCAGAGAGGGGAATAATGCGTCTGTCACCACTGTGGTGTCACAGAGAGGTGTAAACTGGACTTGTCATTGCAGTGATCTCACCGGGAGGAGAAAATTGAGGCTTTCACTGCTGTGGCTTATCAGAGGGGATGAATTCTGACTTGTCTTTGATATCAATGCACAGAGAGGAGAAAACTGGCACTATCACCGCTGTAAATGTTACAGATAAGTGTAAGTTGGGCTTGTTCAATCTGTGGGGTGACAGCAAGGGTGAAATTTGGCCTGTCGGTGCTGTGATGTCATAATGGGTGGAAAGTGCACCTTTGACTGCTGTGCTGTCACAGGCAGGCGTAAATTGGGATTCCCACAGTTGTGATGTCACAGAGAGGGGAAAACTGGGGCTATCACAGCTGTGGAGTCTCAGAGAAAGTAACACAGGTGTTATGACTTGTCTGTTGCCACAAAGGAGATGGAATTGGGGTTGTCATGCCTATGGTATGTCAGAGAGGTTTTAATTGGTTCTGTCTGTTCTGTGATGTCACAGAGCGGGGAATAATGGGTCTGTCAGTGCTGTGGTGTTCCATCAGAGCTGAAATTAAGGCTGCCATGGCTGTGATGTCACGATAGAGGAAACCTGAGTCTGTCCCTGCTGTGGTGTCACAGAGAGGGGAAAACTGGGGCTGATCACTGTTGTGCAGTGACAGAGAAATTTACACAGGTGCTATGACTTGTCTGTTGCCACACAGGGAATAGAATTGGGGTTGTTCGGGCTGTGGTATCATAGAGAGTTTTAAATTGGTTCTGTCATGATTGTGATGTCCCAGAGAGGGGAATAATGCGTCTGTCACCACTGTGGTGTCACAGACAGGCGTAATTTAGAGTTGTCACTGCAGTAATGTCACAGAGAGCTTGAACTGGGTCCCTCATTGGTGTGATGTCACACACAGAGAGGAGAATACTGAGGCTGCCGCTGCTCTGGTGTCACAGAGAGGAGTAGTTTTGGCCTGTCACTGCTGTGATGTCAGAGAGAGGGGAAAGCGTGTCTGTCACTGCTGCGGTGTTCCAAAGGGGATGAATTTGAGGCTGTCCTAAGTGTGATGTCACAGAGAGGGGAAAATTGAGGCAGCCACTACTGTGGTGTCACAGAGAGGCGTAAATTAGAGTTGTCAGCGCTGTGATGTCACAGGGAGGCGAAAATTGGGCCTCTCTCAGATGTGATGTCACAGAGAGAGGCGTAATGGATCTGTGAGTGCTGTGGTGTCACCGAGAGGCATAAATTAGAGTTGTCAGTGCAGTGATGACACGGAGAGGAGAAACTGGGTCCCTCATTGGTGTGATGTCACAGATAGAGGAAACCTGAGTCTGCCACTGCAGTGATGTCACAGAGAGGGGAAAACTGGGGCTATCACAGCTGTGGAGTCTCAGAGAAATTATCACAGGTGCTATGACTTGTTTGTTGCCACAAAGGAGATGGAATTGGGGTTGTCATGGCTATGATATCACAGAAAGGTTTTAATCGGTTCTGTCTCTTCTGTGATGTCACGGAGAGGGGAATTATGGGTCTGTCACTGCTGTGGTGTTCCTTTGGGGCTGAAATTAAGGCTGCCGTGGCTGTGATGTCACAGATAGAGGAAACCTGAGTCTGTCCCTGCTGTGGTGTCACAGAGAGGGGAAAACTGGGGCTGATCACTGTTGTGCAGTGACAGAGAAATTTACACAGGTGCTATGACTTGTCTGTTGCCACACAGGGAATGGAATTGGGGTTGTTCGGGCTGTGGTATCACAGAGAGATTTAAATTGGTTCTGTCATGATTGTGATGTCCCAGAGAGGGGAATAATGCGTCTGTCACCACTGTGGTGTCACAGAGAGGTGTAAACTGGACTTGTCATTGCAGTGATCTCACCGGGAGGAGAAAATTGAGGCTTTCACTGCTGTGGCTTATCAGAGGGGATGAATTCTGACTTGTCTTTGATATCAATGCACAGAGAGGAGAAAACTGGCACTATCACCGCTGTAAATGTTACAGATAAGTGTAAGTTGGGCTTGTTCAATCTGTGGGGTGACAGCAAGGGTGAAATTTGGCCTGTCAGTGCTGTGATGTCATAATGGGTGGAAAGTGCACCTTTGACTGCTGTGCTGTCACAGGCAGGCGTAAATTGGGATTCCCACAGTTGTGATGTCACAGAGAGGGGAAAACTGGGGCTATCACAGCTGTGGAGTCTCAGAGAAAGTAACACAGGTGTTATGACTTGTCTGTTGCCACAAAGGAGATGGAATTGGGGTTGTCATGCCTATGGTATGTCAGAGAGGTTTTAATTGGTTCTGTCTGTTCTGTGATGTCACAGAGCGGGGAATAATGGGTCTGTCACTGCTGTGGTGTTCCATCAGAGCTGAAATTAAGGCTGCCATGGCTGTGATGTCACGATAGAGGAAACCTGAGTCTGTCCCTGCTGTGGTGTCACAGAGAGGGGAAAACTGGGGCTGATCACTGTTGTGCAGTGACAGAGAAATTTACACAGGTGCTATGACTTGTCTGTTGCCACACAGGGAATAGAATTGGGGTTGTTCGGGCTGTGGTATCACAGAGAGTTTTAAATTGGTTCTGTCATGATTGTGATGTCCCAGAGAGGGGAATAATGCGTCTGTCACCACTGTGGTGTCACAGACAGGCGTAATTTAGAGTTGTCACTGCAGTAATGTCACAGAGACCTTGAACTGGGTCCCTCATTGGTGTGATGTCACACACAGAGAGGAGAATACTGAGGCTGCCGCTGCTCTGGTGTCACAGAGAGGAGTAGTTTTGGCCTGTCACTGCTGTGATGTCAGAGAGAGGGGAAAGCGTGTCTGTCACTGCTGCGGTGTTCCAAAGGGGATGAATTTGAGGCTGTCCTAAGTGTGATGTCACAGAGAGGGGAAAATTGAGGCAGCCACTACTGTGGTGTCACAGAGAGGCGTAAATTAGAGTTGTCAGCGCTGTGATGTCACAGGGAGGCGAAAATTGGACCTCTCTCAGATGTGATGTCACAGAGAGAGGCGTAATGGATCTGTGAGTGCTGTGGTGTCACCGAGAGGCATAAATTAGAGTTGTCAGTGCAGTGATGTCACGGAGAGGAGAAACTGGGTCCCTCATTGGTGTGATATCACAGATAGAGGAAACCTGAGTCTGCCACTGCAGTGATGTCACAGAGAGGGGAAAACTGGGGCTATCACAGCTGTGGAGTCTCAGAGAAATTATCACAGGTGCTATGACTTGTCTGTTGCCACAAAGGAGATGGAATTGGGGTTGTCATGCCTATGATATCACAGAGAGGTTTTAATCGGTTCTGTCTCTTCTGTGATGTCACGGAGAGGGGAATTATGGGTCTGTCACTGCTGTGGTGTTCCTTTGGGGCTGAAATTAAGGCTGCCGTGGCTGTGATGTCACAGATAGAGGAAACCTGAGTCTGTCCCTGCTGTGGTGTCACAGAGAGGGGAAAAGTGGGGCTGATCACTGTTGTGCAGTGACAGAGAAATTTACACAGGTGCTATGACTTGTCTGTTGCCACACAGGGAATGGAATTGGGGTTGTTCGGGCTGTGGTATCACAGAGAGATTTAAATTGGTTCTGTCATGACTGTGATGTCCCAGAGAGGGGAATAATGCGTCTGTCACCACTGTGGTGTCACAGAGAGGTGTAAACTGGACTTGTCATTGCAGTGATCTCACCGGGAGGAGAAAATTGAGGCTTTCACTGCTGTGGCTTATCAGAGGGGATGAATTCTGACTTGTCTTTGATATCAATGCACAGAGAGGAGAAAACTGGCACTATCACCGCTGTAAATGTTACAGATAAGTGTAAGTTGGGCTTGTTCAATCTGTGGGGTGACAGCAAGGGTGAAATTTGGCCTGTCGGTGCTGTGATGTCATAATGGGTGGAAAGTGCACCTTTGACTGCTGTGCTGTCACAGGCAGGCGTAAATTGGGATTCCCACAGTTGTGATGTCACAGAGAGGGGAAAACTGGGGCTATCACAGCTGTGGAGTCTCAGAGAAAGTAACACAGGTGTTATGACTTGTCTGTTGCCACAAAGGAGATGGAATTGGGGTTGTCATGCCTATGGTATGTCAGAGAGGTTTTAATTGGTTCTGTCTGTTCTGTGATGTCACAGAGCGGGGAATAATGGGTCTGTCACTGCTGTGGTGTTCCATCAGAGCTGAAATTAAGGCTGCCATGGCTGTGATGTCACGATAGAGGAAACCTGAGTCTGTCCCTGCTGTGGTGTCACAGAGAGGGGAAAACTGGGGCTGATCACTGTTGTGCAGTGACAGAGAAATTTACACAGGTGCTATGACTTGTCTGTTGCCACACAGGGAATAGAATTGGGGTTGTTCGGGCTGTGGTATCACAGAGAGTTTTAAATTGGTTCTGTCATGATTGTGATGTCCCAGAGAGGGGAATAATGCGTCTGTCACCACTGTGGTGTCACAGACAGGCGTAATTTAGAGTTGTCACTGCAGTAATGTCACAGAGACCTTGAACTGGGTCCCTCATTGGTGTGATGTCACACACAGAGAGGAGAATACTGAGGCTGCCGCTGCTCTGGTGTCACAGAGAGGAGTAGTTTTGGCCTGTCACTGCTGTGATGTCAGAGAGAGGGGAAAGCGTGTCTGTCACTGCTGCGGTGTTCCAAAGGGGATGAATTTGAGGCTGTCCTAAGTGTGATGTCACAGAGAGGGGAAAATTGAGGCAGCCACTACTGTGGTGTCACAGAGAGGCGTAAATTAGAGTTGTCAGCGCTGTGATGTCACAGGGAGGCGAAAATTGGGCCTCTCTCAGATGTGATGTCACAGAGAGAGGCGTAATGGATCTGTGAGTGCTGTGGTGTCACCGAGAGGCATAAATTAGAGTTGTCAGTGCAGTGATGACACGGAGAGGAGAAACTGGGTCCCTCATTGGTGTGATGTCACAGATAGAGGAAACCTGAGTCTGCCACTGCAGTGATGTCACAGAGAGGGGAAAACTGGGGCTATCACAGCTGTGGAGTCTCAGAGAAATTATCACAGGTGCTATGACTTGTCTGTTGCCACAAAGGAGATGGAATTGGGGTTGTCATGGCTATGATATCACAGAGAGGTTTTAATCGGTTCTGTCTCTTCTGTGATGTCACGGAGAGGGGAATTCTGGGTCTGTCACTGCTGTGGTGTTCCTTTGGGGCTGAAATTAAGGCTGCCGTGGCTGTGATGTCACAGATAGAGGAAACCTGAGTCTGTCCCTGCTGTGGTGTCACAGAGAGGGGAAAACTGGGGCTGATCACTGTTGTGCAGTGACAGAGAAATTTACACAGGTGCTATGACTTGTCTGTTGCCACACAGGGAATGGAATTGGGGTTGTTCGGGCTGTGGTATCACAGAGAGATTTAAATTGGTTCTGTCATGACTGTGATGTCCCAGAGAGGGGAATAATGCGTCTGTCACCACTGTGGTGTCACAGAGAGGTGTAAACTGGACTTGTCATTGCAGTGATCTCACCGGGAGGAGAAAATTGAGGCTTTCACTGCTGTGGCTTATCAGAGGGGATGAATTCTGACTTGTCTTTGATATCAATGCACAGAGAGGAGAAAACTGGCACTATCACCGCTGTAAATGTTACAGATAAGTGTAAGTTGGGCTTGTTCAATCTGTGGGGTGACAGCAAGGGTGAAATTTGGCCTGTCGGTGCTGTGATGTCATAATGGGTGGAAAGTGCACCTTTGACTGCTGTGCTGTCACAGGCAGGCGTAAATTGGGGTTCCCACAGTTGTGATGTCACAGAGAGGGGAAAACTGGGGCTATCACAGCTGTGGAGTCTCAGAGAAAGTAACACAGGTGCTATGACTTGTCTGTTGCCACAAAGGAGATGGAATTGGGGTTGTCATGCCTATGGTATGTCAGAGAGGTTTTAATTGGTTCTGTCTGTTCTGTGATGTCACAGAGCGGGGAATAATGGGTCTGTCAGTGCTGTGGTGTTCCATCAGAGCTGAAATTAAGGCTGCCATGGCTGTGATGTCACAGATAGAGGAAACCTGAGTCTGTCCCTGCTGTGGTGTCACAGAGAGGGGAAAACTGGGGCTGATCACTGTTGTGCAGTGACAGAGAAATTTACACAGGTGCTATGACTTGTCTGTTGCCACACAGGGAATAGAATTGGGGTTGTTCGGGCTGTGGTATCACAGAGAGTTTTAAATTGGTTCTGTCATGATTGTGATGTCCCAGAGAGGGGAATAATGCGTCTGTCACCACTGTGGTGTCACAGACAGGCGTAATTTAGAGTTGTCACTGCAGTAATGTCACAGAGACCTTGAACTGGGTCCCTCATTGGTGTGATGTCACACACAGAGAGGAGAATACTGAGGCTGCCGCTGCTCTGGTGTCACAGAGAGGAGTAGTTTTGGCCTGTCACTGCTGTGATGTCAGAGAGAGGGGAAAGCGTGTCTGTCACTGCTGCGGTGTTCCAAAGGGGATGAATTTGAGGCTGTCCTAAGTGTGATGTCACAGAGAGGGGAAAATTGAGGCAGCCACTACTGTGGTGTCACAGAGAGGCGTAAATTAGAGTTGTCAGCGCTGTGATGTCACAGGGAGGCGAAAATTGGGCCTCTCTCAGATGTGATGTCACAGAGAGAGGCGTAATGGATCTGTGAGTGCTGTGGTGTCACCGAGAGGCATAAATTAGAGTTGTCAGTGCAGTGATGACACGGAGAGGAGAAACTGGGTCCCTCATTGGTGTGATGTCACAGATAGAGGAAACCTGAGTCTGCCACTGCAGTGATGTCACAGAGAGGGGAAAACTGGGGCTATCACAGCTGTGGAGTCTCAGAGAAATTATCACAGGTGCTATGACTTGTCTGTTGCCACAAAGGAGATGGAATTGGGGTTGTCATGGCTATGATATCACAGAGAGGTTTTAATCGGTTCTGTCTCTTCTGTGATGTCACGGAGAGGGGAATTCTGGGTCTGTCACTGCTGTGGTGTTCCTTTGGGGCTGAAATTAAGGCTGCCGTGGCTGTGATGTCACAGATAGAGGAAACCTGAGTCTGTCCCTGCTGTGGTGTCACAGAGAGGGGAAAACTGGGGCTGATCACTGTTGTGCAGTGACAGAGAAATTTACACAGGTGCTATGACTTGTCTGTTGCCACACAGGGAATAGAATTGGGGTTGTTCGGGCTGTGGTATCACAGAGAGATTTAAATTGGTTCTGTCATGACTGTGATGTCCCAGAGAGGGGAATAATGCGTCTGTCACCACTGTGGTGTCACAGAGAGGTGTAAACTGGACTTGTCATTGCAGTGATCTCACCGGGAGGAGAAAATTGAGGCTTTCACTGCTGTGGCTTATCAGAGGGGATGAATTCTGACTTGTCTTTGATATCAATGCACAGAGAGGAGAAAACTGGCACTATCACCGCTGTAAATGTTACAGATAAGTGTAAGTTGGGCTTGTTCAATCTGTGGGATGACAGAAAGGGTGAAATTTGGCCTGTCAGTGCTGTGATGTCATAATGGGTGGAAAGTGCATCTTTGACTGCTGTGCTGTCACAGGCAGGCGTAAATTGGGGTTCCCACAGTTGTGATGTCACAGAGAGGGGAATACTGGGGCTATCACAGCTGTGGAGTCTCAGAGAAAGTAACACAGGTGTTATGACTTGTCTGTTGCCACAAAGGAGATGGAATTGGGGTTGTAATGCCTATGGTATGTCAGAGAGGTTTTAATTGGTTCTGTCTGTTCTGTGATGTCACAGAGCGGGGAATAATGGGTCTGTCAGTGCTGTGGTGTTCCATCAGAGCTGAAATTAAGGCTGCCATGGCTGTGATGTCACGATAGAGGAAACCTGAGTCTGTCCCTGCTGTGGTGTCACAGAGAGGGGAAAACTGGGGCTGATCACTGTTGTGCAGTGACAGAGAAATTTACACAGGTGCTATGACTTGTCTGTTGCCACACAGGGAATAGAATTGGGGTTGTTCGGGCTGTGGTATCACAGAGAGTTTTAAATTGGTTCTGTCATGATTGTGATGTCCCAGAGAGGGGAATAATGCGTCTGTCACCACTGTGGTGTCACAGACAGGCGTAATTTAGAGTTGTCACTGCAGTAATGTCACAGAGACCTTGAACTGGGTCCCTCATTGGTGTGATGTCACACACAGAGAGGAGAATACTGAGGCTGCCGCTGCTCTGGTGTCACAGAGAGGAGTAGTTTTGGCCTGTCACTGCTGTGATGTCAGAGAGAGGGGAAAGCGGGTCTGTCACTGCTGCGGTGTTCCAAAGGGGATGAATTTGAGGCTGTCCTAAGTGTGATGTCACAGAGAGGGGAAAATTGAGGCAGCCACTACTGTGGTGTCACAGAGAGGCGTAAATTAGAGTTGTCAGCGCTGTGATGTCACAGGGAGGCGAAAATTGGACCTCTCTCAGATGTGATGTCACAGAGAGAGGCGTAATGGATCTGTGAGTGCTGTGGTGTCACCGAGAGGCATAAATTAGAGTTGTCAGTGCAGTGATGACACGGAGAGGAGAAACTGGGTCCCTCATTGGTGTGATATCACAGATAGAGGAAACCTGAGTCTGCCACTGCAGTGATGTCACAGAGAGGGGAAAACTGGGGCTATCACAGCTGTGGAGTCTCAGAGAAATTATCACAGGTGCTATGACTTGTCTGTTGCCACAAAGGAGATGGAATTGGGGTTGTCATGGCTATGATATCACAGAGAGGTTTTAATTGGTTCTGTCTCTTCTGTGATGTCACGGAGAGGGGAATTATGGGTCTGTCACTGCTGTGGTGTTCCTTTGGGGCTGAAATTAAGGCTGCCGTGGCTGTGATGTCACAGATAGAGGAAACCTGAGTCTGTCCCTGCTGTGGTGTCACAGAGAGGGGAAAACTGGGGCTGATCACTGTTGTGCAGTGACAGAGAAATTTACACAGGTGCTATGACTTGTCTGTTGCCACACAGGGAATGGAATTGGGGTTGTTCGGGCTGTGGTATCACAGAGAGATTTAAATTGGTTCTGTCATGACTGTGATGTCCCAGAGAGGGGAATAATGCGTCTGTCACCACTGTGGTGTCACAGAGAGGTGTAAACTGGACTTGTCATTGCAGTGATCTCACCGGGAGGAGAAAATTGAGGCTTTCACTGCTGTGGCTTATCAGAGGGGATGAATTCTGACTTGTCTTTGATATCAATGCACAGAGAGGAGAAAACTGGCACTATCACCGCTGTAAATGTTACAGATAAGTGTAAGTTGGGCTTGTTCAATCTGTGGGATGACAGAAAGGGTGAAATTTGGCCTGTCAGTGCTGTGATGTCATAATGGGTGGAAAGTGCATCTTTGACTGCTGTGCTGTCACAGGCAGGCGTAAATTGGGGTTCCCACAGTTGTGATGTCACAGAGAGGGGAAAACTGGGGCTATCACAGCTGTGGAGTCTCAGAGAAAGTAACACAGGTGTTATGACTTGTCTGTTGCCACAAAGGAGATGGAATTGGGGTTGTCATGCCTATGGTATGTCAGAGAGGTTTTAATTGGTTCTGTCTGTTCTGTGATGTCACAGAGCGGGGAATAATGGGTCTGTCAGTGCTGTGGTGTTCCATCAGAGCTGAAATTAAGGCTGCCATGGCTGTGATGTCACGATAGAGGAAACCTGAGTCTGTCCCTGCTGTGGTGTCACAGAGAGGGGAAAACTGGGGCTGATCACTGTTGTGCAGTGACAGAGAAATTTACACAGGTGCTATGACTTGTCTGTTGCCACACAGGGAATAGAATTGGGGTTGTTCGGGCTGTGGTATCATAGAGAGTTTTAAATTGGTTCTGTCATGATTGTGATGTCCCAGAGAGGGGAATAATGCGTCTGTCACCACTGTGGTGTCACAGACAGGCGTAATTTAGAGTTGTCACTGCAGTAATGTCACAGAGACCTTGAACTGGGTCCCTCATTGGTGTGATGTCACACACAGAGAGGAGAATACTGAGGCTGCCGCTGCTCTGGTGTCACAGAGAGGAGTAGTTTTGGCCTGTCACTGCTGTGATGTCAGAGAGAGGGGAAAGCGTGTCTGTCACTGCTGCGGTGTTCCAAAGGGGATGAATTTGAGGCTGTCCTAAGTGTGATGTCACAGAGAGGGGAAAATTGAGGCAGCCACTAATGTGGTGTCACAGAGAGGCGTAAATTAGAGTTGTCAGCGCTGTGATGTCACAGGGAGGCGAAAATTGGGCCTCTCTCAGATGTGATGTCACAGAGAGAGGCGTAATGGATCTGTGAGTGCTGTGGTGTCACCGAGAGGCATAAATTAGAGTTGTCAGTGCAGTGATGACACGGAGAGGAGAAACTGGGTCCCTCATTGGTGTGATGTCACAGATAGAGGAAACCTGAGTCTGCCACTGCAGTGATGTCACAGAGAGGGGAAAACTGGGGCTATCACAGCTGTGGAGTCTCAGAGAAATTATCACAGGTGCTATGACTTGTCTGTTGCCACAAAGGAGATGGAATTGGGGTTGTCATGGCTATGATATCACAGAGAGGTTTTAATCGGTTCTGTCTCTTCTGTGATGTCACGGAGAGGGGAATTATGGGTCTGTCACTGCTGTGGTGTTCCTTTGGGGCTGAAATTAAGGCTGCCGTGGCTGTGATGTCACAGATAGAGGAAACCTGAGTCTGTCCCTGCTGTGGTGTCACAGAGAGGGGAAAACTGGGGCTGATCACTGTTGTGCAGTGACAGAGAAATTTACACAGGTGCTATGACTTGTCTGTTGCCACACAGGGAATGGAATTGGGGTTGTTTGGGCTGTGGTATCACAGAGAGATTTAAATTGGTTCTGTCATGACTGTGATGTCCCAGAGAGGGGAATAATGCGTCTGTCACCACTGTGGTGTCACAGAGAGGTGTAAACTGGACTTGTCATTGCAGTGATCTCACCGGGAGGAGAAAATTGAGGCTTTCACTGCTGTGGCTTATCAGAGGGGATGAATTCTGACTTGTCTTTGATATCAATGCACAGAGAGGAGAAAACTGGCACTATCACCGCTATAAATGTTACAGATAAGTGTAAGTTGGGCTTGTTCAATCTGTGGGGTGACAGCAAGGGTGAAATTTGGCCTGTCAGTGCTGTGATGTCATAATGGGTGGAAAGTGCACCTTTGACTGCTGTGCTGTCACAGGCAGGCGTAAATTGGGGTTCCCACAGTTGTGATGTCACAGAGAGGGGAAAACTGGGGCTATCACAGCTGTGGAGTCTCAGAGAAAGTAACACAGGTGCTATGACTTGTCTGTTGCCACAAAGGAGATGGAATTGGGGTTGTCATGCCTATGGTATGTCAGAGAGGTTTTAATTGGTTCTGTCTGTTCTGTGATGTCACAGAGCGGGGAATAATGGGTCTGTCAGTGCTGTGGTGTTCCATCAGAGCTGAAATTAAGGCTGCCATGGCTGTGATGTCACAGATAGAGGAAACCTGAGTCTGTCCCTGCTGTGGTGTCACAGAGAGGGGAAAACTGGGGCTGATCACTGTTGTGCAGTGACAGAGAAATTTACACAGGTGCTATGACTTGTCTGTTGCCACACAGGGAATAGAATTGGGGTTGTTCGGGCTGTGGTATCATAGAGAGTTTTAAATTGGTTCTGTCATGATTGTGATGTCCCAGAGAGGGGAATAATGCGTCTGTCACCACTGTGGTGTCACAGACAGGCGTAATTTAGAGTTGTCACTGCAGTAATGTCACAGAGACCTTGAACTGGGTCCCTCATTGGTGTGATGTCACACACAGAGAGGAGAATACTGAGGCTGCCGCTGCTCTGGTGTCACAGAGAGGAGTAGTTTTGGCCTGTCACTGCTGTGATGTCAGAGAGAGGGGAAAGCGTGTCTGTCACTGCTGCGGTGTTCCAAAGGGGATGAATTTGAGGCTGTCCTAAGTGTGATGTCACAGAGAGGGGAAAATTGAGGCAGCCACTACTGTGGTGTCACAGAGAGGCGTAAATTAGAGTTGTCAGCGCTGTGATGTCACAGGGAGGCGAAAATTGGGCCTCTCTCAGATGTGATGTCACAGAGAGAGGCGTAATGGATCTGTGAGTGCTGTGGTGTCACCGAGAGGCATAAATTAGAGTTGTCAGTGCAGTGATGTCACGGAGAGGAGAAACTGGGTCCCTCATTGGTGTGATGTCACAGATAGAGGAAACCTGAGTCTGCCACTGCAGTGATGTCACAGAGAGGGGAAAACTGGGGCTATCACAGCTGTGGAGTCTCAGAGAAATTATCACAGGTGCTATGACTTGTCTGTTGCCACAAAGGAGATGGAATTGGGGTTGTCATGGCTATGATATCACAGAGAGGTTTTAATCGGTTCTGTCTCTTCTGTGATGTCACGGAGAGGGGAATTATGGGTCTGTCAGTGCTGTGGTGTTCCTTTGGGGCTGAAATTAAGGCTGCCGTGGCTGTGATGTCACAGATAGAGGAAACCTGAGTCTGTCCCTGCTGTGGTGTCACAGAGAGGGGAAAACTGGGGCTGATCACTGTTGTGCAGTGACAGAGAAATTTACACAGGTGCTATGACTTGTCTGTTGCCACACAGGGAATGGAATTGGGGTTGTTCGGGCTGTGGTATCACAGAGAGATTTAAATTTGTTCTGTCATGACTGTGATGTCCCAGAGAGGGGAATAATGCGTCTGTCACCACTGTGGTGTCACAGAGAGGTGTAAACTGGACTTGTCATTGCAGTGATCTCACCGGGAGGAGAAAATTGAGGCTTTCACTGCTGTGGCTTATCAGAGGGGATGAATTCTGACTTGTCTTTGATATCAATGCACAGAGAGGAGAAAACTGGCACTATCACCGCTGTAAATGTTACAGATAAGTGTAAGTTGGGCTTGTTCAATCTGTGGGGTGACAGCAAGGGTGAAATTTGGCCTGTCAGTGCTGTGATGTCATAATGGGTGGAAAGTGCATCTTTGACTGCTGTGCTTTCACAGGCAGGCGTAAATTGGGGTTCCCACAGTTGTGATGTCACAGAGAGGGGAAAACTGGGGCTATCACAGCTGTGGAGTCTCAGAGAAAGTAACACAGGTGTTATGACTTGTCTGTTGCCACAAAGGAGATGGAATTGGGGTTGTCATGCCTATGGTATGTCAGAGAGGTTTTAATTGGTTCTGTCTGTTCTGTGATGTCACAGAGCGGGGAATAATGGGTCTGTCAGTGCTGTGGTGTTCCATCAGAGCTGAAATTAAGGCTGCCATGGCTGTGATGTCACGATAGAGGAAACCTGAGTCTGTCCCTGCTGTGGTGTCACAGAGAGGGGAAAACTGGGGCTGATCACTGTTGTGCAGTGACAGAGAAATTTACACAGGTGCTATGACTTGTCTGTTGCCACACAGGGAATAGAATTGGGGTTGTTCGGGCTGTGGTATCATAGAGAGTTTTAAATTGGTTCTGTCATGATTGTGATGTCCCAGAGAGGGGAATAATGCGTCTGTCACCACTGTGGTGTCACAGACAGGCGTAATTTAGAGTTGTCACTGCAGTAATGTCACAGAGACCTTGAACTGGGTCCCTCATTGGTGTGATGTCACACACAGAGAGGAGAATACTGAGGCTGCCGCTGCTCTGGTGTCACAGAGAGGAGTAGTTTTGGCCTGTCACTGCTGTGATGTCAGAGAGAGGGGAAAGCGTGTCTGTCACTGCTGCGGTGTTCCAAAGGGGATGAATTTGAGGCTGTCCTAAGTGTGATGTCACAGAGAGGGGAAAATTGAGGCAGCCACTACTGTGGTGTCACAGAGAGGCGTAAATTAGAGTTGTCAGCGCTGTGATGTCACAGGGAGGCGAAAATTGGACCTCTCTCAGATGTGATGTCACAGAGAGAGGCGTAATGGATCTGTGAGTGCTGTGGTGTCACCGAGAGGCATAAATTAGAGTTGTCAGTGCAGTGATGTCACGGAGAGGAGAAACTGGGTCCCTCATTGGTGTGATGTCACAGATAGAGGAAACCTGAGTCTGCCACTGCAGTGATGTCACAGAGAGGGGAAAACTGGGGCTATCACAGCTGTGGAGTCTCAGAGAAATTATCACAGGTGCTATGACTTGTCTGTTGCCACAAAGGAGATGGAATTGGGGTTGTCATGGCTATGATATCACAGAGAGGTTTTAATCGGTTCTGTCTCTTCTGTGATGTCACGGAGAGGGGAATTATGGGTCTGTCACTGCTGTGGTGTTCCTTTGGGGCTGAAATTAAGGCTGCCGTGGCTGTGATGTCACAGATAGAGGAAACCTGAGTCTGTCCCTGCTGTGGTGTCACAGAGAGGGGAAAACTGGGGCTGATCACTGTTGTGCAGTGACAGAGAAATTTACACAGGTGCTATGACTTGTCTGTTGCCACACAGGGAATGGAATTGGTTGTTCGGGCTGTGGTATCACAGAGAGATTTAAATTGGTTCTGTCATGACTGTGATGTCCCAGAGAGGGGAATAATGCGTCTGTCACCACTGTGGTGTCACAGAGAGGTGTAAACTGGACTTGTCATTGCAGTGATCTCACCGGGAGGAGAAAATTGAGGCTTTCACTGCTGTGGCTTATCAGAGGGGATGAATTCTGACTTGTCTTTGATATCAATGCACAGAGAGGAGAAAACTGGCACTATCACCGCTGTAAATGTTACAGATAAATGTAAGTTGGGTTTGTTCAATCTGTGGGGTGACAGCAAGGGTGAAATTTGGCCTGTCAGTGCTGTGATGTCATAATGGGTGGAAAGTGCATCTTTGACTGCTGTGCTGTCACAGGCAGGCGTAAATTGGGGTTCCCACAGTTGTGATGTCACAGAGAGGGGAAATCTGGGGCTATCACAGCTGTGGAGTCTCAGAGAAAGTAACACAGGTGTTATGACTTGTCTGTTGCCACAAAGGAGATGGAATTGGGGTTGTCACGCCTATGGTATGTCAGAGAGGTTTTAATTGGTTCTGTCTGTTCTGTGATGTCACAGAGCGGGGAATAATGGGTCTGTCAGTGCTGTGGTGTTCCATCAGAGCTGAAATTAAGGCTGCCATGGCTGTGATGTCACGATAGAGGAAACCTGAGTCTGTCCCTGCTGTGGTGTCACAGAGAGGGGAAAACTGGGGCTGATCACTGTTGTGCAGTGACAGAGAAATTTACACAGGTGCTATGACTTGTCTGTTGCCACACAGGGAATAGAATTGGGGTTGTTCGGGCTGTGGTATCATAGAGAGTTTTAAATTGGTTCTGTCATGATTGTGATGTCCCAGAGAGGGGAATAATGCGTCTGTCACCACTGTGGTGTCACAGACAGGCGTAATTTAGAGTTGTCACTGCAGTAATGTCACAGAGACCTTGAACTGGGTCCCTCATTGGTGTGATGTCACACACAGAGAGGAGAATACTGAGGCTGCCGCTGCTCTGGTGTCACAGAGAGGAGTAGTTTTGGCCTGTCACTGCTGTGATGTCAGAGAGAGGGGAAAGCGTGTCTGTCACTGCTGCGGTGTTCCAAAGGGGATGAATTTGAGGCTGTCCTAAGTGTGATGTCACAGAGAGGGGAAAATTGAGGCAGCCACTACTGTGGTGTCACAGAGAGGCGTAAATTAGAGTTGTCAGCGCTGTGATGTCACAGGGAGGCGAAAATTGGACCTCTCTCAGATGTGATGTCACAGAGAGAGGCGTAATGGATCTGTGAGTGCTGTGGTGTCACCGAGAGGCATAAATTAGAGTTGTCAGTGCAGTGATGTCACGGAGAGGAGAAACTGGGTCCCTCATTGGTGTGATGTCACAGATAGAGGAAACCTGAGTCTGCCACTGCAGTGATGTCACAGAGAGGGGAAAACTGGGGCTATCACAGCTGTGGAGTCTCAGAGAAATTATCACAGGTGCTATGACTTGTCTGTTGCCACAAAGGAGATGGAATTGGGGTTGTCATGGCTATGATATCACAGAGAGGTTTTAATCGGTTCTGTCTCTTCTGTGATGTCACGGAGAGGGGAATTATGGGTCTGTCACTGCTGTGGTGTTCCTTTGGGGCTGAAATTAAGGCTGCCGTGGCTGTGATGTCACAGATAGAGGAAACCTGAGTCTGTCCCTGCTGTGGTGTCACAGAGAGGGGAAAACTGGGGCTGATCACTGTTGTGCAGTGACAGAGAAATTTACACAGGTGCTATGACTTGTCTGTTGCCACACAGGGAATGGAATTGGGGTTGTTCGGGCTGTGGTATCACAGAGAGATTTAAATTGGTTCTGTCATGACTGTGATGTCCCAGAGAGGGGAATAATGCGTCTGTCACCACTGTGGTGTCACAGAGAGGTGTAAACTGGACTTGTCATTGCAGTGATCTCACCGGGAGGAGAAAATTGAGGCTTTCACTGCTGTGGCTTATCAGAGGGGATGAATTCTGACTTGTCTTTGATATCAATGCACAGAGAGGAGAAAACTGGCACTATCACCGCTGTAAATGTTACAGATAAGTGTAAGTTGGGCTTGTTCAATCTGTGGGGTGACAGCAAGGGTGAAATTTGGCCTGTCAGTGCTGTGATGTCATAATGGGTGGAAAGTGCATCTTTGACTGCTGTGCTGTCACAGGCAGGCGTAAATTGGGGTTCCCACAGTTGTGATGTCACAGAGAGGGGAAATCTGGGGCTATCACAGCTGTGGAGTCTCAGAGAAAGTAACACAGGTGTTATGACTTGTCTGTTGCCACAAAGGAGATGGAATTGGGGTTGTCATGCCTATGGTATGTCAGAGAGGTTTTAATTGGTTCTGTCTGTTCTGTGATGTCACAGAGCGGGGAATAATGTGTCTGTCAGTGCTGTGGTGTTCCATCAGAGCTGAAATTAAGGCTGCCATGGCTGTGATGTCACGATAGAGGAAACCTGAGTCTGTCCCTGCTGTGGTGTCACAGAGAGGGGAAAACTGGGGCTGATCACTGTTGTGCAGTGACAGAGAAATTTACACAGGTGCTATGACTTGTCTGTTGCCACACAGGGAATAGAATTGGGGTTGTTCGGGCTGTGGTATCATAGAGAGTTTTAAATTGGTTCTGTCATGATTGTGATGTCCCAGAGAGGGGAATAATGCGTCTGTCACCACTGTGGTGTCACAGACAGGCGTAATTTAGAGTTGTCACTGCAGTAATGTCACAGAGACCTTGAACTGGGTCCCTCATTGGTGTGATGTCACACACAGAGAGGAGAATACTGAGGCTGCCGCTGCTCTGGTGTCACAGAGAGGAGTAGTTTTGGCCTGTCACTGCTGTGATGTCAGAGAGAGGGGAAAGCGTGTCTGTCACTGCTGCGGTGTTCCAAAGGGGATGAATTTGAGGCTGTCCTAAGTGTGATGTCACAGAGAGGGGAAAATTGAGGCAGCCACTACTGTGGTGTCACAGAGAGGCGTAAATTAGAGTTGTCAGCGCTGTGATGTCACAGGGAGGCGAAAATTGGGCCTCTCTCAGATGTGATGTCACAGAGAGAGGCGTAATGGATCTGTGAGTGCTGTGGTGTCACCGAGAGGCATAAATTAGAGTTGTCAGTGCAGTGATGACACGGAGAGGAGAAACTGGGTCCCTCATTGGTGTGATGTCACAGATAGAGGAAACCTGAGTCTGCCACTGCAGTGATGTCACAGAGAGGGGAAAACTGGGGCTATCACAGCTGTGGAGTCTCAGAGAAATTATCACAGGTGCTATGACTTGTCTGTTGCCACAAAGGAGATGGAATTGGGGTTGTCATGGCTATGATATCACAGAGAGGTTTTAATCGGTTCTGTCTCTTCTGTGATGTCACGGAGAGGGGAATTCTGGGTCTGTCACTGCTGTGGTGTTCCTTTGGGGCTGAAATTAAGGCTGCCGTGGCTGTGATGTCACAGATAGAGGAAACCTGAGTCTGTCCCTGCTGTGGTGTCACAGAGAGGGGAAAACTGGGGCTGATCACTGTTGTGCAGTGACAGAGAAATTTACACAGGTGCTATGACTTGTCTGTTGCCACACAGGGAATGGAATTGGGGTTGTTCGGGCTGTGGTATCACAGAGAGATTTAAATTGGTTCTGTCATGACTGTGATGTCCCAGAGAGGGGAATAATGCGTCTGTCACCACTGTGGTGTCACAGAGAGGTGTAAACTGGACTTGTCATTGCAGTGATCTCACCGGGAGGAGAAAATTGAGGCTTTCACTGCTGTGGCTTATCAGAGGGGATGAATTCTGACTTGTCTTTGATATCAATGCACAGAGAGGAGAAAACTGGCACTATCACCGCTGTAAATGTTACAGATAAGTGTAAGTTGGGCTTGTTCAATCTGTGGGGTGACAGCAAGGGTGAAATTTGGCCTGTCAGTGCTGTGATGTCATAATGGGTGGAAAGTGCACCTTTGACTGCTGTGCTGTCACAGGCAGGCGTAAATTGGGGTTCCCACAGTTGTGATGTCACAGAGAGGGGAAATCTGGGGCTATCACAGCTGTGGAGTCTCAGAGAAAGTAACACAGGTGTTATGACTTGTCTGTTGCCACAAAGGAGATGGAATTGGGGTTGTCATGCCTATGGTATGTCAGAGAGGTTTTAATTGGTTCTGTCTGTTCTGGGATGTCACAGAGCGGGGAATAATGGGTCTGTCAGTGCTGTGGTGTTCCATCAGAGCTGAAATTAAGGCTGCCATGGCTGTGATGTCACAGATAGAGGAAACCTGAGTCTGTCCCTGCTGTGGTGTCACAGAGAGGGGAAAACTGGGGCTGATCACTGTTGTGCAGTGACAGAGAAATTTACACAGGTGCTATGACTTGTCTGTTGCCACACAGGGAATAGAATTGGGGTTGTTCGGGCTGTGGTATCATAGAGAGTTTTAAATTGGTTCTGTCATGATTGTGATGTCCCAGAGAGGGGAATAATGCGTCTGTCACCACTGTGGTGTCACAGACAGGCGTAATTTAGAGTTGTCACTGCAGTAATGTCACAGAGACCTTGAACTGGGTCCCTCATTGGTGTGATGTCACACACAGAGAGGAGAATACTGAGGCTGCCGCTGCTCTGGTGTCACAGAGAGGAGTAGTTTTGGCCTGTCACTGCTGTGATGTCAGAGAGAGGGGAAAGCGTGTCTGTCACTGCTGCGGTGTTCCAAAGGGGATGAATTTGAGGCTGTCCTAAGTGTGATGTCACAGAGAGGGGAAAATTGAGGCAGCCACTACTGTGGTGTCACAGAGAGGCGTAAATTAGAGTTGTCAGCGCTGTGATGTCACAGGGAGGCGAAAATTGGGCCTCTCTCAGATGTGATGTCACAGAGAGAGGCGTAATGGATCTGTGAGTGCTGTGGTGTCACCGAGAGGCATAAATTAGAGTTGTCAGTGCAGTGATGTCACGGAGAGGAGAAACTGGGTCCCTCATTGGTGTGATGTCACAGATAGAGGAAACCTGAGTCTGCCACTGCAGTGATGTCACAGAGAGGGGAAAACTGGGGCTATCACAGCTGTGGAGTCTCAGAGAAATTATCACAGGTGCTATGACTTGTCTGTTGCCACAAAGGAGATGGAATTGGGGTTGTCATGCCTATGATATCACAGAGAGGTTTTAATCGGTTCTGTCTCTTCTGTGATGTCACGGAGAGGGGAATTATGGGTCTGTCACTGCTGTGGTGTTCCTTTGGGGCTGAAATTAAGGCTGCCGTGGCTGTGATGTCACAGATAGAGGAAACCTGAGTCTGTCCCTGCTGTGGTGTCACAGAGAGGGGAAAACTGGGGCTGATCACTGTTGTGCAGTGACAGAGAAATTTACACAGGTGCTATGACTTGTCTGTTGCCACACAGGGAATGGAATTGGGGTTGTTCGGGCTGTGGTATCACAGAGAGATTTAAATTGGTTCTGTCATGACTGTGATGTCCCAGAGAGGGGAATAATGCGTCTGTCACCACTGTGGTGTCACAGAGAGGTGTAAACTGGACTTGTCATTGCAGTGATCTCACCGGGAGGAGAAAATTGAGGCTTTCACTGCTGTGGCTTATCAGAGGGGATGAATTCTGACTTGTCTTTGATATCAATGCACAGAGAGGAGAAAACTGGCACTATCACCGCTGTAAATGTTACAGATAAGTGTAAGTTGGGCTTGT
The DNA here is from genome assembly GCF_971803275.1 of Cyanistes caeruleus. Taxonomy (NCBI): domain Eukaryota; kingdom Metazoa; phylum Chordata; class Aves; order Passeriformes; family Paridae; genus Cyanistes; species Cyanistes caeruleus. The sequence continues at coordinate 353,451 of NW_028255899.1, forward strand.
TCAATCTGTGGGGTGACAGCAAGGGTGAAATTTGGCCTGTCAGTGCTGTGATGTCATAATGGGTGGAAAGTGCACCTTTGACTGCTGTGCTGTCACAGGCAGGCGTAAATTGGGGTTCCCACAGTTGTGATGTCACAGAGAGGGGAAATCTGGGGCTATCACAGCTGTGGAGTCTCAGAGAAAGTAACACAGGTGTTATGACTTGTCTGTTGCCACAAAGGAGATGGAATTGGGGTTGTCATGCCTATGGTATGTCAGAGAGGTTTTAATTGGTTCTGTCTGTTCTGGGATGTCACAGAGCGGGGAATAATGGGTCTGTCAGTGCTGTGGTGTTCCATCAGAGCTGAAATTAAGGCTGCCATGGCTGTGATGTCACAGATAGAGGAAACCTGAGTCTGTCCCTGCTGTGGTGTCACAGAGAGGGGAAAACTGGGGCTGATCACTGTTGTGCAGTGACAGAGAAATTTACACAGGTGCTATGACTTGTCTGTTGCCACACAGGGAATAGAATTGGGGTTGTTCGGGCTGTGGTATCATAGAGAGTTTTAAATTGGTTCTGTCATGATTGTGATGTCCCAGAGAGGGGAATAATGCGTCTGTCACCACTGTGGTGTCACAGACAGGCGTAATTTAGAGTTGTCACTGCAGTAATGTCACAGAGACCTTGAACTGGGTCCCTCATTGGTGTGATGTCACACACAGAGAGGAGAATACTGAGGCTGCCGCTGCTCTGGTGTCACAGAGAGGAGTAGTTTTGGCCTGTCACTGCTGTGATGTCAGAGAGAGGGGAAAGCGTGTCTGTCACTGCTGCGGTGTTCCAAAGGGGATGAATTTGAGGCTGTCCTAAGTGTGATGTCACAGAGAGGGGAAAATTGAGGCAGCCACTACTGTGGTGTCACAGAGAGGCGTAAATTAGAGTTGTCAGCGCTGTGATGTCACAGGGAGGCGAAAATTGGGCCTCTCTCAGATGTGATGTCACAGAGAGAGGCGTAATGGATCTGTGAGTGCTGTGGTGTCACCGAGAGGCATAAATTAGAGTTGTCAGTGCAGTGATGTCACGGAGAGGAGAAACTGGGTCCCTCATTGGTGTGATGTCACAGATAGAGGAAACCTGAGTCTGCCACTGCAGTGATGTCACAGAGAGGGGAAAACTGGGGCTATCACAGCTGTGGAGTCTCAGAGAAATTATCACAGGTGCTATGACTTGTCTGTTGCCACAAAGGAGATGGAATTGGGGTTGTCATGGCTATGATATCACAGAGAGGTTTTAATCGGTTCTGTCTCTTCTGTGATGTCACGGAGAGGGGAATTATGGGTCTGTCACTGCTGTGGTGTTCCTTTGGGGCTGAAATTAAGGCTGCCGTGGCTGTGATGTCACAGATAGAGGAAACCTGAGTCTGTCCCTGCTGTGGTGTCACAGAGAGGGGAAAACTGGGGCTGATCACTGTTGTGCAGTGACAGAGAAATTTACACAGGTGCTATGACTTGTCTGTTGCCACACAGGGAATGGAATTGGGGTTGTTCGGGCTGTGGTATCACAGAGAGATTTAAATTGGTTCTGTCATGACTGTGATGTCCCAGAGAGGGGAATAATGCGTCTGTCACCACTGTGGTGTCACAGAGAGGTGTAAACTGGACTTGTCATTGCAGTGATCTCACCGGGAGGAGAAAATTGAGGCTTTCACTGCTGTGGCTTATCAGAGGGGATGAATTCTGACTTGTCTTTGATATCAATGCACAGAGAGGAGAAAACTGGCACTATCACCGCTGTAAATGTTACAGATAAGTGTAAGTTGGGCTTGTTCAATCTGTGGGGTGACAGCAAGGGTGAAATTTGGCCTGTCAGTGCTGTGATGTCATAATGGGTGGAAAGTGCACCTTTGACTGCTGTGCTGTCACAGGCAGGCGTAAATTGGGGTTCCCACAGTTGTGATGTCACAGAGAGGGGAAAACTGGGGCTATCACAGCTGTGGAGTCTCAGAGAAAGTAACACAGGTGTTATGACTTGTCTGTTGCCACAAAGGAGATGGAATTGGGGTTGTCATGCCTATGGTATGTCAGAGAGGTTTTAATTGGTTCTGTCTGTTCTGTGATGTCACAGAGCGGGGAATAATGGGTCTGTCAGTGCTGTGGTGTTCCATCAGAGCTGAAATTAAGGCTGCCATGGCTGTGATGTCACAGATAGAGGAAACCTGAGTCTGTCCCTGCTGTGGTGTCACAGAGAGGGGAAAACTGGGGCTGATCACTGTTGTGCAGTGACAGAGAAATTTACACAGGTGCTATGACTTGTCTGTTGCCACACAGGGAATAGAATTGGGGTTGTTCGGGCTGTGGTATCATAGAGAGTTTTAAATTGGTTCTGTCATGATTGTGATGTCCCAGAGAGGGGAATAATGCGTCTGTCACCACTGTGGTGTCACAGACAGGCGTAATTTAGAGTTGTCACTGCAGTAATGTCACAGAGACCTTGAACTGGGTCCCTCATTGGTGTGATGTCACACACACAGAGAGGAGAATACTGAGGCTGCCGCTGCTCTGGTGTCACAGAGAGGAGTAGTTTTGGCCTGTCACTGCTGTGATGTCAGAGAGAGGGGAAAGCATGTCTGTCACTGCTGCGGTGTTCCAAAGGGGATGAATTTGAGGCTGTCCTAAGTGTGATGTCACAGAGAGGGGAAAATTGAGGCAGCCACTACTGTGGTGTCACAGAGAGGCGTAAATTAGAGTTGTCAGCGCTGTGATGTCACAGGGAGGCGAAAATTGGGCCTCTCTCAGATGTGATGTCACAGAGAGAGGCGTAATGGATCTGTGAGTGCTGTGGTGTCACCGAGAGGCATAAATTAGAGTTGTCAGTGCAGTGATGTCACGGAGAGGAGAAACTGGGTCCCTCATTGGTGTGATGTCACAGATAGAGGAAACCTGAGTCTGCCACTGCAGTGATGTCACAGAGAGGGGAAAACTGGGGCTATCACAGCTGTGGAGTCTCAGAGAAATTATCACAGGTGCTATGACTTGTCTGTTGCCACAAAGGAGATGGAATTGGGGTTGTCATGGCTATGATATCACAGAGAGGTTTTAATCGGTTCTGTCTCTTCTGTGATGTCACGGAGAGGGGAATTATGGGTCTGTCACTGCTGTGGTGTTCCTTTGGGGCTGAAATTAAGGCTGCCGTGGCTGTGATGTCACAGATAGAGGAAACCTGAGTCTGTCCCTGCTGTGGTGTCACAGAGAGGGGAAAACTGGGGCTGATCACTGTTGTGCAGTGACAGAGAAATTTACACAGGTGCTATGACTTGTCTGTTGCCACACAGGGAATGGAATTGGGGTTGTTCGGGCTGTGGTATCACAGAGAGATTTAAATTGGTTCTGTCATGACTGTGATGTCCCAGAGAGGGGAATAATGCGTCTGTCACCACTGTGGTGTCACAGAGAGGTGTAAACTGAACTTGTCATTGCAGTGATCTCACCGGGAGGAGAAAATTGAGGCTTTCACTGCTGTGGCTTATCAGAGGGGATGAATTCTGACTTGTCTTTGATATCAATGCACAGAGAGGAGAAAACTGGCACTATCACCGCTGTAAATGTTACAGATAAGTGTAAGTTGGGTTTGTTCAATCTGTGGGGTGACAGCAAGGGTGAAATTTGGCCTGTCAGTGCTGTGATGTCATAATGGGTGGAAAGTGCACCTTTGACTGCTGTGCTGTCACAGGCAGGCGTAAATTGGGGTTCCCACAGTTGTGATGTCACAGAGAGGGGAAATCTGGTGCTATCACAGCTGTGGAGTCTCAGAGAAAGTAACACAGGTGTTATGACTTGTCTGTTGCCACAAAGGAGATGGAATTGGGGTTGTCACGCCTATGGTATGTCAGAGAGGTTTTAATTGGTTCTGTCTGTTCTGTGATGTCACAGAGCGGGGAATAATGGGTCTGTCAGTGCTGTGGTGTTCCATCAGAGCTGAAATTAAGGCTGCCATGGCTGTGATGTCACGATAGAGGAAACCTGAGTCTGTCCCTGCTGTGGTGTCACAGAGAGGGGAAAACTGGGGCTGATCACTGTTGTGCAGTGACAGAGAAATTTACACAGGTGCTATGACTTGTCTGTTGCCACACAGGGAATAGAATTGGGGTTGTTCGGGCTGTGGTATCATAGAGAGTTTTAAATTGGTTCTGTCATGATTGTGATGTCCCAGAGAGGGGAATAATGCGTCTGTCACCACTGTGGTGTCACAGACAGGCGTAATTTAGAGTTGTCACTGCAGTAATGTCACAGAGACCTTGAACTGGGTCCCTCATTGGTGTGATGTCACACACAGAGAGGAGAATACTGAGGCTGCCGCTGCTCTGGTGTCACAGAGAGGAGTAGTTTTGGCCTGTCACTGCTGTGATGTCAGAGAGAGGGGAAAGCGTGTCTGTCACTGCTGCGGTGTTCCAAAGGGGATGAATTTGAGGCTGTCCTAAGTGTGATGTCACAGAGAGGGGAAAATTGAGGCAGCCACTACTGTGGTGTCACAGAGAGGCGTAAATTAGAGTTGTCAGCGCTGTGATGTCACAGGGAGGCGAAAATTGGGCCTCTCTCAGATGTGATGTCACAGAGAGAGGCGTAATGGATCTGTGAGTGCTGTGGTGTCACCGAGAGGCATAAATTAGAGTTGTCAGTGCAGTGATGTCACGGAGAGGAGAAACTGGGTCCCTCATTGGTGTGATGTCACAGATAGAGGAAACCTGAGTCTGCCACTGCAGTGATGTCACAGAGAGGGGAAAACTGGGGCTATCACAGCTGTGGAGTCTCAGAGAAATTATCACAGGTGCTATGACTTGTCTGTTGCCACAAAGGAGATGGAATTGGGGTTGTCATGGCTATGATATCACAGAGAGGTTTTAATCGGTTCTGTCTCTTCTGTGATGTCACGGAGAGGGGAATTATGGGTCTGTCACTGCTGTGGTGTTCCTTTGGGGCTGAAATTAAGGCTGCCGTGGCTGTGATGTCACAGATAGAGGAAACCTGAGTCTGTCCCTGCTGTGGTGTCACAGAGAGGGGAAAACTGGGGCTGATCACTGTTGTGCAGTGACAGAGAAATTTACACAGGTGCTATGACTTGTCTGTTGCCACACAGGGAATGGAATTGGGGTTGTTCGGGCTGTGGTATCACAGAGAGATTTAAATTGGTTCTGTCATGACTGTGATGTCCCAGAGAGGGGAATAATGCGTCTGTCACCACTGTGGTGTCACAGAGAGGTGTAAACTGGACTTGTCATTGCAGTGATCTCACCGGGAGGAGAAAATTGAGGCTTTCACTGCTGTGGCTTATCAGAGGGGATGAATTCTGACTTGTCTTTGATATCAATGCACAGAGAGGAGAAAACTGGCACTATCACCGCTGTAAATGTTACAGATAAGTGTAAGTTGGGCTTGTTCAATCTGTGGGGTGACAGCAAGGGTGAAATTTGGCCTGTCAGTGCTGTGATGTCATAATGGGTGGAAAGTGCATCTTTGACTGCTGTGCTGTCACAGGCAGGCGTAAATTGGGGTTCCCACAGTTCTGATGTCACAGAGAGGGGAAAACTGGGGCTATCACAGCTGTGGAGTCTCAGAGAAAGTAACACAGGTGTTATGACTTGTCTGTTGCCACAAAGGAGATGGAATTGGGGTTGTCATGCCTATGGTATGTCAGAGAGGTTTTAATTGGTTCTGTCTGTTCTGTGATGTCACAGAGCGGGGAATAATGGGTCTGTCAGTGCTGTGGTGTTCCATCAGAGCTGAAATTAAGGCTGCCATGGCTGTGATGTCACGATAGAGGAAACCTGAGTCTGTCCCTGCTGTGGTGTCACAGAGAGGGGAAAACTGGGGCTGATCACTGTTGTGCAGTGACAGAGAAATTTACAGAGGTGCTATGACTTGTCTGTTGCCACACAGGGAATAGAATTGGGGTTGTTCGGGCTGTGGTATCATAGAGAGTTTTAAATTGGTTCTGTCCTGATTGTGATGTCCCAGAGAGGGGAATAATGCGTCTGTCACCACTGTGGTGTCACAGACAGGCGTAATTTAGAGTTGTCACTGCAGTAATGTCACAGAGAGCTTGAACTGGGTCCCTCATTGGTGTGATGTCACACACAGAGAGGAGAATACTGAGGCTGCCGCTGCTCTGGTGTCACAGAGAGGAGTAGTTTTGGCCTGTCACTGCTGTGATGTCAGAGAGAGGGGAAAGCGTGTCTGTCACTGCTGCGGTGTTCCAAAGGGGATGAATTTGAGGCTGTCCTAAGTGTGATGTCACAGAGAGGGGAAAATTGAGGCAGCCACTACTGTGGTGTCACAGAGAGGCGTAAATTAGAGTTGTCAGCGCTGTGATGTCACAGGGAGGCGAAAATTGGGCCTCTCTCAGATGTGATGTCACAGAGAGAGGCGTAATGGATCTGTGAGTGCTGTGGTGTCACCGAGAGGCATAAATTAGAGTTGTCAGTGCAGTGATGTCACGGAGAGGAGAAACTGGGTCCCTCATTGGTGTGATGTCACAGATAGAGGAAACCTGAGTCTGCCACTGCAGTGATGTCACAGAGAGGGGAAAACTGGGGCTATCACAGCTGTGGAGTCTCAGAGAAATTATCACAGGTGCTATGACTTGTCTGTTGCCACAAAGGAGATGGAATTGGGGTTGTCATGGCTATGATATCACAGAGAGGTTTTAATCGGTTCTGTCTCTTCTGTGATGTCACGGAGAGGGGAATTATGGGTCTGTCACTGCTGTGGTGTTCCTTTGGGGCTGAAATTAAGGCTGCCGTGGCTGTGATGTCACAGATAGAGGAAACCTGAGTCTGTCCCTGCTGTGGTGTCACAGAGAGGGGAAAACTGGGGCTGATCACTGTTGTGCAGTGACAGAGAAATTTACACAGGTGCTATGACTTGTCTGTTGCCACACAGGGAATGGAATTGGGGTTGTTCGGGCTGTGGTATCACAGAGAGATTTAAATTGGTTCTGTCATGACTGTGATGTCCCAGAGAGGGGAATAATGCATCTGTCACCACTGTGGTGTCACAGAGAGGTGTAAACTGGACTTGTCATTGCAGTGATCTCACCGGGAGGAGAAAATTGAGGCTTTCACTGCTGTGGCTTATCAGAGGGGATGAATTCTGACTTGTCTTTGATATCAATGCACAGAGAGGAGAAAACTGGCACTATCACCGCTGTAAATGTTACAGATAAGTGTAAGTTGGGCTTGTTCAATCTGTGGGGTGACAGCAAGGGTGAAATTTGGCCTGTCGGTGCTGTGATGTCATAATGGGTGGAAAGTGCATCTTTGACTGCTGTGCTGTCATAGGCAGGCGTAAATTGGGGTTCCCACAGTTGTGATGTCACAGAGAGGGGAAAACTGGGGCTATCACAGCTGTGGAGTCTCAGAGAAAGTAACACAGGTGTTATGACTTGTCTGTTGCCACAAAGGAGATGGAATTGGGGTTGTCATGCCTATGGTATGTCAGAGAGGTTTTAATTGGTTCTGTCTGTTCTGGGATGTCACAGAGCGGGGAATAATGGGTCTGTCAGTGCTGTGGTGTTCCATCAGAGCTGAAATTAAGGCTGCCATGGCTGTGATGTCACGATAGAGGAAACCTGAGTCTGTCCCTGCTGTGGTGTCACAGAGAGGGGAAAACTGGGGCTGATCACTGTTGTGCAGTGACAGAGAAATTTACACAGGTGCTATGACTTGTCTGTTGCCACACAGGGAATAGAATTGGGGTTGTTCGGGCTGTGGTATCATAGAGAGTTTTAAATTGGTTCTGTCATGATTGTGATGTCCCAGAGAGGGGAATAATGCGTCTGTCACCACTGTGGTGTCACAGACAGGCGTAATTTAGAGTTGTCACTGCAGTAATGTCACAGAGACCTTGAACTGGGTCCCTCATTGGTGTGATGTCACACACAGAGAGGAGAATACTGAGGCTGCCGCTGCTCTGGTGTCACAGAGAGGAGTAGTTTTGGCCTGTCACTGCTGTGATGTCAGAGAGAGGGGAAAGCGTGTCTGTCACTGCTGCGGTGTTCCAAAGGGGATGAATTTGAGGCTGTCCTAAGTGTGATGTCACAGAGAGGGGAAAATTGAGGCAGCCACTACTGTGGTGTCACAGAGAGGCGTAAATTAGAGTTGTCAGCGCTGTGATGTCACAGGGAGGCGAAAATTGGGCCTCTCTCAGATGTGATGTCACAGAGAGAGGCGTAATGGATCTGTGAGTGCTGTGGTGTCACCGAGAGGCATAAATTAGAGTTGTCAGTGCAGTGATGTCACGGAGAGGAGAAACTGGGTCCCTCATTGGTGTGATGTCACAGATAGAGGAAACCTGAGTCTGCCACTGCAGTGATGTCACAGAGAGGGGAAAACTGGGGCTATCACAGCTGTGGAGTCTCAGAGAAATTATCACAGGTGCTATGACTTGTCTGTTGCCACAAAGGAGATGGAATTGGGGTTGTCATGGCTATGATATCACAGAGAGGTTTTAATCGGTTCTGTCTCTTCTGTGATGTCACGGAGAGGGGAATTATGGGTCTGTCACTGCTGTGGTGTTCCTTTGGGGCTGAAATTAAGGCTGCCGTGGCTGTGATGTCACAGATAGAGGAAACCTGAGTCTGTCCCTGCTGTGGTGTCACAGAGAGGGGAAAACTGGGGCTGATCACTGTTGTGCAGTGACAGAGAAATTTACACAGGTGCTATGACTTGTCTGTTGCCACACAGGGAATGGAATTGGGGTTGTTCGGGCTGTGGTATCACAGAGAGATTTAAATTGGTTCTGTCATGACTGTGATGTCCCAGAGAGGGGAATAATGCGTCTGTCACCACTGTGGTGTCACAGAGAGGTGTAAACTGAACTTGTCATTGCAGTGATCTCACCGGGAGGAGAAAATTGAGGCTTTCACTGCTGTGGCTTATCAGAGGGGATGAATTCTGACTTGTCTTTGATATCAATGCACAGAGAGGAGAAAACTGGCACTATCACCGCTGTAAATGTTACAGATAAGTGTAAGTTGGGTTTGTTCAATCTGTGGGGTGACAGCAAGGGTGAAATTTGGCCTGTCAGTGCTGTGATGTCATAATGGGTGGAAAGTGCACCTTTGACTGCTGTGCTGTCACAGGCAGGCGTAAATTGGGGTTCCCACAGTTGTGATGTCACAGAGAGGGGAAATCTGGGGCTATCACAGCTGTGGAGTCTCAGAGAAAGTAACACAGGTGTTATGACTTGTCTGTTGCCACAAAGGAGATGGAATTGGGGTTGTCACGCCTATGGTATGTCAGAGAGGTTTTAATTGGTTCTGTCTGTTCTGTGATGTCACAGAGCGGGGAATAATGGGTCTGTCAGTGCTGTGGTGTTCCATCAGAGCTGAAATTAAGGCTGCCATGGCTGTGATGTCACGATAGAGGAAACCTGAGTCTGTCCCTGCTGTGGTGTCACAGAGAGGGGAAAACTGGGGCTGATCACTGTTGTGCAGTGACAGAGAAATTTACACAGGTGCTATGACTTGTCTGTTGCCACACAGGGAATAGAATTGGGGTTGTTCGGGCTGTGGTATCATAGAGAGTTTTAAATTGGTTCTGTCATGATTGTGATGTCCCAGAGAGGGGAATAATGCGTCTGTCACCACTGTGGTGTCACAGACAGGCGTAATTTAGAGTTGTCACTGCAGTAATGTCACAGAGACCTTGAACTGGGTCCCTCATTGGTGTGATGTCACACACAGAGAGGAGAATACTGAGGCTGCCGCTGCTCTGGTGTCACAGAGAGGAGTAGTTTTGGCCTGTCACTGCTGTGATGTCAGAGAGAGGGGAAAGCGTGTCTGTCACTGCTGCGGTGTTCCAAAGGGGATGAATTTGAGGCTGTCCTAAGTGTGATGTCACAGAGAGGGGAAAATTGAGGCAGCCACTACTGTGGTGTCACAGAGAGGCGTAAATTAGAGTTGTCAGCGCTGTGATGTCACAGGGAGGCGAAAATTGGGCCTCTCTCAGATGTGATGTCACAGAGAGAGGCGTAATGGATCTGTGAGTGCTGTGGTGTCACCGAGAGGCATAAATTAGAGTTGTCAGTGCAGTGATGTCACGGAGAGGAGAAACTGGGTCCCTCATTGGTGTGATGTCACAGATAGAGGAAACCTGAGTCTGCCACTGCAGTGATGTCACAGAGAGGGGAAAACTGGGGCTATCACAGCTGTGGAGTCTCAGAGAAATTATCACAGGTGCTATGACTTGTCTGTTGCCACAAAGGAGATGGAATTGGGGTTGTCATGGCTATGATATCACAGAGAGGTTTTAATCGGTTCTGTCTCTTCTGTGATGTCACGGAGAGGGGAATTATGGGTCTGTCACTGCTGTGGTGTTCCATCAGAGCTGAAATTAAGGCTGCCGTGGCTGTGATGTCACAGATAGAGGAAACCTGAGTCTGTCCCTGCTGTGGTGTCACAGAGAGGGGAAAACTGGGGCTGATCACTGTTGTGCAGTGACAGAGAAATTTACACAGGTGCTATGACTTGTCTGTTGCCACACAGGGAATGGAATTGGGGTTGTTCGGGCTGTGGTATCACAGAGAGATTTAAATTGGTTCTGTCATGACTGTGATGTCCCAGAGAGGGGAATAATGCGTCTGTCACCACTGTGGTGTCACAGAGAGGTGTAAACTGGACTTGTCATTGCAGTGATCTCACCGGGAGGAGAAAATTGAGGCTTTCACTGCTGTGGCTTATCAGAGGGGATGAATTCTGACTTGTCTTTGATATCAATGCACAGAGAGGAGAAAACTGGCACTATCACCGCTGTAAATGTTACAGATAAGTGTAAGTTGGGCTTGTTCAATCTGTGGGGTGACAGCAAGGGTGAAATTTGGCCTGTCAGTGCTGTGATGTCATAATGGGTGGAAAGTGCATCTTTGACTGCTGTGCTGTCACAGGCAGGCGTAAATTGGGGTTCCCACAGTTCTGATGTCACAGAGAGGGGAAAACTGGGGCTATCACAGCTGTGGAGTCTCAGAGAAAGTAACACAGGTGTTATGACTTGTCTGTTGCCACAAAGGAGATGGAATTGGGGTTGTCATGCCTATGGTATGTCAGAGAGGTTTTAATTGGTTCTGTCTGTTCTGTGATGTCACAGAGCGGGGAATAATGGGTCTGTCAGTGCTGTGGTGTTCCATCAGAGCTGAAATTAAGGCTGCCATGGCTGTGATGTCACGATAGAGGAAACCTGAGTCTGTCCCTGCTGTGGTGTCACAGAGAGGGGAAAACTGGGGCTGATCACTGTTGTGCAGTGACAGAGAAATTTACACAGGTGCTATGACTTGTCTGTTGCCACACAGGGAATAGAATTGGGGTTGTTCGGGCTGTGGTATCATAGAGAGTTTTAAATTGGTTCTGTCCTGATTGTGATGTCCCAGAGAGGGGAATAATGCGTCTGTCACCACTGTGGTGTCACAGACAGGCGTAATTTAGAGTTGTCACTGCAGTAATGTCACAGAGAGCTTGAACTGGGTCCCTCATTGGTGTGATGTCACACACAGAGAGGAGAATACTGAGGCTGCCGCTGCTCTGGTGTCACAGAGAGGAGTAGTTTTGGCCTGTCACTGCTGTGATGTCAGAGAGAGGGGAAAGCGTGTCTGTCACTGCTGCGGTGTTCCAAAGGGGATGAATTTGAGGCTGTCCTAAGTGTGATGTCACAGAGAGGGGAAAATTGAGGCAGCCACTACTGTGGTGTCACAGAGAGGCGTAAATTAGAGTTGTCAGCGCTGTGATGTCACAGGGAGGCGAAAATTGGGCCTCTCTCAGATGTGATGTCACAGAGAGAGGCGTAATGGATCTGTGAGTGCTGTGGTGTCACCGAGAGGCATAAATTAGAGTTGTCAGTGCAGTGATGTCACGGAGAGGAGAAACTGGGTCCCTCATTGGTGTGATGTCACAGATAGAGGAAACCTGAGTCTGCCACTGCAGTGATGTCACAGAGAGGGGAAAACTGGGGCTATCACAGCTGTGGAGTCTCAGAGAAATTATCACAGGTGCTATGACTTGTCTGTTGCCACAAAGGAGATGGAATTGGGGTTGTCATGGCTATGATATCACAGAGAGGTTTTAATCGGTTCTGTCTCTTCTGTGATGTCACGGAGAGGGGAATTATGGGTCTGTCACTGCTGTGGTGTTCCTTTGGGGCTGAAATTAAGGCTGCCGTGGCTGTGATGTCACAGATAGAGGAAACCTGAGTCTGTCCCTGCTGTGGTGTCACAGAGAGGGGAAAACTGGGGCTGATCACTGTTGTGCAGTGACAGAGAAATTTACACAGGTGCTATGACTTGTCTGTTGCCACACAGGGAATGGAATTGGGGTTGTTCGGGCTGTGGTATCACAGAGAGATTTAAATTGGTTCTGTCATGACTGTGATGTCCCAGAGAGGGGAATAATGCATCTGTCACCACTGTGGTGTCACAGAGAGGTGTAAACTGGACTTGTCATTGCAGTGATCTCACCGGGAGGAGAAAATTGAGGCTTTCACTGCTGTGGCTTATCAGAGGGGATGAATTCTGACTTGTCTTTGATATCAATGCACAGAGAGGAGAAAACTGGCACTATCACCGCTGTAAATGTTACAGATAAGTGTAAGTTGGGCTTGTTCAATCTGTGGGGTGACAGAAAGGGTGAAATTTGGCCTGTCGGTGCTGTGATGTCATAATGGGTGGAAAGTGCATCTTTGACTGCTGTGCTGTCACAGGCAGGCGTAAATTGGGGTTCCCACAGTTGTGATGTCACAGAGAGGGGAAAACTGGGGCTATCACAGCTGTGGAGTCTCAGAGAAAGTAACACAGGTGTTATGACTTGTCTGTTGCCACAAAGGAGATGGAATTGGGGTTGTCATGCCTATGGTATGTCAGAGAGGTTTTAATTGGTTCTGTCTGTTCTGGGATGTCACAGAGCGGGGAATAATGGGTCTGTCAGTGCTGTGGTGTTCCATCAGAGCTGAAATTAAGGCTGCCATGGCTGTGATGTCACGATAGAGGAAACCTGAGTCTGTCCCTGCTGTGGTGTCACAGAGAGGGGAAAACTGGGGCTGATCACTGTTGTGCAGTGACAGAGAAATTTACACAGGTGCTATGACTTGTCTGTTGCCACACAGGGAATAGAATTGGGGTTGTTCGGGCTGTGGTATCATAGAGAGTTTTAAATTGGTTCTGTCCTGATTGTGATGTCCCAGAGAGGGGAATAATGCGTCTGTCACCACTGTGGTGTCACAGACAGGCGTAATTTAGAGTTGTCACTGCAGTAATGTCACAGAGACCTTGAACTGGGTCCCTCATTGGTGTGATGTCACACACAGAGAGGAGAATACTGAGGCTGCCGCTGCTCTGGTGTCACAGAGAGGAGTAGTTTTGGCCTGTCACTGCTGTGATGTCAGAGAGAGGGGAAAGCGTGTCTGTCACTGCTGCGGTGTTCCAAAGGGGATGAATTTGAGGCTGTCCTAAGTGTGATGTCACAGAGAGGGGAAAATTGAGGCAGCCACTACTGTGGTGTCACAGAGAGGCGTAAATTAGAGTTGTCAGCGCTGTGATGTCACAGGGAGGCGAAAATTGGGCCTCTCTCAGATGTGATGTCACAGAGAGAGGCGTAATGGATCTGTGAGTGCTGTGGTGTCACCGAGAGGCATAAATTAGAGTTGTCAGTGCAGTGATGTCACGGAGAGGAGAAACTGGGTCCCTCATTGGTGTGATGTCACAGATAGAGGAAACCTGAGTCTGCCACTGCAGTGATGTCACAGAGAGGGGAAAACTGGGGCTATCACAGCTGTGGAGTCTCAGAGAAATTATCACAGGTGCTATGACTTGTCTGTTGCCACAAAGGAGATGGAATTGGGGTTGTCATGCCTATGATATCACAGAGAGGTTTTAATCGGTTCTGTCTCTTCTGTGATGTCACGGAGAGGGGAATTATGGGTCTGTCACTGCTGTGGTGTTCCTTTGGGGCTGAAATTAAGGCTGCCATGGCTGTGATGTCACAGATAGAGGAAACCTGAGTCTGTCCCTGCTGTGGTGTCACAGAGAGGGGAAAACTGGGGCTGATCACTGTTGTGCAGTGACAGAGAAATTTACACAGGTGCTATGACTTGTCTGTTGCCACACAGGGAATGGAATTGGGGTTGTTCGGGCTGTGGTATCACAGAGAGATTTAAATTGGTTCTGTCATGACTGTGATGTCCCAGAGAGGGGAATAATGCGTCTGTCACCACTGTGGTGTCACAGAGAGGTGTAAACTGGACTTGTCATTGCAGTGATCTCACCGGGAGGAGAAAATTGAGGCTTTCACTGCTGTGGCTTATCAGAGGGGATGAATTCTGACTTGTCTTTGATATCAATGCACAGAGAGGAGAAAACTGGCACTATCACCGCTGTAAATGTTACAGATAAGTGTAAGTTGGGCTTGTTCAATCTGTGGGGTGACAGCAAGGGTGAAATTTGGCCTGTCAGTGCTGTGATGTCATAATGGGTGGAAAGTGCATCTTTGACTGCTGTGCTGTCACAGGCAGGCGTAAATTGGGGTTCCCACAGTTCTGATGTCACAGAGAGGGGAAAACTGGGTCTATCACAGCTGTGGAGTCTCAGAGAAAGTAACACAGGTGTTATGACTTGTCTGTTGCCACAAAGGAGATGGAATTGGGGTTGTCATGCCTATGGTATGTCAGAGAGGTTTTAATTGGTTCTGTCTGTTCTGTGATGTCACAGAGCGGGGAATAATGGGTCTGTCAGTGCTGTGGTGTTCCATCAGAGCTGAAATTAAGGCTGCCATGGCTGTGATGTCACGATAGAGGAAACCTGAGTCTGTCCCTGCTGTGGTGTCACAGAGAGGGGAAAACTGGGGCTGATCACTGTTGTGCAGTGACAGAGAAATTTACACAGGTGCTATGACTTGTCTGTTGCCACACAGGGAATAGAATTGGGGTTGTTCGGGCTGTGGTATCATAGAGAGTTTTAAATTGGTTCTGTCATGATTGTGATGTCCCAGAGAGGGGAATAATGCGTCTGTCACCACTGTGGTGTCACAGACAGGCGTAATTTAGAGTTGTCACTGCAGTAATGTCACAGAGACCTTGAACTGGGTCCCTCATTGGTGTGATGTCACACACAGAGAGGAGAATACTGAGGCTGCCGCTGCTCTGGTGTCACAGAGAGGAGTAGTTTTGGCCTGTCACTGCTGTGATGTCAGAGAGAGGGGAAAGCGTGTCTGTCACTGCTGCGGTGTTCCAAAGGGGATGAATTTGAGGCTGTCCTAAGTGTGATGTCACAGAGAGGGGAAAATTGAGGCAGCCACTACTGTGGTGTCACAGAGAGGCGTAAATTAGAGTTGTCAGCGCTGTGATGTCACAGGGAGGCGAAAATTGGGCCTCTCTCAGATGTGATGTCACAGAGAGAGGCGTAATGGATCTGTGAGTGCTGTGGTGTCACCGAGAGGCATAAATTAGAGTTGTCAGTGCAGTGATGACACGGAGAGGAGAAACTGGGTCCCTCATTGGTGTGATGTCACAGATAGAGGAAACCTGAGTCTGCCACTGCAGTGATGTCACAGAGAGGGGAAAACTGGGGCTATCACAGCTGTGGAGTCTCAGAGAAATTATCACAGGTGCTATGACTTGTCTGTTGCCACAAAGGAGATGGAATTGGGGTTGTCATGGCTATGATATCACAGAGAGGTTTTAATCGGTTCTGTCTCTTCTGTGATGTCACGGAGAGGGGAATTATGGGTCTGTCACTGCTGTGGTGTTCCTTTGGGGCTGAAATTAAGGCTGCCGTGGCTGTGATGTCACAGATAGAGGAAACCTGAGTCTGTCCCTGCTGTGGTGTCACAGAGAGGGGAAAACTGGGGCTGATCACTGTTGTGCAGTGACAGAGAAATTTACACAGGTGCTATGACTTGTCTGTTGCCACACAGGGAATGGAATTGGGGTTGTTCGGGCTGTGGTATCACAGAGAGATTTAAATTGGTTCTGTCATGACTGTGATGTCCCAGAGAGGGGAATAATGCGTCTGTCACCACTGTGGTGTCACAGAGAGGTGTAAACTGGACTTGTCATTGCAGTGATCTCACCGGGAGGAGAAAATTGAGGCTTTCACTGCTGTGGCTTATCAGAGGGGATGAATTCTGACTTGTCTTTGATATCAATGCACAGAGAGGAGAAAACTGGCACTATCACCGCTGTAAATGTTACAGATAAGTGTAAGTTGGGCTTGTTCAATCTGTGGGGTGACAGCAAGGGTGAAATTTGGCCTGTCAGTGCTGTGATGTCATAATGGGTGGAAAGTGCATCTTTGACTGCTGTGCTGTCACAGGCAGGCGTAAATTGGGGTTCCCACAGTTCTGATGTCACAGAGAGGGGAAAACTGGGTCTATCACAGCTGTGGAGTCTCAGAGAAAGTAACACAGGTGTTATGACTTGTCTGTTGCCACAAAGGAGATGGAATTGGGGTTGTCATGCCTATGGTATGTCAGAGAGGTTTTAATTGGTTCTGTCTGTTCTGTGATGTCACAGAGCGGGGAATAATGGGTCTGTCAGTGCTGTGGTGTTCCATCAGAGCTGAAATTAAGGCTGCCATGGCTGTGATGTCACGATAGAGGAAACCTGAGTCTGTCCCTGCTGTGGTGTCACAGAGAGGGGAAAACTGGGGCTGATCACTGTTGTGCAGTGACAGAGAAATTTACACAGGTGCTATGACTTGTCTGTTGCCACACAGGGAATAGAATTGGGGTTGTTCGGGCTGTGGTATCATAGAGAGTTTTAAATTGGTTCTGTCCTGATTGTGATGTCCCAGAGAGGGGAATAATGCGTCTGTCACCACTGTGGTGTCACAGACAGGCGTAATTTAGAGTTGTCACTGCAGTAATGTCACAGAGAGCTTGAACTGGGTCCCTCATTGGTGTGATGTCACACACAGAGAGGAGAATACTGAGGCTGCCGCTGCTCTGGTGTCGCAGAGAGGAGTAGTTTTGGCCTGTCACTGCTGTGATGTCAGAGAGAGGGGAAAGCGTGTCTGTCACTGCTGCGGTGTTCCAAAGGGGATGAATTTGAGGCTGTCCTAAGTGTGATGTCACAGAGAGGGGAAAATTGAGGCAGCCACTACTGTGGTGTCACAGAGAGGCGTAAATTAGAGTTGTCAGCGCTGTGATGTCACAGGGAGGCGAAAATTGGGCCTCTCTCAGATGTGATGTCACAGAGAGAGGCGTAATGGATCTGTGAGTGCTGTGGTGTCACCGAGAGGCATAAATTAGAGTTGTCAGTGCAGTGATGTCACGGAGAGGAGAAACTGGGTCCCTCATTGGTGTGATGTCACAGATAGAGGAAACCTGAGTCTGCCACTGCAGTGATGTCACAGAGAGGGGAAAACTGGGGCTATCACAGCTGTGGAGTCTCAGAGAAATTATCACAGGTGCTATGACTTGTCTGTTGCCACAAAGGAGATGGAATTGGGGTTGTCATGGCTATGATATCACAGAGAGGTTTTAATCGGTTCTGTCTCTTCTGTGATGTCACGGAGAGGGGAATTATGGGTCTGTCACTGCTGTGGTGTTCCTTTGGGGCTGAAATTAAGGCTGCCGTGGCTGTGATGTCACAGATAGAGGAAACCTGAGTCTGTCCCTGCTGTGGTGTCACAGAGAGGGGAAAACTGGGGCTGATCACTGTTGTGCAGTGACAGAGAAATTTACACAGGTGCTATGACTTGTCTGTTGCCACACAGGGAATGGAATTGGGGTTGTTCGGGCTGTGGTATCACAGAGAGATTTAAATTGGTTCTGTCATGACTGTGATGTCCCAGAGAGGGGAATAATGCATCTGTCACCACTGTGGTGTCACAGAGAGGTGTAAACTGGACTTGTCATTGCAGTGATCTCACCGGGAGGAGAAAATTGAGGCTTTCACTGCTGTGGCTTATCAGAGGGGATGAATTCTGACTTGTCTTTGATATCAATGCACAGAGAGGAGAAAACTGGCACTATCACCGCTGTAAATGTTACAGATAAGTGTAAGTTGGGCTTGTTCAATCTGTGGGGTGACAGAAAGGGTGAAATTTGGCCTGTCGGTGCTGTGATGTCATAATGGGTGGAAAGTGCATCTTTGACTGCTGTGCTGTCACAGGCAGGCGTAAATTGGGGTTCCCACAGTTGTGATGTCACAGAGAGGGGAAAACTGGGGCTATCACAGCTGTGGAGTCTCAGAGAAAGTAACACAGGTGTTATGACTTGTCTGTTGCCACAAAGGAGATGGAATTGGGGTTGTCATGCCTATGGTATGTCAGAGAGGTTTTAATTGGTTCTGTCTGTTCTGGGATGTCACAGAGCGGGGAATAATGGGTCTGTCAGTGCTGTGGTGTTCCATCAGAGCTGAAATTAAGGCTGCCATGGCTGTGATGTCACGATAGAGGAAACCTGAGTCTGTCCCTGCTGTGGTGTCACAGAGAGGGGAAAACTGGGGCTGATCACTGTTGTGCAGTGACAGAGAAATTTACACAGGTGCTATGACTTGTCTGTTGCCACACAGGGAATAGAATTGGGGTTGTTCGGGCTGTGGTATCATAGAGAGTTTTAAATTGGTTCTGTCATGATTGTGATGTCCCAGAGAGGGGAATAATGCGTCTGTCACCACTGTGGTGTCACAGACAGGCGTAATTTAGAGTTGTCACTGCAGTAATGTCACAGAGACCTTGAACTGGGTCCCTCATTGGTGTGATGTCACACACAGAGAGGAGAATACTGAGGCTGCCGCTGCTCTGGTGTCACAGAGAGGAGTAGTTTTGGCCTGTCACTGCTGTGATGTCAGAGAGAGGGGAAAGCGTGTCTGTCACTGCTGCGGTGTTCCAAAGGGGATGAATTTGAGGCTGTCCTAAGTGTGATGTCACAGAGAGGGGAAAATTGAGGCAGCCACTACTGTGGTGTCACAGAGAGGCGTAAATTAGAGTTGTCAGCGCTGTGATGTCACAGGGAGGCGAAAATTGGGCCTCTCTCAGATGTGATGTCACAGAGAGAGGCGTAATGGATCTGTGAGTGCTGTGGTGTCACCGAGAGGCATAAATTAGAGTTGTCAGTGCAGTGATGTCACGGAGAGGAGAAACTGGGTCCCTCATTGGTGTGATGTCACAGATAGAGGAAACCTGAGTCTGCCACTGCAGTGATGTCACAGAGAGGGGAAAACTGGGGCTATCACAGCTGTGGAGTCTCAGAGAAATTATCACAGGTGCTATGACTTGTCTGTTGCCACAAAGGAGATGGAATTGGGGTTGTCATGCCTATGATATCACAGAGAGGTTTTAATCGGTTCTGTCTCTTCTGTGATGTCACGGAGAGGGGAATTATGGGTCTGTCACTGCTGTGGTGTTCCTTTGGGGCTGAAATTAAGGCTGCCGTGGCTGTGATGTCACAGATAGAGGAAACCTGAGTCTGTCCCTGCTGTGGTGTCACAGAGAGGGGAAAACTGGGGCTGATCACTGTTGTGCAGTGACAGAGAAATTTACACAGGTGCTATGACTTGTCTGTTGCCACACAGGGAATGGAATTGGGGTTGTTCGGGCTGTGGTATCACAGAGAGATTTAAATTGGTTCTGTCATGACTGTGATGTCCCAGAGAGGGGAATAATGCATCTGTCACCACTGTGGTGTCACAGAGAGGTGTAAACTGGACTTGTCATTGCAGTGATCTCACCGGGAGGAGAAAATTGAGGCTTTCACTGCTGTGGCTTATCAGAGGGGATGAATTCTGACTTGTCTTTGATATCAATGCACAGAGAGGAGAAAACTGGCACTATCACCGCTGTAAATGTTACAGATAAGTGTAAGTTGGGCTTGTTCAATCTGTGGGGTGACAGAAAGGGTGAAATTTGGCCTGTCGGTGCTGTGATGTCATAATGGGTGGAAAGTGCATCTTTGACTGCTGTGCTGTCACAGGCAGGCGTAAATTGGGGTTCCCACAGTTGTGATGTCACAGAGAGGGGAAAACTGGGGCTATCACAGCTGTGGAGTCTCAGAGAAAGTAACACAGGTGTTATGACTTGTCTGTTGCCACAAAGGAGATGGAATTGGGGTTGTCATGCCTATGGTATGTCAGAGAGGTTTTAATTGGTTCTGTCTGTTCTGGGATGTCACAGAGCGGGGAATAATGGGTCTGTCAGTGCTGTGGTGTTCCATCAGAGCTGAAATTAAGGCTGCCATGGCTGTGATGTCACGATAGAGGAAACCTGAGTCTGTCCCTGCTGTGGTGTCACAGAGAGGGGAAAACTGGGGCTGATCACTGTTGTGCAGTGACAGAGAAATTTACACAGGTGCTATGACTTGTCTGTTGCCACACAGGGAATAGAATTGGGGTTGTTCGGGCTGTGGTATCATAGAGAGTTTTAAATTGGTTCTGTCATGATTGTGATGTCCCAGAGAGGGGAATAATGCGTCTGTCACCACTGTGGTGTCACAGACAGGCGTAATTTAGAGTTGTCACTGCAGTAATGTCACAGAGAGCTTGAACTGGGTCCCTCATTGGTGTGATGTCACACACAGAGAGGAGAATACTGAGGCTGCCGCTGCTCTGGTGTCACAGAGAGGAGTAGTTTTGGCCTGTCACTGCTGTGATGTCAGAGAGAGGGGAAAGCGTGTCTGTCACTGCTGCGGTGTTCCAAAGGGGATGAATTTGAGGCTGTCCTAAGTGTGATGTCACAGAGAGGGGAAAATTGAGGCAGCCACTACTGTGGTGTCACAGAGAGGCGTAAATTAGAGTTGTCAGCGCTGTGATGTCACAGGGAGGCGAAAATTGGGCCTCTCTCAGATGTGATGTCACAGAGAGAGGCGTAATGGATCTGTGAGTGCTGTGGTGTCACCGAGAGGCATAAATTAGAGTTGTCAGTGCAGTGATGTCACGGAGAGGAGAAACTGGGTCCCTCATTGGTGTGATGTCACAGATAGAGGAAACCTGAGTCTGCCACTGCAGTGATGTCACAGAGAGGGGAAAACTGGGGCTATCACAGCTGTGGAGTCTCAGAGAAATTATCACAGGTGCTATGACTTGTCTGTTGCCACAAAGGAGATGGAATTGGGGTTGTCATGGCTATGATATCACAGAGAGGTTTTAATCGGTTCTGTCTCTTCTGTGATGTCACGGAGAGGGGAATTATGGGTCTGTCACTGCTGTGGTGTTCCTTTGGGGCTGAAATTAAGGCTGCCGTGGCTGTGATGTCACAGATAGAGGAAACCTGAGTCTGTCCCTGCTGTGGTGTCACAGAGAGGGGAAAACTGGGGCTGATCACTGTTGTGCAGTGACAGAGAAATTTACACAGGTGCTATGACTTGTCTGTTGCCACACAGGGAATGGAATTGGGGTTGTTCGGGCTGTGGTATCACAGAGAGATTTAAATTGGTTCTGTCATGACTGTGATGTCCCAGAGAGGGGAATAATGCGTCTGTCACCACTGTGGTGTCACAGAGAGGTGTAAACTGGACTTGTCATTGCAGTGATCTCACCGGGAGGAGAAAATTGAGGCTTTCACTGCTGTGGCTTATCAGAGGGGATGAATTCTGACTTGTCTTTGATATCAATGCACAGAGAGGAGAAAACTGGCACTATCACCGCTGTAAATGTTACAGATAAGTGTAAGTTGGGCTTGTTCAATCTGTGGGGTGACAGCAAGGGTGAAATTTGGCCTGTCAGTGCTGTGATGTCATAATGGGTGGAAAGTGCATCTTTGACTGCTGTGCTGTCACAGGCAGGCGTAAATTGGGGTTCCCACAGTTGTGATGTCACAGAGAGGGGAAAACTGGGGCTATCACAGCTGTGGAGTCTCAGAGAAAGTAACACAGGTGTTATGACTTGTCTGTTGCCACAAAGGAGATGGAATTGGGGTTGTCATGCCTATGGTATGTCAGAGAGGTTTTAATTGGTTCTGTCTGTTCTGTGATGTCACAGAGCGGGGAATAATGGGTCTGTCAGTGCTGTGGTGTTCCATCAGAGCTGAAATTAAGGCTGCCATGGCTGTGATGTCACGATAGAGGAAACCTGAGTCTGTCCCTGCTGTGGTGTCACAGAGAGGGGAAAACTGGGGCTGATCACTGTTGTGCAGTGACAGAGAAATTTACACAGGTGCTATGACTTGTCTGTTGCCACACAGGGAATAGAATTGGGGTTGTTCGGGCTGTGGTATCATAGAGAGTTTTAAATTGGTTCTGTCCTGATTGTGATGTCCCAGAGAGGGGAATAATGCGTCTGTCACCACTGTGGTGTCACAGACAGGCGTAATTTAGAGTTGTCACTGCAGTAATGTCACAGAGACCTTGAACTGGGTCCCTCATTGGTGTGATGTCACACACAGAGAGGAGAATACTGAGGCTGCCGCTGCTCTGGTGTCACAGAGAGGAGTAGTTTTGGCCTGTCACTGCTGTGATGTCAGAGAGAGGGGAAAGCGTGTCTGTCACTGCTGCGGTGTTCCAAAGGGGATGAATTTGAGGCTGTCCTAAGTGTGATGTCACAGAGAGGGGAAAATTGAGGCAGCCACTACTGTGGTGTCACAGAGAGGCGTAAATTAGAGTTGTCAGCGCTGTGATGTCACAGGGAGGCGAAAATTGGGCCTCTCTCAGATGTGATGTCACAGAGAGAGGCGTAATGGATCTGTGAGTGCTGTGGTGTCACCGAGAGGCATAAATTAGAGTTGTCAGTGCAGTGATGTCACGGAGAGGAGAAACTGGGTCCCTCATTGGTGTGATGTCACAGATAGAGGAAACCTGAGTCTGCCACTGCAGTGATGTCACAGAGAGGGGAAAACTGGGGCTATCACAGCTGTGGAGTCTCAGAGAAATTATCACAGGTGCTATGACTTGTCTGTTGCCACAAAGGAGATGGAATTGGGGTTGTCATGCCTATGATATCACAGAGAGGTTTTAATCGGTTCTGTCTCTTCTGTGATGTCACGGAGAGGGGAATTATGGGTCTGTCACTGCTGTGGTGTTCCTTTGGGGCTGAAATTAAGGCTGCCGTGGCTGTGATGTCACAGATAGAGGAAACCTGAGTCTGTCCCTGCTGTGGTGTCACAGAGAGGGGAAAACTGGGGCTGATCACTGTTGTGCAGTGACAGAGAAATTTACACAGGTGCTATGACTTGTCTGTTGCCACACAGGGAATGGAATTGGGGTTGTTCGGGCTGTGGTATCACAGAGAGATTTAAATTGGTTCTGTCATGACTGTGATGTCCCAGAGAGGGGAATAATGCATCTGTCACCACTGTGGTGTCACAGAGAGGTGTAAACTGGACTTGTCATTGCAGTGATCTCACCGGGAGGAGAAAATTGAGGCTTTCACTGCTGTGGCTTATCAGAGGGGATGAATTCTGACTTGTCTTTGATATCAATGCACAGAGAGGAGAAAACTGGCACTATCACCGCTGTAAATGTTACAGATAAGTGTAAGTTGGGCTTGTTCAATCTGTGGGGTGACAGAAAGGGTGAAATTTGGCCTGTCGGTGCTGTGATGTCATAATGGGTGGAAAGTGCATCTTTGACTGCTGTGCTGTCACAGGCAGGCGTAAATTGGGGTTCCCACAGTTGTGATGTCACAGAGAGGGGAAAACTGGGGCTATCACAGCTGTGGAGTCTCAGAGAAAGTAACACAGGTGTTATGACTTGTCTGTTGCCACAAAGGAGATGGAATTGGGGTTGTCATGCCTATGGTATGTCAGAGAGGTTTTAATTGGTTCTGTCTGTTCTGGGATGTCACAGAGCGGGGAATAATGGGTCTGTCAGTGCTGTGGTGTTCCATCAGAGCTGAAATTAAGGCTGCCATGGCTGTGATGTCACGATAGAGGAAACCTGAGTCTGTCCCTGCTGTGGTGTCACAGAGAGGGGAAAACTGGGGCTGATCACTGTTGTGCAGTGACAGAGAAATTTACACAGGTGCTATGACTTGTCTGTTGCCACACAGGGAATAGAATTGGGGTTGTTCGGGCTGTGGTATCATAGAGAGTTTTAAATTGGTTCTGTCATGATTGTGATGTCCCAGAGAGGGGAATAATGCGTCTGTCACCACTGTGGTGTCACAGACAGGCGTAATTTAGAGTTGTCACTGCAGTAATGTCACAGAGACCTTGAACTGGGTCCCTCATTGGTGTGATGTCACACACAGAGAGGAGAATACTGAGGCTGCCGCTGCTCTGGTGTCACAGAGAGGAGTAGTTTTGGCCTGTCACTGCTGTGATGTCAGAGAGAGGGGAAAGCGTGTCTGTCACTGCTGCGGTGTTCCAAAGGGGATGAATTTGAGGCTGTCCTAAGTGTGATGTCACAGAGAGGGGAAAATTGAGGCAGCCACTACTGTGGTGTCACAGAGAGGCGTAAATTAGAGTTGTCAGCGCTGTGATGTCACAGGGAGGCGAAAATTGGGCCTCTCTCAGATGTGATGTCACAGAGAGAGGCGTAATGGATCTGTGAGTGCTGTGGTGTCACCGAGAGGCATAAATTAGAGTTGTCAGTGCAGTGATGACACGGAGAGGAGAAACTGGGTCCCTCATTGGTGTGATGTCACAGATAGAGGAAACCTGAGTCTGCCACTGCAGTGATGTCACAGAGAGGGGAAAACTGGGGCTATCACAGCTGTGGAGTCTCAGAGAAATTATCACAGGTGCTATGACTTGTCTGTTGCCACAAAGGAGATGGAATTGGGGTTGTCATGCCTATGATATCACAGAGAGGTTTTAATCGGTTCTGTCTCTTCTGTGATGTCACGGAGAGGGGAATTCTGGGTCTGTCACTGCTGTGGTGTTCCTTTGGGGCTGAAATTAAGGCTGCCGTGGCTGTGATGTCACAGATAGAGGAAACCTGAGTCTGTCCCTGCTGTGGTGTCACAGAGAGGGGAAAACTGGGGCTGATCACTGTTGTGCAGTGACAGAGAAATTTACACAGGTGCTATGACTTGTCTGTTGCCACACAGGGAATGGAATTGGGGTTGTTCGGGCTGTGGTATCACAGAGAGATTTAAATTGGTTCTGTCATGACTGTGATGTCCCAGAGAGGGGAATAATGCGTCTGTCACCACTGTGGTGTCACAGAGAGGTGTAAACTGGACTTGTCATTGCAGTGATCTCACCGGGAGGAGAAAATTGAGGCTTTCACTGCTGTGGCTTATCAGAGGGGATGAATTCTGACTTGTCTTTGATATCAATGCACAGAGAGGAGAAAACTGGCACTATCACCGCTGTAAATGTTACAGATAAGTGTAAGTTGGGCTTGTTCAATCTGTGGGGTGACAGCAAGGGTGAAATTTGGCCTGTCAGTGCTGTGATGTCATAATGGGTGGAAAGTGCATCTTTGACTGCTGTGCTGTCACAGGCAGGCGTAAATTGGGGTTCCCACAGTTGTGATGTCACAGAGAGGGGAAAACTGGGGCTATCACAGCTGTGGAGTCTCAGAGAAAGTAACACAGGTGTTATGACTTGTCTGTTGCCACAAAGGAGATGGAATTGGGGTTGTCATGCCTATGGTATGTCAGAGAGGTTTTAATTGGTTCTGTCTGTTCTGTGATGTCACAGAGCGGGGAATAATGGGTCTGTCAGTGCTGTGGTGTTCCATCAGAGCTGAAATTAAGGCTGCCATGGCTGTGATGTCACAGATAGAGGAAACCTGAGTCTGTCCCTGCTGTGGTGTCACAGAGAGGGGAAAACTGGGGCTGATCACTGTTGTGCAGTGACAGAGAAATTTACACAGGTGCTATGACTTGTCTGTTGCCACACAGGGAATAGAATTGGGGTTGTTCGGGCTGTGGTATCACAGAGAGTTTTAAATTGGTTCTGTCATGATTGTGATGTCCCAGAGAGGGGAATAATGCGTCTGTCACCACTGTGGTGTCACAGACAGGCGTAATTTAGAGTTGTCACTGCAGTAATGTCACAGAGAGCTTGAACTGGGTCCCTCATTGGTGTGATGTCACACACACAGAGAGGAGAATACTGAGGCTGCCGCTGCTCTGGTGTCACAGAGAGGAGTAGTTTTGGCCTGTCACTGCTGTGATGTCAGAGAGAGGGGAAAGCGTGTCTGTCACTGCTGCGGTGTTCCAAAGGGGATGAATTTGAGGCTGTCCTAAGTGTGATGTCACAGAGAGGGGAAAATTGAGGCAGCCACTACTGTGGTGTCACAGAGAGGCGTAAATTAGAGTTGTCAGCGCTGTGATGTCACAGGGAGGCGAAAATTGGGCCTCTCTCAGATGTGATGTCACAGAGAGAGGCGTAATGGATCTGTGAGTGCTGTGGTGTCACCGAGAGGCATAAATTAGAGTTGTCAGTGCAGTGATGACACGGAGAGGAGAAACTGGGTCCCTCATTGGTGTGATGTCACAGATAGAGGAAACCTGAGTCTGCCACTGCAGTGATGTCACAGAGAGGGGAAAACTGGGGCTATCACAGCTGTGGAGTCTCAGAGAAATTATCACAGGTGCTATGACTTGTCTGTTGCCACAAAGGAGATGGAATTGGGGTTGTCATGGCTATGATATCACAGAGAGGTTTTAATCGGTTCTGTCTCTTCTGTGATGTCACGGAGAGGGGAATTATGGGTCTGTCACTGCTGTGGTGTTCCTTTGGGGCTGAAATTAAGGCTGCCGTGGCTGTGATGTCACAGATAGAGGAAACCTGAGTCTGTCCCTGCTGTGGTGTCACAGAGAGGGGAAAACTGGGGCTGATCACTGTTGTGCAGTGACAGAGAAATTTACACAGGTGCTATGACTTGTCTGTTGCCACACAGGGAATGGAATTGGGGTTGTTCGGGCTGTGGTATCACAGAGAGATTTAAATTGGTTCTGTCATGACTGTGATGTCCCAGAGAGGGGAATAATGCGTCTGTCACCACTGTGGTGTCACAGAGAGGTGTAAACTGGACTTGTCATTGCAGTGATCTCACCGGGAGGAGAAAATTGAGGCTTTCACTGCTGTGGCTTATCAGAGGGGATGAATTCTGACTTGTCTTTGATATCAATGCACAGAGAGGAGAAAACTGGCACTATCACCGCTGTAAATGTTACAGATAAGTGTAAGTTGGGCTTGTTCAATCTGTGGGGTGACAGCAAGGGTGAAATTTGGCCTGTCAGTGCTGTGATGTCATAATGGGTGGAAAATGCACCTTTGACTGCTGTGCTGTCACAGGCAGGCGTAAATTGGGGTTCCCACAGTTGTGATGTCACAGAGAGGGGAAAACTGGGGCTATCACAGCTGTGGAGTCTCAGAGAAAGTAACACAGGTGTTATGACTTGTCTGTTGCCACAAAGGAGATGGAATTGGGGTTGTCATGCCTATGGTATGTCAGAGAGGTTTTAATTGGTTCTGTCTGTTCTGTGATGTCACAGAGCGGGGAATAATGGGTCTGTCAGTGCTGTGGTGTTCCATCAGAGCTGAAATTAAGGCTGCCATGGCTGTGATGTCACAGATAGAGGAAACCTGAGTCTGTCCCTGCTGTGGTGTCACAGAGAGGGGAAAACTGGGGCTGATCACTGTTGTGCAGTGACAGAGAAATTTACACAGGTGCTATGACTTGTCTGTTGCCACACAGGGAATAGAATTGGGGTTGTTCGGGCTGTGGTATCATAGAGAGTTTTAAATTGGTTCTGTCATGATTGTGATGTCCCAGAGAGGGGAATAATGCGTCTGTCACCACTGTGGTGTCACAGACAGGCGTAATTTAGAGTTGTCACTGCAGTAATGTCACAGAGACCTTGAACTGGGTCCCTCATTGGTGTGATGTCACACACAGAGAGGAGAATACTGAGGCTGCCGCTGCTCTGGTGTCACAGAGAGGAGTAGTTTTGGCCTGTCACTGCTGTGATGTCAGAGAGAGGGGAAAGCGTGTCTGTCACTGCTGCGGTGTTCCAAAGGGGATGAATTTGAGGCTGTCCTAAGTGTGATGTCACAGAGAGGGGAAAATTGAGGCAGCCACTACTGTGGTGTCACAGAGAGGCGTAAATTAGAGTTGTCAGTGCTGTGATGTCACAGGGAGGCGAAAATTGGGCCTCTCTCAGATGTGATGTCACAGAGAGAGGCGTAATGGATCTGTGAGTGCTGTGGTGTCACCGAGAGGCATAAATTAGAGTTGTCAGTGCAGTGATGTCACGGAGAGGAGAAACTGGGTCCCTCATTGGTGTGATGTCACAGATAGAGGAAACCTGAGTCTGCCACTGCAGTGATGTCACAGAGAGGGGAAAACTGGGGCTATCACAGCTGTGGAGTCTCAGAGAAATTATCACAGGTGCTATGACTTGTCTGTTGCCACAAAGGAGATGGAATTGGGGTTGTCATGCCTATGATATCACAGAGAGGTTTTAATCGGTTCTGTCTCTTCTGTGATGTCACGGAGAGGGGAATTATGGGTCTGTCACTGCTGTGGTGTTCCTTTGGGGCTGAAATTAAGGCTGCCGTGGCTGTGATGTCACAGATAGAGGAATCCTGAGTCTGTCCCTGCTGTGGTGTCACAGAGAGGGGAAAACTGGGGCTGATCACTGTTGTGCAGTGACAGAGAAATTTACACAGGTGCTATGACTTGTCTGTTGCCACACAGGGAATGGAATTGGGGTTGTTCGGGCTGTGGTATCACAGAGAGATTTAAATTGGTTCTGTCATGACTGTGATGTCCCAGAGAGGGGAATAATGCGTCTGTCACCACTGTGGTGTCACAGAGAGGTGTAAACTGGACTTGTCATTGCAGTGATCTCACCGGGAGGAGAAAATTGAGGCTTTCACTGCTGTGGCTTATCAGAGGGGATGAATTCTGACTTGTCTTTGATATCAATGCACAGAGAGGAGAAAACTGGCACTATCACCGCTGTAAATGTTACAGATAAGTGTAAGTTGGGCTTGTTCAATCTGTGGGGTGACAGCAAGGGTGAAATTTGGCCTGTCAGTGCTGTGATGTCATAATGGGTGGAAAGTGCACCTTTGACTGCTGTGCTGTCACAGGCAGGCGTAAATTGGGGTTCCCACAGTTGTGATGTCACAGAGAGGGGAAAACTGGGGCTATCACAGCTGTGGAGTCTCAGAGAAAGTAACACAGGTGTTATGACTTGTCTGTTGCCACAAAGGAGATGGAATTGGGGTTGTCATGCCTATGGTATGTCAGAGAGGTTTTAATTGGTTCTGTCTGTTCTGTGATGTCACAGAGCGGGGAATAATGGGTCTGTCAGTGCTGTGGTGTTCCATCAGAGCTGAAATTAAGGCTGCCATGGCTGTGATGTCACAGATAGAGGAAACCTGAGTCTGTCCCTGCTGTGGTGTCACAGAGAGGGGAAAACTGGGGCTGATCACTGTTGTGCAGTGACAGAGAAATTTACACAGGTGCTATGACTTGTCTGTTGCCACACAGGGAATAGAATTGGGGTTGTTCGGGCTGTGGTATCATAGAGAGTTTTAAATTGGTTCTGTCATGATTGTGATGTCCCAGAGAGGGGAATAATGCGTCTGTCACCACTGTGGTGTCACAGACAGGCGTAATTTAGAGTTGTCACTGCAGTAATGTCACAGAGACCTTGAACTGGGTCCCTCATTGGTGTGATGTCACACACACAGAGAGGAGAATACTGAGGCTGCCGCTGCTCTGGTGTCACAGAGAGGAGTAGTTTTGGCCTGTCACTGCTGTGATGTCAGAGAGAGGGGAAAGCGTGTCTGTCACTGCTGCGGTGTTCCAAAGGGGATGAATTTGAGGCTGTCCTAAGTGTGATGTCACAGAGAGGGGAAAATTGAGGCAGCCACTACTGTGGTGTCACAGAGAGGCGTAAATTAGAGTTGTCAGCGCTGTGATGTCACAGGGAGGCGAAAATTGGGCCTCCCTCAGATGTGATGTCACAGAGAGAGGCGTAATGGATCTGTGAGTGCTGTGGTGTCACCGAGAGGCATAAATTAGAGTTGTCAGTGCAGTGATGACACGGAGAGGAGAAACTGGGTCCCTCATTGGTGTGATGTCACAGATAGAGGAAACCTGAGTCTGCCACTGCAGTGATGTCACAGAGAGGGGAAAACTGGGGCTATCACAGCTGTGGAGTCTCAGAGAAATTATCACAGGTGCTATGACTTGTCTGTTGCCACAAAGGAGATGGAATTGGGGTTGTCATGGCTATGATATCACAGAGAGGTTTTAATCGGTTCTGTCTCTTCTGTGATGTCACGGAGAGGGGAATTATGGGTCTGTCACTGCTGTGGTGTTCCTTTGGGGCTGAAATTAAGGCTGCCGTGGCTGTGATGTCACAGATAGAGGAAACCTGAGTCTGTCCCTGCTGTGGTGTCACAGAGAGGGGAAAACTGGGGCTGATCACTGTTGTGCAGTGACAGCGAAATTTACACAGGTGCTATGACTTGTCTGTTGCCACACAGGGAATGGAATTGGGGTTGTTCGGGCTGTGGTATCACAGAGAGATTTAAATTGGTTCTGTCATGACTGTGATGTCCCAGAGAGGGGAATAATGCGTCTGTCACCACTGTGGTGTCACAGAGAGGTGTAAACTGGACTTGTCATTGCAGTGGTCTCACCGGGAGGAGAAAATTGAGGCTTTCACTGCTGTGGCTTATCAGAGGGGATGAATTCTGACTTGTCTTTGATATCAATGCACAGAGAGGAGAAAACTGGCACTATCACCGCTGTAAATGTTACAGATAAGTGTAAGTTGGGCTTGTTCAATCTGTGGGGTGACAGCAAGGGTGAAATTTGGCCTGTCAGTGCTGTGATGTCATAATGGGTGGAAAGTGCACCTTTGACTGCTGTGCTGTCACAGGCAGGCGTAAATTGGGGTTCCCACAGTTGTGATGTCACAGAGAGGGGAAAACTGGGGCTATCACAGCTGTGGAGTCTCAGAGAAAGTAACACAGGTGTTATGACTTGTCTGTTGCCACAAAGGAGATGGAATTGGGGTTGTCATGCCTATGGTATGTCAGAGAGGTTTTAATTGGTTCTGTCTGTTCTGTGATGTCACAGAGCGGGGAATAATGGGTCTGTCAGTGCTGTGGTGTTCCATCAGAGCTGAAATTAAGGCTGCCATGGCTGTGATGTCACAGATAGAGGAAACCTGAGTCTGTCCCTGCTGTGGTGTCACAGAGAGGGGAAAACTGGGGCTGATCACTGTTGTGCAGTGACAGAGAAATTTACACAGGTGCTATGACTTGTCTGTTGCCACACAGGGAATAGAATTGGGGTTGTTCGGGCTGTGGTATCATAGAGAGTTTTAAATTGGTTCTGTCATGATTGTGATGTCCCAGAGAGGGGAATAATGCGTCTGTCACCACTGTGGTGTCACAGACAGGCGTAATTTAGAGTTGTCACTGCAGTAATGTCACAGAGACCTTGAACTGGGTCCC
Source organism: Cyanistes caeruleus (assembly GCF_971803275.1). NCBI lineage: Eukaryota > Metazoa > Chordata > Aves > Passeriformes > Paridae > Cyanistes > Cyanistes caeruleus. The sequence continues at coordinate 384,774 of NW_028255899.1, forward strand.
TCATTGGTGTGATGTCACACACAGAGAGGAGAATACTGAGGCTGCCGCTGCTCTGGTGTCACAGAGAGGAGTAGTTTTGGCCTGTCACTGCTGTGATGTCAGAGAGAGGGGAAAGCGTGTCTGTCACTGCTGCGGTGTTCCAAAGGGGATGAATTTGAGGCTGTCCTAAGTGTGATGTCACAGAGAGGGGAAAATTGAGGCAGCCACTACTGTGGTGTCACAGAGAGGCGTAAATTAGAGTTGTCAGCGCTGTGATGTCACAGGGAGGCGAAAATTGGGCCTCTCTCAGATGTGATGTCACAGAGAGAGGCGTAATGGATCTGTGAGTGCTGTGGTGTCACCGAGAGGCATAAATTAGAGTTGTCAGTGCAGTGATGACACGGAGAGGAGAAACTGGGTCCCTCATTGGTGTGATGTCACAGATAGAGGAAACCTGAGTCTGCCACTGCAGTGATGTCACAGAGAGGGGAAAACTGGGGCTATCACAGCTGTGGAGTCTCAGAGAAATTATCACAGGTGCTATGACTTGTCTGTTGCCACAAAGGAGATGGAATTGGGGTTGTCATGCCTATGATATCACAGAGAGGTTTTAATCGGTTCTGTCTCTTCTGTGATGTCACGGAGAGGGGAATTATGGGTCTGTCACTGCTGTGGTGTTCCTTTGGGGCTGAAATTAAGGCTGCCGTGGCTGTGATGTCACAGATAGAGGAAACCTGAGTCTGTCCCTGCTGTGGTGTCACAGAGAGGGGAAAACTGGGGCTGATCACTGTTGTGCAGTGACAGAGAAATTTACACAGGTGCTATGACTTGTCTGTTGCCACACAGGGAATGGAATTGGGGTTGTTCGGGCTGTGGTATCACAGAGAGATTTAAATTGGTTCTGTCATGACTGTGATGTCCCAGAGAGGGGAATAATGCGTCTGTCACCACTGTGGTGTCACAGAGAGGTGTAAACTGGACTTGTCATTGCAGTGATCTCACCGGGAGGAGAAAATTGAGGCTTTCACTGCTGTGGCTTATCAGAGGGGATGAATTCTGACTTGTCTTTGATATCAATGCACAGAGAGGAGAAAACTGGCACTATCACCGCTGTAAATGTTACAGATAAGTGTAAGTTGGGCTTGTTCAATCTGTGGGGTGACAGCAAGGGTGAAATTTGGCCTGTCAGTGCTGTGATGTCATAATGGGTGGAAAATGCACCTTTGACTGCTGTGCTGTCACAGGCAGGCGTAAATTGGGGTTCCCACAGTTGTGATGTCACAGAGAGGGGAAAACTGGGGCTATCACAGCTGTGGAGTCTCAGAGAAAGTAACACAGGTGCTATGACTTGTCTGTTGCCACAAAGGAGATGGAATTGGGGTTGTCATGCCTATGGTATGTCAGAGAGGTTTTAATTGGTTCTGTCTGTTCTGTGATGTCACAGAGCGGGGAATAATGGGTCTGTCAGTGCTGTGGTGTTCCATCAGAGCTGAAATTAAGGCTGCCATGGCTGTGATGTCACAGATAGAGGAAACCTGAGTCTGTCCCTGCTGTGGTGTCACAGAGAGGGGAAAACTGGGGCTGATCACTGTTGTGCAGTGACAGAGAAATTTACACAGGTGCTATGACTTGTCTGTTGCCACACAGGGAATAGAATTGGGGTTGTTCGGGCTGTGGTATCATAGAGAGTTTTAAATTGGTTCTGTCATGATTGTGATGTCCCAGAGAGGGGAATAATGCGTCTGTCACCACTGTGGTGTCACAGACAGGCGTAATTTAGAGTTGTCACTGCAGTAATGTCACAGAGACCTTGAACTGGGTCCCTCATTGGTGTGATGTCACACACAGAGAGGAGAATACTGAGGCTGCCGCTGCTCTGGTGTCACAGAGAGGAGTAGTTTTGGCCTGTCACTGCTGTGATGTCAGAGAGAGGGGAAAGCGTGTCTGTCACTGCTGCGGTGTTCCAAAGGGGATGAATTTGAGGCTGTCCTAAGTGTGATGTCACAGAGAGGGGAAAATTGAGGCAGCCACTACTGTGGTGTCACAGAGAGGCGTAAATTAGAGTTGTCAGCGCTGTGATGTCACAGGGAGGCGAAAATTGGGCCTCTCTCAGATGTGATGTCACAGAGAGAGGCGTAATGGATCTGTGAGTGCTGTGGTGTCACCGAGAGGCATAAATTAGAGTTGTCAGTGCAGTGATGACACGGAGAGGAGAAACTGGGTCCCTCATTGGTGTGATGTCACAGATAGAGGAAACCTGAGTCTGCCACTGCAGTGATGTCACAGAGAGGGGAAAACTGGGGCTATCACAGCTGTGGAGTCTCAGAGAAATTATCACAGGTGCTATGACTTGTCTGTTGCCACAAAGGAGATGGAATTGGGGTTGTCATGGCTATGATATCACAGAGAGGTTTTAATCGGTTCTGTCTCTTCTGTGATGTCACGGAGAGGGGAATTCTGGGTCTGTCACTGCTGTGGTGTTCCTTTGGGGCTGAAATTAAGGCTGCCGTGGCTGTGATGTCACAGATAGAGGAAACCTGAGTCTGTCCCTGCTGTGGTGTCACAGAGAGGGGAAAACTGGGGCTGATCACTGTTGTGCAGTGACAGAGAAATTTACACAGGTGCTATGACTTGTCTGTTGCCACACAGGGAATGGAATTGGGGTTGTTCGGGCTGTGGTATCACAGAGAGATTTAAATTGGTTCTGTCATGACTGTGATGTCCCAGAGAGGGGAATAATGCATCTGTCACCACTGTGGTGTCACAGAGAGGTGTAAACTGAACTTGTCATTGCAGTGATCTCACCGGGAGGAGAAAATTGAGGCTTTCACTGCTGTGGCTTATCAGAGGAGATGAATTCTGACTTGTCTTTGATATCAATGCACAGAGAGGAGAAAACTGGCACTATCACCGCTGTAAATGTTACAGATAAGTGTAAGTTGGGCTTGTTCAATCTGTGGGGTGACAGAAAGGGTGAAATTTGGCCTGTCAGTGCTGTGATGTCATAATGGGTGGAAAATGCACCTTTGACTGCTGTGCTGTCACAGGCAGGCGTAAATTGGGGTTCCCACAGTTGTGATGTCACAGAGAGGGGAAAACTGGGGCTATCACAGCTGTGGAGTCTCAGAGAAAGTAACACAGGTGTTATGACTTGTCTGTTGCCACAAAGGAGATGGAATTGGGGTTGTCATGCCTATGGTATGTCAGAGAGGTTTTAATTGGTTCTGTCTGTTCTGTGATGTCACAGAGCGGGGAATAATGGGTCTGTCAGTGCTGTGGTGTTCCATCAGAGCTGAAATTAAGGCTGCCATGGCTGTGATGTCACGATAGAGGAAACCTGAGTCTGTCCCTGCTGTGGTGTCACAGAGAGGGGAAAACTGGGGCTGATCACTGTTGTGCAGTGACAGAGAAATTTACACAGGTGCTATGACTTGTCTGTTGCCACACAGGGAATAGAATTGGGGTTGTTCGGGCTGTGGTATCATAGAGAGTTTTAAATTGGTTCTGTCATGATTGTGATGTCCCAGAGAGGGGAATAATGCGTCTGTCACCACTGTGGTGTCACAGACAGGCGTAATTTAGAGTTGTCACTGCAGTAATGTCACAGAGACCTTGAACTGGGTCCCTCATTGGTGTGATGTCACACACAGAGAGGAGAATACTGAGGCTGCCGCTGCTCTGGTGTCACAGAGAGGAGTAGTTTTGGCCTGTCACTGCTGTGATGTCAGAGAGAGGGGAAAGCGTGTCTGTCACTGCTGCGGTGTTCCAAAGGGGATGAATTTGAGGCTGTCCTAAGTGTGATGTCACAGAGAGGGGAAAATTGAGGCAGCCACTACTGTGGTGTCACAGAGAGGCGTAAATTAGAGTTGTCAGCGCTGTGATGTCACAGGGAGGCGAAAATTGGGCCTCTCTCAGATGTGATGTCACAGAGAGAGGCGTAATGGATCTGTGAGTGCTGTGGTGTCACCGAGAGGCATAAATTAGAGTTGTCAGTGCAGTGATGACACGGAGAGGAGAAACTGGGTCCCTCATTGGTGTGATGTCACAGATAGAGGAAACCTGAGTCTGCCACTGCAGTGATGTCACAGAGAGGGGAAAACTGGGGCTATCACAGCTGTGGAGTCTCAGAGAAATTATCACAGGTGCTATGACTTGTCTGTTGCCACAAAGGAGATGGAATTGGGGTTGTCATGCCTATGATATCACAGAGAGGTTTTAATCGGTTCTGTCTCTTCTGTGATGTCACGGAGAGGGGAATTATGGGTCTGTCACTGCTGTGGTGTTCCTTTGGGGCTGGAATTAAGGCTGCCGTGGCTGTGATGTCACAGATAGAGGAAACCTGAGTCTGTCCCTGCTGTGGTGTCACAGAGAGGGGAAAACTGGGGCTGATCACTGTTGTGCAGTGACAGAGAAATTTACACAGGTGCTATGACTTGTCTGTTGCCACACAGGGAATGGAATTGGGGTTGTTCGGGCTGTGGTATCACAGAGAGATTTAAATTGGTTCTGTCATGACTGTGATGTCCCAGAGAGGGGAATAATGCGTCTGTCACCACTGTGGTGTCACAGAGAGGTGTAAACTGGACTTGTCATTGCAGTGATCTCACCGGGAGGAGAAAATTGAGGCTTTCACTGCTGTGGCTTATCAGAGGGGATGAATTCTGACTTGTCTTTGATATCAATGCACAGAGAGGAGAAAACTGGCACTATCACCGCTGTAAATGTTACAGATAAGTGTAAGTTGGGCTTGTTCAATCTGTGGGGTGACAGCAAGGGTGAAATTTGGCCTGTCAGTGCTGTGATGTCATAATGGGTGGAAAATGCACCTTTGACTGCTGTGCTGTCACAGGCAGGCGTAAATTGGGGTTCCCACAGTTGTGATGTCACAGAGAGGGGAAAACTGGGGCTATCACAGCTGTGGAGTCTCAGAGAAAGTAACACAGGTGTTATGACTTGTCTGTTGCCACAAAGGAGATGGAATTGGGGTTGTCATGCCTATGGTATGTCAGAGAGGTTTTAATTGGTTCTGTCTGTTCTGTGATGTCACAGAGCGGGGAATAATGGGTCTGTCAGTGCTGTGGTGTTCCATCAGAGCTGAAATTAAGGCTGCCATGGCTGTGATGTCACAGATAGAGGAAACCTGAGTCTGTCCCTGCTGTGGTGTCACAGAGAGGGGAAAACTGGGGCTGATCACTGTTGTGCAGTGACAGAGAAATTTACACAGGTGCTATGACTTGTCTGTTGCCACACAGGGAATAGAATTGGGGTTGTTCGGGCTGTGGTATCATAGAGAGTTTTAAATTGGTTCTGTCATGATTGTGATGTCCCAGAGAGGGGAATAATGCGTCTGTCACCACTGTGGTGTCACAGACAGGCGTAATTTAGAGTTGTCACTGCAGTAATGTCACAGAGACCTTGAACTGGGTCCCTCATTGGTGTGATGTCACACACAGAGAGGAGAATACTGAGGCTGCCGCTGCTCTGGTGTCACAGAGAGGAGTAGTTTTGGCCTGTCACTGCTGTGATGTCAGAGAGAGGGGAAAGCGTGTCTGTCACTGCTGCGGTGTTCCAAAGGGGATGAATTTGAGGCTGTCCTAAGTGTGATGTCACAGAGAGGGGAAAATTGAGGCAGCCACTACTGTGGTGTCACAGAGAGGCGTAAATTAGAGTTGTCAGCGCTGTGATGTCACAGGGAGGCGAAAATTGGGCCTCTCTCAGATGTGATGTCACAGAGAGAGGCGTAATGGATCTGTGAGTGCTGTGGTGTCACCGAGAGGCATAAATTAGAGTTGTCAGTGCAGTGATGACACGGAGAGGAGAAACTGGGTCCCTCATTGGTGTGATGTCACAGATAGAGGAAACCTGAGTCTGCCACTGCAGTGATGTCACAGAGAGGGGAAAACTGGGGCTATCACAGCTGTGGAGTCTCAGAGAAATTATCACAGGTGCTATGACTTGTCTGTTGCCACAAAGGAGATGGAATTGGGGTTGTCATGCCTATGATATCACAGAGAGGTTTTAATCGGTTCTGTCTCTTCTGTGATGTCACGGAGAGGGGAATTCTGGGTCTGTCACTGCTGTGGTGTTCCTTTGGGGCTGAAATTAAGGCTGCCGTGGCTGTGATGTCACAGATAGAGGAAACCTGAGTCTGTCCCTGCTGTGGTGTCACAGAGAGGGGAAAACTGGGGCTGATCACTGTTGTGCAGTGACAGAGAAATTTACACAGGTGCTATGACTTGTCTGTTGCCACACAGGGAATGGAATTGGGGTTGTTCGGGCTGTGGTATCATAGAGAGATTTAAATTGGTTCTGTCATGACTGTGATGTCCCAGAGAGGGGAATAATGCGTCTGTCACCACTGTGGTGTCACAGAGAGTTGTAAACTGGACTTGTCATTGCAGTGATCTCACCGGGAGGAGAAAATTGAGGCTTTCACTGCTGTGGCTTATCAGAGGGGATGAATTCTGACTTGTCTTTGATATCAATGCACAGAGAGGAGAAAACTGGCACTATCACCGCTGTAAATGTTACAGATAAGTGTAAGTTGGGCTTGTTCAATCTGTGGGGTGACAGCAAGGGTGAAATTTGGCCTGTCAGTGCTGTGATGTCATAATGGGTGGAAAGTGCATCTTTGACTGCTGTGCTGTCACAGGCAGGCGTAAATTGGGGTTCCCACAGTTGTGATGTCACAGAGAGGGGAAAACTGGGGCTATCACAACTGTGGAGTCTCAGAGAAAGTAACACAGGTGTTATGACTTGTCTGTTGCCACAAAGGAGATGGAATTGGGGTTGTCATGCCTATGGTATGTCAGAGAGGTTTTAATTGGTTCTGTCTGTTCTGTGATGTCACAGAGCGGGGAATAATGGGTCTGTCAGTGCTGTGGTGTTCCATCAGAGCTGAAATTAAGGCTGCCATGGCTGTGATGTCACAGATAGAGGAAACCTGAGTCTGTCCCTGCTGTGGTGTCACAGAGAGGGGAAAACTGGGGCTGATCACTGTTGTGCAGTGACAGAGAAATTTACACAGGTGCTATGACTTGTCTGTTGCCACACAGGGAATAGAATTGGGGTTGTTCGGGCTGTGGTATCATAGAGAGTTTTAAATTGGTTCTGTCATGATTGTGATGTCCCAGAGAGGGGAATAATGCGTCTGTCACCACTGTGGTGTCACAGACAGGCGTAATTTAGAGTTGTCACTGCAGTAATGTCACAGAGACCTTGAACTGGGTCCCTCATTGGTGTGATGTCACACACACAGAGAGGAGAATACTGAGGCTGCCGCTGCTCTGGTGTCACAGAGAGGAGTAGTTTTGGCCTGTCACTGCTGTGATGTCAGAGAGAGGGGAAAGCGTGTCTGTCACTGCTGCGGTGTTCCAAAGGGGATGAATTTGAGGCTGTCCTAAGTGTGATGTCACAGAGAGGGGAAAATTGAGGCAGCCACTACTGTGGTGTCACAGAGAGGCGTAAATTAGAGTTGTCAGTGCTGTGATGTCACAGGGAGGCGAAAATTGGGCCTCCCTCAGATGTGATGTCACAGAGAGAGGCGTAATGGATCTGTGAGTGCTGTGGTGTCACCGAGAGGCATAAATTAGAGTTGTCAGTGCAGTGATGACACGGAGAGGAGAAACTGGGTCCCTCATTGGTGTGATGTCACAGATAGAGGAAACCTGAGTCTGCCACTGCAGTGATGTCACAGAGAGGGGAAAACTGGGGCTATCACAGCTGTGGAGTCTCAGAGAAATTATCACAGGTGCTATGACTTGTCTGTTGCCACAAAGGAGATGGAATTGGGGTTGTCATGGCTATGATATCACAGAGAGGTTTTAATCGGTTCTGTCTCTTCTGTGATGTCACGGAGAGGGGAATTATGGGTCTGTCACTGCTGTGGTGTTCCTTTGGGGCTGAAATTAAGGCTGCCGTGGCTGTGATGTCACAGATAGAGGAAACCTGAGTCTGTCCCTGCTGTGGTGTCACAGAGAGGGGAAAACTGGGGCTGATCACTGTTGTGCAGTGACAGAGAAATTTACACAGGTGCTATGACTTGTCTGTTGCCACACAGGGAATGGAATTGGGGTTGTTCGGGCTGTGGTATCACAGAGAGATTTAAATTGGTTCTGTCATGACTGTGATGTCCCAGAGAGGGGAATAATGCGTCTGTCACCACTGTGGTGTCACAGAGAGGTGTAAACTGGACTTGTCATTGCAGTGATCTCACCGGGAGGAGAAAATTGAGGCTTTCACTGCTGTGGCTTATCAGAGGGGATGAATTCTGACTTGTCTTTGATATCAATGCACAGAGAGGAGAAAACTGGCACTATCACCGCTGTAAATGTTACAGATAAGTGTAAGTTGGGCTTGTTCAATCTGTGGGGTGACAGCAAGGGTGAAATTTGGCCTGTCAGTGCTGTGATGTCATAATGGGTGGAAAGTGCACCTTTGACTGCTGTGCTGTCACAGGCAGGCGTAAATTGGGATTCCCACAGTTGTGATGTCACAGAGAGGGGAAAACTGGGGCTATCACAGCTGTGGAGTCTCAGAGAAAGTAACACAGGTGTTATGACTTGTCTGTTGCCACAAAGGAGATGGAATTGGGGTTGTCATGCCTATGGTATGTCAGAGAGGTTTTAATTGGTTCTGTCTGTTCTGTGATGTCACAGAGCGGGGAATAATGGGTCTGTCAGTGCTGTGGTGTTCCATCAGAGCTGAAATTAAGGCTGCCATGGCTGTGATGTCACGATAGAGGAAACCTGAGTCTGTCCCTGCTGTGGTGTCACAGAGAGGGGAAAACTGGGGCTGATCACTGTTGTGCAGTGACAGAGAAATTTACACAGGTGCTATGACTTGTCTGTTGCCACACAGGGAATAGAATTGGGGTTGTTCGGGCTGTGGTATCATAGAGAGTTTTAAATTGGTTCTGTCATGATTGTGATGTCCCAGAGAGGGGAATAATGCGTCTGTCACCACTGTGGTGTCACAGACAGGCGTAATTTAGAGTTGTCACTGCAGTAATGTCACAGAGACCTTGAACTCGGTCCCTCATTGGTGTGATGTCACACACAGAGAGGAGAATACTGAGGCTGCCGCTGCTCTGGTGTCACAGAGAGGAGTAGTTTTGGCCTGTCACTGCTGTGATGTCAGAGAGAGGGGAAAGCGTGTCTGTCACTGCTGCGGTGTTCCAAAGGGGATGAATTTGAGGCTGTCCTAAGTGTGATGTCACAGAGAGGGGAAAATTGAGGCAGCCACTACTGTGGTGTCACAGAGAGGCGTAAATTAGAGTTGTCAGCGCTGTGATGTCACAGGGAGGCGAAAATTGGGCCTCTCTCAGATGTGATGTCACAGAGAGAGGCGTAATGGATCTGTGAGTGCTGTGGTGTCACCGAGAGGCATAAATTAGAGTTGTCAGTGCAGTGATGACACGGAGAGGAGAAACTGGGTCCCTCATTCGTGTGATGTCACAGATAGAGGAAACCTGAGTCTGCCACTGCAGTGATGTCACAGAGAGGGGAAAACTGGGGCTATCACAGCTGTGGAGTCTCAGAGAAATTATCACAGGTGCTATGACTTGTCTGTTGCCACAAAGGAGATGGAATTGGGGTTGTCATGCCTATGATATCACAGAGAGGTTTTAATCGGTTCTGTCTCTTCTGTGATGTCACGGAGAGGGGAATTATGGGTCTGTCACTGCTGTGGTGTTCCATCAGAGCTGAAATTAAGGCTGCCGTGGCTGTGATGTCACAGATAGAGGAAACCTGAGTCTGTCCCTGCTGTGGTGTCACAGAGAGGGGAAAACTGGGGCTGATCACTGTTGTGCAGTGACAGAGAAATTTACACAGGTGCTATGACTTGTCTGTTGCCACACAGGGAATGGAATTGGGGTTGTTCGGGCTGTGGTATCACAGAGAGATTTAAATTGGTTCTGTCATGACTGTGATGTCCCAGAGAGGGGAATAATGCGTCTGTCACCACTGTGGTGTCACAGAGAGGTGTAAACTGGACTTGTCATTGCAGTGATCTCACCGGGAGGAGAAAATTGAGGCTTTCACTGCTGTGGCTTATCAGAGGGGATGAATTCTGACTTGTCTTTGATATCAATGCACAGAGAGGAGAAAACTGGCACTATCACCGCTGTAAATGTTACAGATAAGTGTAAGTTGGGCTTGTTCAATCTGTGGGGTGACAGCAAGGGTGAAATTTGGCCTGTCAGTGCTGTGATGTCATAATGGGTGGAAAATGCACCTTTGACTGCTGTGCTGTCACAGGCAGGCGTAAATTGGGGTTCCCACAGTTGTGATGTCACAGAGAGGGGAAAACTGGGGCTATCACAGCTGTGGAGTCTCAGAGAAAGTAACACAGGTGCTATGACTTGTCTGTTGCCACAAAGGAGATGGAATTGGGGTTGTCATGCCTATGGTATGTCAGAGAGGTTTTAATTGGTTCTGTCTGTTCTGTGATGTCACAGAGCGGGGAATAATGGGTCTGTCAGTGCTGTGGTGTTCCATCAGAGCTGAAATTAAGGCTGCCATGGCTGTGATGTCACAGATAGAGGAAACCTGAGTCTGTCCCTGCTGTGGTGTCACAGAGAGGGGAAAACTGGGGCTGATCACTGTTGTGCAGTGACAGAGAAATTTACACAGGTGCTATGACTTGTCTGTTGCCACACAGGGAATAGAATTGGGGTTGTTCGGGCTGTGGTATCATAGAGAGTTTTAAATTGGTTCTGTCATGATTGTGATGTCCCAGAGAGGGGAATAATGCGTCTGTCACCACTGTGGTGTCACAGACAGGCGTAATTTAGAGTTGTCACTGCAGTAATGTCACAGAGACCTTGAACTGGGTCCCTCATTGGTGTGATGTCACACACAGAGAGGAGAATACTGAGGCTGCCGCTGCTCTGGTGTCACAGAGAGGAGTAGTTTTGGCCTGTCACTGCTGTGATGTCAGAGAGAGGGGAAAGCGTGTCTGTCACTGCTGCGGTGTTCCAAAGGGGATGAATTTGAGGCTGTCCTAAGTGTGATGTCACAGAGAGGGGAAAATTGAGGCAGCCACTACTGTGGTGTCACAGAGAGGCGTAAATTAGAGTTGTCAGTGCTGTGATGTCACAGGGAGGCGAAAATTGGGCCTCTCTCAGATGTGATGTCACAGAGAGAGGCGTAATGGATCTGTGAGTGCTGTGGTGTCACCGAGAGGCATAAATTAAAGTTGTCAGTGCAGTGATGTCACGGAGAGGAGAAACTGGGTCCCTCATTGGTGTGATGTCACAGATAGAGGAAACCTGAGTCTGCCACTGCAGTGATGTCACAGAGAGGGGAAAACTGGGGCTATCACAGCTGTGGAGTCTCAGAGAAATTATCACAGGTGCTATGACTTGTCTGTTGCCACAAAGGAGATGGAATTGGGGTTGTCATGGCTATGATATCACAGAGAGGTTTTAATCGGTTCTGTCTCTTCTGTGATGTCACGGAGAGGGGAATTCTGGGTCTGTCACTGCTGTGGTGTTCCTTTGGGGCTGAAATTAAGGCTGCCGTGGCTGTGATGTCACAGATAGAGGAATCCTGAGTCTGTCCCTGCTGTGGTGTCACAGAGAGGGGAAAACTGGGGCTGATCACTGTTGTGCAGTGACAGCGAAATTTACACAGGTGCTATGACTTGTCTGTTGCCACACAGGGAATGGAATTGGGGTTGTTCGGGCTGTGGTATCACAGAGAGATTTAAATTGGTTCTGTCATGACTGTGATGTCCCAGAGAGGGGAATAATGCATCTGTCACCACTGTGGTGTCACAGAGAGGTGTAAACTGAACTTGTCATTGCAGTGATCTCACCGGGAGGAGAAAATTGAGGCTTTCACTGCTGTGGCTTATCAGAGGAGATGAATTCTGACTTGTCTTTGATATCAATGCACAGAGAGGAGAAAACTGGCACTATCACCGCTGTAAATGTTACAGATAAGTGTAAGTTGGGCTTGTTCAATCTGTGGGGTGACAGAAAGGGTGAAATTTGGCCTGTCAGTGCTGTGATGTCATAATGGGTGGAAAATGCACCTTTGACTGCTGTGCTGTCACAGGCAGGCGTAAATTGGGGTTCCCACAGTTGTGATGTCACAGAGAGGGGAAAACTGGGGCTATCACAGCTGTGGAGTCTCAGAGAAAGTAACACAGGTGTTATGACTTGTCTGTTGCCACAAAGGAGATGGAATTGGGGTTGTCATGCCTATGGTATGTCAGAGAGGTTTTAATTGGTTCTGTCTGTTCTGTGATGTCACAGAGCGGGGAATAATGGGTCTGTCAGTGCTGTGGTGTTCCATCAGAGCTGAAATTAAGGCTGCCATGGCTGTGATGTCACGATAGAGGAAACCTGAGTCTGTCCCTGCTGTGGTGTCACAGAGAGGGGAAAACTGGGGCTGATCACTGTTGTGCAGTGACAGAGAAATTTACACAGGTGCTATGACTTGTCTGTTGCCACACAGGGAATAGAATTGGGGTTGTTCGGGCTGTGGTATCATAGAGAGTTTTAAATTGGTTCTGTCATGATTGTGATGTCCCAGAGAGGGGAATAATGCGTCTGTCACCACTGTGGTGTCACAGACAGGCGTAATTTAGAGTTGTCACTGCAGTAATGTCACAGAGACCTTGAACTGGGTCCCTCATTGGTGTGATGTCACACACAGAGAGGAGAATACTGAGGCTGCCGCTGCTCTGGTGTCACAGAGAGGAGTAGTTTTGGCCTGTCACTGCTGTGATGTCAGAGAGAGGGGAAAGCGTGTCTGTCACTGCTGCGGTGTTCCAAAGGGGATGAATTTGAGGCTGTCCTAAGTGTGATGTCACAGAGAGGGGAAAATTGAGGCAGCCACTACTGTGGTGTCACAGAGAGGCGTAAATTAGAGTTGTCAGCGCTGTGATGTCACAGGGAGGCGAAAATTGGGCCTCTCTCAGATGTGATGTCACAGAGAGAGGCGTAATGGATCTGTGAGTGCTGTGGTGTCACCGAGAGGCATAAATTAGAGTTGTCAGTGCAGTGATGACACGGAGAGGAGAAACTGGGTCCCTCATTGGTGTGATGTCACAGATAGAGGAAACCTGAGTCTGCCACTGCAGTGATGTCACAGAGAGGGGAAAACTGGGGCTATCACAGCTGTGGAGTCTCAGAGAAATTATCACAGGTGCTATGACTTGTCTGTTGCCACAAAGGAGATGGAATTGGGGTTGTCATGCCTATGATATCACAGAGAGGTTTTAATCGGTTCTGTCTCTTCTGTGATGTCACGGAGAGGGGAATTATGGGTCTGTCACTGCTGTGGTGTTCCTTTGGGGCTGGAATTAAGGCTGCCGTGGCTGTGATGTCACAGATAGAGGAAACCTGAGTCTGTCCCTGCTGTGGTGTCACAGAGAGGGGAAAACTGGGGCTGATCACTGTTGTGCAGTGACAGAGAAATTTACACAGGTGCTATGACTTGTCTGTTGCCACACAGGGAATGGAATTGGGGTTGTTCGGGCTGTGGTATCACAGAGAGATTTAAATTGGTTCTGTCATGACTGTGATGTCCCAGAGAGGGGAATAATGCGTCTGTCACCACTGTGGTGTCACAGAGAGGTGTAAACTGGACTTGTCATTGCAGTGATCTCACCGGGAGGAGAAAATTGAGGCTTTCACTGCTGTGGCTTATCAGAGGGGATGAATTCTGACTTGTCTTTGATATCAATGCACAGAGAGGAGAAAACTGGCACTATCACCGCTGTAAATGTTACAGATAAGTGTAAGTTGGGCTTGTTCAATCTGTGGGGTGACAGCAAGGGTGAAATTTGGCCTGTCAGTGCTGTGATGTCATAATGGGTGGAAAATGCACCTTTGACTGCTGTGCTGTCACAGGCAGGCGTAAATTGGGGTTCCCACAGTTGTGATGTCACAGAGAGGGGAAAACTGGGGCTATCACAGCTGTGGAGTCTCAGAGAAAGTAACACAGGTGTTATGACTTGTCTGTTGCCACAAAGGAGATGGAATTGGGGTTGTCATGCCTATGGTATGTCAGAGAGGTTTTAATTGGTTCTGTCTGTTCTGTGATGTCACAGAGCGGGGAATAATGGGTCTGTCAGTGCTGTGGTGTTCCATCAGAGCTGAAATTAAGGCTGCCATGGCTGTGATGTCACAGATAGAGGAAACCTGAGTCTGTCCCTGCTGTGGTGTCACAGAGAGGGGAAAACTGGGGCTGATCACTGTTGTGCAGTGACAGAGAAATTTACACAGGTGCTATGACTTGTCTGTTGCCACACAGGGAATAGAATTGGGGTTGTTCGGGCTGTGGTATCATAGAGAGTTTTAAATTGGTTCTGTCATGATTGTGATGTCCCAGAGAGGGGAATAATGCGTCTGTCACCACTGTGGTGTCACAGACAGGCGTAATTTAGAGTTGTCACTGCAGTAATGTCACAGAGACCTTGAACTGGGTCCCTCATTGGTGTGATGTCACACACAGAGAGGAGAATACTGAGGCTGCCGCTGCTCTGGTGTCACAGAGAGGAGTAGTTTTGGCCTGTCACTGCTGTGATGTCAGAGAGAGGGGAAAGCGTGTCTGTCACTGCTGCGGTGTTCCAAAGGGGATGAATTTGAGGCTGTCCTAAGTGTGATGTCACAGAGAGGGGAAAATTGAGGCAGCCACTACTGTGGTGTCACAGAGAGGCGTAAATTAGAGTTGTCAGCGCTGTGATGTCACAGGGAGGCGAAAATTGGGCCTCTCTCAGATGTGATGTCACAGAGAGAGGCGTAATGGATCTGTGAGTGCTGTGGTGTCACCGAGAGGCATAAATTAGAGTTGTCAGTGCAGTGATGACACGGAGAGGAGAAACTGGGTCCCTCATTGGTGTGATGTCACAGATAGAGGAAACCTGAGTCTGCCACTGCAGTGATGTCACAGAGAGGGGAAAACTGGGGCTATCACAGCTGTGGAGTCTCAGAGAAATTATCACAGGTGCTATGACTTGTCTGTTGCCACAAAGGAGATGGAATTGGGGTTGTCATGCCTATGATATCACAGAGAGGTTTTAATCGGTTCTGTCTCTTCTGTGATGTCACGGAGAGGGGAATTCTGGGTCTGTCACTGCTGTGGTGTTCCTTTGGGGCTGAAATTAAGGCTGCCGTGGCTGTGATGTCACAGATAGAGGAAACCTGAGTCTGTCCCTGCTGTGGTGTCACAGAGAGGGGAAAACTGGGGCTGATCACTGTTGTGCAGTGACAGAGAAATTTACACAGGTGCTATGACTTGTCTGTTGCCACACAGGGAATGGAATTGGGGTTGTTCGGGCTGTGGTATCATAGAGAGATTTAAATTGGTTCTGTCATGACTGTGATGTCCCAGAGAGGGGAATAATGCGTCTGTCACCACTGTGGTGTCACAGAGAGTTGTAAACTGGACTTGTCATTGCAGTGATCTCACCGGGAGGAGAAAATTGAGGCTTTCACTGCTGTGGCTTATCAGAGGGGATGAATTCTGACTTGTCTTTGATATCAATGCACAGAGAGGAGAAAACTGGCACTATCACCGCTGTAAATGTTACAGATAAGTGTAAGTTGGGCTTGTTCAATCTGTGGGGTGACAGCAAGGGTGAAATTTGGCCTGTCAGTGCTGTGATGTCATAATGGGTGGAAAGTGCATCTTTGACTGCTGTGCTGTCACAGGCAGGCGTAAATTGGGGTTCCCACAGTTGTGATGTCACAGAGAGGGGAAAACTGGGGCTATCACAACTGTGGAGTCTCAGAGAAAGTAACACAGGTGTTATGACTTGTCTGTTGCCACAAAGGAGATGGAATTGGGGTTGTCATGCCTATGGTATGTCAGAGAGGTTTTAATTGGTTCTGTCTGTTCTGTGATGTCACAGAGCGGGGAATAATGGGTCTGTCAGTGCTGTGGTGTTCCATCAGAGCTGAAATTAAGGCTGCCATGGCTGTGATGTCACAGATAGAGGAAACCTGAGTCTGTCCCTGCTGTGGTGTCACAGAGAGGGGAAAACTGGGGCTGATCACTGTTGTGCAGTGACAGAGAAATTTACACAGGTGCTATGACTTGTCTGTTGCCACACAGGGAATAGAATTGGGGTTGTTCGGGCTGTGGTATCATAGAGAGTTTTAAATTGGTTCTGTCATGATTGTGATGTCCCAGAGAGGGGAATAATGCGTCTGTCACCACTGTGGTGTCACAGACAGGCGTAATTTAGAGTTGTCACTGCAGTAATGTCACAGAGACCTTGAACTGGGTCCCTCATTGGTGTGATGTCACACACACAGAGAGGAGAATACTGAGGCTGCCGCTGCTCTGGTGTCACAGAGAGGAGTAGTTTTGGCCTGTCACTGCTGTGATGTCAGAGAGAGGGGAAAGCGTGTCTGTCACTGCTGCGGTGTTCCAAAGGGGATGAATTTGAGGCTGTCCTAAGTGTGATGTCACAGAGAGGGGAAAATTGAGGCAGCCACTACTGTGGTGTCACAGAGAGGCGTAAATTAGAGTTGTCAGTGCTGTGATGTCACAGGGAGGCGAAAATTGGGCCTCCCTCAGATGTGATGTCACAGAGAGAGGCGTAATGGATCTGTGAGTGCTGTGGTGTCACCGAGAGGCATAAATTAGAGTTGTCAGTGCAGTGATGACACGGAGAGGAGAAACTGGGTCCCTCATTGGTGTGATGTCACAGATAGAGGAAACCTGAGTCTGCCACTGCAGTGATGTCACAGAGAGGGGAAAACTGGGGCTATCACAGCTGTGGAGTCTCAGAGAAATTATCACAGGTGCTATGACTTGTCTGTTGCCACAAAGGAGATGGAATTGGGGTTGTCATGGCTATGATATCACAGAGAGGTTTTAATCGGTTCTGTCTCTTCTGTGATGTCACGGAGAGGGGAATTATGGGTCTGTCACTGCTGTGGTGTTCCTTTGGGGCTGAAATTAAGGCTGCCGTGGCTGTGATGTCACAGATAGAGGAAACCTGAGTCTGTCCCTGCTGTGGTGTCACAGAGAGGGGAAAACTGGGGCTGATCACTGTTGTGCAGTGACAGAGAAATTTACACAGGTGCTATGACTTGTCTGTTGCCACACAGGGAATGGAATTGGGGTTGTTCGGGCTGTGGTATCACAGAGAGATTTAAATTGGTTCTGTCATGACTGTGATGTCCCAGAGAGGGGAATAATGCGTCTGTCACCACTGTGGTGTCACAGAGAGGTGTAAACTGGACTTGTCATTGCAGTGATCTCACCGGGAGGAGAAAATTGAGGCTTTCACTGCTGTGGCTTATCAGAGGGGATGAATTCTGACTTGTCTTTGATATCAATGCACAGAGAGGAGAAAACTGGCACTATCACCGCTGTAAATGTTACAGATAAGTGTAAGTTGGGCTTGTTCAATCTGTGGGGTGACAGCAAGGGTGAAATTTGGCCTGTCAGTGCTGTGATGTCATAATGGGTGGAAAGTGCACCTTTGACTGCTGTGCTGTCACAGGCAGGCGTAAATTGGGATTCCCACAGTTGTGATGTCACAGAGAGGGGAAAACTGGGGCTATCACAGCTGTGGAGTCTCAGAGAAAGTAACACAGGTGTTATGACTTGTCTGTTGCCACAAAGGAGATGGAATTGGGGTTGTCATGCCTATGGTATGTCAGAGAGGTTTTAATTGGTTCTGTCTGTTCTGTGATGTCACAGAGCGGGGAATAATGGGTCTGTCAGTGCTGTGGTGTTCCATCAGAGCTGAAATTAAGGCTGCCATGGCTGTGATGTCACGATAGAGGAAACCTGAGTCTGTCCCTGCTGTGGTGTCACAGAGAGGGGAAAACTGGGGCTGATCACTGTTGTGCAGTGACAGAGAAATTTACACAGGTGCTATGACTTGTCTGTTGCCACACAGGGAATAGAATTGGGGTTGTTCGGGCTGTGGTATCATAGAGAGTTTTAAATTGGTTCTGTCATGATTGTGATGTCCCAGAGAGGGGAATAATGCGTCTGTCACCACTGTGGTGTCACAGACAGGCGTAATTTAGAGTTGTCACTGCAGTAATGTCACAGAGACCTTGAACTCGGTCCCTCATTGGTGTGATGTCACACACAGAGAGGAGAATACTGAGGCTGCCGCTGCTCTGGTGTCACAGAGAGGAGTAGTTTTGGCCTGTCACTGCTGTGATGTCAGAGAGAGGGGAAAGCGTGTCTGTCACTGCTGCGGTGTTCCAAAGGGGATGAATTTGAGGCTGTCCTAAGTGTGATGTCACAGAGAGGGGAAAATTGAGGCAGCCACTACTGTGGTGTCACAGAGAGGCGTAAATTAGAGTTGTCAGCGCTGTGATGTCACAGGGAGGCGAAAATTGGGCCTCTCTCAGATGTGATGTCACAGAGAGAGGCGTAATGGATCTGTGAGTGCTGTGGTGTCACCGAGAGGCATAAATTAGAGTTGTCAGTGCAGTGATGACACGGAGAGGAGAAACTGGGTCCCTCATTCGTGTGATGTCACAGATAGAGGAAACCTGAGTCTGCCACTGCAGTGATGTCACAGAGAGGGGAAAACTGGGGCTATCACAGCTGTGGAGTCTCAGAGAAATTATCACAGGTGCTATGACTTGTCTGTTGCCACAAAGGAGATGGAATTGGGGTTGTCATGCCTATGATATCACAGAGAGGTTTTAATCGGTTCTGTCTCTTCTGTGATGTCACGGAGAGGGGAATTATGGGTCTGTCACTGCTGTGGTGTTCCATCAGAGCTGAAATTAAGGCTGCCGTGGCTGTGATGTCACAGATAGAGGAAACCTGAGTCTGTCCCTGCTGTGGTGTCACAGAGAGGGGAAAACTGGGGCTGATCACTGTTGTGCAGTGACAGAGAAATTTACACAGGTGCTATGACTTGTCTGTTGCCACACAGGGAATGGAATTGGGGTTGTTCGGGCTGTGGTATCACAGAGAGATTTAAATTGGTTCTGTCATGACTGTGATGTCCCAGAGAGGGGAATAATGCGTCTGTCACCACTGTGGTGTCACAGAGAGGTGTAAACTGGACTTGTCATTGCAGTGATCTCACCGGGAGGAGAAAATTGAGGCTTTCACTGCTGTGGCTTATCAGAGGGGATGAATTCTGACTTGTCTTTGATATCAATGCACAGAGAGGAGAAAACTGGCACTATCACCGCTGTAAATGTTACAGATAAGTGTAAGTTGGGCTTGTTCAATCTGTGGGGTGACAGCAAGGGTGAAATTTGGCCTGTCAGTGCTGTGATGTCATAATGGGTGGAAAATGCACCTTTGACTGCTGTGCTGTCACAGGCAGGCGTAAATTGGGGTTCCCACAGTTGTGATGTCACAGAGAGGGGAAAACTGGGGCTATCACAGCTGTGGAGTCTCAGAGAAAGTAACACAGGTGCTATGACTTGTCTGTTGCCACAAAGGAGATGGAATTGGGGTTGTCATGCCTATGGTATGTCAGAGAGGTTTTAATTGGTTCTGTCTGTTCTGTGATGTCACAGAGCGGGGAATAATGGGTCTGTCAGTGCTGTGGTGTTCCATCAGAGCTGAAATTAAGGCTGCCATGGCTGTGATGTCACAGATAGAGGAAACCTGAGTCTGTCCCTGCTGTGGTGTCACAGAGAGGGGAAAACTGGGGCTGATCACTGTTGTGCAGTGACAGAGAAATTTACACAGGTGCTATGACTTGTCTGTTGCCACACAGGGAATAGAATTGGGGTTGTTCGGGCTGTGGTATCATAGAGAGTTTTAAATTGGTTCTGTCATGATTGTGATGTCCCAGAGAGGGGAATAATGCGTCTGTCACCACTGTGGTGTCACAGACAGGCGTAATTTAGAGTTGTCACTGCAGTAATGTCACAGAGACCTTGAACTGGGTCCCTCATTGGTGTGATGTCACACACAGAGAGGAGAATACTGAGGCTGCCGCTGCTCTGGTGTCACAGAGAGGAGTAGTTTTGGCCTGTCACTGCTGTGATGTCAGAGAGAGGGGAAAGCGTGTCTGTCACTGCTGCGGTGTTCCAAAGGGGATGAATTTGAGGCTGTCCTAAGTGTGATGTCACAGAGAGGGGAAAATTGAGGCAGCCACTACTGTGGTGTCACAGAGAGGCGTAAATTAGAGTTGTCAGTGCTGTGATGTCACAGGGAGGCGAAAATTGGGCCTCTCTCAGATGTGATGTCACAGAGAGAGGCGTAATGGATCTGTGAGTGCTGTGGTGTCACCGAGAGGCATAAATTAAAGTTGTCAGTGCAGTGATGTCACGGAGAGGAGAAACTGGGTCCCTCATTGGTGTGATGTCACAGATAGAGGAAACCTGAGTCTGCCACTGCAGTGATGTCACAGAGAGGGGAAAACTGGGGCTATCACAGCTGTGGAGTCTCAGAGAAATTATCACAGGTGCTATGACTTGTCTGTTGCCACAAAGGAGATGGAATTGGGGTTGTCATGGCTATGATATCACAGAGAGGTTTTAATCGGTTCTGTCTCTTCTGTGATGTCACGGAGAGGGGAATTCTGGGTCTGTCACTGCTGTGGTGTTCCTTTGGGGCTGAAATTAAGGCTGCCGTGGCTGTGATGTCACAGATAGAGGAATCCTGAGTCTGTCCCTGCTGTGGTGTCACAGAGAGGGGAAAACTGGGGCTGATCACTGTTGTGCAGTGACAGCGAAATTTACACAGGTGCTATGACTTGTCTGTTGCCACACAGGGAATGGAATTGGGGTTGTTCGGGCTGTGGTATCACAGAGAGATTTAAATTGGTTCTGTCATGACTGTGATGTCCCAGAGAGGGGAATAATGCGTCTGTCACCACTGTGGTGTCACAGAGAGGTGTAAACTGGACTTGTCATTGCAGTGATCTCACCGGGAGGAGAAAATTGAGGCTTTCACTGCTGTGGCTTATCAGAGGGGATGAATTCTGACTTGTCTTTGATATCAATGCACAGAGAGGAGAAAACTGGCACTATCACCGCTGTAAATGTTACAGATAAGTGTAAGTTGGGCTTGTTCAATCTGTGGGGTGACAGCAAGGGTGAAATTTGGCCTGTCAGTGCTGTGATGTCATAATGGGTGGAAAGTGCACCTTTGACTGCTGTGCTGTCACAGGCAGGCGTAAATTGGGATTCCCACAGTTGTGATGTCACAGAGAGGGGAAAACTGGGGCTATCACAGCTGTGGAGTCTCAGAGAAAGTAACACAGGTGTTATGACTTGTCTGTTGCCACAAAGGAGATGGAATTGGGGTTGTCATGCCTATGGTATGTCAGAGAGGTTTTAATTGGTTCTGTCTGTTCTGTGATGTCACAGAGCGGGGAATAATGGGTCTGTCAGTGCTGTGGTGTTCCATCAGAGCTGAAATTAAGGCTGCCATGGCTGTGATGTCACAGATAGAGGAAACCTGAGTCTGTCCCTGCTGTGGTGTCACAGAGAGGGGAAAACTGGGGCTGATCACTGTTGTGCAGTGACAGAGAAATTTACACAGGTGCTATGACTTGTCTGTTGCCACACAGGGAATAGAATTGGGGTTGTTCGGGCTGTGGTATCATAGAGAGTTTTAAATTGGTTCTGTCATGATTGTGATGTCCCAGAGAGGGGAATAATGCGTCTGTCACCACTGTGGTGTCACAGACAGGCGTAATTTAGAGTTGTCACTGCAGTAATGTCACAGAGACCTTGAACTGGGTCCCTCATTGGTGTCATGTCACACACACAGAGAGGAGAATACTGAGGCTGCCGCTGCTCTGGTGTCACAGAGAGGAGTAGTTTTGGCCTGTCACTGCTGTGATGTCAGAGAGAGGGGAAAGCGTGTCTGTCACTGCTGCGGTGTTCCAAAGGGGATGAATTTGAGGCTGTCCTAAGTGTGATGTCACAGAGAGGGGAAAATTGAGGCAGCCACTACTGTGGTGTCACAGAGAGGCGTAAATTAGAGTTGTCAGCGCTGTGATGTCACAGGGAGGCGAAAATTGGGCCTCCCTCAGATGTGATGTCACAGAGAGAGGCGTAATGGATCTGTGAGTGCTGTGGTGTCACCGAGAGGCATAAATTAGAGTTGTCAGTGCAGTGATGACACGGAGAGGAGAAACTGGGTCCCTCATTGGTGTGATGTCACAGATAGAGGAAACCTGAGTCTGCCACTGCAGTGATGTCACAGAGAGGGGAAAACTGGGGCTATCACAGCTGTGGAGTCTCAGAGAAATTATCACAGGTGCTATGACTTGTCTGTTGCCACAAAGGAGATGGAATTGGGGTTGTCATGGCTATGATATCACAGAGAGGTTTTAATCGGTTCTGTCTCTTCTGTGATGTCACGGAGAGGGGAATTATGGGTCTGTCACTGCTGTGGTGTTCCTTTGGGGCTGAAATTAAGGCTGCCGTGGCTGTGATGTCACAGATAGAGGAAACCTGAGTCTGTCCCTGCTGTGGTGTCACAGAGAGGGGAAAACTGGGGCTGATCACTGTTGTGCAGTGACAGAGAAATTTACACAGGTGCTATGACTTGTCTGTTGCCACACAGGGAATGGAATTGGGGTTATTCGGGCTGTGGTATCACAGAGAGATTTAAATTGGTTCTGTCATGACTGTGATGTCCCAGAGAGGGGAATAATGCGTCTGTCACCACTGTGGTGTCACAGAGAGGTGTAAACTGGACTTGTCATTGCAGTGATCTCACCGGGAGGAGAAAATTGAGGCTTTCACTGCTGTGGCTTATCAGAGGGGATGAATTCTGACTTGTCTTTGATATCAATGCACAGAGAGGAGAAAACTGGCACTATCAACGCTGTAAATGTTACAGATAAGTGTAAGTTGGGCTTGTTCAATCTGTGGGGTGACAGCAAGGGTGAAATTTGGCCTGTCAGTGCTGTGATGTCATAATGGGTGGAAAGTGCACCTTTGACTGCTGTGCTGTCACAGGCAGGCGTAAATTGGGATTCCCACAGTTGTGATGTCACAGAGAGGGGAAAACTGGGGCTATCACAGCTGTGGAGTCTCAGAGAAAGTAACACAGGTGTTATGACTTGTCTGTTGCCACAAAGGAGATGGAATTGGGGTTGTCATGCCTATGGTATGTCAGAGAGGTTTTAATTGGTTCTGTCTGTTCTGTGATGTCACAGAGCGGGGAATAATGGGTCTGTCAGTGCTGTGGTGTTCCATCAGAGCTGAAATTAAGGCTGCCATGGCTGTGATGTCACGATAGAGGAAACCTGAGTCTGTCCCTGCTGTGGTGTCACAGAGAGGGGAAAACTGGGGCTGATCACTGTTGTGCAGTGACAGAGAAATTTACACAGGTGCTATGACTTGTCTGTTGCCACACAGGGAATAGAATTGGGGTTGTTCGGGCTGTGGTATCATAGAGAGTTTTAAATTGGTTCTGTCATGATTGTGATGTCCCAGAGAGGGGAATAATGCGTCTGTCACCACTGTGGTGTCACAGACAGGCGTAATTTAGAGTTGTCACTGCAGTAATGTCACAGAGACCTTGAACTGGGTCCCTCATTGGTGTGATGTCACACACAGAGAGGAGAATACTGAGGCTGCCGCTGCTCTGGTGTCACAGAGAGGAGTAGTTTTGGCCTGTCACTGCTGTGATGTCAGAGAGAGGGGAAAGCGTGTCTGTCACTGCTGCGGTGTTCCAAAGGGGATGAATTTGAGGCTGTCCTAAGTGTGATGTCACAGAGAGGGGAAAATTGAGGCAGCCACTACTGTGGTGTCACAGAGAGGCGTAAATTAGAGTTGTCAGCGCTGTGATGTCACAGGGAGGCGAAAATTGGGCCTCTCTCAGATGTGATGTCACAGAGAGAGGCGTAATGGATCTGTGAGTGCTGTGGTGTCACCGAGAGGCATAAATTAGAGTTGTCAGTGCAGTGATGACACGGAGAGGAGAAACTGGGTCCCTCATTGGTGTGATGTCACAGATAGAGGAAACCTGAGTCTGCCACTGCAGTGATGTCACAGAGAGGGGAAAACTGGGGCTATCACAGCTGTGGAGTCTCAGAGAAATTATCACAGGTGCTATGACTTGTCTGTTGCCACAAAGGAGATGGAATTGGGGTTGTCATGGCTATGATATCACAGAAAGGTTTTAATCGGTTCTGTCTCTTCTGTGATGTCACGGAGAGGGGAATTATGGGTCTGTCACTGCTGTGGTGTTCCTTTGGGGCTGAAATTAAGGCTGCCGTGGCTGTGATGTCACAGATAGAGGAAACCTGAGTCTGTCCCTGCTGTGGTGTCACAGAGAGGGGAAAACTGGGGCTGATCACTGTTGTGCAGTGACAGAGAAATTTACACAGGTGCTATGACTTGTCTGTTGCCACACAGGGAATGGAATTGGGGTTGTTCGGGCTGTGGTATCATAGAGAGATTTAAATTGGTTCTGTCATGACTGTGATGTCCCAGAGAGGGGAATAATGCGTCTGTCACCACTGTGGTGTCACAGAGAGTTGTAAACTGGACTTGTCATTGCAGTGATCTCACCGGGAGGAGAAAATTGAGGCTTTCACTGCTGTGGCTTATCAGAGGGGATGAATTCTGACTTGTCTTTGATATCAATGCACAGAGAGGAGAAAACTGGCACTATCACCGCTGTAAATGTTACAGATAAGTGTAAGTTGGGCTTGTTCAATCTGTGGGGTGACAGCAAGGGTGAAATTTGGCCTGTCAGTGCTGTGATGTCATAATGGGTGGAAAGTGCATCTTTGACTGCTGTGCTGTCACAGGCAGGCGTAAATTGGGGTTCCCACAGTTGTGATGTCACAGAGAGGGGAAAACTGGGGCTATCACAGCTGTGGAGTCTCAGAGAAAGTAACACAGGTGTTATGACTTGTCTGTTGCCACAAAGGAGATGGAATTGGGGTTGTCATGCCTATGGTATGTCAGAGAGGTTTTAATTGGTTCTGTCTGTTCTGTGATGTCACAGAGCGGGGAATAATGGGTCTGTCAGTGCTGTGGTGTTCCATCAGAGCTGAAATTAAGGCTGCCATGGCTGTGATGTCACAGATAGAGGAAACCTGAGTCTGTCCCTGCTGTGGTGTCACAGAGAGGGGAAAACTGGGGCTGATCACTGTTGTGCAGTGACAGAGAAATTTACACAGGTGCTATGACTTGTCTGTTGCCACACAGGGAATAGAATTGGGGTTGTTCGGGCTGTGGTATCATAGAGAGTTTTAAATTGGTTCTGTCATGATTGTGATGTCCCAGAGAGGGGAATAATGCGTCTGTCACCACTGTGGTGTCACAGACAGGCGTAATTTAGAGTTGTCACTGCAGTAATGTCACAGAGACCTTGAACTGGGTCCCTCATTGGTGTGATGTCACACACAGAGAGGAGAATACTGAGGCTGCCGCTGCTCTGGTGTCACAGAGAGGAGTAGTTTTGGCCTGTCACTGCTGTGATGTCAGAGAGAGGGGAAAGCGTGTCTGTCACTGCTGCGGTGTTCCAAAGGGGATGAATTTGAGGCTGTCCAAAGTGTGATGTAACAGAGAGGGGAAAATTGAGGCAGCCACTACTGTGGTGTCACAGAGAGGCGTAAATTAGAGTTGTCAGTGCTGTGATGTCACAGGGAGGCGAAAATTGGGCCTCTCTCAGATGTGATGTCACAGAGAGAGGCGTAATGGATCTGTGAGTGCTGTGGTGTCACCGAGAGGCATAAATTAGAGTTGTCAGTGCAGTGATGTCACGGAGAGGAGAAACTGGGTCCCTCATTGGTGTGATGTCACAGATAGAGGAAACCTGAGTCTGCCACTGCAGTGATGTCACAGAGAGGGGAAAACTGGGGCTATCACAGCTGTGGAGTCTCAGAGAAATTATCACAGGTGCTATGACTTGTCTGTTGCCACAAAGGAGATGGAATTGGGGTTGTCATGGCTATGATATCACAGAGAGGTTTTAATCGGTTCTGTCTCTTCTGTGATGTCACGGAGAGGGGAATTATGGGTCTGTCACTGCTGTGGTGTTCCTTTGGGGCTGAAATTAAGGCTGCCGTGGCTGTGATGTCACAGATAGAGGAAACCTGAGTCTGTCCCTGCTGTGGTGTCACAGAGAGGGGAAAACTGGGGCTGATCACTGTTGTGCAGTGACAGAGAAATTTACACAGGTGCTATGACTTGTCTGTTGCCACACAGGGAATGGAATTGGGGTTATTCGGGCTGTGGTATCACAGAGAGATTTAAATTGGTTCTGTCATGACTGTGATGTCCCAGAGAGGGGAATAATGCGTCTGTCACCACTGTGGTGTCACAGAGAGGTGTAAACTGGACTTGTCATTGCAGTGATCTCACCGGGAGGAGAAAATTGAGGCTTTCACTGCTGTGGCTTATCAGAGGGGATGAATTCTGACTTGTCTTTGATATCAATGCACAGAGAGGAGAAAACTGGCACTATCAACGCTGTAAATGTTACAGATAAGTGTAAGTTGGGCTTGTTCAATCTGTGGGGTGACAGCAAGGGTGAAATTTGGCCTGTCAGTGCTGTGATGTCATAATGGGTGGAAAGTGCACCTTTGACTGCTGTGCTGTCACAGGCAGGCGTAAATTGGGATTCCCACAGTTGTGATGTCACAGAGAGGGGAAAACTGGGGCTATCACAGCTGTGGAGTCTCAGAGAAAGTAACACAGGTGTTATGACTTGTCTGTTGCCACAAAGGAGATGGAATTGGGGTTGTCATGCCTATGGTATGTCAGAGAGGTTTTAATTGGTTCTGTCTGTTCTGTGATGTCACAGAGCGGGGAATAATGGGTCTGTCAGTGCTGTGGTGTTCCATCAGAGCTGAAATTAAGGCTGCCATGGCTGTGATGTCACGATAGAGGAAACCTGAGTCTGTCCCTGCTGTGGTGTCACAGAGAGGGGAAAACTGGGGCTGATCACTGTTGTGCAGTGACAGAGAAATTTACACAGGTGCTATGACTTGTCTGTTGCCACACAGGGAATAGAATTGGGGTTGTTCGGGCTGTGGTATCATAGAGAGTTTTAAATTGGTTCTGTCATGATTGTGATGTCCCAGAGAGGGGAATAATGCGTCTGTCACCACTGTGGTGTCACAGACAGGCGTAATTTAGAGTTGTCACTGCAGTAATGTCACAGAGACCTTGAACTGGGTCCCTCATTGGTGTGATGTCACACACAGAGAGGAGAATACTGAGGCTGCCGCTGCTCTGGTGTCACAGAGAGGAGTAGTTTTGGCCTGTCACTGCTGTGATGTCAGAGAGAGGGGAAAGCGTGTCTGTCACTGCTGCGGTGTTCCAAAGGGGATGAATTTGAGGCTGTCCTAAGTGTGATGTCACAGAGAGGGGAAAATTGAGGCAGCCACTACTGTGGTGTCACAGAGAGGCGTAAATTAGAGTTGTCAGCGCTGTGATGTCACAGGGAGGCGAAAATTGGGCCTCTCTCAGATGTGATGTCACAGAGAGAGGCGTAATGGATCTGTGAGTGCTGTGGTGTCACCGAGAGGCATAAATTAGAGTTGTCAGTGCAGTGATGACACGGAGAGGAGAAACTGGGTCCCTCATTGGTGTGATGTCACAGATAGAGGAAACCTGAGTCTGCCACTGCAGTGATGTCACAGAGAGGGGAAAACTGGGGCTATCACAGCTGTGGAGTCTCAGAGAAATTATCACAGGTGCTATGACTTGTCTGTTGCCACAAAGGAGATGGAATTGGGGTTGTCATGGCTATGATATCACAGAAAGGTTTTAATCGGTTCTGTCTCTTCTGTGATGTCACGGAGAGGGGAATTATGGGTCTGTCACTGCTGTGGTGTTCCTTTGGGGCTGAAATTAAGGCTGCCGTGGCTGTGATGTCACAGATAGAGGAAACCTGAGTCTGTCCCTGCTGTGGTGTCACAGAGAGGGGAAAAGTGGGGCTGATCACTGTTGTGCAGTGACAGAGAAATTTACACAGGTGCTATGACTTGTCTGTTGCCACACAGGGAATGGAATTGGGGTTGTTCGGGCTGTGGTATCACAGAGAGATTTAAATTGGTTCTGTCATGACTGTGATGTCCCAGAGAGGGGAATAATGCGTCTGTCACCACTGTGGTGTCACAGAGAGGTGTAAACTGGACTTGTCATTGCAGTGATCTCACCGGGAGGAGAAAATTGAGGCTTTCACTGCTGTGGCTTATCAGAGGGGATGAATTCTGACTTGTCTTTGATATCAATGCACAGAGAGGAGAAAACTGGCACTATCACCGCTGTAAATGTTACAGATAAGTGTAAGTTGGGCTTGTTCAATCTGTGGGGTGACAGCAAGGGTGAAATTTGGCCTGTCAGTGCTGTGATGTCATAATGGGTGGAAAGTGCACCTTTGACTGCTGTGCTGTCACAGGCAGGCGTAAATTGGGATTCCCACAGTTGTGATGTCACAGAGAGGGGAAAACTGGGGCTATCACAGCTGTGGAGTCTCAGAGAAAGTAACACAGGTGTTATGACTTGTCTGTTGCCACAAAGGAGATGGAATTGGGGTTGTCATGCCTATGGTATGTCAGAGAGGTTTTAATTGGTTCTGTCTGTTCTGTGATGTCACAGAGCGGGGAATAATGGGTCTGTCAGTGCTGTGGTGTTCCATCAGAGCTGAAATTAAGGCTGCCATGGCTGTGATGTCACAGATAGAGGAAACCTGAGTCTGTCCCTGCTGTGGTGTCACAGAGAGGGGAAAACTGGGGCTGATCACTGTTGTGCAGTGACAGAGAAATTTACACAGGTGCTATGACTTGTCTGTTGCCACACAGGGAATGGAATTGGGGTTGTTCGGGCTGTGGTATCATAGAGAGTTTTAAATTGGTTCTGTCATGATTGTGATGTCCCAGAGAGGGGAATAATGCGTCTGTCACCACTGTGGTGTCACAGACAGGCGTAATTTAGAGTTGTCACTGCAGTAATGTCACAGAGACCTTGAACTGGGTCCCTCATTGGTGTGATGTCACACACACAGAGAGGAGAATACTGAGGCTGCCGCTGCTCTGGTGTCACAGAGAGGAGTAGTTTTGGCCTGTCACTGCTGTGATGTCAGAGAGAGGGGAAAGCGTGTCTGTCACTGCTGCGGTGTTCCAAAGGGGATGAATTTGAGGCTGTCCAAAGTGTGATGTAACAGAGAGGGGAAAATTGAGGCAGCCACTACTGTGGTGTCACAGAGAGGCGTAAATTAGAGTTGTCAGTGCTGTGATGTCACAGGGAGGCGAAAATTGGGCCTCTCTCAGATGTGATGTCACAGAGAGAGGCGTAATGGATCTGTGAGTGCTGTGGTGTCACCGAGAGGCATAAATTAGAGTTGTCAGTGCAGTGATGTCACGGAGAGGAGAAACTGGGTCCCTCATTGGTGTGATGTCACAGATAGAGGAAACCTGAGTCTGCCACTGCAGTGATGTCACAGAGAGGGGAAAACTGGGGCTATCACAGCTGTGGAGTCTCAGAGAAATTATCACAGGTGCTATGACTTGTCTGTTGCCACAAAGGAGATGGAATTGGGGTTGTCATGGCTATGATATCACAGAGAGGTTTTAATCGGTTCTGTCTCTTCTGTGATGTCACGGAGAGGGGAATTATGGGTCTGTCACTGCTGTGGTGTTCCTTTGGGGCTGAAATTAAGGCTGCCGTGGCTGTGATGTCACAGATAGAGGAAACCTGAGTCTGTCCCTGCTGTGGTGTCACAGAGAGGGGAAAACTGGGGCTGATCACTGTTGTGCAGTGACAGAGAAATTTACACAGGTGCTATGACTTGTCTGTTGCCACACAGGGAATGGAATTGGGGTTGTTCGGGCTGTGGTATCACAGAGAGATTTAAATTGGTTCTGTCATGACTGTGATGTCCCAGAGAGGGGAATAATGCGTCTGTCACCACTGTGGTGTCACAGAGAGGTGTAAACTGGACTTGTCATTGCAGTGATCTCACCGGGAGGAGAAAATTGAGGCTTTCACTGCTGTGGCTTATCAGAGGGGATGAATTCTGACTTGTCTTTGATATCAATGCACAGAGAGGAGAAAACTGGCACTATCACCGCTGTAAATGTTACAGATAAGTGTAAGTTGGGCTTGTTCAATCTGTGGGGTGACAGCAAGGGTGAAATTTGGCCTGTCAGTGCTGTGATGTCATAATGGGTGGAAAGTGCACCTTTGACTGCTGTGCTGTCACAGGCAGGCGTAAATTGGGGTTCCCACAGTTGTGATGTCACAGAGAGGGGAAAACTGGGGCTATCACAGCTGTGGAGTCTCAGAGAAAGTAACACAGGTGTTATGACTTGTCTGTTGCCACAAAGGAGATGGAATTGGGGTTGTCATGCCTATGGTATGTCAGAGAGGTTTTAATTGGTTCTGTCTGTTCTGTGATGTCACAGAGCGGGGAATAATGGGTCTGTCAGTGCTGTGGTGTTCCATCAGAGCTGAAATTAAGGCTGCCATGGCTGTGATGTCACGATAGAGGAAACCTGAGTCTGTCCCTGCTGTGGTGTCACAGAGAGGGGAAAACTGGGGCTGATCACTGTTGTGCAGTGACAGAGAAATTTACACAGGTGCTATGACTTGTCTGTTGCCACACAGGGAATAGAATTGGGGTTGTTCGGGCTGTGGTATCATAGAGAGTTTTAAATTGGTTCTGTCATGATTGTGATGTCCCAGAGAGGGGAATAATGCGTCTGTCACCACTGTGGTGTCACAGACAGGCGTAATTTAGAGTTGTCACTGCAGTAATGTCACAGAGACCTTGAACTGGGTCCCTCATTGGTGTGATGTCACACACAGAGAGGAGAATACTGAGGCTGCCGCTGCTCTGGTGTCACAGAGAGGAGTAGTTTTGGCCTGTCACTGCTGTGATGTCAGAGAGAGGGGAAAGCGTGTCTGTCACTGCTGCGGTGTTCCAAAGGGGATGAATTTGAGGCTGTCCTAAGTGTGATGTCACAGAGAGGGGAAAATTGAGGCAGCCACTACTGTGGTGTCACAGAGAGGCGTAAATTAGAGTTGTCAGCGCTGTGATGTCACAGGGAGGCGAAAATTGGGCCTCTCTCAGATGTGATGTCACAGAGAGAGGCGTAATGGATCTGTGAGTGCTGTGGTGTCACCGAGAGGCATAAATTAGAGTTGTCAGTGCAGTGATGTCACGGAGAGGAGAAACTGGGTCCCTCATTGGTGTGATGTCACAGATAGAGGAAACCTGAGTCTGCCACTGCAGTGATGTCACAGAGAGGGGAAAACTGGGGCTATCACAGCTGTGGAGTCTCAGAGAAATTATCACAGGTGCTATGACTTGTCTGTTGCCACAAAGGAGATGGAATTGGGGTTGTCATGGCTATGATATCACAGAGAGGTTTTAATCGGTTCTGTCTCTTCTGTGATGTCACGGAGAGGGGAATTATGGGTCTGTCACTGCTGTGGTGTTCCTTTGGGGCTGAAATTAAGGCTGCCGTGGCTGTGATGTCACAGATAGAGGAAACCTGAGTCTGTCCCTGCTGTGGTGTCACAGAGAGGGGAAAACTGGGGCTGATCACTGTTGTGCAGTGACAGAGAAATTTACACAGGTGCTATGACTTGTCTGTTGCCACACAGGGAATGGAATTGGGGTTGTTCGGGCTGTGGTATCACAGAGAGATTTAAATTGGTTCTGTCATGACTGTGATGTCCCAGAGAGGGGAATAATGCGTCTGTCACCACTGTGGTGTCACAGAGAGGTGTAAACTGGACTTGTCATTGCAGTGATCTCACCGGGAGGAGAAAATTGAGGCTTTCACTGCTGTGGCTTATCAGAGGGGATGAATTCTGACTTGTCTTTGATATCAATGCACAGAGAGGAGAAAACTGGCACTATCACCGCTGTAAATGTTACAGATAAGTGTAAGTTGGGCTTGTTCAATCTGTGGGGTGACAGCAAGGGTGAAATTTGGCCTGTCAGTGCTGTGATGTCATAATGGGTGGAAAGTGCACCTTTGACTGCTGTGCTGTCACAGGCAGGCGTAAATTGGGATTCCCACAGTTGTGATGTCACAGAGAGGGGAAAACTGGGGCTATCACAGCTGTGGAGTCTCAGAGAAAGTAACACAGGTGTTATGACTTGTCTGTTGCCACAAAGGAGATGGAATTGGGGTTGTCATGCCTATGGTATGTCAGAGAGGTTTTAATTGGTTCTGTCTGTTCTGTGATGTCACAGAGCGGGGAATAATGGGTCTGTCAGTGCTGTGGTGTTCCATCAGAGCTGAAATTAAGGCTGCCATGGCTGTGATGTCACGATAGAGGAAACCTGAGTCTGTCCCTGCTGTGGTGTCACAGAGAGGGGAAAACTGGGGCTGATCACTGTTGTGCAGTGACAGAGAAATTTACACAGGTGCTATGACTTGTCTGTTGCCACACAGGGAATAGAATTGGGGTTGTTCGGGCTGTGGTATCATAGAGAGTTTTAAATTGGTTCTGTCATGATTGTGATGTCCCAGAGAGGGGAATAATGCGTCTGTCACCACTGTGGTGTCACAGACAGGCGTAATTTAGAGTTGTCACTGCAGTAATGTCACAGAGACCTTGAACTGGGTCCCTCATTGGTGTGATGTCACACACAGAGAGGAGAATACTGAGGCTGCCGCTGCTCTGGTGTCACAGAGAGGAGTAGTTTTGGCCTGTCACTGCTGTGATGTCAGAGAGAGGGGAAAGCGTGTCTGTCACTGCTGCGGTGTTCCAAAGGGGATGAATTTGAGGCTGTCCTAAGTGTGATGTCACAGAGAGGGGAAAATTGAGGCAGCCACTACTGTGGTGTCACAGAGAGGCGTAAATTAGAGTTGTCAGCGCTGTGATGTCACAGGGAGGCGAAAATTGGGCCTCTCTCAGATGTGATGTCACAGAGAGAGGCGTAATGGATCTGTGAGTGCTGTGGTGTCACCGAGAGGCATAAATTAGAGTTGTCAGTGCAGTGATGACACGGAGAGGAGAAACTGGGTCCCTCATTGGTGTGATGTCACAGATAGAGGAAACCTGAGTCTGCCACTGCAGTGATGTCACAGAGAGGGGAAAACTGGGGCTATCACAGCTGTGGAGTCTCAGAGAAATTATCACAGGTGCTATGACTTGTCTGTTGCCACAAAGGAGATGGAATTGGGGTTGTCATGGCTATGATATCACAGAAAGGTTTTAATCGGTTCTGTCTCTTCTGTGATGTCACGGAGAGGGGAATTATGGGTCTGTCACTGCTGTGGTGTTCCTTTGGGGCTGAAATTAAGGCTGCCGTGGCTGTGATGTCACAGATAGAGGAAACCTGAGTCTGTCCCTGCTGTGGTGTCACAGAGAGGGGAAAACTGGGGCTGATCACTGTTGTGCAGTGACAGAGAAATTTACACAGGTGCTATGACTTGTCTGTTGCCACACAGGGAATGGAATTGGGGTTGTTCGGGCTGTGGTATCACAGAGAGATTTAAATTGGTTCTGTCATGACTGTGATGTCCCAGAGAGGGGAATAATGCGTCTGTCACCACTGTGGTGTCACAGAGAGGTGTAAACTGGACTTGTCATTGCAGTGATCTCACCGGGAGGAGAAAATTGAGGCTTTCACTGCTGTGGCTTATCAGAGGGGATGAATTCTGACTTGTCTTTGATATCAATGCACAGAGAGGAGAAAACTGGCACTATCACCGCTGTAAATGTTACAGATAAGTGTAAGTTGGGCTTGTTCAATCTGTGGGGTGACAGCAAGGGTGAAATTTGGCCTGTCAGTGCTGTGATGTCATAATGGGTGGAAAGTGCACCTTTGACTGCTGTGCTGTCACAGGCAGGCGTAAATTGGGATTCCCACAGTTGTGATGTCACAGAGAGGGGAAAACTGGGGCTATCACAGCTGTGGAGTCTCAGAGAAAGTAACACAGGTGTTATGACTTGTCTGTTGCCACAAAGGAGATGGAATTGGGGTTGTCATGCCTATGGTATGTCAGAGAGGTTTTAATTGGTTCTGTCTGTTCTGTGATGTCACAGAGCGGGGAATAATGGGTCTGTCAGTGCTGTGGTGTTCCATCAGAGCTGAAATTAAGGCTGCCATGGCTGTGATGTCACGATAGAGGAAACCTGAGTCTGTCCCTGCTGTGGTGTCACAGAGAGGGGAAAACTGGGGCTGATCACTGTTGTGCAGTGACAGAGAAATTTACACAGGTGCTATGACTTGTCTGTTGCCACACAGGGAATAGAATTGGGGTTGTTCGGGCTGTGGTATCATAGAGAGTTTTAAATTGGTTCTGTCATGATTGTGATGTCCCAGAGAGGGGAATAATGCGTCTGTCACCACTGTGGTGTCACAGACAGGCGTAATTTAGAGTTGTCACTGCAGTAATGTCACAGAGACCTTGAACTGGGTCCCTCATTGGTGTGATGTCACACACAGAGAGGAGAATACTGAGGCTGCCGCTGCTCTGGTGTCACAGAGAGGAGTAGTTTTGGCCTGTCACTGCTGTGATGTCAGAGAGAGGGGAAAGCGTGTCTGTCACTGCTGCGGTGTTCCAAAGGGGATGAATTTGAGGCTGTCCTAAGTGTG
This sequence comes from Cyanistes caeruleus, assembly GCF_971803275.1. Taxonomy (NCBI): domain Eukaryota; kingdom Metazoa; phylum Chordata; class Aves; order Passeriformes; family Paridae; genus Cyanistes; species Cyanistes caeruleus. The sequence goes on from NW_028255899.1 coordinate 419,204, forward strand.
ATGTCACAGAGAGGGGAAAATTGAGGCAGCCACTACTGTGGTGTCACAGAGAGGCGTAAATTAGAGTTGTCAGCGCTGTGATGTCACAGGGAGGCGAAAATTGGGCCTCTCTCAGATGTGATGTCACAGAGAGAGGCGTAATGGATCTGTGAGTGCTGTGGTGTCACCGAGAGGCATAAATTAGAGTTGTCAGTGCAGTGATGACACGGAGAGGAGAAACTGGGTCCCTCATTGGTGTGATGTCACAGATAGAGGAAACCTGAGTCTGCCACTGCAGTGATGTCACAGAGAGGGGAAAACTGGGGCTATCACAGCTGTGGAGTCTCAGAGAAATTATCACAGGTGCTATGACTTGTCTGTTGCCACAAAGGAGATGGAATTGGGGTTGTCATGGCTATGATATCACAGAAAGGTTTTAATCGGTTCTGTCTCTTCTGTGATGTCACGGAGAGGGGAATTATGGGTCTGTCACTGCTGTGGTGTTCCTTTGGGGCTGAAATTAAGGCTGCCGTGGCTGTGATGTCACAGATAGAGGAAACCTGAGTCTGTCCCTGCTGTGGTGTCACAGAGAGGGGAAAAGTGGGGCTGATCACTGTTGTGCAGTGACAGAGAAATTTACACAGGTGCTATGACTTGTCTGTTGCCACACAGGGAATGGAATTGGGGTTGTTCGGGCTGTGGTATCACAGAGAGATTTAAATTGGTTCTGTCATGACTGTGATGTCCCAGAGAGGGGAATAATGCGTCTGTCACCACTGTGGTGTCACAGAGAGGTGTAAACTGGACTTGTCATTGCAGTGATCTCACCGGGAGGAGAAAATTGAGGCTTTCACTGCTGTGGCTTATCAGAGGGGATGAATTCTGACTTGTCTTTGATATCAATGCACAGAGAGGAGAAAACTGGCACTATCACCGCTGTAAATGTTACAGATAAGTGTAAGTTGGGCTTGTTCAATCTGTGGGGTGACAGCAAGGGTGAAATTTGGCCTGTCAGTGCTGTGATGTCATAATGGGTGGAAAGTGCACCTTTGACTGCTGTGCTGTCACAGGCAGGCGTAAATTGGGATTCCCACAGTTGTGATGTCACAGAGAGGGGAAAACTGGGGCTATCACAGCTGTGGAGTCTCAGAGAAAGTAACACAGGTGTTATGACTTGTCTGTTGCCACAAAGGAGATGGAATTGGGGTTGTCATGCCTATGGTATGTCAGAGAGGTTTTAATTGGTTCTGTCTGTTCTGTGATGTCACAGAGCGGGGAATAATGGGTCTGTCAGTGCTGTGGTGTTCCATCAGAGCTGAAATTAAGGCTGCCATGGCTGTGATGTCACAGATAGAGGAAACCTGAGTCTGTCCCTGCTGTGGTGTCACAGAGAGGGGAAAACTGGGGCTGATCACTGTTGTGCAGTGACAGAGAAATTTACACAGGTGCTATGACTTGTCTGTTGCCACACAGGGAATAGAATTGGGGTTGTTCGGGCTGTGGTATCATAGAGAGTTTTAAATTGGTTCTGTCATGATTGTGATGTCCCAGAGAGGGGAATAATGCGTCTGTCACCACTGTGGTGTCACAGACAGGCGTAATTTAGAGTTGTCACTGCAGTAATGTCACAGAGACCTTGAACTGGGTCCCTCATTGGTGTGATGTCACACACAGAGAGGAGAATACTGAGGCTGCCGCTGCTCTGGTGTCACAGAGAGGAGTAGTTTTGGCCTGTCACTGCTGTGATGTCAGAGAGAGGGGAAAGCGTGTCTGTCACTGCTGCGGTGTTCCAAAGGGGATGAATTTGAGGCTGTCCAAAGTGTGATGTAACAGAGAGGGGAAAATTGAGGCAGCCACTACTGTGGTGTCACAGAGAGGCGTAAATTAGAGTTGTCAGTGCTGTGATGTCACAGGGAGGCGAAAATTGGGCCTCTCTCAGATGTGATGTCACAGAGAGAGGCGTAATGGATCTGTGAGTGCTGTGGTGTCACCGAGAGGCATAAATTTGAGTTGTCAGTGCAGTGATGTCACGGAGAGGAGAAACTGGGTCCCTCATTGGTGTGATGTCACAGATAGAGGAAACCTGAGTCTGCCACTGCAGTGATGTCACAGAGAGGGGAAAACTGGGGCTATCACAGCTGTGGAGTCTCAGAGAAATTATCACAGGTGCTATGACTTGTCTGTTGCCACAAAGGAGATGGAATTGGGGTTGTCATGGCTATGATATCACAGAGAGGTTTTAATCGGTTCTGTCTCTTCTGTGATGTCACGGAGAGGGGAATTCTGGGTCTGTCACTGCTGTGGTGTTCCTTTGGGGCTGAAATTAAGGCTGCCGTGGCTGTGATGTCACAGATAGAGGAATCCTGAGTCTGTCCCTGCTGTGGTGTCACAGAGAGGGGAAAACTGGGGCTGATCACTGTTGTGCAGTGACAGCGAAATTTACACAGGTGCTATGACTTGTCTGTTGCCACACAGGGAATGGAATTGGGGTTGTTCGGGCTGTGGTATCACAGAGAGATTTAAATTGGTTCTGTCATGACTGTGATGTCCCAGAGAGGGGAATAATGCGTCTGTCACCACTGTGGTGTCACAGAGAGGTGTAAACTGGACTTGTCATTGCAGTGATCTCACCGGGAGGAGAAAATTGAGGCTTTCACTGCTGTGGCTTATCAGAGGGGATGAATTCTGACTTGTCTTTGATATCAATGCACAGAGAGGAGAAAACTGGCACTATCACCGCTGTAAATGTTACAGATAAGTGTAAGTTGGGCTTGTTCAATCTGTGGGGTGACAGCAAGGGTGAAATTTGGCCTGTCAGTGCTGTGATGTCATAATGGGTGGAAAGTGCACCTTTGACTGCTGTGCTGTCACAGGCAGGCGTAAATTGGGATTCCCACAGTTGTGATGTCACAGAGAGGGGAAAACTGGGGCTATCACAGCTGTGGAGTCTCAGAGAAAGTAACACAGGTGTTATGACTTGTCTGTTGCCACAAAGGAGATGGAATTGGGGTTGTCATGCCTATGGTATGTCAGAGAGGTTTTAATTGGTTCTGTCTGTTCTGTGATGTCACAGAGCGGGGAATAATGGGTCTGTCAGTGCTGTGGTGTTCCATCAGAGCTGAAATTAAGGCTGCCATGGCTGTGATGTCACAGATAGAGGAAACCTGAGTCTGTCCCTGCTGTGGTGTCACAGAGAGGGGAAAACTGGGGCTGATCACTGTTGTGCAGTGACAGAGAAATTTACACAGGTGCTATGACTTGTCTGTTGCCACACAGGGAATAGAATTGGGGTTGTTCGGGCTGTGGTATCATAGAGAGTTTTAAATTGGTTCTGTCATGATTGTGATGTCCCAGAGAGGGGAATAATGCGTCTGTCACCACTGTGGTGTCACAGACAGGCGTAATTTAGAGTTGTCACTGCAGTAATGTCACAGAGACCTTGAACTGGGTCCCTCATTGGTGTGATGTCACACACACAGAGAGGAGAATACTGAGGCTGCCGCTGCTCTGGTGTCACAGAGAGGAGTAGTTTTGGCCTGTCACTGCTGTGATGTCAGAGAGAGGGGAAAGCGTGTCTGTCACTGCTGCGGTGTTCCAAAGGGGATGAATTTGAGGCTGTCCTAAGTGTGATGTCACAGAGAGGGGAAAATTGAGGCAGCCACTACTGTGGTGTCACAGAGAGGCGTAAATTAGAGTTGTCAGCGCTGTGATGTCACAGGGAGGCGAAAATTGGGCCTCCCTCAGATGTGATGTCACAGAGAGAGGCGTAATGGATCTGTGAGTGCTGTGGTGTCACCGAGAGGCATAAATTAGAGTTGTCAGTGCAGTGATGACACGGAGAGGAGAAACTGGGTCCCTCATTGGTGTGATGTCACAGATAGAGGAAACCTGAGTCTGCCACTGCAGTGATGTCACAGAGAGGGGAAAACTGGGGCTATCACAGCTGTGGAGTCTCAGAGAAATTATCACAGGTGCTATGACTTGTCTGTTGCCACAAAGGAGATGGAATTGGGGTTGTCATGGCTATGATATCACAGAGAGGTTTTAATCGGTTCTGTCTCTTCTGTGATGTCACGGAGAGGGGAATTATGGGTCTGTCACTGCTGTGGTGTTCCTTTGGGGCTGAAATTAAGGCTGCCGTGGCTGTGATGTCACAGATAGAGGAAACCTGAGTCTGTCCCTGCTGTGGTGTCACAGAGAGGGGAAAAGTGGGGCTGATCACTGTTGTGCAGTGACAGAGAAATTTACACAGGTGCTATGACTTGTCTGTTGCCACACAGGGAATGGAATTGGGGTTATTCGGGCTGTGGTATCACAGAGAGATTTAAATTGGTTCTGTCATGACTGTGATGTCCCAGAGAGGGGAATAATGCGTCTGTCACCACTGTGGTGTCACAGAGAGGTGTAAACTGGACTTGTCATTGCAGTGATCTCACCGGGAGGAGAAAATTGAGGCTTTCACTGCTGTGGCTTATCAGAGGGGATGAATTCTGACTTGTCTTTGATATCAATGCACAGAGAGGAGAAAACTGGCACTATCACCGCTGTAAATGTTACAGATAAGTGTAAGTTGGGCTTGTTCAATCTGTGGGGTGACAGCAAGGGTGAAATTTGGCCTGTCAGTGCTGTGATGTCATAATGGGTGGAAAGTGCACCTTTGACTGCTGTGCTGTCACAGGCAGGCGTAAATTGGGGTTCCCACAGTTGTGATGTCACAGAGAGGGGAAAACTGGGGCTATCACAGCTGTGGAGTCTCAGAGAAAGTAACACAGGTGTTATGACTTGTCTGTTGCCACAAAGGAGATGGAATTGGGGTTGTCATGCCTATGGTATGTCAGAGAGGTTTTAATTGGTTCTGTCTGTTCTGTGATGTCACAGAGCGGGGAATAATGGGTCTGTCAGTGCTGTGGTGTTCCATCAGAGCTGAAATTAAGGCTGCCATGGCTGTGATGTCACGATAGAGGAAACCTGAGTCTGTCCCTGCTGTGGTGTCACAGAGAGGGGAAAACTGGGGCTGATCACTGTTGTGCAGTGACAGAGAAATTTACACAGGTGCTATGACTTGTCTGTTGCCACACAGGGAATAGAATTGGGGTTGTTCGGGCTGTGGTATCATAGAGAGTTTTAAATTGGTTCTGTCATGATTGTGATGTCCCAGAGAGGGGAATAATGCGTCTGTCACCACTGTGGTGTCACAGACAGGCGTAATTTAGAGTTGTCACTGCAGTAATGTCACAGAGACCTTGAACTGGGTCCCTCATTGGTGTGATGTCACACACAGAGAGGAGAATACTGAGGCTGCCGCTGCTCTGGTGTCACAGAGAGGAGTAGTTTTGGCCTGTCACTGCTGTGATGTCAGAGAGAGGGGAAAGCGTGTCTGTCACTGCTGCGGTGTTCCAAAGGGGATGAATTTGAGGCTGTCCTAAGTGTGATGTCACAGAGAGGGGAAAATTGAGGCAGCCACTACTGTGGTGTCACAGAGAGGCGTAAATTAGAGTTGTCAGCGCTGTGATGTCACAGGGAGGCGAAAATTGGGCCTCTCTCAGATGTGATGTCACAGAGAGAGGCGTAATGGATCTGTGAGTGCTGTGGTGTCACCGAGAGGCATAAATTAGAGTTGTCAGTGCAGTGATGACACGGAGAGGAGAAACTGGGTCCCTCATTGGTGTGATGTCACAGATAGAGGAAACCTGAGTCTGCCACTGCAGTGATGTCACAGAGAGGGGAAAACTGGGGCTATCACAGCTGTGGAGTCTCAGAGAAATTATCACAGGTGCTATGACTTGTCTGTTGCCACAAAGGAGATGGAATTGGGGTTGTCATGGCTATGATATCACAGAAAGGTTTTAATCGGTTCTGTCTCTTCTGTGATGTCACGGAGAGGGGAATTCTGGGTCTGTCACTGCTGTGGTGTTCCTTTGGGGCTGAAATTAAGGCTGCCGTGGCTGTGATGTCACAGATAGAGGAAACCTGAGTCTGTCCCTGCTGTGGTGTCACAGAGAGGGGAAAAGTGGGGCTGATCACTGTTGTGCAGTGACAGAGAAATTTACACAGGTGCTATGACTTGTCTGTTGCCACACAGGGAATGGAATTGGGGTTGTTCGGGCTGTGGTATCACAGAGAGATTTAAATTGGTTCTGTCATGACTGTGATGTCCCAGAGAGGGGAATAATGCGTCTGTCACCACTGTGGTGTCACAGAGAGGTGTAAACTGGACTTGTCATTGCAGTGATCTCACCGGGAGGAGAAAATTGAGGCTTTCACTGCTGTGGCTTATCAGAGGGGATGAATTCTGACTTGTCTTTGATATCAATGCACAGAGAGGAGAAAACTGGCACTATCACCGCTGTAAATGTTACAGATAAGTGTAAGTTGGGCTTGTTCAATCTGTGGGGTGACAGCAAGGGTGAAATTTGGCCTGTCAGTGCTGTGATGTCATAATGGGTGGAAAGTGCACCTTTGACTGCTGTGCTGTCACAGGCAGGCGTAAATTGGGATTCCCACAGTTGTGATGTCACAGAGAGGGGAAAACTGGGGCTATCACAGCTGTGGAGTCTCAGAGAAAGTAACACAGGTGTTATGACTTGTCTGTTGCCACAAAGGAGATGGAATTGGGGTTGTCATGCCTATGGTATGTCAGAGAGGTTTTAATTGGTTCTGTCTGTTCTGTGATGTCACAGAGCGGGGAATAATGGGTCTGTCAGTGCTGTGGTGTTCCATCAGAGCTGAAATTAAGGCTGCCATGGCTGTGATGTCACAGATAGAGGAAACCTGAGTCTGTCCCTGCTGTGGTGTCACAGAGAGGGGAAAACTGGGGCTGATCACTGTTGTGCAGTGACAGAGAAATTTACACAGGTGCTATGACTTGTCTGTTGCCACACAGGGAATGGAATTGGGGTTGTTCGGGCTGTGGTATCATAGAGAGTTTTAAATTGGTTCTGTCATGATTGTGATGTCCCAGAGAGGGGAATAATGCGTCTGTCACCACTGTGGTGTCACAGACAGGCGTAATTTAGAGTTGTCACTGCAGTAATGTCACAGAGACCTTGAACTGGGTCCCTCATTGGTGTGATGTCACACACACACAGAGGAGAATACTGAGGCTGCCGCTGCTCTGGTGTCACAGAGAGGAGTAGTTTTGGCCTGTCACTGCTGTGATGTCAGAGAGAGGGGAAAGCGTGTCTGTCACTGCTGCGGTGTTCCAAAGGGGATGAATTTGAGGCTGTCCAAAGTGTGATGTAACAGAGAGGGGAAAATTGAGGCAGCCACTACTGTGGTGTCACAGAGAGGCGTAAATTAGAGTTGTCAGTGCTGTGATGTCACAGGGAGGCGAAAATTGGGCCTCTCTCAGATGTGATGTCACAGAGAGAGGCGTAATGGATCTGTGAGTGCTGTGGTGTCACCGAGAGGCATAAATTAGAGTTGTCAGTGCAGTGATGACACGGAGAGGAGAAACTGGGTCCCTCATTGGTGTGATGTCACAGATAGAGGAAACCTGAGTCTGCCACTGCAGTGATGTCACAGAGAGGGGAAAACTGGGGCTATCACAGCTGTGGAGTCTCAGAGAAATTATCACAGGTGCTATGACTTGTCTGTTGCCACAAAGGAGATGGAATTGGGGTTGTCATGCCTATGATATCACAGAGAGGTTTTAATCGGTTCTGTCTCTTCTGTGATGTCACGGAGAGGGGAATTATGGGTCTGTCACTGCTGTGGTGTTCCTTTGGGGCTGGAATTAAGGCTGCCGTGGCTGTGATGTCACAGATAGAGGAAACCTGAGTCTGTCCCTGCTGTGGTGTCACAGAGAGGGGAAAACTGGGGCTGATCACTGTTGTGCAGTGACAGAGAAATTTACACAGGTGCTATGACTTGTCTGTTGCCACACAGGGAATGGAATTGGGGTTGTTCGGGCTGTGGTATCACAGAGAGATTTAAATTGGTTCTGTCATGACTGTGATGTCCCAGAGAGGGGAATAATGCGTCTGTCACCACTGTGGTGTCACAGAGAGGTGTAAACTGGACTTGTCATTGCAGTGATCTCACCGGGAGGAGAAAATTGAGGCTTTCACTGCTGTGGCTTATCAGAGGGGATGAATTCTGACTTGTCTTTGATATCAATGCACAGAGAGGAGAAAACTGGCACTATCACCGCTGTAAATGTTACAGATAAGTGTAAGTTGGGCTTGTTCAATCTGTGGGGTGACAGCAAGGGTGAAATTTGGCCTGTCAGTGCTGTGATGTCATAATGGGTGGAAAGTGCACCTTTGACTGCTGTGCTGTCACAGGCAGGCGTAAATTGGGGTTCCCACAGTTGTGATGTCACACAGAGGGGAAAACTGGGGCTATCACAGCTGTGGAGTCTCAGAGAAAGTAACACAGGTGTTATGACTTGTCTGTTGCCACAAAGGAGATGGAATTGGGGTTGTCATGCCTATGGTATGTCAGAGAGGTTTTAATTGGTTCTGTCTGTTCTGGGATGTCACAGAGCGGGGAATAATGGGTCTGTCAGTGCTGTGGTGTTCCATCAGAGCTGAAATTAAGGCTGCCATGGCTGTGATGTCACGATAGAGGAAACCTGAGTCTGTCCCTGCTGTGGTGTCACAGAGAGGGGAAAACTGGGGCTGATCACTGTTGTGCAGTGACAGAGAAATTTACACAGGTGCTATGACTTGTCTGTTGCCACACAGGGAATAGAATTGGGGTTGTTCGGGCTGTGGTATCATAGAGAGTTTTAAATTGGTTCTGTCATGATTGTGATGTCCCAGAGAGGGGAATAATGCGTCTGTCACCACTGTGGTGTCACAGACAGGCGTAATTTAGAGTTGTCACTGCAGTAATGTCACAGAGACCTTGAACTGGGTCCCTCATTGGTGTGATGTCACACACAGAGAGGAGAATACTGAGGCTGCCGCTGCTCTGGTGTCACAGAGAGGAGTAGTTTTGGCCTGTCACTGCTGTGATGTCAGAGAGAGGGGAAAGCGTGTCTGTCACTGCTGCGGTGTTCCAAAGGGGATGAATTTGAGGCTGTCCTAAGTGTGATGTCACAGAGAGGGGAAAATTGAGGCAGCCACTACTGTGGTGTCACAGAGAGGCGTAAATTAGAGTTGTCAGCGCTGTGATGTCACAGGGAGGCGAAAATTGGGCCTCTCTCAGATGTGATGTCACAGAGAGAGGCGTAATGGATCTGTGAGTGCTGTGGTGTCACCGAGAGGCATAAATTAGAGTTGTCAGTGCAGTGATGTCACGGAGAGGAGAAACTGGGTCCCTCATTGGTGTGATGTCACAGATAGAGGAAACCTGAGTCTGCCACTGCAGTGATGTCACAGAGAGGGGAAAACTGGGGCTATCACAGCTGTGGAGTCTCAGAGAAATTATCACAGGTGCTATGACTTGTCTGTTGCCACAAAGGAGATGGAATTGGGGTTGTCATGGCTATGATATCACAGAGAGGTTTTAATCGGTTCTGTCTCTTCTGTGATGTCACGGAGAGGGGAATTATGGGTCTGTCACTGCTGTGGTGTTCCTTTGGGGCTGAAATTAAGGCTGCCGTGGCTGTGATGTCACAGATAGAGGAAACCTGAGTCTGTCCCTGCTGTGGTGTCACAGAGAGGGGAAAACTGGGGCTGATCACTGTTGTGCAGTGACAGAGAAATTTACACAGGTGCTATGACTTGTCTGTTGCCACACAGGGAATGGAATTGGGGTTGTTCGGGCTGTGGTATCACAGAGAGATTTAAATTGGTTCTGTCATGACTGTGATGTCCCAGAGAGGGGAATAATGCGTCTGTCACCACTGTGGTGTCACAGAGAGGTGTAAACTGGACTTGTCATTGCAGTGATCTCACCGGGAGGAGAAAATTGAGGCTTTCACTGCTGTGGCTTATCAGAGGGGATGAATTCTGACTTGTCTTTGATATCAATGCACAGAGAGGAGAAAACTGGCACTATCACCGCTGTAAATGTTACAGATAAGTGTAAGTTGGGCTTGTTCAATCTGTGGGGTGACAGCAAGGGTGAAATTTGGCCTGTCAGTGCTGTGATGTCATAATGGGTGGAAAGTGCACCTTTGACTGCTGTGCTGTCACAGGCAGGCGTAAATTGGGATTCCCACAGTTGTGATGTCACAGAGAGGGGAAAACTGGGGCTATCACAGCTGTGGAGTCTCAGAGAAAGTAACACAGGTGTTATGACTTGTCTGTTGCCACAAAGGAGATGGAATTGGGGTTGTCATGCCTATGGTATGTCAGAGAGGTTTTAATTGGTTCTGTCTGTTCTGGGATGTCACAGAGCGGGGAATAATGGGTCTGTCAGTGCTGTGGTGTTCCATCAGAGCTGAAATTAAGGCTGCCATGGCTGTGATGTCACGATAGAGGAAACCTGAGTCTGTCCCTGCTGTGGTGTCACAGAGAGGGGAAAACTGGGGCTGATCACTGTTGTGCAGTGACAGAGAAATTTACACAGGTGCTATGACTTGTCTGTTGCCACACAGGGAATAGAATTGGGGTTGTTCGGGCTGTGGTATCATAGAGAGTTTTAAATTGGTTCTGTCATGATTGTGATGTCCCAGAGAGGGGAATAATGCGTCTGTCACCACTGTGGTGTCACAGACAGGCGTAATTTAGAGTTGTCACTGCAGTAATGTCACAGAGACCTTGAACTGGGTCCCTCATTGGTGTGATGTCACACACAGAGAGGAGAATACTGAGGCTGCCGCTGCTCTGGTGTCACAGAGAGGAGTAGTTTTGGCCTGTCACTGCTGTGATGTCAGAGAGAGGGGAAAGCGTGTCTGTCACTGCTGCGGTGTTCCAAAGGGGATGAATTTGAGGCTGTCCTAAGTGTGATGTCACAGAGAGGGGAAAATTGAGGCAGCCACTACTGTGGTGTCACAGAGAGGCGTAAATTAGAGTTGTCAGCGCTGTGATGTCACAGGGAGGCGAAAATTGGGCCTCTCTCAGATGTGATGTCACAGAGAGAGGCGTAATGGATCTGTGAGTGCTGTGGTGTCACCGAGAGGCATAAATTAGAGTTGTCAGTGCAGTGATGACACGGAGAGGAGAAACTGGGTCCCTCATTGGTGTGATGTCACAGATAGAGGAAACCTGAGTCTGCCACTGCAGTGATGTCACAGAGAGGGGAAAACTGGGGCTATCACAGCTGTGGAGTCTCAGAGAAATTATCACAGGTGCTATGACTTGTCTGTTGCCACAAAGGAGATGGAATTGGGGTTGTCATGGCTATGATATCACAGAAAGGTTTTAATCGGTTCTGTCTCTTCTGTGATGTCACGGAGAGGGGAATTATGGGTCTGTCACTGCTGTGGTGTTCCTTTGGGGCTGAAATTAAGGCTGCCGTGGCTGTGATGTCACAGATAGAGGAAACCTGAGTCTGTCCCTGCTGTGGTGTCACAGAGAGGGGAAAACTGGGGCTGATCACTGTTGTGCAGTGACAGAGAAATTTACACAGGTGCTATGACTTGTCTGTTGCCACACAGGGAATGGAATTGGGGTTGTTCGGGCTGTGGTATCACAGAGAGATTTAAATTGGTTCTGTCATGACTGTGATGTCCCAGAGAGGGGAATAATGCGTCTGTCACCACTGTGGTGTCACAGAGAGGTGTAAACTGGACTTGTCATTGCAGTGATCTCACCGGGAGGAGAAAATTGAGGCTTTCACTGCTGTGGCTTATCAGAGGGGATGAATTCTGACTTGTCTTTGATATCAATGCACAGAGAGGAGAAAACTGGCACTATCACCGCTGTAAATGTTACAGATAAGTGTAAGTTGGGCTTGTTCAATCTGTGGGGTGACAGCAAGGGTGAAATTTGGCCTGTCAGTGCTGTGATGTCATAATGGGTGGAAAGTGCACCTTTGACTGCTGTGCTGTCACAGGCAGGCGTAAATTGGGATTCCCACAGTTGTGATGTCACAGAGAGGGGAAAACTGGGGCTATCACAGCTGTGGAGTCTCAGAGAAAGTAACACAGGTGTTATGACTTGTCTGTTGCCACAAAGGAGATGGAATTGGGGTTGTCATGCCTATGGTATGTCAGAGAGGTTTTAATTGGTTCTGTCTGTTCTGTGATGTCACAGAGCGGGGAATAATGGGTCTGTCAGTGCTGTGGTGTTCCATCAGAGCTGAAATTAAGGCTGCCATGGCTGTGATGTCACAGATAGAGGAAACCTGAGTCTGTCCCTGCTGTGGTGTCACAGAGAGGGGAAAACTGGGGCTGATCACTGTTGTGCAGTGACAGAGAAATTTACACAGGTGCTATGACTTGTCTGTTGCCACACAGGGAATGGAATTGGGGTTGTTCGGGCTGTGGTATCATAGAGAGTTTTAAATTGGTTCTGTCATGATTGTGATGTCCCAGAGAGGGGAATAATGCGTCTGTCACCACTGTGGTGTCACAGACAGGCGTAATTTAGAGTTGTCACTGCAGTAATGTCACAGAGACCTTGAACTGGGTCCCTCATTGGTGTGATGTCACACACACAGAGAGGAGAATACTGAGGCTGCCGCTGCTCTGGTGTCACAGAGAGGAGTAGTTTTGGCCTGTCACTGCTGTGATGTCAGAGAGAGGGGAAAGCGTGTCTGTCACTGCTGCGGTGTTCCAAAGGGGATGAATTTGAGGCTGTCCTAAGTGTGATGTCACAGAGAGGGGAAAATTGAGGCAGCCACTACTGTGGTGTCACAGAGAGGCGTAAATTAGAGTTGTCAGCGCTGTGATGTCACAGGGAGGCGAAAATTGGGCCTCTCTCAGATGTGATGTCACAGAGAGAGGCGTAATGGATCTATGAGTGCTGTGGTGTCACCGAGAGGCATAAATTAGAGTTGTCAGTGCAGTGATGTCACGGAGAGGAGAAACTGGGTCCCTCATTGGTGTGATGTCACAGATAGAGGAAACCTGAGTGTGCCACTGCAGTGATGTCACGGAGAGGGGAAAACTGGGGCTATCACAGCTGTGGAGTCTCAGAGAAATTATCACAGGTGCTATGACTTGTCTGTTGCCACAAAGGAGATGGAATTGGGGTTGTCATGGCTATGATATCACAGAGAGGTTTTAATCGGTTCTGTCTCTTCTGTGATGTCACGGAGAGGGGAATTATGGGTCTGTCACTGCTGTGGTGTTCCTTTGGGGCTGAAATTAAGGCTGCCGTGGCTGTGATGTCACAGATAGAGGAAACCTGAGTCTGTCCCTGCTGTGGTGTCACAGAGAGGGGAAAACTGGGGCTGATCACTGTTGTGCAGTGACAGAGAAATTTACACAGGTGCTATGACTTGTCTGTTGCCACACAGGGAATGGAATTGGGGTTGTTCGGGCTGTGGTATCATAGAGAGATTTAAATTGGTTCTGTCATGACTGTGATGTCCCAGAGAGGGGAATAATGCGTCTGTCACCACTGTGGTGTCACAGAGAGTTGTAAACTGGACTTGTCATTGCAGTGATCTCACCGGGAGGAGAAAATTGAGGCTTTCACTGCTGTGGCTTATCAGAGGGGATGAATTCTGACTTGTCTTTGATATCAATGCACAGAGAGGAGAAAACTGGCACTATCACCGCTGTAAATGTTACAGATAAGTGTAAGTTGGGCTTGTTCAATCTGTGGGGTGACAGCAAGGGTGAAATTTGGCCTGTCAGTGCTGTGATGTCATAATGGGTGGAAAGTGCATCTTTGACTGCTGTGCTGTCACAGGCAGGCGTAAATTGGGCTTCCCACAGTTGTGATGTCACAGAGAGGGGAAAACTGGGGCTATCACAGCTGTGGAGTCTCAGAGAAAGTAACACAGGTGTTATGACTTGTCTGTTGCCACAAAGGAGATGGAATTGGGGTTGTCATGCCTATGGTATGTCAGAGAGGTTTTAATTGGTTCTGTCTGTTCTGTGATGTCACAGAGCGGGGAATAATGGGTCTGTCAGTGCTGTGGTGTTCCATCAGAGCTGAAATTAAGGCTGCCATGGCTGTGATGTCACAGATAGAGGAAACCTGAGTCTGTCCCTGCTGTGGTGTCACAGAGAGGGGAAAACTGGGGCTGATCACTGTTGTGCAGTGACAGAGAAATTTACACAGGTGCTATGACTTGTCTGTTGCCACACAGGGAATAGAATTGGGGTTGTTCGGGCTGTGGTATCATAGAGAGTTTTAAATTGGTTCTGTCATGATTGTGATGTCCCAGAGAGGGGAATAATGCGTCTGTCACCACTGTGGTGTCACAGACAGGCGTAATTTAGAGTTGTCACTGCAGTAATGTCACAGAGACCTTGAACTGGGTCCCTCATTGGTGTGATGTCACACACAGAGAGGAGAATACTGAGGCTGCCGCTGCTCTGGTGTCACAGAGAGGAGTAGTTTTGGCCTGTCACTGCTGTGATGTCAGAGAGAGGGGAAAGCGTGTCTGTCACTGCTGCGGTGTTCCAAAGGGGATGAATTTGAGGCTGTCCAAAGTGTGATGTAACAGAGAGGGGAAAATTGAGGCAGCCACTACTGTGGTGTCACAGAGAGGCGTAAATTAGAGTTGTCAGTGCTGTGATGTCACAGGGAGGCGAAAATTGGGCCTCTCTCAGATGTGATGTCACAGAGAGAGGCGTAATGGATCTGTGAGTGCTGTGGTGTCACCGAGAGGCATAAATTAGAGTTGTCAGTGCAGTGATGTCACGGAGAGGAGAAACTGGGTCCCTCATTGGTGTGATGTCACAGATAGAGGAAACCTGAGTCTGCCACTGCAGTGATGTCACAGAGAGGGGAAAACTGGGGCTATCACAGCTGTGGAGTCTCAGAGAAATTATCACAGGTGCTATGACTTGTCTGTTGCCACAAAGGAGATGGAATTGGGGTTGTCATGCCTATGATATCACAGAGAGGTTTTAATCGGTTCTGTCTCTTCTGTGATGTCACGGAGAGGGGAATTATGGGTCTGTCACTGCTGTGGTGTTCCTTTGGGGCTGAAATTAAGGCTGCCGTGGCTGTGATGTCACAGATAGAGGAATCCTGAGTCTGTCCCTGCTGTGGTGTCACAGAGAGGGGAAAACTGGGGCTGATCACTGTTGTGCAGTGACAGAGAAATTTACACAGGTGCTATGACTTGTCTGTTGCCACACAGGGAATGGAATTGGGGTTGTTCGGGCTGTGGTATCACAGAGAGATTTAAATTGGTTCTGTCATGACTGTGATGTCCCAGAGAGGGGAATAATGCGTCTGTCACCACTGTGGTGTCACAGAGAGGTGTAAACTGGACTTGTCATTGCAGTGATCTCACCGGGAGGAGAAAATTGAGGCTTTCACTGCTGTGGCTTATCAGAGGGGATGAATTCTGACTTGTCTTTGATATCAATGCACAGAGAGGAGAAAACTGGCACTATCACCGCTGTAAATGTTACAGATAAGTGTAAGTTGGGCTTGTTCAATCTGTGGGGTGACAGCAAGGGTGAAATTTGGCCTGTCAGTGCTGTGATGTCATAATGGGTGGAAAGTGCACCTTTGACTGCTGTGCTGTCACAGGCAGGCGTAAATTGGGATTCCCACAGTTGTGATGTCACAGAGAGGGGAAAACTGGGGCTATCACAGCTGTGGAGTCTCAGAGAAAGTAACACAGGTGTTATGACTTGTCTGTTGCCACAAAGGAGATGGAATTGGGGTTGTCATGCCTATGGTATGTCAGAGAGGTTTTAATTGGTTCTGTCTGTTCTGTGATGTCACAGAGCGGGGAATAATGGGTCTGTCAGTGCTGTGGTGTTCCATCAGAGCTGAAATTAAGGCTGCCATGGCTGTGATGTCACAGATAGAGGAAACCTGAGTCTGTCCCTGCTGTGGTGTCACAGAGAGGGGAAAACTGGGGCTGATCACTGTTGTGCAGTGACAGAGAAATTTACACAGGTGCTATGACTTGTCTGTTGCCACACAGGGAATAGAATTGGGGTTGTTCGGGCTGTGGTATCATAGAGAGTTTTAAATTGGTTCTGTCATGATTGTGATGTCCCAGAGAGGGGAATAATGCGTCTGTCACCACTGTGGTGTCACAGACAGGCGTAATTTAGAGTTGTCACTGCAGTAATGTCACAGAGACCTTGAACTGGGTCCCTCATTGGTGTGATGTCACACACAGAGAGGAGAATACTGAGGCTGCCGCTGCTCTGGTGTCACAGAGAGGAGTAGTTTTGGCCTGTCACTGCTGTGATGTCAGAGAGAGGGGAAAGCGTGTCTGTCACTGCTGCGGTGTTCCAAAGGGGATGAATTTGAGGCTGTCCTAAGTGTGATGTAACAGAGAGGGGAAAATTGAGGCAGCCACTACTGTGGTGTCACAGAGAGGCGTAAATTAGAGTTGTCAGCGCTGTGATGTCACAGGGAGGCGAAAATTGGGCCTCTCTCAGATGTGATGTCACAGAGAGAGGCGTAATGGATCTGTGAGTGCTGTGGTGTCACCGAGAGGCATAAATTAGAGTTGTCAGTGCAGTGATGTCACGGAGAGGAGAAACAGGGTCCCTCATTGGTGTGATGTCACAGATAGAGGAAACCTGAGTCTGCCACTGCAGTGATGTCACAGAGAGGGGAAAACTGGGGCTATCACAGCTGTGGAGTCTCAGAGAAATTATCACAGGTGCTATGACTTGTCTGTTGCCACAAAGGAGATGGAATTGGGGTTGTCATGGCTATGATATCACAGAGAGGTTTTAATCGGTTCTGTCTCTTCTGTGATGTCACGGAGAGGGGAATTCTGGGTCTGTCACTGCTGTGGTGTTCCTTTGGGGCTGAAATTAAGGCTGCCGTGGCTGTGATGTCACAGATAGAGGAAACCTGAGTCTGTCCCTGCTGTGGTGTCACAGAGAGGGGAAAACTGGGGCTGATCACTGTTGTGCAGTGACAGAGAAATTTACACAGGTGCTATGACTTGTCTGTTGCCACACAGGGAATGGAATTGGGGTTGTTCGGGCTGTGGTATCACAGAGAGATTTAAATTGGTTCTGTCATGACTGTGATGTCCCAGAGAGGGGAATAATGCGTCTGTCACCACTGTGGTGTCACAGAGAGGTGTAAACTGGACTTGTCATTGCAGTGATCTCACCGGGAGGAGAAAATTGAGGCTTTCACTGCTGTGGCTTATCAGAGGGGATGAATTCTGACTTGTCTTTGATATCAATGCACAGAGAGGAGAAAACTGGCACTATCACCGCTGTAAATGTTACAGATAAGTGTAAGTTGGGCTTGTTCAATCTGTGGGGTGACAGCAAGGGTGAAATTTGGCCTGTCAGTGCTGTGATGTCATAATGGGTGGAAAGTGCACCTTTGACTGCTGTGCTGTCACAGGCAGGCGTAAATTGGGGTTCCCACAGTTGTGATGTCACAGAGAGGGGAAAACTGGGGCTATCACAGCTGTGGAGTCTCAGAGAAAGTAACACAGGTGTTATGACTTGTCTGTTGCCACAAAGGAGATGGAATTGGGGTTGTCATGCCTATGGTATGTCAGAGAGGTTTTAATTGGTTCTGTCTGTTCTGTGATGTCACAGAGCGGGGAATAATGGGTCTGTCAGTGCTGTGGTGTTCCATCAGAGCTGAAATTAAGGCTGCCATGGCTGTGATGTCACAGATAGAGGAAACCTGAGTCTGTCCCTGCTGTGGTGTCACAGAGAGGGGAAAACTGGGGCTGATCACTGTTGTGCAGTGACAGAGAAATTTACACAGGTGCTATGACTTGTCTGTTGCCACACAGGGAATAGAATTGGGGTTGTTCGGGCTGTGGTATCATAGAGAGTTTTAAATTGGTTCTGTCATGATTGTGATGTCCCAGATAGGGGAATAATGCGTCTGTCACCACTGTGGTGTCACAGACAGGCGTAATTTAGAGTTGTCACTGCAGTAATGTCACAGAGACCTTGAACTGGGTCCCTCATTGGTGTGATGTCACACACACAGAGAGGAGAATACTGAGGCTGCCGCTGCTCTGGTGTCACAGAGAGGAGTAGTTTTGGCCTGTCACTGCTGTGATGTCAGAGAGAGGGGAAAGCGTGTCTGTCACTGCTGCGGTGTTCCAAAGGGGATGAATTTGAGGCTGTCCTAAGTGTGATGTCACAGAGAGGGGAAAATTGAGGCAGCCACTACTGTGGTGTCACAGAGAGGCGTAAATTAGAGTTGTCAGCGCTGTGATGTCACAGGGAGGCGAAAATTGGGCCTCCCTCAGATGTGATGTCACAGAGAGAGGCGTAATGGATCTGTGAGTGCTGTGGTGTCACCGAGAGGCATAAATTAGAGTTGTCAGTGCAGTGATGACACGGAGAGGAGAAACTGGGTCCCTCATTGGTGTGATGTCACAGATAGAGGAAACCTGAGTCTGCCACTGCAGTGATGTCACAGAGAGGGGAAAACTGGGGCTATCACAGCTGTGGAGTCTCAGAGAAATTATCACAGGTGCTATGACTTGTCTGTTGCCACAAAGGAGATGGAATTGGGGTTGTCATGGCTATGATATCACAGAGAGGTTTTAATCGGTTCTGTCTCTTCTGTGATGTCACGGAGAGGGGAATTCTGGGTCTGTCACTGCTGTGGTGTTCCTTTGGGGCTGAAATTAAGGCTGCCGTGGCTGTGATGTCACAGATAGAGGAAACCTGAGTCTGTCCCTGCTGTGGTGTCACAGAGAGGGGAAAACTGGGGCTGATCACTGTTGTGCAGTGACAGAGAAATTTACACAGGTGCTATGACTTGTCTGTTGCCACACAGGGAATGGAATTGGGGTTGTTCGGGCTGTGGTATCACAGAGAGATTTAAATTGGTTCTGTCATGACTGTGATGTCCCAGAGAGGGGAATAATGCGTCTGTCACCACTGTGGTGTCACAGAGAGGTGTAAACTGGACTTGTCATTGCAGTGATCTCACCGGGAGGAGAAAATTGAGGCTTTCACTGCTGTGGCTTATCAGAGGGGATGAATTCTGACTTGTCTTTGATATCAATGCACAGAGAGGAGAAAACTGGCACTATCACCGCTGTAAATGTTACAGATAAGTGTAAGTTGGGCTTGTTCAATCTGTGGGGTGACAGCAAGGGTGAAATTTGGCCTGTCAGTGCTGTGATGTCATAATGGGTGGAAAGTGCACCTTTGACTGCTGTGCTGTCACAGGCAGGCGTAAATTGGGGTTCCCACAGTTGTGATGTCACAGAGAGGGGAAAACTGGGGCTATCACAGCTGTGGAGTCTCAGAGAAAGTAACACAGGTGTTATGACTTGTCTGTTGCCACAAAGGAGATGGAATTGGGGTTGTCATGCCTATGGTATGTCAGAGAGGTTTTAATTGGTTCTGTCTGTTCTGTGATGTCACAGAGCGGGGAATAATGGGTCTGTCAGTGCTGTGGTGTTCCATCAGAGCTGAAATTAAGGCTGCCATGGCTGTGATGTCACGATAGAGGAAACCTGAGTCTGTCCCTGCTGTGGTGTCACAGAGAGGGGAAAACTGGGGCTGATCACTGTTGTGCAGTGACAGAGAAATTTACACAGGTGCTATGACTTGTCTGTTGCCACACAGGGAATAGAATTGGGGTTGTTCGGGCTGTGGTATCATAGAGAGTTTTAAATTGGTTCTGTCATGATTGTGATGTCCCAGAGAGGGGAATAATGCGTCTGTCACCACTGTGGTGTCACAGACAGGCGTAATTTAGAGTTGTCACTGCAGTAATGTCACAGAGACCTTGAACTGGGTCCCTCATTGGTGTGATGTCACACACAGAGAGGAGAATACTGAGGCTGCCGCTGCTCTGGTGTCACAGAGAGGAGTAGTTTTGGCCTGTCACTGCTGTGATGTCAGAGAGAGGGGAAAGCGTGTCTGTCACTGCTGCGGTGTTCCAAAGGGGATGAATTTGAGGCTGTCCTAAGTGTGATGTCACAGAGAGGGGAAAATTGAGGCAGCCACTACTGTGGTGTCACAGAGAGGCGTAAATTAGAGTTGTCAGCGCTGTGATGTCACAGGGAGGCGAAAATTGGGCCTCTCTCAGATGTGATGTCACAGAGAGAGGCGTAATGGATCTGTGAGTGCTGTGGTGTCACCGAGAGGCATAAATTAGAGTTGTCAGTGCAGTGATGTCACGGAGAGGAGAAACTGGGTCCCTCATTGGTGTGATGTCACAGATAGAGGAAACCTGAGTCTGCCACTGCAGTGATGTCACAGAGAGGGGAAAACTGGGGCTATCACAGCTGTGGAGTCTCAGAGAAATTATCACAGGTGCTATGACTTGTCTGTTGCCACAAAGGAGATGGAATTGGGGTTGTCATGGCTATGATATCACAGAGAGGTTTTAATCGGTTCTGTCTCTTCTGTGATGTCACGGAGAGGGGAATTCTGGGTCTGTCACTGCTGTGGTGTTCCTTTGGGGCTGAAATTAAGGCTGCCGTGGCTGTGATGTCACAGATAGAGGAAACCTGAGTCTGTCCCTGCTGTGGTGTCACAGAGAGGGGAAAACTGGGGCTGATCACTGTTGTGCAGTGACAGAGAAATTTACACAGGTGCTATGACTTGTCTGTTGCCACACAGGGAATGGAATTGGGGTTGTTCGGGCTGTGGTATCACAGAGAGATTTAAATTGGTTCTGTCATGACTGTGATGTCCCAGAGAGGGGAATAATGCGTCTGTCACCACTGTGGTGTCACAGAGAGGTGTAAACTGGACTTGTCATTGCAGTGATCTCACCGGGAGGAGAAAATTGAGGCTTTCACTGCTGTGGCTTATCAGAGGGGATGAATTCTGACTTGTCTTTGATATCAATGCACAGAGAGGAGAAAACTGGCACTATCACCGCTGTAAATGTTACAGATAAGTGTAAGTTGGGCTTGTTCAATCTGTGGGGTGACAGCAAGGGTGAAATTTGGCCTGTCAGTGCTGTGATGTCATAATGGGTGGAAAGTGCACCTTTGACTGCTGTGCTGTCACAGGCAGGCGTAAATTGGGGTTCCCACAGTTGTGATGTCACAGAGAGGGGAAAACTGGGGCTATCACAGCTGTGGAGTCTCAGAGAAAGTAACACAGGTGTTATGACTTGTCTGTTGCCACAAAGGAGATGGAATTGGGGTTGTCATGCCTATGGTATGTCAGAGAGGTTTTAATTGGTTCTGTCTGTTCTGTGATGTCACAGAGCGGGGAATAATGGGTCTGTCAGTGCTGTGGTGTTCCATCAGAGCTGAAATTAAGGCTGCCATGGCTGTGATGTCACAGATAGAGGAAACCTGAGTCTGTCCCTGCTGTGGTGTCACAGAGAGGGGAAAACTGGGGCTGATCACTGTTGTGCAGTGACAGAGAAATTTACACAGGTGCTATGACTTGTCTGTTGCCACACAGGGAATAGAATTGGGGTTGTTCGGGCTGTGGTATCATAGAGAGTTTTAAATTGGTTCTGTCATGATTGTGATGTCCCAGAGAGGGGAATAATGCGTCTGTCACCACTGTGGTGTCACAGACAGGCGTAATTTAGAGTTGTCACTGCAGTAATGTCACAGAGACCTTGAACTGGGTCCCTCATTGGTGTCATGTCACACACACAGAGAGGAGAATACTGAGGCTGCCGCTGCTCTGGTGTCACAGAGAGGAGTAGTTTTGGCCTGTCACTGCTGTGATGTCAGAGAGAGGGGAAAGCGTGTCTGTCACTGCTGCGGTGTTCCAAAGGGGATGAATTTGAGGCTGTCCTAAGTGTGATGTCACAGAGAGGGGAAAATTGAGGCAGCCACTACTGTGGTGTCACAGAGAGGCGTAAATTAGAGTTGTCAGCGCTGTGATGTCACAGGGAGGCGAAAATTGGGCCTCCCTCAGATGTGATGTCACAGAGAGAGGCGTAATGGATCTGTGAGTGCTGTGGTGTCACCGAGAGGCATAAATTAGAGTTGTCAGTGCAGTGATGACACGGAGAGGAGAAACTGGGTCCCTCATTGGTGTGATGTCACAGATAGAGGAAACCTGAGTCTGCCACTGCAGTGATGTCACAGAGAGGGGAAAACTGGGGCTATCACAGCTGTGGAGTCTCAGAGAAATTATCACAGGTGCTATGACTTGTCTGTTGCCACAAAGGAGATGGAATTGGGGTTGTCATGGCTATGATATCACAGAGAGGTTTTAATCGGTTCTGTCTCTTCTGTGATGTCACGGAGAGGGGAATTCTGGGTCTGTCACTGCTGTGGTGTTCCTTTGGGGCTGAAATTAAGGCTGCCGTGGCTGTGATGTCACAGATAGAGGAAACCTGAGTCTGTCCCTGCTGTGGTGTCACAGAGAGGGGAAAACTGGGGCTGATCACTGTTGTGCAGTGACAGAGAAATTTACACAGGTGCTATGACTTGTCTGTTGCCACACAGGGAATGGAATTGGGGTTGTTCGGGCTGTGGTATCACAGAGAGATTTAAATTGGTTCTGTCATGACTGTGATGTCCCAGAGAGGGGAATAATGCGTCTGTCACCACTGTGGTGTCACAGAGAGGTGTAAACTGGACTTGTCATTGCAGTGATCTCACCGGGAGGAGAAAATTGAGGCTTTCACTGCTGTGGCTTATCAGAGGGGATGAATTCTGACTTGTCTTTGATATCAATGCACAGAGAGGAGAAAACTGGCACTATCACCGCTGTAAATGTTACAGATAAGTGTAAGTTGGGCTTGTTCAATCTGTGGGGTGACAGCAAGGGTGAAATTTGGCCTGTCAGTGCTGTGATGTCATAATGGGTGGAAAGTGCACCTTTGACTGCTGTGCTGTCACAGGCAGGCGTAAATTGGGGTTCCCACAGTTGTGATGTCACAGAGAGGGGAAAACTGGGGCTATCACAGCTGTGGAGTCTCAGAGAAAGTAACACAGGTGTTATGACTTGTCTGTTGCCACAAAGGAGATGGAATTGGGGTTGTCATGCCTATGGTATGTCAGAGAGGTTTTAATTGGTTCTGTCTGTTCTGTGATGTCACAGAGCGGGGAATAATGGGTCTGTCAGTGCTGTGGTGTTCCATCAGAGCTGAAATTAAGGCTGCCATGGCTGTGATGTCACGATAGAGGAAACCTGAGTCTGTCCCTGCTGTGGTGTCACAGAGAGGGGAAAACTGGGGCTGATCACTGTTGTGCAGTGACAGAGAAATTTACACAGGTGCTATGACTTGTCTGTTGCCACACAGGGAATAGAATTGGGGTTGTTCGGGCTGTGGTATCATAGAGAGTTTTAAATTGGTTCTGTCATGATTGTGATGTCCCAGAGAGGGGAATAATGCGTCTGTCACCACTGTGGTGTCACAGACAGGCGTAATTTAGAGTTGTCACTGCAGTAATGTCACAGAGACCTTGAACTGGGTCCCTCATTGGTGTGATGTCACACACAGAGAGGAGAATACTGAGGCTGCCGCTGCTCTGGTGTCACAGAGAGGAGTAGTTTTGGCCTGTCACTGCTGTGATGTCAGAGAGAGGGGAAAGCGTGTCTGTCACTGCTGCGGTGTTCCAAAGGGGATGAATTTGAGGCTGTCCTAAGTGTGATGTCACAGAGAGGGGAAAATTGAGGCAGCCACTACTGTGGTGTCACAGAGAGGCGTAAATTAGAGTTGTCAGCGCTGTGATGTCACAGGGAGGCGAAAATTGGGCCTCTCTCAGATGTGATGTCACAGAGAGAGGCGTAATGGATCTGTGAGTGCTGTGGTGTCACCGAGAGGCATAAATTAGAGTTGTCAGTGCAGTGATGTCACGGAGAGGAGAAACTGGGTCCCTCATTGGTGTGATGTCACAGATAGAGGAAACCTGAGTCTGCCACTGCAGTGATGTCACAGAGAGGGGAAAACTGGGGCTATCACAGCTGTGGAGTCTCAGAGAAATTATCACAGGTGCTATGACTTGTCTGTTGCCACAAAGGAGATGGAATTGGGGTTGTCATGGCTATGATATCACAGAGAGGTTTTAATCGGTTCTGTCTCTTCTGTGATGTCACGGAGAGGGGAATTATGGGTCTGTCACTGCTGTGGTGTTCCTTTGGGGCTGAAATTAAGGCTGCCGTGGCTGTGATGTCACAGATAGAGGAAACCTGAGTCTGTCCCTGCTGTGGTGTCACAGAGAGGGGAAAACTGGGGCTGATCACTGTTGTGCAGTGACAGAGAAATTTACACAGGTGCTATGACTTGTCTGTTGCCACACAGGGAATGGAATTGGGGTTGTTCGGGCTGTGGTATCACAGAGAGATTTAAATTGGTTCTGTCATGACTGTGATGTCCCAGAGAGGGGAATAATGCATCTGTCACCACTGTGGTGTCACAGAGAGGTGTAAACTGGACTTGTCATTGCAGTGATCTCACCGGGAGGAGAAAATTGAGGCTTTCACTGCTGTGGCTTATCAGAGGGGATGAATTCTGACTTGTCTTTGATATCAATGCACAGAGAGGAGAAAACTGGCACTATCACCGCTGTAAATGTTACAGATAAGTGTAAGTTGGGCTTGTTCAATCTGTGGGGTGACAGCAAGGGTGAAATTTGGCCTGTCAGTGCTGTGATGTCATAATGGGTGGAAAGTGCACCTTTGACTGCTGTGCTGTCACAGGCAGGCGTAAATTGGGGTTCCCACAGTTGTGATGTCACAGAGAGGGGAAAACTGGGGCTATCACAGCTGTGGAGTCTCAGAGAAAGTAACACAGGTGTTATGACTTGTCTGTTGCCACAAAGGAGATGGAATTGGGGTTGTCATGCCTATGGTATGTCAGAGAGGTTTTAATTGGTTCTGTCTGTTCTGTGATGTCACAGAGCGGGGAATAATGGGTCTGTCAGTGCTGTGGTGTTCCATCAGAGCTGAAATTAAGGCTGCCATGGCTGTGATGTCACGATAGAGGAAACCTGAGTCTGTCCCTGCTGTGGTGTCACAGAGAGGGGAAAACTGGGGCTGATCACTGTTGTGCAGTGACAGAGAAATTTACACAGGTGCTATGACTTGTCTGTTGCCACACAGGGAATAGAATTGGGGTTGTTCGGGCTGTGGTATCATAGAGAGTTTTAAATTGGTTCTGTCCTGATTGTGATGTCCCAGAGAGGGGAATAATGCGTCTGTCACCACTGTGGTGTCACAGACAGGCGTAATTTAGAGTTGTCACTGCAGTAATGTCACAGAGACCTTGAACTGGGTCCCTCATTGGTGTGATGTCACACACACAGAGAGGAGAATACTGAGGCTGCCGCTGCTCTGGTGTCACAGAGAGGAGTAGTTTTGGCCTGTCACTGCTGTGATGTCAGAGAGAGGGGAAAGCGTGTCTGTCACTGCTGCGGTGTTCCAAAGGGGATGAATTTGAGGCTGTCCTAAGTGTGATGTCACAGAGAGGGGAAAATTGAGGCAGCCACTACTGTGGTGTCACAGAGAGGCGTAAATTAGAGTTGTCAGCGCTGTGATGTCACAGGGAGGCGAAAATTGGGCCTCTCTCAGATGTGATGTCACAGAGAGAGGCGTAATGGATCTGTGAGTGCTGTGGTGTCACCGAGAGGCATAAATTAGAGTTGTCAGTGCAGTGATGACACGGAGAGGAGAAACTGGGTCCCTCATTGGTGTGATGTCACAGATAGAGGAAACCTGAGTCTGCCACTGCAGTGATGTCACAGAGAGGGGAAAACTGGGGCTATCACAGCTGTGGAGTCTCAGAGAAATTATCACAGGTGCTATGACTTGTCTGTTGCCACAAAGGAGATGGAATTGGGGTTGTCATGGCTATGATATCACAGAGAGGTTTTAATCGGTTCTGTCTCTTCTGTGATGTCACGGAGAGGGGAATTCTGGGTCTGTCACTGCTGTGGTGTTCCTTTGGGGCTGAAATTAAGGCTGCCGTGGCTGTGATGTCACAGATAGAGGAAACCTGAGTCTGTCCCTGCTGTGGTGTCACAGAGAGGGGAAAACTGGGGCTGATCACTGTTGTGCAGTGACAGAGAAATTTACACAGGTGCTATGACTTGTCTGTTGCCACACAGGGAATGGAATTGGGGTTGTTCGGGCTGTGGTATCACAGAGAGATTTAAATTGGTTCTGTCATGACTGTGATGTCCCAGAGAGGGGAATAATGCGTCTGTCACCACTGTGGTGTCACAGAGAGGTGTAAACTGGACTTGTCATTGCAGTGATCTCACCGGGAGGAGAAAATTGAGGCTTTCACTGCTGTGGCTTATCAGAGGGGATGAATTCTGACTTGTCTTTGATATCAATGCACAGAGAGGAGAAAACTGGCACTATCAACGCTGTAAATGTTACAGATAAGTGTAAGTTGGGCTTGTTCAATCTGTGGGGTGACAGCAAGGGTGAAATTTGGCCTGTCAGTGCTGTGATGTCATAATGGGTGGAAAGTGCACCTTTGACTGCTGTGCTGTCACAGGCAGGCGTAAATTGGGGTTCCCACAGTTGTGATGTCACAGAGAGGGGAAAACTGGGGCTATCACAGCTGTGGAGTCTCAGAGAAAGTAACACAGGTGTTATGACTTGTCTGTTGCCACAAAGGAGATGGAATTGGGGTTGTCATGCCTATGGTATGTCAGAGAGGTTTTAATTGGTTCTGTCTGTTCTGTGATGTCACAGAGCGGGGAATAATGGGTCTGTCAGTGCTGTGGTGTTCCATCAGAGCTGAAATTAAGGCTGCCATGGCTGTGATGTCACGATAGAGGAAACCTGAGTCTGTCCCTGCTGTGGTGTCACAGAGAGGGGAAAACTGGGGCTGATCACTGTTGTGCAGTGACAGAGAAATTTACACAGGTGCTATGACTTGTCTGTTGCCACACAGGGAATAGAATTGGGGTTGTTCGGGCTGTGGTATCATAGAGAGTTTTAAATTGGTTCTGTCCTGATTGTGATGTCCCAGAGAGGGGAATAATGCGTCTGTCACCACTGTGGTGTCACAGACAGGCGTAATTTAGAGTTGTCACTGCAGTAATGTCACAGAGACCTTGAACTGGGTCCCTCATTGGTGTGATGTCACACACACAGAGAGGAGAATACTGAGGCTGCCGCTGCTCTGGTGTCACAGAGAGGAGTAGTTTTGGCCTGTCACTGCTGTGATGTCAGAGAGAGGGGAAAGCGTGTCTGTCACTGCTGCGGTGTTCCAAAGGGGATGAATTTGAGGCTGTCCTAAGTGTGATGTCACAGAGAGGGGAAAATTGAGGCAGCCACTACTGTGGTGTCACAGAGAGGCGTAAATTAGAGTTGTCAGCGCTGTGATGTCACAGGGAGGCGAAAATTGGGCCTCCCTCAGATGTGATGTCACAGAGAGAGGCGTAATGGATCTGTGAGTGCTGTGGTGTCACCGAGAGGCATAAATTAGAGTTGTCAGTGCAGTGATGACACGGAGAGGAGAAACTGGGTCCCTCATTGGTGTGATGTCACAGATAGAGGAAACCTGAGTCTGCCACTGCAGTGATGTCACAGAGAGGGGAAAACTGGGGCTATCACAGCTGTGGAGTCTCAGAGAAATTATCACAGGTGCTATGACTTGTCTGTTGCCACAAAGGAGATGGAATTGGGGTTGTCATGGCTATGATATCACAGAGAGGTTTTAATCGGTTCTGTCTCTTCTGTGATGTCACGGAGAGGGGAATTCTGGGTCTGTCACTGCTGTGGTGTTCCTTTGGGGCTGAAATTAAGGCTGCCGTGGCTGTGATGTCACAGATAGAGGAAACCTGAGTCTGTCCCTGCTGTGGTGTCACAGAGAGGGGAAAACTGGGGCTGATCACTGTTGTGCAGTGACAGAGAAATTTACACAGGTGCTATGACTTGTCTGTTGCCACACAGGGAATGGAATTGGGGTTGTTCGGGCTGTGGTATCACAGAGAGATTTAAATTGGTTCTGTCATGACTGTGATGTCCCAGAGAGGGGAATAATGCGTCTGTCACCACTGTGGTGTCACAGAGAGGTGTAAACTGGACTTGTCATTGCAGTGATCTCACCGGGAGGAGAAAATTGAGGCTTTCACTGCTGTGGCTTATCAGAGGGGATGAATTCTGACTTGTCTTTGATATCAATGCACAGAGAGGAGAAAACTGGCACTATCACCGCTGTAAATGTTACAGATAAGTGTAAGTTGGGCTTGTTCAATCTGTGGGGTGACAGCAAGGGTGAAATTTGGCCTGTCAGTGCTGTGATGTCATAATGGGTGGAAAGTGCACCTTTGACTGCTGTGCTGTCACAGGCAGGCGTAAATTGGGGTTCCCACAGTTGTGATGTCACAGAGAGGGGAAAACTGGGGCTATCACAGCTGTGGAGTCTCAGAGAAAGTAACACAGGTGTTATGACTTGTCTGTTGCCACAAAGGAGATGGAATTGGGGTTGTCATGCCTATGGTATGTCAGAGAGGTTTTAATTGGTTCTGTCTGTTCTGTGATGTCACAGAGCGGGGAATAATGGGTCTGTCAGTGCTGTGGTGTTCCATCAGAGCTGAAATTAAGGCTGCCATGGCTGTGATGTCACGATAGAGGAAACCTGAGTCTGTCCCTGCTGTGGTGTCACAGAGAGGGGAAAACTGGGGCTGATCACTGTTGTGCAGTGACAGAGAAATTTACACAGGTGCTATGACTTGTCTGTTGCCACACAGGGAATAGAATTGGGGTTGTTCGGGCTGTGGTATCATAGAGAGTTTTAAATTGGTTCTGTCATGATTGTGATGTCCCAGAGAGGGGAATAATGCGTCTGTCACCACTGTGGTGTCACAGACAGGCGTAATTTAGAGTTGTCACTGCAGTAATGTCACAGAGACCTTGAACTGGGTCCCTCATTGGTGTGATGTCACACACAGAGAGGAGAATACTGAGGCTGCCGCTGCTCTGGTGTCACAGAGAGGAGTAGTTTTGGCCTGTCACTGCTGTGATGTCAGAGAGAGGGGAAAGCGTGTCTGTCACTGCTGCGGTGTTCCAAAGGGGATGAATTTGAGGCTGTCCTAAGTGTGATGTCACAGAGAGGGGAAAATTGAGGCAGCCACTACTGTGGTGTCACAGAGAGGCGTAAATTAGAGTTGTCAGCGCTGTGATGTCACAGGGAGGCGAAAATTGGGCCTCTCTCAGATGTGATGTCACAGAGAGAGGCGTAATGGATCTGTGAGTGCTGTGGTGTCACCGAGAGGCATAAATTAGAGTTGTCAGTGCAGTGATGTCACGGAGAGGAGAAACTGGGTCCCTCATTGGTGTGATGTCACAGATAGAGGAAACCTGAGTCTGCCACTGCAGTGATGTCACAGAGAGGGGAAAACTGGGGCTATCACAGCTGTGGAGTCTCAGAGAAATTATCACAGGTGCTATGACTTGTCTGTTGCCACAAAGGAGATGGAATTGGGGTTGTCATGGCTATGATATCACAGAGAGGTTTTAATCGGTTCTGTCTCTTCTGTGATGTCACGGAGAGGGGAATTATGGGTCTGTCACTGCTGTGGTGTTCCTTTGGGGCTGAAATTAAGGCTGCCGTGGCTGTGATGTCACAGATAGAGGAAACCTGAGTCTGTCCCTGCTGTGGTGTCACAGAGAGGGGAAAACTGGGGCTGATCACTGTTGTGCAGTGACAGAGAAATTTACACAGGTGCTATGACTTGTCTGTTGCCACACAGGGAATGGAATTGGGGTTGTTCGGGCTGTGGTATCACAGAGAGATTTAAATTGGTTCTGTCATGACTGTGATGTCCCAGAGAGGGGAATAATGCATCTGTCACCACTGTGGTGTCACAGAGAGGTGTAAACTGGACTTGTCATTGCAGTGATCTCACCGGGAGGAGAAAATTGAGGCTTTCACTGCTGTGGCTTATCAGAGGGGATGAATTCTGACTTGTCTTTGATATCAATGCACAGAGAGGAGAAAACTGGCACTATCACCGCTGTAAATGTTACAGATAAGTGTAAGTTGGGCTTGTTCAATCTGTGGGGTGACAGCAAGGGTGAAATTTGGCCTGTCAGTGCTGTGATGTCATAATGGGTGGAAAGTGCACCTTTGACTGCTGTGCTGTCACAGGCAGGCGTAAATTGGGGTTCCCACAGTTGTGATGTCACAGAGAGGGGAAAACTGGGGCTATCACAGCTGTGGAGTCTCAGAGAAAGTAACACAGGTGTTATGACTTGTCTGTTGCCACAAAGGAGATGGAATTGGGGTTGTCATGCCTATGGTATGTCAGAGAGGTTTTAATTGGTTCTGTCTGTTCTGTGATGTCACAGAGCGGGGAATAATGGGTCTGTCAGTGCTGTGGTGTTCCATCAGAGCTGAAATTAAGGCTGCCATGGCTGTGATGTCACGATAGAGGAAACCTGAGTCTGTCCCTGCTGTGGTGTCACAGAGAGGGGAAAACTGGGGCTGATCACTGTTGTGCAGTGACAGAGAAATTTACACAGGTGCTATGACTTGTCTGTTGCCACACAGGGAATAGAATTGGGGTTGTTCGGGCTGTGGTATCATAGAGAGTTTTAAATTGGTTCTGTCCTGATTGTGATGTCCCAGAGAGGGGAATAATGCGTCTGTCACCACTGTGGTGTCACAGACAGGCGTAATTTAGAGTTGTCACTGCAGTAATGTCACAGAGACCTTGAACTGGGTCCCTCATTGGTGTGATGTCACACACACAGAGAGGAGAATACTGAGGCTGCCGCTGCTCTGGTGTCACAGAGAGGAGTAGTTTTGGCCTGTCACTGCTGTGATGTCAGAGAGAGGGGAAAGCGTGTCTGTCACTGCTGCGGTGTTCCAAAGGGGATGAATTTGAGGCTGTCCTAAGTGTGATGTCACAGAGAGGGGAAAATTGAGGCAGCCACTACTGTGGTGTCACAGAGAGGCGTAAATTAGAGTTGTCAGCGCTGTGATGTCACAGGGAGGCGAAAATTGGGCCTCTCTCAGATGTGATGTCACAGAGAGAGGCGTAATGGATCTGTGAGTGCTGTGGTGTCACCGAGAGGCATAAATTAGAGTTGTCAGTGCAGTGATGACACGGAGAGGAGAAACTGGGTCCCTCATTGGTGTGATGTCACAGATAGAGGAAACCTGAGTCTGCCACTGCAGTGATGTCACAGAGAGGGGAAAACTGGGGCTATCACAGCTGTGGAGTCTCAGAGAAATTATCACAGGTGCTATGACTTGTCTGTTGCCACAAAGGAGATGGAATTGGGGTTGTCATGGCTATGATATCACAGAGAGGTTTTAATCGGTTCTGTCTCTTCTGTGATGTCACGGAGAGGGGAATTCTGGGTCTGTCACTGCTGTGGTGTTCCTTTGGGGCTGAAATTAAGGCTGCCGTGGCTGTGATGTCACAGATAGAGGAAACCTGAGTCTGTCCCTGCTGTGGTGTCACAGAGAGGGGAAAACTGGGGCTGATCACTGTTGTGCAGTGACAGAGAAATTTACACAGGTGCTATGACTTGTCTGTTGCCACACAGGGAATGGAATTGGGGTTGTTCGGGCTGTGGTATCACAGAGAGATTTAAATTGGTTCTGTCATGACTGTGATGTCCCAGAGAGGGGAATAATGCGTCTGTCACCACTGTGGTGTCACAGAGAGGTGTAAACTGGACTTGTCATTGCAGTGATCTCACCGGGAGGAGAAAATTGAGGCTTTCACTGCTGTGGCTTATCAGAGGGGATGAATTCTGACTTGTCTTTGATATCAATGCACAGAGAGGAGAAAACTGGCACTATCAACGCTGTAAATGTTACAGATAAGTGTAAGTTGGGCTTGTTCAATCTGTGGGGTGACAGCAAGGGTGAAATTTGGCCTGTCAGTGCTGTGATGTCATAATGGGTGGAAAGTGCACCTTTGACTGCTGTGCTGTCACAGGCAGGCGTAAATTGGGGTTCCCACAGTTGTGATGTCACAGAGAGGGGAAAACTGGGGCTATCACAGCTGTGGAGTCTCAGAGAAAGTAACACAGGTGTTATGACTTGTCTGTTGCCACAAAGGAGATGGAATTGGGGTTGTCATGCCTATGGTATGTCAGAGAGGTTTTAATTGGTTCTGTCTGTTCTGTGATGTCACAGAGCGGGGAATAATGGGTCTGTCAGTGCTGTGGTGTTCCATCAGAGCTGAAATTAAGGCTGCCATGGCTGTGATGTCACGATAGAGGAAACCTGAGTCTGTCCCTGCTGTGGTGTCACAGAGAGGGGAAAACTGGGGCTGATCACTGTTGTGCAGTGACAGAGAAATTTACACAGGTGCTATGACTTGTCTGTTGCCACACAGGGAATAGAATTGGGGTTGTTCGGGCTGTGGTATCATAGAGAGTTTTAAATTGGTTCTGTCCTGATTGTGATGTCCCAGAGAGGGGAATAATGCGTCTGTCACCACTGTGGTGTCACAGACAGGCGTAATTTAGAGTTGTCACTGCAGTAATGTCACAGAGACCTTGAACTGGGTCCCTCATTGGTGTGATGTCACACACACAGAGAGGAGAATACTGAGGCTGCCGCTGCTCTGGTGTCACAGAGAGGAGTAGTTTTGGCCTGTCACTGCTGTGATGTCAGAGAGAGGGGAAAGCGTGTCTGTCACTGCTGCGGTGTTCCAAAGGGGATGAATTTGAGGCTGTCCTAAGTGTGATGTCACAGAGAGGGGAAAATTGAGGCAGCCACTACTGTGGTGTCACAGAGAGGCGTAAATTAGAGTTGTCAGCGCTGTGATGTCACAGGGAGGCGAAAATTGGGCCTCTCTCAGATGTGATGTCACAGAGAGAGGCGTAATGGATCTATGAGTGCTGTGGTGTCACCGAGAGGCATAAATTAGAGTTGTCAGTGCAGTGATGTCACGGAGAGGAGAAACTGGGTCCCTCATTGGTGTGATGTCACAGATAGAGGAAACCTGAGTCTGCCACTGCAGTGATGTCACAGAGAGGGGAAAACTGGGGCTATCACAGCTGTGGAGTCTCAGAGAAATTATCACAGGTGCTATGACTTGTCTGTTGCCACAAAGGAGATGGAATTGGGGTTGTCATGGCTATGATATCACAGAGAGGTTTTAATCGGTTCTGTCTCTTCTGTGATGTCACGGAGAGGGGAATTATGGGTCTGTCACTGCTGTGGTGTTCCTTTGGGGCTGAAATTAAGGCTGCCGTGGCTGTGATGTCACAGATAGAGGAAACCTGAGTCTGTCCCTGCTGTGGTGTCACAGAGAGGGGAAAACTGGGGCTGATCACTGTTGTGCAGTGACAGAGAAATTTACACAGGTGCTATGACTTGTCTGTTGCCACACAGGGAATGGAATTGGGGTTGTTCGGGCTGTGGTATCACAGAGAGATTTAAATTGGTTCTGTCATGACTGTGATGTCCCAGAGAGGGGAATAATGCGTCTGTCACCACTGTGGTGTCACAGAGAGGTGTAAACTGGACTTGTCATTGCAGTGATCTCACCGGGAGGAGAAAATTGAGGCTTTCACTGCTGTGGCTTATCAGAGGGGATGAATTCTGACTTGTCTTTGATATCAATGCACAGAGAGGAGAAAACTGGCACTATCACCGCTGTAAATGTTACAGATAAGTGTAAGTTGGGCTTGTTCAATCTGTGGGGTGACAGCAAGGGTGAAATTTGGCCTGTCAGTGCTGTGATGTCATAATGGGTGGAAAGTGCACCTTTGACTGCTGTGCTGTCACAGGCAGGCGTAAATTGGGGTTCCCACAGTTGTGATGTCACAGAGAGGGGAAAACTGGGGCTATCACAGCTGTGGAGTCTCAGAGAAAGTAACACAGGTGTTATGACTTGTCTGTTGCCACAAAGGAGATGGAATTGGGGTTGTCATGCCTATGGTATGTCAGAGAGGTTTTAATTGGTTCTGTCTGTTCTGTGATGTCACAGAGCGGGGAATAATGGGTCTGTCAGTGCTGTGGTGTTCCATCAGAGCTGAAATTAAGGCTGCCATGGCTGTGATGTCACGATAGAGGAAACCTGAGTCTGTCCCTGCTGTGGTGTCACAGAGAGGGGAAAACTGGGGCTGATCACTGTTGTGCAGTGACAGAGAAATTTACACAGGTGCTATGACTTGTCTGTTGCCACACAGGGAATAGAATTGGGGTTGTTCGGGCTGTGGTATCATAGAGAGTTTTAAATTGGTTCTGTCCTGATTGTGATGTCCCAGAGAGGGGAATAATGCGTCTGTCACCACTGTGGTGTCACAGACAGGCGTAATTTAGAGTTGTCACTGCAGTAATGTCACAGAGACCTTGAACTGGGTCCCTCATTGGTGTGATGTCACACACACAGAGAGGAGAATACTGAGGCTGCCGCTGCTCTGGTGTCACAGAGAGGAGTAGTTTTGGCCTGTCACTGCTGTGATGTCAGAGAGAGGGGAAAGCGTGTCTGTCACTGCTGCGGTGTTCCAAAGGGGATGAATTTGAGGCTGTCCTAAGTGTGATGTCACAGAGAGGGGAAAATTGAGGCAGCCACTACTGTGGTGTCACAGAGAGGCGTAAATTAGAGTTGTCAGCGCTGTGATGTCACAGGGAGGCGAAAATTGGGCCTCTCTCAGATGTGATGTCACAGAGAGAGGCGTAATGGATCTGTGAGTGCTGTGGTGTCACCGAGAGGCATAAATTAGAGTTGTCAGTGCAGTGATGACACGGAGAGGAGAAACTGGGTCCCTCATTGGTGTGATGTCACAGATAGAGGAAACCTGAGTCTGCCACTGCAGTGATGTCACAGAGAGGGGAAAACTGGGGCTATCACAGCTGTGGAGTCTCAGAGAAATTATCACAGGTGCTATGACTTGTCTGTTGCCACAAAGGAGATGGAATTGGGGTTGTCATGGCTATGATATCACAGAGAGGTTTTAATCGGTTCTGTCTCTTCTGTGATGTCACGGAGAGGGGAATTCTGGGTCTGTCACTGCTGTGGTGTTCCTTTGGGGCTGAAATTAAGGCTGCCGTGGCTGTGATGTCACAGATAGAGGAAACCTGAGTCTGTCCCTGCTGTGGTGTCACAGAGAGGGGAAAACTGGGGCTGATCACTGTTGTGCAGTGACAGAGAAATTTACACAGGTGCTATGACTTGTCTGTTGCCACACAGGGAATGGAATTGGGGTTGTTCGGGCTGTGGTATCACAGAGAGATTTAAATTGGTTCTGTCATGACTGTGATGTCCCAGAGAGGGGAATAATGCGTCTGTCACCACTGTGGTGTCACAGAGAGGTGTAAACTGGACTTGTCATTGCAGTGATCTCACCGGGAGGAGAAAATTGAGGCTTTCACTGCTGTGGCTTATCAGAGGGGATGAATTCTGACTTGTCTTTGATATCAATGCACAGAGAGGAGAAAACTGGCACTATCACCGCTGTAAATGTTACAGATAAGTGTAAGTTGGGCTTGTTCAATCTGTGGGGTGACAGCAAGGGTGAAATTTGGCCTGTCAGTGCTGTGATGTCATAATGGGTGGAAAGTGCACCTTTGACTGCTGTGCTGTCACAGGCAGGCGTAAATTGGGGTTCCCACAGTTGTGATGTCACAGAGAGGGGAAAACTGGGGCTATCACAGCTGTGGAGTCTCAGAGAAAGTAACACAGGTGTTATGACTTGTCTGTTGCCACAAAGGAGATGGAATTGGGGTTGTCATGCCTATGGTATGTCAGAGAGGTTTTAATTGGTTCTGTCTG
Source organism: Cyanistes caeruleus (assembly GCF_971803275.1). Classification (NCBI taxonomy): domain Eukaryota; kingdom Metazoa; phylum Chordata; class Aves; order Passeriformes; family Paridae; genus Cyanistes; species Cyanistes caeruleus. Next base: position 454,703 of record NW_028255899.1, read on the forward strand.
TTCTGTGATGTCACAGAGCGGGGAATAATGGGTCTGTCAGTGCTGTGGTGTTCCATCAGAGCTGAAATTAAGGCTGCCATGGCTGTGATGTCACGATAGAGGAAACCTGAGTCTGTCCCTGCTGTGGTGTCACAGAGAGGGGAAAACTGGGGCTGATCACTGTTGTGCAGTGACAGAGAAATTTACACAGGTGCTATGACTTGTCTGTTGCCACACAGGGAATAGAATTGGGGTTGTTCGGGCTGTGGTATCATAGAGAGTTTTAAATTGGTTCTGTCCTGATTGTGATGTCCCAGAGAGGGGAATAATGCGTCTGTCACCACTGTGGTGTCACAGACAGGCGTAATTTAGAGTTGTCACTGCAGTAATGTCACAGAGACCTTGAACTGGGTCCCTCATTGGTGTGATGTCACACACACAGAGAGGAGAATACTGAGGCTGCCGCTGCTCTGGTGTCACAGAGAGGAGTAGTTTTGGCCTGTCACTGCTGTGATGTCAGAGAGAGGGGAAAGCGTGTCTGTCACTGCTGCGGTGTTCCAAAGGGGATGAATTTGAGGCTGTCCTAAGTGTGATGTCACAGAGAGGGGAAAATTGAGGCAGCCACTACTGTGGTGTCACAGAGAGGCGTAAATTAGAGTTGTCAGCGCTGTGATGTCACAGGGAGGCGAAAATTGGGCCTCTCTCAGATGTGATGTCACAGAGAGGCGTAATGGATCTATGAGTGCTGTGGTGTCACCGAGAGGCATAAATTAGAGTTGTCAGTGCAGTGATGTCACGGAGAGGAGAAACTGGGTCCCTCATTGGTGTGATGTCACAGATAGAGGAAACCTGAGTCTGCCACTGCAGTGATGTCACAGAGAGGGGAAAACTGGGGCTATCACAGCTGTGGAGTCTCAGAGAAATTATCACAGGTGCTATGACTTGTCTGTTGCCACAAAGGAGATGGAATTGGGGTTGTCATGGCTATGATATCACAGAGAGGTTTTAATCGGTTCTGTCTCTTCTGTGATGTCACGGAGAGGGGAATTATGGGTCTGTCACTGCTGTGGTGTTCCTTTGGGGCTGAAATTAAGGCTGCCGTGGCTGTGATGTCACAGATAGAGGAAACCTGAGTCTGTCCCTGCTGTGGTGTCACAGAGAGGGGAAAACTGGGGCTGATCACTGTTGTGCAGTGACAGAGAAATTTACACAGGTGCTATGACTTGTCTGTTGCCACACAGGGAATGGAATTGGGGTTGTTCGGGCTGTGGTATCACAGAGAGATTTAAATTGGTTCTGTCATGACTGTGATGTCCCAGAGAGGGGAATAATGCGTCTGTCACCACTGTGGTGTCACAGAGAGGTGTAAACTGGACTTGTCATTGCAGTGATCTCACCGGGAGGAGAAAATTGAGGCTTTCACTGCTGTGGCTTATCAGAGGGGATGAATTCTGACTTGTCTTTGATATCAATGCACAGAGAGGAGAAAACTGGCACTATCACCGCTGTAAATGTTACAGATAAGTGTAAGTTGGGCTTGTTCAATCTGTGGGGTGACAGCAAGGGTGAAATTTGGCCTGTCAGTGCTGTGATGTCATAATGGGTGGAAAGTGCACCTTTGACTGCTGTGCTGTCACAGGCAGGCGTAAATTGGGGTTCCCACAGTTGTGATGTCACAGAGAGGGGAAAACTGGGGCTATCACAGCTGTGGAGTCTCAGAGAAAGTAACACAGGTGTTATGACTTGTCTGTTGCCACAAAGGAGATGGAATTGGGGTTGTCATGCCTATGGTATGTCAGAGAGGTTTTAATTGGTTCTGTCTGTTCTGTGATGTCACAGAGCGGGGAATAATGGGTCTGTCAGTGCTGTGGTGTTCCATCAGAGCTGAAATTAAGGCTGCCATGGCTGTGATGTCACGATAGAGGAAACCTGAGTCTGTCCCTGCTGTGGTGTCACAGAGAGGGGAAAACTGGGGCTGATCACTGTTGTGCAGTGACAGAGAAATTTACACAGGTGCTATGACTTGTCTGTTGCCACACAGGGAATAGAATTGGGGTTGTTCGGGCTGTGGTATCATAGAGAGTTTTAAATTGGTTCTGTCATGATTGTGATGTCCCAGAGAGGGGAATAATGCGTCTGTCACCACTGTGGTGTCACAGACAGGCGTAATTTAGAGTTGTCACTGCAGTAATGTCACAGAGACCTTGAACTGGGTCCCTCATTGGTGTGATGTCACACACAGAGAGGAGAATACTGAGGCTGCCGCTGCTCTGGTGTCACAGAGAGGAGTAGTTTTGGCCTGTCACTGCTGTGATGTCAGAGAGAGGGGAAAGCGTGTCTGTCACTGCTGCGGTGTTCCAAAGGGGATGAATTTGAGGCTGTCCTAAGTGTGATGTCACAGAGAGGGGAAAATTGAGGCAGCCACTACTGTGGTGTCACAGAGAGGCGTAAATTAGAGTTGTCAGCGCTGTGATGTCACAGGGAGGCGAAAATTGGGCCTCTCTCAGATGTGATGTCACAGAGAGAGGCGTAATGGATCTGTGAGTGCTGTGGTGTCACCGAGAGGCATAAATTAGAGTTGTCAGTGCAGTGATGTCACGGAGAGGAGAAACAGGGTCCCTCATTGGTGTGATGTCACAGATAGAGGAAACCTGAGTCTGCCACTGCAGTGATGTCACAGAGAGGGGAAAACTGGGGCTATCACAGCTGTGGAGTCTCAGAGAAATTATCACAGGTGCTATGACTTGTCTGTTGCCACAAAGGAGATGGAATTGGGGTTGTCATGGCTATGATATCACAGAGAGGTTTTAATCGGTTCTGTCTCTTCTGTGATGTCACGGAGAGGGGAATTATGGGTCTGTCACTGCTGTGGTGTTCCTTTGGGGCTGGAATTAAGGCTGCCGTGGCTGTGATGTCACAGATAGAGGAAACCTGAGTCTGTCCCTGCTGTGGTGTCACAGAGAGGGGAAAACTGGGGCTGATCACTGTTGTGCAGTGACAGAGAAATTTACACAGGTGCTATGACTTGTCTGTTGCCACACAGGGAATGGAATTGGGGTTGTTCGGGCTGTGGTATCACAGAGAGATTTAAATTGGTTCTGTCATGACTGTGATGTCCCAGAGAGGGGAATAATGCGTCTGTCACCACTGTGGTGTCACAGAGAGGTGTAAACTGGACTTGTCATTGCAGTGATCTCACCGGGAGGAGAAAATTGAGGCTTTCACTGCTGTGGCTTATCAGAGGGGATGAATTCTGACTTGTCTTTGATATCAATGCACAGAGAGGAGAAAACTGGCACTATCACCGCTGTAAATGTTACAGATAAGTGTAAGTTGGGCTTGTTCAATCTGTGGGGTGACAGCAAGGGTGAAATTTGGCCTGTCAGTGCTGTGATGTCATAATGGGTGGAAAGTGCACCTTTGACTGCTGTGCTGTCACAGGCAGGCGTAAATTGGGGTTCCCACAGTTGTGATGTCACAGAGAGGGGAAAACTGGGGCTATCACAGCTGTGGAGTCTCAGAGAAAGTAACACAGGTGTTATGACTTGTCTGTTGCCACAAAGGAGATGGAATTGGGGTTGTCATGCCTATGGTATGTCAGAGAGGTTTTAATTGGTTCTGTCTGTTCTGTGATGTCACAGAGCGGGGAATAATGGGTCTGTCAGTGCTGTGGTGTTCCATCAGAGCTGAAATTAAGGCTGCCATGGCTGTGATGTCACGATAGAGGAAACCTGAGTCTGTCCCTGCTGTGGTGTCACAGAGAGGGGAAAACTGGGGCTGATCACTGTTGTGCAGTGACAGAGAAATTTACACAGGTGCTATGACTTGTCTGTTGCCACACAGGGAATAGAATTGGGGTTGTTCGGGCTGTGGTATCATAGAGAGTTTTAAATTGGTTCTGTCATGATTGTGATGTCCCAGAGAGGGGAATAATGCGTCTGTCACCACTGTGGTGTCACAGACAGGCGTAATTTAGAGTTGTCACTGCAGTAATGTCACAGAGACCTTGAACTGGGTCCCTCATTGGTGTGATGTCACACACACAGAGAGGAGAATACTGAGGCTGCCGCTGCTCTGGTGTCACAGAGAGGAGTAGTTTTGGCCTGTCACTGCTGTGATGTCAGAGAGAGGGGAAAGCGTGTCTGTCACTGCTGCGGTGTTCCAAAGGGGATGAATTTGAGGCTGTCCTAAGTGTGATGTCACAGAGAGGGGAAAATTGAGGCAGCCACTACTGTGGTGTCACAGAGAGGCGTAAATTAGAGTTGTCAGCGCTGTGATGTCACAGGGAGGCGAAAATTGGGCCTCTCTCAGATGTGATGTCACAGAGAGAGGCGTAATGGATCTGTGAGTGCTGTGGTGTCACCGAGAGGCATAAATTAGAGTTGTCAGTGCAGTGATGTCACGGAGAGGAGAAACAGGGTCCCTCATTGGTGTGATGTCACAGATAGAGGAAACCTGAGTCTGCCACTGCAGTGATGTCACAGAGAGGGGAAAACTGGGGCTATCACAGCTGTGGAGTCTCAGAGAAATTATCACAGGTGCTATGACTTGTCTGTTGCCACAAAGGAGATGGAATTGGGGTTGTCATGGCTATGATATCACAGAGAGGTTTTAATCGGTTCTGTCTCTTCTGTGATGTCACGGAGAGGGGAATTATGGGTCTGTCACTGCTGTGGTGTTCCTTTGGGGCTGAAATTAAGGCTGCCGTGGCTGTGATGTCACAGATAGAGGAAACCTGAGTCTGTCCCTGCTGTGGTGTCACAGAGAGGGGAAAACTGGGGCTGATCACTGTTGTGCAGTGACAGAGAAATTTACACAGGTGCTATGACTTGTCTGTTGCCACACAGGGAATGGAATTGGGGTTGTTCGGGCTGTGGTATCACAGAGAGATTTAAATTGGTTCTGTCATGACTGTGATGTCCCAGAGAGGGGAATAATGCGTCTGTCACCACTGTGGTGTCACAGAGAGGTGTAAACTGGACTTGTCATTGCAGTGATCTCACCGGGAGGAGAAAATTGAGGCTTTCACTGCTGTGGCTTATCAGAGGGGATGAATTCTGACTTGTCTTTGATATCAATGCACAGAGAGGAGAAAACTGGCACTATCACCGCTGTAAATGTTACAGATAAGTGTAAGTTGGGCTTGTTCAATCTGTGGGGTGACAGCAAGGGTGAAATTTGGCCTGTCAGTGCTGTGATGTCATAATGGGTGGAAAGTGCACCTTTGACTGCTGTGCTGTCACAGGCAGGCGTAAATTGGGGTTCCCACAGTTGTGATGTCACAGAGAGGGGAAAACTGGGGCTATCACAGCTGTGGAGTCTCAGAGAAAGTAACACAGGTGTTATGACTTGTCTGTTGCCACAAAGGAGATGGAATTGGGGTTGTCATGCCTATGGTATGTCAGAGAGGTTTTAATTGGTTCTGTCTGTTCTGTGATGTCACAGAGCGGGGAATAATGGGTCTGTCAGTGCTGTGGTGTTCCATCAGAGCTGAAATTAAGGCTGCCATGGCTGTGATGTCACAGATAGAGGAAACCTGAGTCTGTCCCTGCTGTGGTGTCACAGAGAGGGGAAAACTGGGGCTGATCACTGTTGTGCAGTGACAGAGAAATTTACACAGGTGCTATGACTTGTCTGTTGCCACACAGGGAATAGAATTGGGGTTGTTCGGGCTGTGGTATCATAGAGAGTTTTAAATTGGTTCTGTCATGATTGTGATGTCCCAGAGAGGGGAATAATGCGTCTGTCACCACTGTGGTGTCACAGACAGGCGTAATTTAGAGTTGTCACTGCAGTAATGTCACAGAGACCTTGAACTGGGTCCCTCATTGGTGTGATGTCACACACAGAGAGGAGAATACTGAGGCTGCCGCTGCTCTGGTGTCACAGAGAGGAGTAGTTTTGGCCTGTCACTGCTGTGATGTCAGAGAGAGGGGAAAGCGTGTCTGTCACTGCTGCGGTGTTCCAAAGGGGATGAATTTGAGGCTGTCCTAAGTGTGATGTCACAGAGAGGGGAAAATTGAGGCAGCCACTACTGTGGTGTCACAGAGAGGCGTAAATTAGAGTTGTCAGCGCTGTGATGTCACAGGGAGGCGAAAATTGGGCCTCTCTCAGATGTGATGTCACAGAGAGAGGCGTAATGGATCTGTGAGTGCTGTGGTGTCACCGAGAGGCATAAATTAGAGTTGTCAGTGCAGTGATGTCACGGAGAGGAGAAACAGGGTCCCTCATTGGTGTGATGTCACAGATAGAGGAAACCTGAGTCTGCCACTGCAGTGATGTCACAGAGAGGGGAAAACTGGGGCTATCACAGCTGTGGAGTCTCAGAGAAATTATCACAGGTGCTATGACTTGTCTGTTGCCACAAAGGAGATGGAATTGGGGTTGTCATGGCTATGATATCACAGAGAGGTTTTAATCGGTTCTGTCTCTTCTGTGATGTCACGGAGAGGGGAATTATGGGTCTGTCACTGCTGTGGTGTTCCTTTGGGGCTGGAATTAAGGCTGCCGTGGCTGTGATGTCACAGATAGAGGAAACCTGAGTCTGTCCCTGCTGTGGTGTCACAGAGAGGGGAAAACTGGGGCTGATCACTGTTGTGCAGTGACAGAGAAATTTACACAGGTGCTATGACTTGTCTGTTGCCACACAGGGAATGGAATTGGGGTTGTTCGGGCTGTGGTATCACAGAGAGATTTAAATTGGTTCTGTCATGACTGTGATGTCCCAGAGAGGGGAATAATGCGTCTGTCACCACTGTGGTGTCACAGAGAGGTGTAAACTGGACTTGTCATTGCAGTGATCTCACCGGGAGGAGAAAATTGAGGCTTTCACTGCTGTGGCTTATCAGAGGGGATGAATTCTGACTTGTCTTTGATATCAATGCACAGAGAGGAGAAAACTGGCACTATCACCGCTGTAAATGTTACAGATAAGTGTAAGTTGGGCTTGTTCAATCTGTGGGGTGACAGCAAGGGTGAAATTTGGCCTGTCAGTGCTGTGATGTCATAATGGGTGGAAAGTGCACCTTTGACTGCTGTGCTGTCACAGGCAGGCGTAAATTGGGGTTCCCACAGTTGTGATGTCACAGAGAGGGGAAAACTGGGGCTATCACAGCTGTGGAGTCTCAGAGAAAGTAACACAGGTGTTATGACTTGTCTGTTGCCACAAAGGAGATGGAATTGGGGTTGTCATGCCTATGGTATGTCAGAGAGGTTTTAATTGGTTCTGTCTGTTCTGTGATGTCACAGAGCGGGGAATAATGGGTCTGTCAGTGCTGTGGTGTTCCATCAGAGCTGAAATTAAGGCTGCCATGGCTGTGATGTCACAGATAGAGGAAACCTGAGTCTGTCCCTGCTGTGGTGTCACAGAGAGGGGAAAACTGGGGCTGATCACTGTTGTGCAGTGACAGAGAAATTTACACAGGTGCTATGACTTGTCTGTTGCCACACAGGGAATAGAATTGGGGTTGTTCAGGCTGTGGTATCATAGAGAGTTTTAAATTGGTTCTGTCCTGATTGTGATGTCCCAGAGAGGGGAATAATGCGTCTGTCACCACTGTGGTGTCACAGACAGGTGTAATTTAGAGTTGTCACTGCAGTAATGTCACAGAGACCTTGAACTGGGTCCCTCATTGGTGTGATGTCACACACACAGAGAGGAGAATACTGAGGCTGCCGCTGCTCTGGTGTCACAGAGAGGAGTAGTTTTGGCCTGTCACTGCTGTGATGTCAGAGAGAGGGGAAAGCGGGTCTGTCACTGCTGCGGTGTTCCAAAGGGGATGAATTTGAGGCTGTCCTAAGTGTGATGTCACAGAGAGGGGAAAATTGAGGCAGCCACTACTGTGGTGTCACAGAGAGGCGTAAATTAGAGTTGTCAGCGCTGTGATGTCACAGGGAGGCGAAAATTGGGCCTCTCTCAGATGTGATGTCACAGAGAGAGACGTAATGGATCTGTGAGTGCTGTGGTGTCACCGAGAGGCATAAATTAGAGTTGTCAGTGCAGTGATGTCACGGAGAGGAGAAACAGGGTCCCTCATTGGTGTGATGTCACAGATAGAGGAAACCTGAGTCTGCCACTGCAGTGATGTCACAGAGAGGGGAAAACTGGGGCTATCACAGCTGTGGAGTCTCAGAGAAATTATCACAGGTGCTATGACTTGTCTGTTGCCACAAAGGAGATGGAATTGGGGTTGTCATGGCTATGATATCACAGAGAGGTTTTAATCGGTTCTGTCTCTTCTGTGATGTCACGGAGAGGGGAATTATGGGTCTGTCACTGCTGTGGTGTTCCTTTGGGGCTGAAATTAAGGCTGCCGTGGCTGTGATGTCACAGATAGAGGAAACCTGAGTCTGTCCCTGCTGTGGTGTCACAGAGAGGGGAAAACTGGGGCTGATCACTGTTGTGCAGTGACAGAGAAATTTACACAGGTGCTATGACTTGTCTGTTGCCACACAGGGAATGGAATTGGGGTTGTTCGGGCTGTGGTATCACAGAGAGATTTAAATTGGTTCTGTCATGACTGTGATGTCCCAGAGAGGGGAATAATGCGTCTGTCACCACTGTGGTGTCACAGAGAGGTGTAAACTGGACTTGTCATTGCAGTGATCTCACCGGGAGGAGAAAATTGAGGCTTTCACTGCTGTGGCTTATCAGAGGGGATGAATTCTGACTTGTCTTTGATATCAATGCACAGAGAGGAGAAAACTGGCACTATCACCGCTGTAAATGTTACAGATAAGTGTAAGTTGGGCTTGTTCAATCTGTGGGGTGACAGCAAGGGTGAAATTTGGCCTGTCAGTGCTGTGATGTCATAATGGGTGGAAAGTGCACCTTTGACTGCTGTGCTGTCACAGGCAGGCGTAAATTGGGGTTCCCACAGTTGTGATGTCACAGAGAGGGGAAAACTGGGGCTATCACAGCTGTGGAGTCTCAGAGAAAGTAACACAGGTGTTATGACTTGTCTGTTGCCACAAAGGAGATGGAATTGGGGTTGTCATGCCTATGGTATGTCAGAGAGGTTTTAATTGGTTCTGTCTGTTCTGTGATGTCACAGAGCGGGGAATAATGGGTCTGTCAGTGCTGTGGTGTTCCATCAGAGCTGAAATTAAGGCTGCCATGGCTGTGATGTCACGATAGAGGAAACCTGAGTCTGTCCCTGCTGTGGTGTCACAGAGAGGGGAAAACTGGGGCTGATCACTGTTGTGCAGTGACAGAGAAATTTACACAGGTGCTATGACTTGTCTGTTGCCACACAGGGAATAGAATTGGGGTTGTTCGGGCTGTGGTATCATAGAGAGTTTTAAATTGGTTCTGTCCTGATTGTGATGTCCCAGAGAGGGGAATAATGCGTCTGTCACCACTGTGGTGTCACAGACAGGCGTAATTTAGAGTTGTCACTGCAGTAATGTCACAGAGACCTTGAACTGGGTCCCTCATTGGTGTGATGTCACACACACAGAGAGGAGAATACTGAGGCTGCCGCTGCTCTGGTGTCACAGAGAGGAGTAGTTTTGGCCTGTCACTGCTGTGATGTCAGAGAGAGGGGAAAGCGTGTCTGTCACTGCTGCGGTGTTCCAAAGGGGATGAATTTGAGGCTGTCCTAAGTGTGATGTCACAGAGAGGGGAAAATTGAGGCAGCCACTACTGTGGTGTCACAGAGAGGCGTAAATTAGAGTTGTCAGCGCTGTGATGTCACAGGGAGGCGAAAATTGGGCCTCTCTCAGATGTGATGTCACAGAGAGAGGCGTAATGGATCTGTGAGTGCTGTGGTGTCACCGAGAGGCATAAATTAGAGTTGTCAGTGCAGTGATGACACGGAGAGGAGAAACTGGGTCCCTCATTGGTGTGATGTCACAGATAGAGGAAACCTGAGTCTGCCACTGCAGTGATGTCACAGAGAGGGGAAAACTGGGGCTATCACAGCTGTGGAGTCTCAGAGAAATTATCACAGGTGCTATGACTTGTCTGTTGCCACAAAGGAGATGGAATTGGGGTTGTCATGGCTATGATATCACAGAGAGGTTTTAATCGGTTCTGTCTCTTCTGTGATGTCACGGAGAGGGGAATTATGGGTCTGTCACTGCTGTGGTGTTCCTTTGGGGCTGAAATTAAGGCTGCCGTGGCTGTGATGTCACAGATAGAGGAAACCTGAGTCTGTCCCTGCTGTGGTGTCACAGAGAGGGGAAAACTGGGGCTGATCACTGTTGTGCAGTGACAGAGAAATTTACACAGGTGCTATGACTTGTCTGTTGCCACACAGGGAATGGAATTGGGGTTGTTCGGGCTGTGGTATCACAGAGAGATTTAAATTGGTTCTGTCATGACTGTGATGTCCCAGAGAGGGGAATAATGCATCTGTCACCACTGTGGTGTCACAGAGAGGTGTAAACTGGACTTGTCATTGCAGTGATCTCACCGGGAGGAGAAAATTGAGGCTTTCACTGCTGTGGCTTATCAGAGGGGATGAATTCTGACTTGTCTTTGATATCAATGCACAGAGAGGAGAAAACTGGCACTATCACCGCTGTAAATGTTACAGATAAGTGTAAGTTGGGCTTGTTCAATCTGTGGGGTGACAGCAAGGGTGAAATTTGGCCTGTCAGTGCTGTGATGTCATAATGGGTGGAAAGTGCACCTTTGACTGCTGTGCTGTCACAGGCAGGCGTAAATTGGGGTTCCCACAGTTGTGATGTCACAGAGAGGGGAAAACTGGGGCTATCACAGCTGTGGAGTCTCAGAGAAAGTAACACAGGTGTTATGACTTGTCTGTTGCCACAAAGGAGATGGAATTGGGGTTGTCATGCCTATGGTATGTCAGAGAGGTTTTAATTGGTTCTGTCTGTTCTGTGATGTCACAGAGCGGGGAATAATGGGTCTGTCAGTGCTGTGGTGTTCCATCAGAGCTGAAATTAAGGCTGCCATGGCTGTGATGTCACGATAGAGGAAACCTGAGTCTGTCCCTGCTGTGGTGTCACAGAGAGGGGAAAACTGGGGCTGATCACTGTTGTGCAGTGACAGAGAAATTTACACAGGTGCTATGACTTGTCTGTTGCCACACAGGGAATAGAATTGGGGTTGTTCGGGCTGTGGTATCATAGAGAGTTTTAAATTGGTTCTGTCATGATTGTGATGTCCCAGAGAGGGGAATAATGCGTCTGTCACCACTGTGGTGTCACAGACAGGCGTAATTTAGAGTTGTCACTGCAGTAATGTCACAGAGACCTTGAACTGGGTCCCTCATTGGTGTGATGTCACACACAGAGAGGAGAATACTGAGGCTGCCGCTGCTCTGGTGTCACAGAGAGGAGTAGTTTTGGCCTGTCACTGCTGTGATGTCAGAGAGAGGGGAAAGCGTGTCTGTCACTGCTGCGGTGTTCCAAAGGGGATGAATTTGAGGCTGTCCTAAGTGTGATGTCACAGAGAGGGGAAAATTGAGGCAGCCACTACTGTGGTGTCACAGAGAGGCGTAAATTAGAGTTGTCAGCGCTGTGATGTCACAGGGAGGCGAAAATTGGGCCTCTCTCAGATGTGATGTCACAGAGAGAGGCGTAATGGATCTGTGAGTGCTGTGGTGTCACCGAGAGGCATAAATTAGAGTTGTCAGTGCAGTGATGTCACGGAGAGGAGAAACAGGGTCCCTCATTGGTGTGATGTCACAGATAGAGGAAACCTGAGTCTGCCACTGCAGTGATGTCACAGAGAGGGGAAAACTGGGGCTATCACAGCTGTGGAGTCTCAGAGAAATTATCACAGGTGCTATGACTTGTCTGTTGCCACAAAGGAGATGGAATTGGGGTTGTCATGGCTATGATATCACAGAGAGGTTTTAATCGGTTCTGTCTCTTCTGTGATGTCACGGAGAGGGGAATTATGGGTCTGTCACTGCTGTGGTGTTCCTTTGGGGCTGGAATTAAGGCTGCCGTGGCTGTGATGTCACAGATAGAGGAAACCTGAGTCTGTCCCTGCTGTGGGGTCACAGAGAGGGGAAAACTGGGGCTGATCACTGTTGTGCAGTGACAGAGAAATTTACACAGGTGCTATGACTTGTCTGTTGCCACACAGGGAATGGAATTGGGGTTGTTCGGGCTGTGGTATCACAGTAAGATTTAAATTGGTTCTGTCATGACTGTGATGTCCCAGAGAGGGGAATAATGCGTCTGTCACCACTGTGGTGTCGCAGAGAGGTGTAAACTGGACTTGTCATTGCAGTGATCTCACCGGGAGGAGAAAATTGAGGCTTTCACTGCTGTGGCTTATCAGAGGGGATGAATTCTGACTTGTCTTTGATATCAATGCACAGAGAGGAGAAAACTGGCACTATCACCGCTGTAAATGTTACAGATAAGTGTAAGTTGGGCTTGTTCAATCTGTGGGGTGACAGCAAGGGTGAAATTTGGCCTGTCAGTGCTGTGATGTCATAATGGGTGGAAAGTGCACCTTTGACTGCTGTGCTGTCACAGGCAGGCGTAAATTGGGGTTCCCACAGTTGTGATGTCACAGAGAGGGGAAAACTGGGGCTATCACAGCTGTGGAGTCTCAGAGAAAGTAACACAGGTGTTATGACTTGTCTGTTGCCACAAAGGAGATGGAATTGGGGTTGTCATGCCTATGGTATGTCAGAGAGGTTTTAATTGGTTCTGTCTGTTCTGTGATGTCACAGAGCGGGGAATAATGGGTCTGTCAGTGCTGTGGTGTTCCATCAGAGCTGAAATTAAGGCTGCCATGGCTGTGATGTCACGATAGAGGAAACCTGAGTCTGTCCCTGCTGTGGTGTCACAGAGAGGGGAAAACTGGGGCTGATCACTGTTGTGCAGTGACAGAGAAATTTACACAGGTGCTATGACTTGTCTGTTGCCACACAGGGAATAGAATTGGGGTTGTTCGGGCTGTGGTATCATAGAGAGTTTTAAATTGGTTCTGTCATGATTGTGATGTCCCAGAGAGGGGAATAATGCGTCTGTCACCACTGTGGTGTCACAGACAGGCGTAATTTAGAGTTGTCACTGCAGTAATGTCACAGAGACCTTGAACTGGGTCCCTCATTGGTGTCATGTCACACACACAGAGAGGAGAATACTGAGGCTGCCGCTGCTCTGGTGTCACAGAGAGGAGTAGTTTTGGCCTGTCACTGCTGTGATGTCAGAGAGAGGGGAAAGCGTGTCTGTCACTGCTGCGGTGTTCCAAAGGGGATGAATTTGAGGCTGTCCTAAGTGTGATGTCACAGAGAGGGGAAAATTGAGGCAGCCACTACTGTGGTGTCACAGAGAGGCGTAAATTAGAGTTGTCAGCGCTGTGATGTCACAGGGAGGCGAAAATTGGGCCTCTCTCAGATGTGATGTCACAGAGAGAGGCGTAATGGATCTGTGAGTGCTGTGGTGTCACCGAGAGGCATAAATTAGAGTTGTCAGTGCAGTGATGTCACGGAGAGGAGAAACAGGGTCCCTCATTGGTGTGATGTCACAGATAGAGGAAACCTGAGTCTGCCACTGCAGTGATGTCACAGAGAGGGGAAAACTGGGGCTATCACAGCTGTGGAGTCTCAGAGAAATTATCACAGGTGCTATGACTTGTCTGTTGCCACAAAGGAGATGGAATTGGGGTTGTCATGGCTATGATATCACAGAGAGGTTTTAATCGGTTCTGTCTCTTCTGTGATGTCACGGAGAGGGGAATTATGGGTCTGTCACTGCTGTGGTGTTCCTTTGGGGCTGAAATTAAGGCTGCCGTGGCTGTGATGTCACAGATAGAGGAAACCTGAGTCTGTCCCTGCTGTGGTGTCACAGAGAGGGGAAAACTGGGGCTGATCACTGTTGTGCAGTGACAGAGAAATTTACACAGGTGCTATGACTTGTCTGTTGCCACACAGGGAATGGAATTGGGGTTGTTCGGGCTGTGGTATCACAGAGAGATTTAAATTGGTTCTGTCATGACTGTGATGTCCCAGAGAGGGGAATAATGCGTCTGTCACCACTGTGGTGTCACAGAGAGGTGTAAACTGGACTTGTCATTGCAGTGATCTCACCGGGAGGAGAAAATTGAGGCTTTCACTGCTGTGGCTTATCAGAGGGGATGAATTCTGACTTGTCTTTGATATCAATGCACAGAGAGGAGAAAACTGGCACTATCACCGCTGTAAATGTTACAGATAAGTGTAAGTTGGGCTTGTTCAATCTGTGGGGTGACAGCAAGGGTGAAATTTGGCCTGTCAGTGCTGTGATGTCATAATGGGTGGAAAGTGCACCTTTGACTGCTGTGCTGTCACAGGCAGGCGTAAATTGGGGTTCCCACAGTTGTGATGTCACAGAGAGGGGAAAACTGGGGCTATCACAGCTGTGGAGTCTCAGAGAAAGTAACACAGGTGTTATGACTTGTCTGTTGCCACAAAGGAGATGGAATTGGGGTTGTCATGCCTATGGTATGTCAGAGAGGTTTTAATTGGTTCTGTCTGTTCTGTGATGTCACAGAGCGGGGAATAATGGGTCTGTCAGTGCTGTGGTGTTCCATCAGAGCTGAAATTAAGGCTGCCATGGCTGTGATGTCACGATAGAGGAAACCTGAGTCTGTCCCTGCTGTGGTGTCACAGAGAGGGGAAAACTGGGGCTGATCACTGTTGTGCAGTGACAGAGAAATTTACACAGGTGCTATGACTTGTCTGTTGCCACACAGGGAATAGAATTGGGGTTGTTCGGGCTGTGGTATCATAGAGAGTTTTAAATTGGTTCTGTCATGATTGTGATGTCCCAGAGAGGGGAATAATGCGTCTGTCACCACTGTGGTGTCACAGACAGGCGTAATTTAGAGTTGTCACTGCAGTAATGTCACAGAGACCTTGAACTGGGTCCCTCATTGGTGTGATGTCACACACAGAGAGGAGAATACTGAGGCTGCCGCTGCTCTGGTGTCACAGAGAGGAGTAGTTTTGGCCTGTCACTGCTGTGATGTCAGAGAGAGGGGAAAGCGTGTCTGTCACTGCTGCGGTGTTCCAAAGGGGATGAATTTGAGGCTGTCCTAAGTGTGATGTCACAGAGAGGGGAAAATTGAGGCAGCCACTACTGTGGTGTCACAGAGAGGCGTAAATTAGAGTTGTCAGCGCTGTGATGTCACAGGGAGGCGAAAATTGGGCCTCTCTCAGATGTGATGTCACAGAGAGAGGCGTAATGGATCTGTGAGTGCTGTGGTGTCACCGAGAGGCATAAATTAGAGTTGTCAGTGCAGTGATGTCACGGAGAGGAGAAACAGGGTCCCTCATTGGTGTGATGTCACAGATAGAGGAAACCTGAGTCTGCCACTGCAGTGATGTCACAGAGAGGGGAAAACTGGGGCTATCACAGCTGTGGAGTCTCAGAGAAATTATCACAGGTGCTATGACTTGTCTGTTGCCACAAAGGAGATGGAATTGGGGTTGTCATGGCTATGATATCACAGAGAGGTTTTAATCGGTTCTGTCTCTTCTGTGATGTCACGGAGAGGGGAATTATGGGTCTGTCACTGCTGTGGTGTTCCTTTGGGGCTGAAATTAAGGCTGCCGTGGCTGTGATGTCACAGATAGAGGAAACCTGAGTCTGTCCCTGCTGTGGTGTCACAGAGAGGGGAAAACTGGGGCTGATCACTGTTGTGCAGTGACAGAGAAATTTACACAGGTGCTATGACTTGTCTGTTGCCACACAGGGAATGGAATTGGGGTTGTTCGGGCTGTGGTATCACAGAGAGATTTAAATTGGTTCTGTCATGACTGTGATGTCCCAGAGAGGGGAATAATGCATCTGTCACCACTGTGGTGTCACAGAGAGGTGTAAACTGGACTTGTCATTGCAGTGATCTCACCGGGAGGAGAAAATTGAGGCTTTCACTGCTGTGGCTTATCAGAGGGGATGAATTCTGACTTGTCTTTGATATCAATGCACAGAGAGGAGAAAACTGGCACTATCACCGCTGTAAATGTTACAGATAAGTGTAAGTTGGGCTTGTTCAATCTGTGGGGTGACAGCAAGGGTGAAATTTGGCCTGTCAGTGCTGTGATGTCATAATGGGTGGAAAGTGCACCTTTGACTGCTGTGCTGTCACAGGCAGGCGTAAATTGGGGTTCCCACAGTTGTGATGTCACAGAGAGGGGAAAACTGGGGCTATCACAGCTGTGGAGTCTCAGAGAAAGTAACACAGGTGTTATGACTTGTCTGTTGCCACAAAGGAGATGGAATTGGGGTTGTCATGCCTATGGTATGTCAGAGAGGTTTTAATTGGTTCTGTCTGTTCTGTGATGTCACAGAGCGGGGAATAATGGGTCTGTCAGTGCTGTGGTGTTCCATCAGAGCTGAAATTAAGGCTGCCATGGCTGTGATGTCACGATAGAGGAAACCTGAGTCTGTCCCTGCTGTGGTGTCACAGAGAGGGGAAAACTGGGGCTGATCACTGTTGTGCAGTGACAGAGAAATTTACACAGGTGCTATGACTTGTCTGTTGCCACACAGGGAATAGAATTGGGGTTGTTCGGGCTGTGGTATCATAGAGAGTTTTAAATTGGTTCTGTCATGATTGTGATGTCCCAGAGAGGGGAATAATGCGTCTGTCACCACTGTGGTGTCACAGACAGGCGTAATTTAGAGTTGTCACTGCAGTAATGTCACAGAGACCTTGAACTGGGTCCCTCATTGGTGTGATGTCACACACAGAGAGGAGAATACTGAGGCTGCCGCTGCTCTGGTGTCACAGAGAGGAGTAGTTTTGGCCTGTCACTGCTGTGATGTCAGAGAGAGGGGAAAGCGTGTCTGTCACTGCTGCGGTGTTCCAAAGGGGATGAATTTGAGGCTGTCCTAAGTGTGATGTCACAGAGAGGGGAAAATTGAGGCAGCCACTACTGTGGTGTCACAGAGAGGCGTAAATTAGAGTTGTCAGCGCTGTGATGTCACAGGGAGGCGAAAATTGGGCCTCTCTCAGATGTGATGTCACAGAGAGAGGCGTAATGGATCTGTGAGTGCTGTGGTGTCACCGAGAGGCATAAATTAGAGTTGTCAGTGCAGTGATGTCACGGAGAGGAGAAACAGGGTCCCTCATTGGTGTGATGTCACAGATAGAGGAAACCTGAGTCTGCCACTGCAGTGATGTCACAGAGAGGGGAAAACTGGGGCTATCACAGCTGTGGAGTCTCAGAGAAATTATCACAGGTGCTATGACTTGTCTGTTGCCACAAAGGAGATGGAATTGGGGTTGTCATGGCTATGATATCACAGAGAGGTTTTAATCGGTTCTGTCTCTTCTGTGATGTCACGGAGAGGGGAATTATGGGTCTGTCACTGCTGTGGTGTTCCTTTGGGGCTGGAATTAAGGCTGCCGTGGCTGTGATGTCACAGATAGAGGAAACCTGAGTCTGTCCCTGCTGTGGGGTCACAGAGAGGGGAAAACTGGGGCTGATCACTGTTGTGCAGTGACAGAGAAATTTACACAGGTGCTATGACTTGTCTGTTGCCACACAGGGAATGGAATTGGGGTTGTTCGGGCTGTGGTATCACAGTAAGATTTAAATTGGTTCTGTCATGACTGTGATGTCCCAGAGAGGGGAATAATGCGTCTGTCACCACTGTGGTGTCGCAGAGAGGTGTAAACTGGACTTGTCATTGCAGTGATCTCACCGGGAGGAGAAAATTGAGGCTTTCACTGCTGTGGCTTATCAGAGGGGATGAATTCTGACTTGTCTTTGATATCAATGCACAGAGAGGAGAAAACTGGCACTATCACCGCTGTAAATGTTACAGATAAGTGTAAGTTGGGCTTGTTCAATCTGTGGGGTGACAGCAAGGGTGAAATTTGGCCTGTCAGTGCTGTGATGTCATAATGGGTGGAAAGTGCACCTTTGACTGCTGTGCTGTCACAGGCAGGCGTAAATTGGGGTTCCCACAGTTGTGATGTCACAGAGAGGGGAAAACTGGGGCTATCACAGCTGTGGAGTCTCAGAGAAAGTAACACAGGTGTTATGACTTGTCTGTTGCCACAAAGGAGATGGAATTGGGGTTGTCATGCCTATGGTATGTCAGAGAGGTTTTAATTGGTTCTGTCTGTTCTGTGATGTCACAGAGCGGGGAATAATGGGTCTGTCAGTGCTGTGGTGTTCCATCAGAGCTGAAATTAAGGCTGCCATGGCTGTGATGTCACGATAGAGGAAACCTGAGTCTGTCCCTGCTGTGGTGTCACAGAGAGGGGAAAACTGGGGCTGATCACTGTTGTGCAGTGACAGAGAAATTTACACAGGTGCTATGACTTGTCTGTTGCCACACAGGGAATAGAATTGGGGTTGTTCGGGCTGTGGTATCATAGAGAGTTTTAAATTGGTTCTGTCATGATTGTGATGTCCCAGAGAGGGGAATAATGCGTCTGTCACCACTGTGGTGTCACAGACAGGCGTAATTTAGAGTTGTCACTGCAGTAATGTCACAGAGACCTTGAACTGGGTCCCTCATTGGTGTCATGTCACACACACAGAGAGGAGAATACTGAGGCTGCCGCTGCTCTGGTGTCACAGAGAGGAGTAGTTTTGGCCTGTCACTGCTGTGATGTCAGAGAGAGGGGAAAGCGTGTCTGTCACTGCTGCGGTGTTCCAAAGGGGATGAATTTGAGGCTGTCCTAAGTGTGATGTCACAGAGAGGGGAAAATTGAGGCAGCCACTACTGTGGTGTCACAGAGAGGCGTAAATTAGAGTTGTCAGCGCTGTGATGTCACAGGGAGGCGAAAATTGGGCCTCTCTCAGATGTGATGTCACAGAGAGAGGCGTAATGGATCTGTGAGTGCTGTGGTGTCACCGAGAGGCATAAATTAGAGTTGTCAGTGCAGTGATGTCACGGAGAGGAGAAACAGGGTCCCTCATTGGTGTGATGTCACAGATAGAGGAAACCTGAGTCTGCCACTGCAGTGATGTCACAGAGAGGGGAAAACTGGGGCTATCACAGCTGTGGAGTCTCAGAGAAATTATCACAGGTGCTATGACTTGTCTGTTGCCACAAAGGAGATGGAATTGGGGTTGTCATGGCTATGATATCACAGAGAGGTTTTAATCGGTTCTGTCTCTTCTGTGATGTCACGGAGAGGGGAATTATGGGTCTGTCACTGCTGTGGTGTTCCTTTGGGGCTGAAATTAAGGCTGCCGTGGCTGTGATGTCACAGATAGAGGAAACCTGAGTCTGTCCCTGCTGTGGTGTCACAGAGAGGGGAAAACTGGGGCTGATCACTGTTGTGCAGTGACAGAGAAATTTACACAGGTGCTATGACTTGTCTGTTGCCACACAGGGAATGGAATTGGGGTTGTTCGGGCTGTGGTATCACAGAGAGATTTAAATTGGTTCTGTCATGACTGTGATGTCCCAGAGAGGGGAATAATGCGTCTGTCACCACTGTGGTGTCACAGAGAGGTGTAAACTGGACTTGTCATTGCAGTGATCTCACCGGGAGGAGAAAATTGAGGCTTTCACTGCTGTGGCTTATCAGAGGGGATGAATTCTGACTTGTCTTTGATATCAATGCACAGAGAGGAGAAAACTGGCACTATCACCGCTGTAAATGTTACAGATAAGTGTAAGTTGGGCTTGTTCAATCTGTGGGGTGACAGCAAGGGTGAAATTTGGCCTGTCAGTGCTGTGATGTCATAATGGGTGGAAAGTGCACCTTTGACTGCTGTGCTGTCACAGGCAGGCGTAAATTGGGGTTCCCACAGTTGTGATGTCACAGAGAGGGGAAAACTGGGGCTATCACAGCTGTGGAGTCTCAGAGAAAGTAACACAGGTGTTATGACTTGTCTGTTGCCACAAAGGAGATGGAATTGGGGTTGTCATGCCTATGGTATGTCAGAGAGGTTTTAATTGGTTCTGTCTGTTCTGTGATGTCACAGAGCGGGGAATAATGGGTCTGTCAGTGCTGTGGTGTTCCATCAGAGCTGAAATTAAGGCTGCCATGGCTGTGATGTCACGATAGAGGAAACCTGAGTCTGTCCCTGCTGTGGTGTCACAGAGAGGGGAAAACTGGGGCTGATCACTGTTGTGCAGTGACAGAGAAATTTACACAGGTGCTATGACTTGTCTGTTGCCACACAGGGAATAGAATTGGGGTTGTTCGGGCTGTGGTATCATAGAGAGTTTTAAATTGGTTCTGTCATGATTGTGATGTCCCAGAGAGGGGAATAATGCGTCTGTCACCACTGTGGTGTCACAGACAGGCGTAATTTAGAGTTGTCACTGCAGTAATGTCACAGAGACCTTGAACTGGGTCCCTCATTGGTGTGATGTCACACACAGAGAGGAGAATACTGAGGCTGCCGCTGCTCTGGTGTCACAGAGAGGAGTAGTTTTGGCCTGTCACTGCTGTGATGTCAGAGAGAGGGGAAAGCGTGTCTGTCACTGCTGCGGTGTTCCAAAGGGGATGAATTTGAGGCTGTCCTAAGTGTGATGTCACAGAGAGGGGAAAATTGAGGCAGCCACTACTGTGGTGTCACAGAGAGGCGTAAATTAGAGTTGTCAGCGCTGTGATGTCACAGGGAGGCGAAAATTGGGCCTCTCTCAGATGTGATGTCACAGAGAGAGGCGTAATGGATCTGTGAGTGCTGTGGTGTCACCGAGAGGCATAAATTAGAGTTGTCAGTGCAGTGATGTCACGGAGAGGAGAAACAGGGTCCCTCATTGGTGTGATGTCACAGATAGAGGAAACCTGAGTCTGCCACTGCAGTGATGTCACAGAGAGGGGAAAACTGGGGCTATCACAGCTGTGGAGTCTCAGAGAAATTATCACAGGTGCTATGACTTGTCTGTTGCCACAAAGGAGATGGAATTGGGGTTGTCATGGCTATGATATCACAGAGAGGTTTTAATCGGTTCTGTCTCTTCTCTGATGTCACGGAGAGGGGAATTATGGGTCTGTCACTGCTGTGGTGTTCCTTTGGGGCTGGAATTAAGGCTGCCGTGGCTGTGATGTCACAGATAGAGGAAACCTGAGTCTGTCCCTGCTGTGGTGTCACAGAGAGGGGAAAACTGGGGCTGATCACTGTTGTGCAGTGACAGAGAAATTTACACAGGTGCTATGACTTGTCTGTTGCCACACAGGGAATGGAATTGGGGTTGTTCGGGCTGTGGTATCACAGTAAGATTTAAATTGGTTCTGTCATGACTGTGATGTCCCAGAGAGGGGAATAATGCGTCTGTCACCACTGTGGTGTCACAGAGAGGTGTAAACTGGACTTGTCATTGCAGTGATCTCACCGGGAGGAGAAAATTGAGGCTTTCACTGCTGTGGCTTATCAGAGGGGATGAATTCTGACTTGTCTTTGATATCAATGCACAGAGAGGAGAAAACTGGCACTATCACCGCTGTAAATGTTACAGATAAGTGTAAGTTGGGCTTGTTCAATCTGTGGGGTGACAGCAAGGGTGAAATTTGGCCTGTCAGTGCTGTGATGTCATAATGGGTGGAAAGTGCACCTTTGACTGCTGTGCTGTCACAGGCAGGCGTAAATTGGGGTTCCCACAGTTGTGATGTCACAGAGAGGGGAAAACTGGGGCTATCACAGCTGTGGAGTCTCAGAGAAAGTAACACAGGTGTTATGACTTGTCTGTTGCCACAAAGGAGATGGAATTGGGGTTGTCATGCCTATGGTATGTCAGAGAGGTTTTAATTGGTTCTGTCTGTTCTGTGATGTCACAGAGCGGGGAATAATGGGTCTGTCAGTGCTGTGGTGTTCCATCAGATCTGAAATTAAGGCTGCCATGGCTGTGATGTCACAGATAGAGGAAACCTGAGTCTGTCCCTGCTGTGGTGTCACAGAGAGGGGAAAACTGGGGCTGATCACTGTTGTGCAGTGACAGAGAAATTTACACAGGTGCTATGACTTGTCTGTTGCCACACAGGGAATAGAATTGGGGTTGTTCGGGCTGTGGTATCATAGAGAGTTTTAAATTGGTTCTGTCCTGATTGTGATGTCCCAGAGAGGGGAATAATGCGTCTGTCACCACTGTGGTGTCACAGACAGGCGTAATTTAGAGTTGTCACTGCAGTAATGTCACAGAGACCTTGAACTGGGTCCCTCATTGGTGTCATGTCACACACAGAGAGGAGAATACTGAGGCTGCCGCTGCTCTGGTGTCACAGAGAGGAGTAGTTTTGGCCTGTCACTGCTGTGATGTCAGAGAGAGGGGAAAGCGTGTCTGTCACTGCTGCGGTGTTCCAAAGGGGATGAATTTGAGGCTGTCCTAAGTGTGATGTCACAGAGAGGGGAAAATTGAGGCAGCCACTACTGTGGTGTCACAGAGAGGCGTAAATTAGAGTTGTCAGCGCTGTGATGTCACAGGGAGGCGAAAATTGGGCCTCTCTCAGATGTGATGTCACAGAGAGAGGCGTAATGGATCTGTGAGTGCTGTGGTGTCACCGAGAGGCATAAATTAGAGTTGTCAGTGCAGTGATGTCACGGAGAGGAGAAACTGGGTCCCTCATTGGTGTGATGTCACAGATAGAGGAAACCTGAGTCTGCCACTGCAGTGATGTCACAGAGAGGGGAAAACTGGGGCTATCACAGCTGTGGAGTCTCAGAGAAATTATCACAGGTGCTATGACTTGTCTGTTGCCACAAAGGAGATGGAATTGGGGTTGTCATGCCTATGGTATGTCAGAGAGGTTTTAATCGGTTCTGTCTCTTCTGTGATGTCACGGAGAGGGGAATTATGGGTCTGTCACTGCTGTGGTGTTCCTTTGGGGCTGAAATTAAGGCTGCCGTGGCTGTGATGTCACAGATAGAGGAAACCTGAGTCTGTCCCTGCTGTGGTGTCACAGAGAGGGGAAAACTGGGGCTGATCACTGTTGTGCAGTGACAGAGAAATTTACACAGGTGCTATGACTTGTCTGTTGCCACACAGGGAATGGAATTGGGGTTGTTCGGGCTGTGGTATCACAGAGAGATTTAAATTGGTTCTGTCATGACTGTGATGTCCCAGAGAGGGGAATAATGCGTCTGTCACCACTGTGGTGTCACAGAGAGGTGTAAACTGGACTTGTCATTGCAGTGATCTCACCGGGAGGAGAAAATTGAGGCTTTCACTGCTGTGGCTTATCAGAGGGGATGAATTCTGACTTGTCTTTGATATCAATGCACAGAGAGGAGAAAACTGGCACTATCACCGCTGTAAATGTTACAGATAAGTGTAAGTTGGGCTTGTTCAATCTGTGGGGTGACAGCAAGGGTGAAATTTGGCCTGTCAGTGCTGTGATGTCATAATGGGTGGAAAGTGCACCTTTGACTGCTGTGCTGTCACAGGCAGGCGTAAATTGGGGTTCCCACAGTTGTGATGTCACAGAGAGGGGAAAACTGGGGCTATCACAGCTGTGGAGTCTCAGAGAAAGTAACACAGGTGTTATGACTTGTCTGTTGCCACAAAGGAGATGGAATTGGGGTTGTCATGCCTATGGTATGTCAGAGAGGTTTTAATTGGTTCTGTCTGTTCTGTGATGTCACAGAGCGGGGAATAATGGGTCTGTCAGTGCTGTGGTGTTCCATCAGAGCTGAAATTAAGGCTGCCATGGCTGTGATGTCACGATAGAGGAAACCTGAGTCTGTCCCTGCTGTGGTGTCACAGAGAGGGGAAAACTGGGGCTGATCACTGTTGTGCAGTGACAGAGAAATTTACACAGGTGCTATGACTTGTCTGTTGCCACACAGGGAATAGAATTGGGGTTGTTCGGGCTGTGGTATCATAGAGAGTTTTAAATTGGTTCTGTCCTGATTGTGATGTCCCAGAGAGGGGAATAATGCGTCTGTCACCACTGTGGTGTCACAGACAGGCGTAATTTAGAGTTGTCACTGCAGTAATGTCACAGAGACCTTGAACTGGGTCCCTCATTGGTGTGATGTCACACACACAGAGAGGAGAATACTGAGGCTGCCGCTGCTCTGGTGTCACAGAGAGGAGTAGTTTTGGCCTGTCACTGCTGTGATGTCAGAGAGAGGGGAAAGCGTGTCTGTCACTGCTGCGGTGTTCCAAAGGGGATGAATTTGAGGCTGTCCTAAGTGTGATGTCACAGAGAGGGGAAAATTGAGGCAGCCACTACTGTGGTGTCACAGAGAGGCGTAAATTAGAGTTGTCAGCGCTGTGATGTCACAGGGAGGCGAAAATTGGGCCTCTCTCAGATGTGATGTCACAGAGAGAGGCGTAATGGATCTGTGAGTGCTGTGGTGTCACCGAGAGGCATAAATTTGAGTTGTCAGTGCAGTGATGTCACGGAGAGGAGAAGCAGGGTCCCTCATTGGTGTGATGTCACAGATAGAGGAAACCTGAGTCTGCCACTGCAGTGATGTCACAGAGAGGGGAAAACTGGGGCTATCACAGCTGTGGAGTCTCAGAGAAATTATCACAGGTGCTATGACTTGTCTGTTGCCACAAAGGAGATGGAATTGGGGTTGTCATGGCTATGATATCACAGAGAGGTTTTAATCGGTTCTGTCTCTTCTGTGATGTCACGGAGAGGGGAATTATGGGTCTGTCACTGCTGTGGTGTTCCTTTGGGGCTGAAATTAAGGCTGCCGTGGCTGTGATGTCACAGATAGAGGAAACCTGAGTCTGTCCCTGCTGTGGTGTCACAGAGAGGGGAAAACTGGGGCTGATCACTGTTGTGCAGTGACAGAGAAATTTACACAGGTGCTATGACTTGTGTGTTGCCACACAGGGAATGGAATTGGGGTTGTTCGGGCTGTGGTATCACAGAGAGATTTAAATTGGTTCTGTCATGACTGTGATGTCCCAGAGAGGGGAATAATGCGTCTGTAACCACTGTGGTGTCACAGAGAGGTGTAAACTGGACTTGTCATTGCAGTGATCTCACCGGGAGGAGAAAATTGAGGCTTTCACTGCTGTGGCTTATCAGAGGGGATGAATTCTGACTTGTCTTTGATATCAATGCACAGAGAGGAGAAAACTGGCACTATCACCGCTGTAAATGTTACAGATAAGTGTAAGTTGGGCTTGTTCAATCTGTGGGGTGACAGCAAGGGTGAAATTTGGCCTGTCAGTGCTGTGATGTCATAATGGGTGGAAAGTGCACCTTTGACTGCTGTGCTGTCACAGGCAGGCGTAAATTGGGGTTCCCACAGTTGTGATGTCACAGAGAGGGGAAAACTGGGGCTATCACAGCTGTGGAGTCTCAGAGAAAGTAACACAGGTGTTATGACTTGTCTGTTGCCACAAAGGAGATGGAATTGGGGTTGTCATGCCTATGGTATGTCAGAGAGGTTTTAATTGGTTCTGTCTGTTCTGTGATGTCACAGAGCGGGGAATAATGGGTCTGTCAGTGCTGTGGTGTTCCATCAGAGCTGAAATTAAGGCTGCCATGGCCGTGATGTCACAGATAGAGGAAACCTGAGTCTGTCCCTGCTGTGGTGTCACAGAGAGGGGAAAACTGGGGCTGATCACTGTTGTGCAGTGACAGAGAAATTTACACAGGTGCTATGACTTGTCTGTTGCCACACAGGGAATAGAATTGGGGTTGTTCGGGCTGTGGTATCATAGAGAGTTTTAAATTGGTTCTGTCCTGATTGTGATGTCCCAGAGAGGGGAATAATGCGTCTGTCACCACTGTGGTGTCACAGACAGGTGTAATTTAGAGTTGTCACTGCAGTAATGTCACAGAGACCTTGAACTGGGTCCCTCATTGGTGTGATGTCACACACAGAGAGGAGAATACTGAGGCTGCCGCTGCTCTGGTGTCACAGAGAGGAGTAGTTTTGGCCTGTCACTGCTGTGATGTCAGAGAGAGGGGAAAGCGTGTCTGTCACTGCTGCGGTGTTCCAAAGGGGATGAATTTGAGGCTGTCCTAAGTGTGATGTCACAGAGAGGGGAAAATTGAGGCAGCCACTACTGTGGTGTCACAGAGAGGCGTAAATTAGAGTTGTCAGCGCTGTGATGTCACAGGGAGGCGAAAATTGGGCCTCTCTCAGATGTGATGTCACAGAGAGAGGCGTAATGGATCTGTGAGTGCTGTGGTGTCACCGAGAGGCATAAATTAGAGTTGTCAGTGCAGTGATGTCACGGAGAGGAGAAACAGGGTCCCTCATTGGTGTGATGTCACAGATAGAGGAAACCTGAGTCTGCCACTGCAGTGATGTCACAGAGAGGGGAAAACTGGGGCTATCACAGCTGTGGAGTCTCAGAGAAATTATCACAGGTGCTATGACTTGTCTGTTGCCACAAAGGAGATGGAATTGGGGTTGTCATGGCTATGATATCACAGAGAGGTTTTAATCGGTTCTGTCTCTTCTGTGATGTCACGGAGAGGGGAATTATGGGTCTGTCACTGCTGTGGTGTTCCTTTGGGGCTGAAATTAAGGCTGCCGTGGCTGTGATGTCACAGATAGAGGAAACCTGAGTCTGTCCCTGCTGTGGTGTCACAGAGAGGGGAAAACTGGGGCTGATCACTGTTGTGCAGTGACAGAGAAATTTACACAGGTGCTATGACTTGTCTGTTGCCACACAGGGAATGGAATTGGGGTTGTTCGGGCTGTGGTATCACAGAGAGATTTAAATTGGTTCTGTCATGACTGTGATGTCCCAGAGAGGGGAATAATGCGTCTGTCACCACTGTGGTGTCACAGAGAGGTGTAAACTGGACTTGTCATTGCAGTGATCTCACCGGGAGGAGAAAATTGAGGCTTTCACTGCTGTGGCTTATCAGAGGGGATGAATTCTGACTTGTCTTTGATATCAATGCACAGAGAGGAGAAAACTGGCACTATCACCGCTGTAAATGTTACAGATAAGTGTAAGTTGGGCTTGTTCAATCTGTGGGGTGACAGCAAGGGTGAAATTTGGCCTGTCAGTGCTGTGATGTCATAATGGGTGGAAAGTGCACCTTTGACTGCTGTGCTGTCACAGGCAGGCGTAAATTGGGGTTCCCACAGTTGTGATGTCACAGAGAGGGGAAAACTGGGGCTATCACAGCTGTGGAGTCTCAGAGAAAGTAACACAGGTGTTATGACTTGTCTGTTGCCACAAAGGAGATGGAATTGGGGTTGTCATGCCTATGGTATGTCAGAGAGGTTTTAATTGGTTCTGTCTGTTCTGTGATGTCACAGAGCGGGGAATAATGGGTCTGTAAGTGCTGTGGTGTTCCATCAGATCTGAAATTAAGGCTGCCATGGCTGTGATGTCACAGATAGAGGAAACCTGAGTCTGTCCCTGCTGTGGTGTCACAGAGAGGGGAAAACTGGGGCTGATCACTGTTGTGCAGTGACAGAGAAATTTACACAGGTGCTATGACTTGTCTGTTGCCACACAGGGAATAGAATTGGGGTTGTTCGGGCTGTGGTATCATAGAGAGTTTTAAATTGGTTCTGTCCTGATTGTGATGTCCCAGAGAGGGGAATAATGCGTCTGTCACCACTGTGGTGTCACAGACAGGCGTAATTTAGAGTTGTCACTGCAGTAATGTCACAGAGACCTTGAACTGGGTCCCTCATTGGTGTCATGTCACACACAGAGAGGAGAATACTGAGGCTGCCGCTGCTCTGGTGTCACAGAGAGGAGTAGTTTTGGCCTGTCACTGCTGTGATGTCAGAGAGAGGGGAAAGCGTGTCTGTCACTGCTGCGGTGTTCCAAAGGGGATGAATTTGAGGCTGTCCTAAGTGTGATGTCACAGAGAGGGGAAAATTGAGGCAGCCACTACTGTGGTGTCACAGAGAGGCGTAAATTAGAGTTGTCAGCGCTGTGATGTCACAGGGAGGCGAAAATTGGGCCTCTCTCAGATGTGATGTCACAGAGAGAGGCGTAATGGATCTGTGAGTGCTGTGGTGTCACCGAGAGGCATAAATTAGAGTTGTCAGTGCAGTGATGTCACGGAGAGGAGAAACTGGGTCCCTCATTGGTGTGATGTCACAGATAGAGGAAACCTGAGTCTGCCACTGCAGTGATGTCACAGAGAGGGGAAAACTGGGGCTATCACAGCTGTGGAGTCTCAGAGAAATTATCACAGGTGCTATGACTTGTCTGTTGCCACAAAGGAGATGGAATTGGGGTTGTCATGGCTATGATATCACAGAGAGGTTTTAATCGGTTCTGTCTCTTCTGTGATGTCACGGAGAGGGGAATTATGGGTCTGTCACTGCTGTGGTGTTCCTTTGGGGCTGAAATTAAGGCTGCCGTGGCTGTGATGTCACAGATAGAGGAAACCTGAGTCTGTCCCTGCTGTGGTGTCACAGAGAGGGGAAAACTGGGGCTGATCACTGTTGTGCAGTGACAGAGAAATTTACACAGGTGCTATGACTTGTCTGTTGCCACACAGGGAATGGAATTGGGGTTGTTCGGGCTGTGGTATCACAGAGAGATTTAAATTGGTTCTGTCATGACTGTGATGTCCCAGAGAGGGGAATAATGCGTCTGTCACCACTGTGGTGTCACAGAGAGGTGTAAACTGGACTTGTCATTGCAGTGATCTCACCGGGAGGAGAAAATTGAGGCTTTCACTGCTGTGGCTTATCAGAGGGGATGAATTCTGACTTGTCTTTGATATCAATGCACAGAGAGGAGAAAACTGGCACTATCACCGCTGTAAATGTTACAGATAAGTGTAAGTTGGGCTTGTTCAATCTGTGGGGTGACAGCAAGGGTGAAATTTGGCCTGTCAGTGCTGTGATGTCATAATGGGTGGAAAGTGCACCTTTGACTGCTGTGCTGTCACAGGCAGGCGTAAATTGGGGTTCCCACAGTTGTGATGTCACAGAGAGGGGAAAACTGGGGCTATCACAGCTGTGGAGTCTCAGAGAAAGTAACACAGGTGTTATGACTTGTCTGTTGCCACAAAGGAGATGGAATTGGGGTTGTCATGCCTATGGTATGTCAGAGAGGTTTTAATTGGTTCTGTCTGTTCTGTGATGTCACAGAGCGGGGAATAATGGGTCTGTCAGTGCTGTGGTGTTCCATCAGAGCTGAAATTAAGGCTGCCATGGCTGTGATGTCACGATAGAGGAAACCTGAGTCTGTCCCTGCTGTGGTGTCACAGAGAGGGGAAAACTGGGGCTGATCACTGTTGTGCAGTGACAGAGAAATTTACACAGGTGCTATGACTTGTCTGTTGCCACACAGGGAATAGAATTGGGGTTGTTCGGGCTGTGGTATCATAGAGAGTTTTAAATTGGTTCTGTCCTGATTGTGATGTCCCAGAGAGGGGAATAATGCGTCTGTCACCACTGTGGTGTCACAGACAGGCGTAATTTAGAGTTGTCACTGCAGTAATGTCACAGAGACCTTGAACTGGGTCCCTCATTGGTGTGATGTCACACACACAGAGAGGAGAATACTGAGGCTGCCGCTGCTCTGGTGTCACAGAGAGGAGTAGTTTTGGGCTGTCACTGCTGTGATGTCAGAGAGAGGGGAAAGCGTGTCTGTCACTGCTGCGGTGTTCCAAAGGGGATGAATTTGAGGCTGTCCTAAGTGTGATGTCACAGAGAGGGGAAAATTGAGGCAGCCACTACTGTGGTGTCACAGAGAGGCGTAAATTAGAGTTGTCAGCGCTGTGATGTCACAGGGAGGCGAAAATTGGGCCTCTCTCAGATGTGATGTCACAGAGAGAGGCGTAATGGATCTGTGAGTGCTGTGGTGTCACCGAGAGGCATAAATTTGAGTTGTCAGTGCAGTGATGTCACGGAGAGGAGAAGCAGGGTCCCTCATTGGTGTGATGTCACAGATAGAGGAAACCTGAGTCTGCCACTGCAGTGATGTCACAGAGAGGGGAAAACTGGGGCTATCACAGCTGTGGAGTCTCAGAGAAATTATCACAGGTGCTATGACTTGTCTGTTGCCACAAAGGAGATGGAATTGGGGTTGTCATGGCTATGATATCACAGAGAGGTTTTAATCGGTTCTGTCTCTTCTGTGATGTCACGGAGAGGGGAATTATGGGTCTGTCACTGCTGTGGTGTTCCTTTGGGGCTGAAATTAAGGCTGCCGTGGCTGTGATGTCACAGATAGAGGAAACCTGAGTCTGTCCCTGCTGTGGTGTCACAGAGAGGGGAAAACTGGGGCTGATCACTGTTGTGCAGTGACAGAGAAATTTACACAGGTGCTATGACTTGTGTGTTGCCACACAGGGAATGGAATTGGGGTTGTTCGGGCTGTGGTATCACAGAGAGATTTAAATTGGTTCTGTCATGACTGTGATGTCCCAGAGAGGGGAATAATGCGTCTGTAACCACTGTGGTGTCACAGAGAGGTGTAAACTGGACTTGTCATTGCAGTGATCTCACCGGGAGGAGAAAATTGAGGCTTTCACTGCTGTGGCTTATCAGAGGGGATGAATTCTGACTTGTCTTTGATATCAATGCACAGAGAGGAGAAAACTGGCACTATCACCGCTGTAAATGTTACAGATAAGTGTAAGTTGGGCTTGTTCAATCTGTGGGGTGACAGCAAGGGTGAAATTTGGCCTGTCAGTGCTGTGATGTCATAATGGGTGGAAAGTGCACCTTTGACTGCTGTGCTGTCACAGGCAGGCGTAAATTGGGGTTCCCACAGTTGTGATGTCACAGAGAGGGGAAAACTGGGGCTATCACAGCTGTGGAGTCTCAGAGAAAGTAACACAGGTGTTATGACTTGTCTGTTGCCACAAAGGAGATGGAATTGGGGTTGTCATGCCTATGGTATGTCAGAGAGGTTTTAATTGGTTCTGTCTGTTCTGTGATGTCACAGAGCGGGGAATAATGGGTCTGTCAGTGCTGTGGTGTTCCATCAGAGCTGAAATTAAGGCTGCCATGGCCGTGATGTCACAGATAGAGGAAACCTGAGTCTGTCCCTGCTGTGGTGTCACAGAGAGGGGAAAACTGGGGCTGATCACTGTTGTGCAGTGACAGAGAAATTTACACAGGTGCTATGACTTGTCTGTTGCCACACAGGGAATAGAATTGGGGTTGTTCGGGCTGTGGTATCATAGAGAGTTTTAAATTGGTTCTGTCATGATTGTGATGTCCCAGAGAGGGGAATAATGCGTCTGTCACCACTGTGGTGTCACAGACAGGCGTAATTTAGAGTTGTCACTGCAGTAATGTCACAGAGACCTTGAACTGGGTCCCTCATTGGTGTGATGTCACACACACAGAGAGGAGATTACTGAGGCTGCCGCTGCTCTGGTGTCACAGAGAGGAGTAGTTTTGGCCTGTCACTGCTGTGATGTCAGAGAGAGGGGAAAGCGTGTCTGCCACTGCTGCGGTGTTCCAAAGGGGATGAATCTGAGGCTGTCCTAAGTGTGATGTCACAGAGAGGGGAAAATTGAGGCAGCCACTACTGTGGTGTCACAGAGAGGCGTAAATTAGAGTTGTCAGCGCTGTGATGTCACAGGGAGGCGAAAATTGGGCCTCTCTCAGATGTGATGTCACAGAGAGAGGCGTAATGGATCTGTGAGTGCTGTGGTGTCACCGAGAGGCATAAATTTGAGTTGTCAGTGCAGTGATGTCACGGAGAGGAGAAACTGGGTCCCTCATTGGTGTGATGTCACAGATAGAGGAAACCTGAGTCTGCCACTGCAGTGATGTCACAGAGAGGGGAAAACTGGGGCTATCACAGCTGTGGAGTCTCAGAGAAATTATCACAGGTGCTATGACTTGTCTGTTGCCACAAAGGAGATGGAATTGGGGTTGTCATGGCTATGATATCACAGAGAGGTTTTAATCGGTTCTGTCTCTTCTGTGATGTCACGGAGAGGGGAATTATGGGTCTGTCACTGCTGTGGTGTTCCTTTGGGGCTGAAATTAAGGCTGCCGTGGCTGTGATGTCACAGATAGAGGAAACCTGAGTCTGTCCCTGCTGTGGTGTCACAGAGAGGGGAAAACTGGGGCTGATCACTGTTGTGCAGTGACAGAGAAATTTACACAGGTGCTATGACTTGTGTGTTGCCACACAGGGAATGGAATTGGGGTTGTTCGGGCTGTGGTATCACAGAGAGATTTAAATTGGTTCTGTCATGACTGTGATGTCCCAGAGAGGGGAATAATGCGTCTGTAACCACTGTGGTGTCACAGAGAGGTGTAAACTGGACTTGTCATTGCAGTGATCTCACCGGGAGGAGAAAATTGAGGCTTTCACTGCTGTGGCTTATCAGAGGGGATGAATTCTGACTTGTCTTTGATATCAATGCACAGAGAGGAGAAAACTGGCACTATCACCGCTGTAAATGTTACAGATAAGTGTAAGTTGGGCTTGTTCAATCTGTGGGGTGACAGCAAGGGTGAAATTTGGCCTGTCAGTGCTGTGATGTCATAATGGGTGGAAAGTGCACCTTTGACTGCTGTGCTGTCACAGGCAGGCGTAAATTGGGGTTCCCACAGTTGTGATGTCACAGAGAGGGGAAAACTGGGGCTATCACAGCTGTGGAGTCTCAGAGAAAGTAACACAGGTGTTATGACTTGTCTGTTGCCACAAAGGAGATGGAATTGGGGTTGTCATGCCTATGGTATGTCAGAGAGGTTTTAATTGGTTCTGTCTGTTCTGTGATGTCACAGAGCGGGGAATAATGGGTCT
Source organism: Cyanistes caeruleus (assembly GCF_971803275.1). NCBI lineage: Eukaryota > Metazoa > Chordata > Aves > Passeriformes > Paridae > Cyanistes > Cyanistes caeruleus. The sequence continues at coordinate 487,196 of NW_028255899.1, forward strand.
GTCAGTGCTGTGGTGTTCCATCAGAGCTGAAATTAAGGCTGCCATGGCCGTGATGTCACAGATAGAGGAAACCTGAGTCTGTCCCTGCTGTGGTGTCACAGAGAGGGGAAAACTGGGGCTGATCACTGTTGTGCAGTGACAGAGAAATTTACACAGGTGCTATGACTTGTCTGTTGCCACACAGGGAATAGAATTGGGGTTGTTCGGGCTGTGGTATCATAGAGAGTTTTAAATTGGTTCTGTCATGATTGTGATGTCCCAGAGAGGGGAATAATGCGTCTGTCACCACTGTGGTGTCACAGACAGGCGTAATTTAGAGTTGTCACTGCAGTAATGTCACAGAGACCTTGAACTGGGTCCCTCATTGGTGTGATGTCACACACACAGAGAGGAGATTACTGAGGCTGCCGCTGCTCTGGTGTCACAGAGAGGAGTAGTTTTGGCCTGTCACTGCTGTGATGTCAGAGAGAGGGGAAAGCGTGTCTGCCACTGCTGCGGTGTTCCAAAGGGGATGAATCTGAGGCTGTCCTAAGTGTGATGTCACAGAGAGGGGAAAATTGAGGCAGCCACTACTGTGGTGTCACAGAGAGGCGTAAATTAGAGTTGTCAGCGCTGTGATGTCACAGGGAGGCGAAAATTGGGCCTCTCTCAGATGTGATGTCACAGAGAGAGGCGTAATGGATCTGTGAGTGCTGTGGTGTCACCGAGAGGCATAAATTTGAGTTGTCAGTGCAGTGATGTCACGGAGAGGAGAAACTGGGTCCCTCATTGGTGTGATGTCACAGATAGAGGAAACCTGAGTCTGCCACTGCAGTGATGTCACAGAGAGGGGAAAACTGGGGCTATCACAGCTGTGGAGTCTCAGAGAAATTATCACAGGTGCTATGACTTGTCTGTTGCCACAAAGGAGATGGAATTGGGGTTGTCATGGCTATGATATCACAGAGAGGTTTTAATCGGTTCTGTCTCTTCTGTGATGTCACGGAGAGGGGAATTATGGGTCTGTCACTGCTGTGGTGTTCCTTTGGGGCTGAAATTAAGGCTGCCGTGGCTGTGATGTCACAGATAGAGGAAACCTGAGTCTGTCCCTGCTGTGGTGTCACAGAGAGGGGAAAACTGGGGCTGATCACTGTTGTGCAGTGACAGAGAAATTTACACAGGTGCTATGACTTGTCTGTTGCCACACAGGGAATGGAATTGGGGTTGTTCGGGCTGTGGTATCACAGAGAGATTTAAATTGGTTCTGTCATGACTGTGATGTCCCAGAGAGGGGAATAATGCGTCTGTCACCACTGTGGTGTCACAGAGAGGTGTAAACTGGACTTGTCATTGCAGTGATCTCACCGGGAGGAGAAAATTGAGGCTTTCACTGCTGTGGCTTATCAGAGGGGATGAATTCTGACTTGTCTTTGATATCAATGCACAGAGAGGAGAAAACTGGCACTATCACCGCTGTAAATGTTACAGATAAGTGTAAGTTGGGCTTGTTCAATCTGTGGGGTGACAGCAAGGGTGAAATTTGGCCTGTCAGTGCTGTGATGTCATAATGGGTGGAAAGTGCACCTTTGACTGCTGTGCTGTCACAGGCAGGCGTAAATTGGGGTTCCCACAGTTGTGATGTCACAGAGAGGGGAAAAATGGGGCTATCACAGCTGTGGAGTCTCAGAGAAAGTAACACAGGTGTTATGACTTGTCTGTTGCCACAAAGGAGATGGAATTGGGGTTGTCATGCCTATGGTATGTCAGAGAGGTTTTAATTGGTTCTGTCTGTTCTGTGATGTCACAGAGCGGGGAATAATGGGTCTGTCAGTGCTGTGGTGTTCCATCAGAGCTGAAATTAAGGCTGCCATGGCCGTGATGTCACAGATAGAGGAAACCTGAGTCTGTCCCTGCTGTGGTGTCACAGAGAGGGGAAAACTGGGGCTGATCACTGTTGTGCAGTGACAGAGAAATTTACACAGGTGCTATGACTTGTCTGTTGCCACACAGGGAATAGAATTGGGGTTGTTCGGGCTGTGGTATCATAGAGAGTTTTAAATTGGTTCTGTCATGACTGTGATGTCCCAGAGAGGGGAATAATGCGTCTGTCACCACTGTGGTGTCACAGACAGGCGTAATTTAGAGTTGTCACTGCAGTAATGTCACAGAGACCTTGAACTGGGTCCCTCATTGGTGTGATGTCACACACACAGAGAGGAGAATACTGAGGCTGCCGCTGCTCTGGTGTCACAGAGAGGAGTAGTTTTGGCCTGTCACTGCTGTGATGTCAGAGAGAGGGGAAAGCGTGTCTGCCACTGCTGCGGTGTTCCAAAGGGGATGAATCTGAGGCTGTCCTAAGTGTGATGTCACAGAGAGGGGAAAATTGAGGCAGCCACTACTGTGGTGTCACAGAGAGGCGTAAATTAGAGTTGTCAGCGCTGTGATGTCACAGGGAGGCGAAAATTGGGCCTCTCTCAGATGTGATGTCACAGAGAGAGGCGTAATGGATCTGTGAGTGCTGTGGTGTCACCGAGAGGCATAAATTTGAGTTGTCAGTGCAGTGATGTCACGGAGAGGAGAAACTGGGTCCCTCATTGGTGTGATGTCACAGATAGAGGAAACCTGAGTCTGCCACTGCAGTGATGTCACAGAGAGGGGAAAACTGGGGCTATCACAGCTGTGGAGTCTCAGAGAAATTATCACAGGTGCTATGACTTGTCTGTTGCCACAAAGGAGATGGAATTGGGGTTGTCATGGCTATGATATCACAGAGAGGTTTTAATCGGTTCTGTCTCTTCTGTGATGTCACGGAGAGGGGAATTATGGGTCTGTCACTGCTGTGGTGTTCCTTTGGGGCTGAAATTAAGGCTGCCGTGGCTGTGATGTCACAGATAGAGGAAACCTGAGTCTGTCCCTGCTGTGGTGTCACAGAGAGGGGAAAACTGGGGCTGATCACTGTTGTGCAGTGACAGAGAAATTTACACAGGTGCTATGACTTGTCTGTTGCCACACAGGGAATGGAATTGGGGTTGTTCGGGCTGTGGTATCACAGAGAGATTTAAATTGGTTCTGTCATGACTGTGATGTCCCAGAGAGGGGAATAATGCGTCTGTCACCACTGTGGTGTCACAGAGAGGTGTAAACTGGACTTGTCATTGCAGTGATCTCACCGGGAGGAGAAAATTGAGGCTTTCACTGCTGTGGCTTATCAGAGGGGATGAATTCTGACTTGTCTTTGATATCAATGCACAGAGAGGAGAAAACTGGCACTATCACCGCTGTAAATGTTACAGATAAGTGTAAGTTGGGCTTGTTCAATCTGTGGGGTGACAGCAAGGGTGAAATTTGGCCTGTCAGTGCTGTGATGTCATAATGGGTGGAAAGTGCACCTTTGACTGCTGTGCTGTCACAGGCAGGCGTAAATTGGGGTTCCCACAGTTGTGATGTCACAGAGAGGGGAAAAATGGGGCTATCACAGCTGTGGAGTCTCAGAGAAAGTAACACAGGTGTTATGACTTGTCTGTTGCCACAAAGGAGATGGAATTGGGGTTGTCATGCCTATGGTATGTCAGAGAGGTTTTAATTGGTTCTGTCTGTTCTGGGATGTCACAGAGCGGGGAATAATGGGTCTGTCAGTGCTGTGGTGTTCCATCAGAGCTGAAATTAAGGCTGCCATGGCTGTGATGTCACAGATAGAGGAAACCTGAGTCTGTCCCTGCTGTGGTGTCACAGAGAGGGGAAAACTGGGGCTGATCACTGTTGTGCAGTGACAGAGAAATTTACACAGGTGCTATGACTTGTCTGTTGCCACACAGGGAATAGAATTGGGGTTGTTCGGGCTGTGGTATCATAGAGAGTTTTAAATTGGTTCTGTCCTGATTGTGATGTCCCAGAGAGGGGAATAATGCGTCTGTCACCACTGTGGTGTCACAGACAGGCGTAATTTAGAGTTGTCACTGCAGTAATGTCACAGAGACCTTGAACTGGGTCCCTCATTGGTGTGATGTCACACACACAGAGAGGAGAATACTGAGGCTGCCGCTGCTCTGGTGTCACAGAGAGGAGTAGTTTTGGCCTGTCACTGCTGTGATGTCAGAGAGAGGGGAAAGCGTGTCTGTCACTGCTGCGGTGTTCCAAAGGGGATGAATTTGAGGCTGTCCTAAGTGTGATGTCACAGAGAGGGGAAAATTGAGGCAGCCACTACTGTGGTGTCACAGAGAGGCGTAAATTAGAGTTGTCAGCGCTGTGATGTCACAGGGAGGCGAAAATTGGGCCTCTCTCAGATGTGATGTCACAGAGAGAGGCGTAATGGATCTGTGAGTGCTGTGGTGTCACCGAGAGGCATAAATTAGAGTTGTCAGTGCAGTGATGACACGGAGAGGAGAAACTGGGTCCCTCATTGGTGTGATGTCACAGATAGAGGAAACCTGAGTCTGCCACTGCAGTGATGTCACAGAGAGGGGAAAACTGGGGCTATCACAGCTGTGGAGTCTCAGAGAAATTATCACAGGTGCTATGACTTGTCTGTTGCCACAAAGGAGATGGAATTGGGGTTGTCATGGCTATGATATCACAGAGAGGTTTTAATCGGTTCTGTCTCTTCTGTGATGTCACGGAGAGGGGAATTCTGGGTCTGTCACTGCTGTGGTGTTCCTTTGGGGCTGAAATTAAGGCTGCCGTGGCTGTGATGTCACAGATAGAGGAAACCTGAGTCTGTCCCTGCTGTGGTGTCACAGAGAGGGGAAAACTGGGGCTGATCACTGTTGTGCAGTGACAGAGAAATTTACACAGGTGCTATGACTTGTCTGTTGCCACACAGGGAATGGAATTGGGGTTGTTCGGGCTGTGGTATCACAGAGAGATTTAAATTGGTTCTGTCATGACTGTGATGTCCCAGAGAGGGGAATAATGCGTCTGTCACCACTGTGGTGTCACAGAGAGGTGTAAACTGGACTTGTCATTGCAGTGATCTCACCGGGAGGAGAAAATTGAGGCTTTCACTGCTGTGGCTTATCAGAGGGGATGAATTCTGACTTGTCTTTGATATCAATGCACAGAGAGGAGAAAACTGGCACTATCACCGCTGTAAATGTTACAGATAAGTGTAAGTTGGGCTTGTTCAATCTGTGGGGTGACAGCAAGGGTGAAATTTGGCCTGTCAGTGCTGTGATGTCATAATGGGTGGAAAGTGCACCTTTGACTGCTGTGCTGTCACAGGCAGGCGTAAATTGGGGTTCCCACAGTTGTGATGTCACAGAGAGGGGAAAAATGGGGCTATCACAGCTGTGGAGTCTCAGAGAAAGTAACACAGGTGTTATGACTTGTCTGTTGCCACAAAGGAGATGGAATTGGGGTTGTCATGCCTATGGTATGTCAGAGAGGTTTTAATTGGTTCTGTCTGTTCTGGGATGTCACAGAGCGGGGAATAATGGGTCTGTCAGTGCTGTGGTGTTCCATCAGAGCTGAAATTAAGGCTGCCATGGCTGTGATGTCACAGATAGAGGAAACCTGAGTCTGTCCCTGCTGTGGTGTCACAGAGAGGGGAAAACTGGGGCTGATCACTGTTGTGCAGTGACAGAGAAATTTACACAGGTGCTATGACTTGTCTGTTGCCACACAGGGAATAGAATTGGGGTTGTTCGGGCTGTGGTATCATAGAGAGTTTTAAATTGGTTCTGTCCTGATTGTGATGTCCCAGAGAGGGGAATAATGCGTCTGTCACCACTGTGGTGTCACAGACAGGCGTAATTTAGAGTTGTCACTGCAGTAATGTCACAGAGACCTTGAACTGGGTCCCTCATTGGTGTGATGTCACACACACAGAGAGGAGAATACTGAGGCTGCCGCTGCTCTGGTGTCACAGAGAGGAGTAGTTTTGGCCTGTCACTGCTGTGATGTCAGAGAGAGGGGAAAGCGTGTCTGTCACTGCTGCGGTGTTCCAAAGGGGATGAATTTGAGGCTGTCCTAAGTGTGATGTCACAGAGAGGGGAAAATTGAGGCAGCCACTACTGTGGTGTCACAGAGAGGCGTAAATTAGAGTTGTCAGCGCTGTGATGTCACAGGGAGGCGAAAATTGGGCCTCTCTCAGATGTGATGTCACAGAGAGAGGCGTAATGGATCTGTGAGTGCTGTGGTGTCACCGAGAGGCATAAATTAGAGTTGTCAGTGCAGTGATGTCACGGAGAGGAGAAACTGGGTCCCTCATTGGTGTGATGTCACAGATAGAGGAAACCTGAGTCTGCCACTGCAGTGATGTCACAGAGAGGGGAAAACTGGGGCTATCACAGCTGTGGAGTCTCAGAGAAATTATCACAGGTGCTATGACTTGTCTGTTGCCACAAAGGAGATGGAATTGGGGTTGTCATGGCTATGATATCACAGAGAGGTTTTAATCGGTTCTGTCTCTTCTGTGATGTCACGGAGAGGGGAATTCTGGGTCTGTCACTGCTGTGGTGTTCCTTTGGGGCTGAAATTAAGGCTGCCGTGGCTGTGATGTCACAGATAGAGGAAACCTGAGTCTGTCCCTGCTGTGGTGTCACAGAGAGGGGAAAACTGGGGCTGATCACTGTTGTGCAGTGACAGAGAAATTTACACAGGTGCTATGACTTGTCTGTTGCCACACAGGGAATGGAATTGGGGTTGTTCGGGCTGTGGTATCACAGAGAGATTTAAATTGGTTCTGTCATGACTGTGATGTCCCAGAGAGGGGAATAATGCGTCTGTCACCACTGTGGTGTCACAGAGAGGTGTAAACTGGACTTGTCATTGCAGTGATCTCACCGGGAGGAGAAAATTGAGGCTTTCACTGCTGTGGCTTATCAGAGGGGATGAATTCTGACTTGTCTTTGATATCAATGCACAGAGAGGAGAAAACTGGCACTATCACCGCTGTAAATGTTACAGATAAGTGTAAGTTGGGCTTGTTCAATCTGTGGGGTGACAGCAAGGGTGAAATTTGGCCTGTCAGTGCTGTGATGTCATAATGGGTGGAAAGTGCACCTTTGACTGCTGTGCTGTCACAGGCAGGCGTAAATTGGGGTTCCCACAGTTGTGATGTCACAGAGAGGGGAAAACTGGGGCTATCACAGCTGTGGAGTCTCAGAGAAAGTAACACAGGTGTTATGACTTGTCTGTTGCCACAAAGGAGATGGAATTGGGGTTGTCATGCCTATGGTATGTCAGAGAGGTTTTAATTGGTTCTGTCTGTTCTGTGATGTCACAGAGCGGGGAATAATGGGTCTGTAAGTGCTGTGGTGTTCCATCAGATCTGAAATTAAGGCTGCCATGGCTGTGATGTCACAGATAGAGGAAACCTGAGTCTGTCCCTGCTGTGGTGTCACAGAGAGGGGAAAACTGGGGCTGATCACTGTTGTGCAGTGACAGAGAAATTTACACAGGTGCTATGACTTGTCTGTTGCCACACAGGGAATAGAATTGGGGTTGTTCGGGCTGTGGTATCATAGAGAGTTTTAAATTGGTTCTGTCCTGATTGTGATGTCCCAGAGAGGGGAATAATGCGTCTGTCACCACTGTGGTGTCACAGACAGGCGTAATTTAGAGTTGTCACTGCAGTAATGTCACAGAGACCTTGAACTGGGTCCCTCATTGGTGTCATGTCACACACAGAGAGGAGAATACTGAGGCTGCCGCTGCTCTGGTGTCACAGAGAGGAGTAGTTTTGGCCTGTCACTGCTGTGATGTCAGAGAGAGGGGAAAGCGTGTCTGTCACTGCTGCGGTGTTCCAAAGGGGATGAATTTGAGGCTGTCCTAAGTGTGATGTCACAGAGAGGGGAAAATTGAGGCAGCCACTACTGTGGTGTCACAGAGAGGCGTAAATTAGAGTTGTCAGCGCTGTGATGTCACAGGGAGGCGAAAATTGGGCCTCTCTCAGATGTGATGTCACAGAGAGAGGCGTAATGGATCTGTGAGTGCTGTGGTGTCACCGAGAGGCATAAATTAGAGTTGTCAGTGCAGTGATGTCACGGAGAGGAGAAACTGGGTCCCTCATTGGTGTGATGTCACAGATAGAGGAAACCTGAGTCTGCCACTGCAGTGATGTCACAGAGAGGGGAAAACTGGGGCTATCACAGCTGTGGAGTCTCAGAGAAATTATCACAGGTGCTATGACTTGTCTGTTGCCACAAAGGAGATGGAATTGGGGTTGTCATGGCTATGATATCACAGAGAGGTTTTAATCGGTTCTGTCTCTTCTGTGATGTCACGGAGAGGGGAATTATGGGTCTGTCACTGCTGTGGTGTTCCTTTGGGGCTGAAATTAAGGCTGCCGTGGCTGTGATGTCACAGATAGAGGAAACCTGAGTCTGTCCCTGCTGTGGTGTCACAGAGAGGGGAAAACTGGGGCTGATCACTGTTGTGCAGTGACAGAGAAATTTACACAGGTGCTATGACTTGTCTGTTGCCACACAGGGAATGGAATTGGGGTTGTTCGGGCTGTGGTATCACAGAGAGATTTAAATTGGTTCTGTCATGACTGTGATGTCCCAGAGAGGGGAATAATGCGTCTGTCACCACTGTGGTGTCACAGAGAGGTGTAAACTGGACTTGTCATTGCAGTGATCTCACCGGGAGGAGAAAATTGAGGCTTTCACTGCTGTGGCTTATCAGAGGGGATGAATTCTGACTTGTCTTTGATATCAATGCACAGAGAGGAGAAAACTGGCACTATCACCGCTGTAAATGTTACAGATAAGTGTAAGTTGGGCTTGTTCAATCTGTGGGGTGACAGCAAGGGTGAAATTTGGCCTGTCAGTGCTGTGATGTCATAATGGGTGGAAAGTGCACCTTTGACTGCTGTGCTGTCACAGGCAGGCGTAAATTGGGGTTCCCACAGTTGTGATGTCACAGAGAGGGGAAAACTGGGGCTATCACAGCTGTGGAGTCTCAGAGAAAGTAACACAGGTGTTATGACTTGTCTGTTGCCACAAAGGAGATGGAATTGGGGTTGTCATGCCTATGGTATGTCAGAGAGGTTTTAATTGGTTCTGTCTGTTCTGTGATGTCACAGAGCGGGGAATAATGGGTCTGTCAGTGCTGTGGTGTTCCATCAGAGCTGAAATTAAGGCTGCCATGGCTGTGATGTCACGATAGAGGAAACCTGAGTCTTTCCCTGCTGTGGTGTCACAGAGAGGGGAAAACTGGGGCTGATCACTGTTGTGCAGTGACAGAGAAATTTACACAGGTGCTATGACTTGTCTGTTGCCACACAGGGAATAGAATTGGGGTTGTTCGGGCTGTGGTATCATAGAGAGTTTTAAATTGGTTCTGTCCTGATTGTGATGTCCCAGAGAGGGGAATAATGCGTCTGTCACCACTGTGGTGTCACAGACAGGCGTAATTTAGAGTTGTCACTGCAGTAATGTCACAGAGACCTTGAACTGGGTCCCTCATTGGTGTGATGTCACACACACAGAGAGGAGAATACTGAGGCTGCCGCTGCTCTGGTGTCACAGAGAGGAGTAGTTTTGGGCTGTCACTGCTGTGATGTCAGAGAGAGGGGAAAGCGTGTCTGTCACTGCTGCGGTGTTCCAAAGGGGATGAATTTGAGGCTGTCCTAAGTGTGATGTCACAGAGAGGGGAAAATTGAGGCAGCCACTACTGTGGTGTCACAGAGAGGCGTAAATTAGAGTTGTCAGCGCTGTGATGTCACAGGGAGGCGAAAATTGGGCCTCTCTCAGATGTGATGTCACAGAGAGAGGCGTAATGGATCTGTGAGTGCTGTGGTGTCACCGAGAGGCATAAATTTGAGTTGTCAGTGCAGTGATGTCACGGAGAGGAGAAGCAGGGTCCCTCATTGGTGTGATGTCACAGATAGAGGAAACCTGAGTCTGCCACTGCAGTGATGTCACAGAGAGGGGAAAACTGGGGCTATCACAGCTGTGGAGTCTCAGAGAAATTATCACAGGTGCTATGACTTGTCTGTTGCCACAAAGGAGATGGAATTGGGGTTGTCATGGCTATGATATCACAGAGAGGTTTTAATCGGTTCTGTCTCTTCTGTGATGTCACGGAGAGGGGAATTATGGGTCTGTCACTGCTGTGGTGTTCCTTTGGGGCTGAAATTAAGGCTGCCGTGGCTGTGATGTCACAGATAGAGGAAACCTGAGTCTGTCCCTGCTGTGGTGTCACAGAGAGGGGAAAACTGGGGCTGATCACTGTTGTGCAGTGACAGAGAAATTTACACAGGTGCTATGACTTGTCTGTTGCCACACAGGGAATGGAATTGGGGTTGTTCGGGCTGTGGTATCACAGAGAGATTTAAATTGGTTCTGTCATGACTGTGATGTCCCAGAGAGGGGAATAATGCGTCTGTCACCACTGTGGTGTCACAGAGAGGTGTAAACTGGACTTGTCATTGCAGTGATCTCACCGGGAGGAGAAAATTGAGGCTTTCACTGCTGTGGCTTATCAGAGGGGATGAATTCTGACTTGTCTTTGATATCAATGCACAGAGAGGAGAAAACTGGCACTATCACCGCTGTAAATGTTACAGATAAGTGTAAGTTGGGCTTGTTCAATCTGTGGGGTGACAGCAAGGGTGAAATTTGGCCTGTCAGTGCTGTGATGTCATAATGGGTGGAAAGTGCACCTTTGACTGCTGTGCTGTCACAGGCAGGCGTAAATTGGGGTTCCCACAGTTGTGATGTCACAGAGAGGGGAAAACTGGGGCTATCACAGCTGTGGAGTCTCAGAGAAAGTAACACAGGTGTTATGACTTGTCTGTTGCCACAAAGGAGATGGAATTGGGGTTGTCATGCCTATGGTATGTCAGAGAGGTTTTAATTGGTTCTGTCTGTTCTGTGATGTCACAGAGCGGGGAATAATGGGTCTGTCAGTGCTGTGGTGTTCCATCAGAGCTGAAATTAAGGCTGCCATGGCCGTGATGTCACAGATAGAGGAAACCTGAGTCTGTCCCTGCTGTGCTGTCACAGAGAGGGGAAAACTGGGGCTGATCACTGTTGTGCAGTGACAGAGAAATTTACACAGGTGCTATGACTTGTCTGTTGCCACACAGGGAATAGAATTGGGGTTGTTCGGGCTGTGGTATCATAGAGAGTTTTAAATTGGTTCTGTCATGATTGTGATGTCCCAGAGAGGGGAATAATGCGTCTGTCACCACTGTGGTGTCACAGACAGGCGTAATTTAGAGTTGTCACTGCAGTAATGTCACAGAGACCTTGAACTGGGTCCCTCATTGGTGTGATGTCACACACACAGAGAGGAGAATACTGAGGCTGCCGCTGCTCTGGTGTCACAGAGAGGAGTAGTTTTGGCCTGTCACTGCTGTGATGTCAGAGAGAGGGGAAAGCGTGTCTGCCACTGCTGCGGTGTTCCAAAGGGGATGAATCTGAGGCTGTCCTAAGTGTGATGTCACAGAGAGGGGAAAATTGAGGCAGCCACTACTGTGGTGTCACAGAGAGGCGTAAATTAGAGTTGTCAGCGCTGTGATGTCACAGGGAGGCGAAAATTGGGCCTCTCTCAGATGTGATGTCACAGAGAGAGGCGTAATGGATCTGTGAGTGCTGTGGTGTCACCGAGAGGCATAAATTTGAGTTGTCAGTGCAGTGATGTCACGGAGAGGAGAAACTGGGTCCCTCATTGGTGTGATGTCACAGATAGAGGAAACCTGAGTCTGCCACTGCAGTGATGTCACAGAGAGGGGAAAACTGGGGCTATCACAGCTGTGGAGTCTCAGAGAAATTATCACAGGTGCTATGACTTGTCTGTTGCCACAAAGGAGATGGAATTGGGGTTGTCATGGCTATGATATCACAGAGAGGTTTTAATCGGTTCTGTCTCTTCTGTGATGTCACGGAGAGGGGAATTATGGGTCTGTCACTGCTGTGGTGTTCCTTTGGGGCTGAAATTAAGGCTGCCGTGGCTGTGATGTCACAGATAGAGGAAACCTGAGTCTGTCCCTGCTGTGGTGTCACAGAGAGGGGAAAACTGGGGCTGATCACTGTTGTGCAGTGACAGAGAAATTTACACAGGTGCTATGACTTGTCTGTTGCCACACAGGGAATGGAATTGGGGTTGTTCGGGCTGTGGTATCACAGAGAGATTTAAATTGGTTCTGTCATGACTGTGATGTCCCAGAGAGGGGAATAATGCGTCTGTCACCACTGTGGTGTCACAGAGAGGTGTAAACTGGACTTGTCATTGCAGTGATCTCACCGGGAGGAGAAAATTGAGGCTTTCACTGCTGTGGCTTATCAGAGGGGATGAATTCTGACTTGTCTTTGATATCAATGCACAGAGAGGAGAAAACTGGCACTATCACCGCTGTAAATGTTACAGATAAGTGTAAGTTGGGCTTGTTCAATCTGTGGGGTGACAGCAAGGGTGAAATTTGGCCTGTCAGTGCTGTGATGTCATAATGGGTGGAAAGTGCACCTTTGACTGCTGTGCTGTCACAGGCAGGCGTAAATTGGGGTTCCCACAGTTGTGATGTCACAGAGAGGGGAAAAATGGGGCTATCACAGCTGTGGAGTCTCAGAGAAAGTAACACAGGTGTTATGACTTGTCTGTTGCCACAAAGGAGATGGAATTGGGGTTGTCATGCCTATGGTATGTCAGAGAGGTTTTAATTGGTTCTGTCTGTTCTGGGATGTCACAGAGCGGGGAATAATGGGTCTGTCAGTGCTGTGGTGTTCCATCAGAGCTGAAATTAAGGCTGCCATGGCTGTGATGTCACAGATAGAGGAAACCTGAGTCTGTCCCTGCTGTGGTGTCACAGAGAGGGGAAAACTGGGGCTGATCACTGTTGTGCAGTGACAGAGAAATTTACACAGGTGCTATGACTTGTCTGTTGCCACACAGGGAATAGAATTGGGGTTGTTCGGGCTGTGGTATCATAGAGAGTTTTAAATTGGTTCTGTCCTGATTGTGATGTCCCAGAGAGGGGAATAATGCGTCTGTCACCACTGTGGTGTCACAGACAGGCGTAATTTAGAGTTGTCACTGCAGTAATGTCACAGAGACCTTGAACTGGGTCCCTCATTGGTGTGATGTCACACACACAGAGAGGAGAATACTGAGGCTGCCGCTGCTCTGGTGTCACAGAGAGGAGTAGTTTTGGCCTGTCACTGCTGTGATGTCAGAGAGAGGGGAAAGCGGGTCTGTCACTGCTGCGGTGTTCCAAAGGGGATGAATTTGAGGCTGTCCTAAGTGTGATGTCACAGAGAGGGGAAAATTGAGGCAGCCACTACTGTGGTGTCACAGAGAGGCGTAAATTAGAGTTGTCAGCGCTGTGATGTCACAGGGAGGCGAAAATTGGGCCTCTCTCAGATGTGATGTCACAGAGAGAGGCGTAATGGATCTGTGAGTGCTGTGGTGTCACCGAGAGGCATAAATTAGAGTTGTCAGTGCAGTGATGACACGGAGAGGAGAAACTGGGTCCCTCATTGGTGTGATGTCACAGATAGAGGAAACCTGAGTCTGCCACTGCAGTGATGTCACAGAGAGGGGAAAACTGGGGCTATCACAGCTGTGGAGTCTCAGAGAAATTATCACAGGTGCTATGACTTGTCTGTTGCCACAAAGGAGATGGAATTGGGGTTGTCATGGCTATGATATCACAGAGAGGTTTTAATCGGTTCTGTCTCTTCTGTGATGTCACGGAGAGGGGAATTCTGGGTCTGTCACTGCTGTGGTGTTCCTTTGGGGCTGAAATTAAGGCTGCCGTGGCTGTGATGTCACAGATAGAGGAAACCTGAGTCTGTCCCTGCTGTGGTGTCACAGAGAGGGGAAAACTGGGGCTGATCACTGTTGTGCAGTGACAGAGAAATTTACACAGGTGCTATGACTTGTCTGTTGCCACACAGGGAATGGAATTGGGGTTGTTCGGGCTGTGGTATCACAGAGAGATTTAAATTGGTTCTGTCATGACTGTGATGTCCCAGAGAGGGGAATAATGCGTCTGTCACCACTGTGGTGTCACAGAGAGGTGTAAACTGGACTTGTCATTGCAGTGATCTCACCGGGAGGAGAAAATTGAGGCTTTCACTGCTGTGGCTTATCAGAGGGGATGAATTCTGACTTGTCTTTGATATCAATGCACAGAGAGGAGAAAACTGGCACTATCACCGCTGTAAATGTTACAGATAAGTGTAAGTTGGGCTTGTTCAATCTGTGGGGTGACAGCAAGGGTGAAATTTGGCCTGTCAGTGCTGTGATGTCATAATGGGTGGAAAGTGCACCTTTGACTGCTGTGCTGTCACAGGCAGGCGTAAATTGGGGTTCCCACAGTTGTGATGTCACAGAGAGGGGAAAACTGGGGCTATCACAGCTGTGGAGTCTCAGAGAAAGTAACACAGGTGTTATGACTTGTCTGTTGCCACAAAGGAGATGGAATTGGGGTTGTCATGCCTATGGTATGTCAGAGAGGTTTTAATTGGTTCTGTCTGTTCTGTGATGTCACAGAGCGGGGAATAATGGGTCTGTCAGTGCTGTGGTGTTCCATCAGAGCTGAAATTAAGGCTGCCATGGCTGTGATGTCACAGATAGAGGAAACCTGAGTCTGTCCCTGCTGTGGTGTCACAGAGAGGGGAAAACTGGGGCTGATCACTGTTGTGCAGTGACAGAGAAATTTACACAGGTGCTATGACTTGTCTGTTGCCACACAGGGAATAGAATTGGGGTTGTTCGGGCTGTGGTATCATAGAGAGTTTTAAATTGGTTCTGTCATGATTGTGATGTCCCAGAGAGGGGAATAATGCGTCTGTCACCACTGTGGTGTCACAGACAGGCGTAATTTAGAGTTGTCACTGCAGTAATGTCACAGAGACCTTGAACTGGGTCCCTCATTGGTGTGATGTCACACACACAGAGAGGAGAATACTGAGGCTGCCGCTGCTCTGGTGTCACAGAGAGGAGTAGTTTTGGCCTGTCACTGCTGTGATGTCAGAGAGAGGGGAAAGCGTGTCTGCCACTGCTGCGGTGTTCCAAAGGGGATGAATCTGAGGCTGTCCTAAGTGTGATGTCACAGAGAGGGGAAAATTGAGGCAGCCACTACTGTGGTGTCACAGAGAGGCGTAAATTAGAGTTGTCAGCGCTGTGATGTCACAGGGAGGCGAAAATTGGGCCTCTCTCAGATGTGATGTCACAGAGAGAGGCGTAATGGATCTGTGAGTGCTGTGGTGTCACCGAGAGGCATAAATTTGAGTTGTCAGTGCAGTGATGTCACGGAGAGGAGAAACTGGGTCCCTCATTGGTGTGATGTCACAGATAGAGGAAACCTGAGTCTGCCACTGCAGTGATGTCACAGAGAGGGGAAAACTGGGGCTATCACAGCTGTGGAGTCTCAGAGAAATTATCACAGGTGCTATGACTTGTCTGTTGCCACAAAGGAGATGGAATTGGGGTTGTCATGGCTATGATATCACAGAGAGGTTTTAATCGGTTCTGTCTCTTCTGTGATGTCACGGAGAGGGGAATTCTGGGTCTGTCACTGCTGTGGTGTTCCTTTGGGGCTGAAATTAAGGCTGCCGTGGCTGTGATGTCACAGATAGAGGAAACCTGAGTCTGTCCCTGCTGTGGTGTCACAGAGAGGGGAAAACTGGGGCTGATCACTGTTGTGCAGTGACAGAGAAATTTACACAGGTGCTATGACTTGTCTGTTGCCACACAGGGAATGGAATTGGGGTTGTTCGGGCTGTGGTATCACAGAGAGATTTAAATTGGTTCTGTCATGACTGTGATGTCCCAGAGAGGGGAATAATGCGTCTGTCACCACTGTGGTGTCACAGAGAGGTGTAAACTGGACTTGTCATTGCAGTGATCTCACCGGGAGGAGAAAATTGAGGCTTTCACTGCTGTGGCTTATCAGAGGGGATGAATTCTGACTTGTCTTTGATATCAATGCACAGAGAGGAGAAAACTGGCACTATCACCGCTGTAAATGTTACAGATAAGTGTAAGTTGGGCTTGTTCAATCTGTGGGGTGACAGCAAGGGTGAAATTTGGCCTGTCAGTGCTGTGATGTCATAATGGGTGGAAAGTGCACCTTTGACTGCTGTGCTGTCACAGGCAGGCGTAAATTGGGGTTCCCACAGTTGTGATGTCACAGAGAGGGGAAAAATGGGGCTATCACAGCTGTGGAGTCTCAGAGAAAGTAACACAGGTGTTATGACTTGTCTGTTGCCACAAAGGAGATGGAATTGGGGTTGTCATGCCTATGGTATGTCAGAGAGGTTTTAATTGGTTCTGTCTGTTCTGGGATGTCACAGAGCGGGGAATAATGGGTCTGTCAGTGCTGTGGTGTTCCATCAGAGCTGAAATTAAGGCTGCCATGGCTGTGATGTCACAGATAGAGGAAACCTGAGTCTGTCCCTGCTGTGGTGTCACAGAGAGGGGAAAACTGGGGCTGATCACTGTTGTGCAGTGACAGAGAAATTTACACAGGTGCTATGACTTGTCTGTTGCCACACAGGGAATAGAATTGGGGTTGTTCGGGCTGTGGTATCATAGAGAGTTTTAAATTGGTTCTGTCCTGATTGTGATGTCCCAGAGAGGGGAATAATGCGTCTGTCACCACTGTGGTGTCACAGACAGGCGTAATTTAGAGTTGTCACTGCAGTAATGTCACAGAGACCTTGAACTGGGTCCCTCATTGGTGTGATGTCACACACACAGAGAGGAGAATACTGAGGCTGCCGCTGCTCTGGTGTCACAGAGAGGAGTAGTTTTGGCCTGTCACTGCTGTGATGTCAGAGAGAGGGGAAAGCGTGTCTGTCACTGCTGCGGTGTTCCAAAGGGGATGAATTTGAGGCTGTCCTAAGTGTGATGTCACAGAGAGGGGAAAATTGAGGCAGCCACTACTGTGGTGTCACAGAGAGGCGTAAATTAGAGTTGTCAGCGCTGTGATGTCACAGGGAGGCGAAAATTGGGCCTCTCTCAGATGTGATGTCACAGAGAGAGGCGTAATGGATCTGTGAGTGCTGTGGTGTCACCGAGAGGCATAAATTAGAGTTGTCAGTGCAGTGATGACACGGAGAGGAGAAACTGGGTCCCTCATTGGTGTGATGTCACAGATAGAGGAAACCTGAGTCTGCCACTGCAGTGATGTCACAGAGAGGGGAAAACTGGGGCTATCACAGCTGTGGAGTCTCAGAGAAATTATCACAGGTGCTATGACTTGTCTGTTGCCACAAAGGAGATGGAATTGGGGTTGTCATGGCTATGATATCACAGAGAGGTTTTAATCGGTTCTGTCTCTTCTGTGATGTCACGGAGAGGGGAATTATGGGTCTGTCACTGCTGTGGTGTTCCTTTGGGGCTGAAATTAAGGCTGCCGTGGCTGTGATGTCACAGATAGAGGAAACCTGAGTCTGTCCCTGCTGTGGTGTCACAGAGAGGGGAAAACTGGGGCTGATCACTGTTGTGCAGTGACAGAGAAATTTACACAGGTGCTATGACTTGTCTGTTGCCACACAGGGAATGGAATTGGGGTTGTTCGGGCTGTGGTATCACAGAGAGATTTAAATTGGTTCTGTCATGACTGTGATGTCCCAGAGAGGGGAATAATGCGTCTGTAACCACTGTGGTGTCACAGAGAGGTGTAAACTGGACTTGTCATTGCAGTGATCTCACCGGGAGGAGAAAATTGAGGCTTTCACTGCTGTGGCTTATCAGAGGGGATGAATTCTGACTTGTCTTTGATATCAATGCACAGAGAGGAGAAAACTGGCACTATCACCGCTGTAAATGTTACAGATAAGTGTAAGTTGGGCTTGTTCAATCTGTGGGGTGACAGCAAGGGTGAAATTTGGCCTGTCAGTGCTGTGATGTCATAATGGGTGGAAAGTGCACCTTTGACTGCTGTGCTGTCACAGGCAGGCGTAAATTGGGGTTCCCACAGTTGTGATGTCACAGAGAGGGGAAAACTGGGGCTATCACAGCTGTGGAGTCTCAGAGAAAGTAACACAGGTGTTATGACTTGTCTGTTGCCACAAAGGAGATGGAATTGGGGTTGTCATGCCTATGGTATGTCAGAGAGGTTTTAATTGGTTCTGTCTGTTCTGTGATGTCACAGAGCGGGGAATAATGGGTCTGTCAGTGCTGTGGTGTTCCATCAGAGCTGAAATTAAGGCTGCCATGGCTGTGATGTCACGATAGAGGAAACCTGAGTCTGTCCCTGCTGTGGTGTCACAGAGAGGGGAAAACTGGGGCTGATCACTGTTGTGCAGTGACAGAGAAATTTACACAGGTGCTATGACTTGTCTGTTGCCACACAGGGAATAGAATTGGGGTTGTTCGGGCTGTGGTATCATAGAGAGTTTTAAATTGGTTCTGTCCTGATTGTGATGTCCCAGAGAGGGGAATAATGCGTCTGTCACCACTGTGGTGTCACAGACAGGCGTAATTTAGAGTTGTCACTGCAGTAATGTCACAGAGACCTTGAACTGGGTCCCTCATTGGTGTGATGTCACACACACAGAGAGGAGAATACTGAGGCTGCCGCTGCTCTGGTGTCACAGAGAGGAGTAGTTTTGGCCTGTCACTGCTGTGATGTCAGAGAGAGGGGAAAGCGTGTCTGTCACTGCTGCGGTGTTCCAAAGGGGATGAATTTGAGGCTGTCCTAAGTGTGATGTCACAGAGAGGGGAAAATTGAGGCAGCCACTACTGTGGTGTCACAGAGAGGCGTAAATTAGAGTTGTCAGCGCTGTGATGTCACAGGGAGGCGAAAATTGGGCCTCTCTCAGATGTGATGTCACAGAGAGAGGCGTAATGGATCTGTGAGTGCTGTGGTGTCACCGAGAGGCATAAATTTGAGTTGTCAGTGCAGTGATGTCACGGAGAGGAGAAGCAGGGTCCCTCATTGGTGTGATGTCACAGATAGAGGAAACCTGAGTCTGCCACTGCAGTGATGTCACAGAGAGGGGAAAACTGGGGCTATCACAGCTGTGGAGTCTCAGAGAAATTATCACAGGTGCTATGACTTGTCTGTTGCCACAAAGGAGATGGAATTGGGGTTGTCATGGCTATGATATCACAGAGAGGTTTTAATCGGTTCTGTCTCTTCTGTGATGTCACGGAGAGGGGAATTATGGGTCTGTCACTGCTGTGGTGTTCCTTTGGGGCTGAAATTAAGGCTGCCGTGGCTGTGATGTCACAGATAGAGGAAACCTGAGTCTGTCCCTGCTGTGGTGTCACAGAGAGGGGAAAACTGGGGCTGATCACTGTTGTGCAGTGACAGAGAAATTTACACAGGTGCTATGACTTGTCTGTTGCCACACAGGGAATGGAATTGGGGTTGTTCGGGCTGTGGTATCACAGAGAGATTTAAATTGGTTCTGTCATGACTGTGATGTCCCAGAGAGGGGAATAATGCGTCTGTCACCACTGTGGTGTCACAGAGAGGTGTAAACTGGACTTGTCATTGCAGTGATCTCACCGGGAGGAGAAAATTGAGGCTTTCACTGCTGTGGCTTATCAGAGGGGATGAATTCTGACTTGTCTTTGATATCAATGCACAGAGAGGAGAAAACTGGCACTATCACCGCTGTAAATGTTACAGATAAGTGTAAGTTGGGCTTGTTCAATCTGTGGGGTGACAGCAAGGGTGAAATTTGGCCTGTCAGTGCTGTGATGTCATAATGGGTGGAAAGTGCACCTTTGACTACTGTGCTGTCACAGGCAGGCGTAAATTGGGGTTCCCACAGTTGTGATGTCACAGAGAGGGGAAAACTGGGGCTATCACAGCTGTGGAGTCTCAGAGAAAGTAACACAGGTGTTATGACTTGTCTGTTGCCACAAAGGAGATGGAATTGGGGTTGTCATGCCTATGGTATGTCAGAGAGGTTTTAATTGGTTCTGTCTGTTCTGTGATGTCACAGAGCGGGGAATAATGGGTCTGTCAGTGCTGTGGTGTTCCATCAGAGCTGAAATTAAGGCTGCCATGGCCGTGATGTCACAGATAGAGGAAACCTGAGTCTGTCCCTGCTGTGGTGTCACAGAGAGGGGAAAACTGGGGCTGATCACTGTTGTGCAGTGACAGAGAAATTTACACAGGTGCTATGACTTGTCTGTTGCCACACAGGGAATAGAATTGGGGTTGTTCGGGCTGTGGTATCATAGAGAGTTTTAAATTGGTTCTGTCATGATTGTGATGTCCCAGAGAGGGGAATAATGCGTCTGTCACCACTGTGGTGTCACAGACAGGCGTAATTTAGAGTTGTCACTGCAGTAATGTCACAGAGACCTTGAACTGGGTCCCTCATTGGTGTGATGTCACACACACAGAGAGGAGAATACTGAGGCTGCCGCTGCTCTGGTGTCACAGAGAGGAGTAGTTTTGGCCTGTCACTGCTGTGATGTCAGAGAGAGGGGAAAGCGTGTCTGCCACTGCTGCGGTGTTCCAAAGGGGATGAATTTGAGGCTGTCCTAAGTGTGATGTCACAGAGAGGGGAAAATTGAGGCAGCCACTACTGTGGTGTCACAGAGAGGCGTAAATTAGAGTTGTCAGCGCTGTGATGTCACAGGGAGGCGAAAATTGGGCCTCTCTCAGATGTGATGTCACAGAGAGAGGCGTAATGGATCTGTGAGTGCTGTGGTGTCACCGAGAGGCATAAATTTGAGTTGTCAGTGCAGTGATGTCACGGAGAGGAGAAGCAGGGTCCCTCATTGGTGTGATGTCACAGATAGAGGAAACCTGAGTCTGCCACTGCAGTGATGTCACAGAGAGGGGAAAACTGGGGCTATCACAGCTGTGGAGTCTCAGAGAAATTATCACAGGTGCTATGACTTGTCTGTTGCCACAAAGGAGATGGAATTGGGGTTGTCATGGCTATGATATCACAGAGAGGTTTTAATCGGTTCTGTCTCTTCTGTGATGTCACGGAGAGGGGAATTCTGGGTCTGTCACTGCTGTGGTGTTCCTTTGGGGCTGAAATTAAGGCTGCCGTGGCTGTGATGTCACAGATAGAGGAAACCTGAGTCTGTCCCTGCTGTGGTGTCACAGAGAGGGGAAAACTGGGGCTGATCACTGTTGTGCAGTGACAGAGAAATTTACACAGGTGCTATGACTTGTCTGTTGCCACACAGGGAATGGAATTGGGGTTGTTCGGGCTGTGGTATCACAGAGAGATTTAAATTGGTTCTGTCATGACTGTGATGTCCCAGAGAGGGGAATAATGCGTCTGTCACCACTGTGGTGTCACAGAGAGGTGTAAACTGGACTTGTCATTGCAGTGATCTCACCGGGAGGAGAAAATTGAGGCTTTCACTGCTGTGGCTTATCAGAGGGGATGAATTCTGACTTGTCTTTGATATCAATGCACAGAGAGGAGAAAACTGGCACTATCACCGCTGTAAATGTTACAGATAAGTGTAAGTTGGGCTTGTTCAATCTGTGGGGTGACAGCAAGGGTGAAATTTGGCCTGTCAGTGCTGTGATGTCATAATGGGTGGAAAGTGCACCTTTGACTGCTGTGCTGTCACAGGCAGGCGTAAATTGGGGTTCCCACAGTTGTGATGTCACAGAGAGGGGAAAAATGGGGCTATCACAGCTGTGGAGTCTCAGAGAAAGTAACACAGGTGTTATGACTTGTCTGTTGCCACAAAGGAGATGGAATTGGGGTTGTCATGCCTATGGTATGTCAGAGAGGTTTTAATTGGTTCTGTCTGTTCTGGGATGTCACAGAGCGGGGAATAATGGGTCTGTCAGTGCTGTGGTGTTCCATCAGAGCTGAAATTAAGGCTGCCATGGCTGTGATGTCACAGATAGAGGAAACCTGAGTCTGTCCCTGCTGTGGTGTCACAGAGAGGGGAAAACTGGGGCTGATCACTGTTGTGCAGTGACAGAGAAATTTACACAGGTGCTATGACTTGTCTGTTGCCACACAGGGAATAGAATTGGGGTTGTTCGGGCTGTGGTATCATAGAGAGTTTTAAATTGGTTCTGTCCTGATTGTGATGTCCCAGAGAGGGGAATAATGCGTCTGTCACCACTGTGGTGTCACAGACAGGCGTAATTTAGAGTTGTCACTGCAGTAATGTCACAGAGACCTTGAACTGGGTCCCTCATTGGTGTGATGTCACACACACAGAGAGGAGAATACTGAGGCTGCCGCTGCTCTGGTGTCACAGAGAGGAGTAGTTTTGGCCTGTCACTGCTGTGATGTCAGAGAGAGGGGAAAGCGTGTCTGTCACTGCTGCGGTGTTCCAAAGGGGATGAATTTGAGGCTGTCCTAAGTGTGATGTCACAGAGAGGGGAAAATTGAGGCAGCCACTACTGTGGTGTCACAGAGAGGCGTAAATTAGAGTTGTCAGCGCTGTGATGTCACAGGGAGGCGAAAATTGGGCCTCTCTCAGATGTGATGTCACAGAGAGAGGCGTAATGGATCTGTGAGTGCTGTGGTGTCACCGAGAGGCATAAATTAGAGTTGTCAGTGCAGTGATGACACGGAGAGGAGAAACTGGGTCCCTCATTGGTGTGATGTCACAGATAGAGGAAACCTGAGTCTGCCACTGCAGTGATGTCACAGAGAGGGGAAAACTGGGGCTATCACAGCTGTGGAGTCTCAGAGAAATTATCACAGGTGCTATGACTTGTCTGTTGCCACAAAGGAGATGGAATTGGGGTTGTCATGGCTATGATATCACAGAGAGGTTTTAATCGGTTCTGTCTCTTCTGTGATGTCACGGAGAGGGGAATTCTGGGTCTGTCACTGCTGTGGTGTTCCTTTGGGGCTGAAATTAAGGCTGCCGTGGCTGTGATGTCACAGATAGAGGAAACCTGAGTCTGTCCCTGCTGTGGTGTCACAGAGAGGGGAAAACTGGGGCTGATCACTGTTGTGCAGTGACAGAGAAATTTACACAGGTGCTATGACTTGTCTGTTGCCACACAGGGAATGGAATTGGGGTTGTTCGGGCTGTGGTATCACAGAGAGATTTAAATTGGTTCTGTCATGACTGTGATGTCCCAGAGAGGGGAATAATGCGTCTGTCACCACTGTGGTGTCACAGAGAGGTGTAAACTGGACTTGTCATTGCAGTGATCTCACCGGGAGGAGAAAATTGAGGCTTTCACTGCTGTGGCTTATCAGAGGGGATGAATTCTGACTTGTCTTTGATATCAATGCACAGAGAGGAGAAAACTGGCACTATCACCGCTGTAAATGTTACAGATAAGTGTAAGTTGGGCTTGTTCAATCTGTGGGGTGACAGCAAGGGTGAAATTTGGCCTGTCAGTGCTGTGATGTCATAATGGGTGGAAAGTGCACCTTTGACTGCTGTGCTGTCACAGGCAGGCGTAAATTGGGGTTCCCACAGTTGTGATGTCACAGAGAGGGGAAAACTGGGGCTATCACAGCTGTGGAGTCTCAGAGAAAGTAACACAGGTGTTATGACTTGTCTGTTGCCACAAAGGAGATGGAATTGGGGTTGTCATGCCTATGGTATGTCAGAGAGGTTTTAATTGGTTCTGTCTGTTCTGTGATGTCACAGAGCGGGGAATAATGGGTCTGTCAGTGCTGTGGTGTTCCATCAGAGCTGAAATTAAGGCTGCCATGGCCGTGATGTCACAGATAGAGGAAACCTGAGTCTGTCCCTGCTGTGGTGTCACAGAGAGGGGAAAACTGGGGCTGATCACTGTTGTGCAGTGACAGAGAAATTTACACAGGTGCTATGACTTGTCTGTTGCCACACAGGGAATAGAATTGGGGTTGTTCGGGCTGTGGTATCATAGAGAGTTTTAAATTGGTTCTGTCATGATTGTGATGTCCCAGAGAGGGGAATAATGCGTCTGTCACCACTGTGGTGTCACAGACAGGCGTAATTTAGAGTTGTCACTGCAGTAATGTCACAGAGACCTTGAACTGGGTCCCTCATTGGTGTGATGTCACACACACAGAGAGGAGAATACTGAGGCTGCCGCTGCTCTGGTGTCACAGAGAGGAGTAGTTTTGGCCTGTCACTGCTGTGATGTCAGAGAGAGGGGAAAGCGTGTCTGCCACTGCTGCGGTGTTCCAAAGGGGATGAATCTGAGGCTGTCCTAAGTGTGATGTCACAGAGAGGGGAAAATTGAGGCAGCCACTACTGTGGTGTCACAGAGAGGCGTAAATTAGAGTTGTCAGCGCTGTGATGTCACAGGGAGGCGAAAATTGGGCCTCTCTCAGATGTGATGTCACAGAGAGAGGCGTAATGGATCTGTGAGTGCTGTGGTGTCACCGAGAGGCATAAATTTGAGTTGTCAGTGCAGTGATGTCACGGAGAGGAGAAACTGGGTCCCTCATTGGTGTGATGTCACAGATAGAGGAAACCTGAGTCTGCCACTGCAGTGATGTCACAGAGAGGGGAAAACTGGGGCTATCACAGCTGTGGAGTCTCAGAGAAATTATCACAGGTGCTATGACTTGTCTGTTGCCACAAAGGAGATGGAATTGGGGTTGTCATGGCTATGATATCACAGAGAGGTTTTAATCGGTTCTGTCTCTTCTGTGATGTCACGGAGAGGGGAATTCTGGGTCTGTCACTGCTGTGGTGTTCCTTTGGGGCTGAAATTAAGGCTGCCGTGGCTGTGATGTCACAGATAGAGGAAACCTGAGTCTGTCCCTGCTGTGGTGTCACAGAGAGGGGAAAACTGGGGCTGATCACTGTTGTGCAGTGACAGAGAAATTTACACAGGTGCTATGACTTGTCTGTTGCCACACAGGGAATGGAATTGGGGTTGTTCGGGCTGTGGTATCACAGAGAGATTTAAATTGGTTCTGTCATGACTGTGATGTCCCAGAGAGGGGAATAATGCGTCTGTCACCACTGTGGTGTCACAGAGAGGTGTAAACTGGACTTGTCATTGCAGTGATCTCACCGGGAGGAGAAAATTGAGGCTTTCACTGCTGTGGCTTATCAGAGGGGATGAATTCTGACTTGTCTTTGATATCAATGCACAGAGAGGAGAAAACTGGCACTATCACCGCTGTAAATGTTACAGATAAGTGTAAGTTGGGCTTGTTCAATCTGTGGGGTGACAGCAAGGGTGAAATTTGGCCTGTCAGTGCTGTGATGTCATAATGGGTGGAAAGTGCACCTTTGACTGCTGTGCTGTCACAGGCAGGCGTAAATTGGGGTTCCCACAGTTGTGATGTCACAGAGAGGGGAAAAATGGGGCTATCACAGCTGTGGAGTCTCAGAGAAAGTAACACAGGTGTTATGACTTGTCTGTTGCCACAAAGGAGATGGAATTGGGGTTGTCATGCCTATGGTATGTCAGAGAGGTTTTAATTGGTTCTGTCTGTTCTGGGATGTCACAGAGCGGGGAATAATGGGTCTGTCAGTGCTGTGGTGTTCCATCAGAGCTGAAATTAAGGCTGCCATGGCTGTGATGTCACAGATAGAGGAAACCTGAGTCTGTCCCTGCTGTGGTGTCACAGAGAGGGGAAAACTGGGGCTGATCACTGTTGTGCAGTGACAGAGAAATTTACACAGGTGCTATGACTTGTCTGTTGCCACACAGGGAATAGAATTGGGGTTGTTCGGGCTGTGGTATCATAGAGAGTTTTAAATTGGTTCTGTCCTGATTGTGATGTCCCAGAGAGGGGAATAATGCGTCTGTCACCACTGTGGTGTCACAGACAGGCGTAATTTAGAGTTGTCACTGCAGTAATGTCACAGAGACCTTGAACTGGGTCCCTCATTGGTGTGATGTCACACACACAGAGAGGAGAATACTGAGGCTGCCGCTGCTCTGGTGTCACAGAGAGGAGTAGTTTTGGCCTGTCACTGCTGTGATGTCAGAGAGAGGGGAAAGCGTGTCTGTCACTGCTGCGGTGTTCCAAAGGGGATGAATTTGAGGCTGTCCTAAGTGTGATGTCACAGAGAGGGGAAAATTGAGGCAGCCACTACTGTGGTGTCACAGAGAGGCGTAAATTAGAGTTGTCAGCGCTGTGATGTCACAGGGAGGCGAAAATTGGGCCTCTCTCAGATGTGATGTCACAGAGAGAGGCGTAATGGATCTGTGAGTGCTGTGGTGTCACCGAGAGGCATAAATTAGAGTTGTCAGTGCAGTGATGACACGGAGAGGAGAAACTGGGTCCCTCATTGGTGTGATGTCACAGATAGAGGAAACCTGAGTCTGCCACTGCAGTGATGTCACAGAGAGGGGAAAACTGGGGCTATCACAGCTGTGGAGTCTCAGAGAAATTATCACAGGTGCTATGACTTGTCTGTTGCCACAAAGGAGATGGAATTGGGGTTGTCATGGCTATGATATCACAGAGAGGTTTTAATCGGTTCTGTCTCTTCTGTGATGTCACGGAGAGGGGAATTCTGGGTCTGTCACTGCTGTGGTGTTCCTTTGGGGCTGAAATTAAGGCTGCCGTGGCTGTGATGTCACAGATAGAGGAAACCTGAGTCTGTCCCTGCTGTGGTGTCACAGAGAGGGGAAAACTGGGGCTGATCACTGTTGTGCAGTGACAGAGAAATTTACACAGGTGCTATGACTTGTCTGTTGCCACACAGGGAATGGAATTGGGGTTGTTCGGGCTGTGGTATCACAGAGAGATTTAAATTGGTTCTGTCATGACTGTGATGTCCCAGAGAGGGGAATAATGCGTCTGTCACCACTGTGGTGTCACAGAGAGGTGTAAACTGGACTTGTCATTGCAGTGATCTCACCGGGAGGAGAAAATTGAGGCTTTCACTGCTGTGGCTTATCAGAGGGGATGAATTCTGACTTGTCTTTGATATCAATGCACAGAGAGGAGAAAACTGGCACTATCACCGCTGTAAATGTTACAGATAAGTGTAAGTTGGGCTTGTTCAATCTGTGGGGTGACAGCAAGGGTGAAATTTGGCCTGTCAGTGCTGTGATGTCATAATGGGTGGAAAGTGCACCTTTGACTGCTGTGCTGTCACAGGCAGGCGTAAATTGGGGTTCCCACAGTTGTGATGTCACAGAGAGGGGAAAACTGGGGCTATCACAGCTGTGGAGTCTCAGAGAAAGTAACACAGGTGTTATGACTTGTCTGTTGCCACAAAGGAGATGGAATTGGGGTTGTCATGCCTATGGTATGTCAGAGAGGTTTTAATTGGTTCTGTCTGTTCTGTGATGTCACAGAGCGGGGAATAATGGGTCTGTCAGTGCTGTGGTGTTCCATCAGAGCTGAAATTAAGGCTGCCATGGCTGTGATGTCACAGATAGAGGAAACCTGAGTCTGTCCCTGCTGTGGTGTCACAGAGAGGGGAAAACTGGGGCTGATCACTGTTGTGCAGTGACAGAGAAATTTACACAGGTGCTATGACTTGTCTGTTGCCACACAGGGAATAGAATTGGGGTTGTTCGGGCTGTGGTATCATAGAGAGTTTTAAATTGGTTCTGTCCTGATTGTGATGTCCCAGAGAGGGGAATAATGCGTCTGTCACCACTGTGGTGTCACAGACAGGCGTAATTTAGAGTTGTCACTGCAGTAATGTCACAGAGACCTTGAACTGGGTCCCTCATTGGTGTGATGTCACACACACAGAGAGGAGAATACTGAGGCTGCCGCTGCTCTGGTGTCACAGAGAGGAGTAGTTTTGGCCTGTCACTGCTGTGATGTCAGAGAGAGGGGAAAGCGTGTCTGTCACTGCTGCGGTGTTCCAAAGGGGATGAATTTGAGGCTGTCCTAAGTGTGATGTCACAGAGAGGGGAAAATTGAGGCAGCCACTACTGTGGTGTCACAGAGAGGCGTAAATTAGAGTTGTCAGCGCTGTGATGTCACAGGGAGGCGAAAATTGGGCCTCTCTCAGATGTGATGTCACAGAGAGAGGCGTAATGGATCTGTGAGTGCTGTGGTGTCACCGAGAGGCATAAATTAGAGTTGTCAGTGCAGTGATGTCACGGAGAGGAGAAACTGGGTCCCTCATTGGTGTGATGTCACAGATAGAGGAAACCTGAGTCTGCCACTGCAGTGATGTCACAGAGAGGGGAAAACTGGGGCTATCACAGCTGTGGAGTCTCAGAGAAATTATCACAGGTGCTATGACTTGTCTGTTGCCACAAAGGAGATGGAATTGGGGTTGTCATGGCTATGATATCACAGAGAGGTTTTAATCGGTTCTGTCTCTTCTGTGATGTCACGGAGAGGGGAATTATGGGTCTGTCACTGCTGTGGTGTTCCTTTGGGGCTGAAATTAAGGCTGCCGTGGCTGTGATGTCACAGATAGAGGAAACCTGAGTCTGTCCCTGCTGTGGTGTCACAGAGAGGGGAAAACTGGGGCTGATCACTGTTGTGCAGTGACAGAGAAATTTACACAGGTGCTATGACTTGTCTGTTGCCACACAGGGAATGGAATTGGGGTTGTTCGGGCTGTGGTATCACAGAGAGATTTAAATTGGTTCTGTCATGACTGTGATGTCCCAGAGAGGGGAATAATGCGTCTGTCACCACTGTGGTGTCACAGAGAGGTGTAAACTGGACTTGTCATTGCAGTGATCTCACCGGGAGGAGAAAATTGAGGCTTTCACTGCTGTGGCTTATCAGAGGGGATGAATTCTGACTTGTCTTTGATATCAATGCACAGAGAGGAGAAAACTGGCACTATCACCGCTGTAAATGTTACAGATAAGTGTAAGTTGGGCTTGTTCAATCTGTGGGGTGACAGCAAGGGTGAAATTTGGCCTGTCAGTGCTGTGATGTCATAATGGGTGGAAAGTGCACCTTTGACTGCTGTGCTGTCACAGGCAGGCGTAAATTGGGGTTCCCACAGTTGTGATGTCACAGAGAGGGGAAAAATGGGGCTATCACAGCTGTGGAGTCTCAGAGAAAGTAACACAGGTGTTATGACTTGTCTGTTGCCACAAAGGAGATGGAATTGGGGTTGTCATGCCTATGGTATGTCAGAGAGGTTTTAATTGGTTCTGTCTGTTCTGTGATGTCACAGAGCGGGGAATAATGGGTCTGTCAGTGCTGTGGTGTTCCATCAGAGCTGAAATTAAGGCTGCCATGGCTGTGATGTCACAGATAGAGGAAACCTGAGTCTGTCCCTGCTGTGGTGTCACAGAGAGGGGAAAACTGGGGCTGATCACTGTTGTGCAGTGACAGAGAAATTTACACAGGTGCTATGACTTGTCTGTTGCCACACAGGGAATAGAATTGGGGTTGTTCGGGCTGTGGTATCATAGAGAGTTTTAAATTGGTTCTGTCCTGATTGTGATGTCCCAGAGAGGGGAATAATGCGTCTGTCACCACTGTGGTGTCACAGACAGGCGTAATTTAGAGTTGTCACTGCAGTAATGTCACAGAGACCTTGAACTGGGTCCCTCATTGGTGTGATGTCACACACACAGAGAGGAGAATACTGAGGCTGCCGCTGCTCTGGTGTCACGGAGAGGAGTAGTTTTGGCCTGTCACTGCTGTGATGTCAGAGAGAGGGGAAAGCGTGTCTGTCACTGCTGCGGTGTTCCAAAGGGGATGAATTTGAGGCTGTCCTAAGTGTGATGTCACAGAGAGGGGAAAATTGAGGCAGCCACTACTGTGGTGTCACAGAGAGGCGTAAATTAGAGTTGTCAGCGCTGTGATGTCACAGGGAGGCGAAAATTGGGCCTCTCTCAGATGTGATGTCACAGAGAGAGGCGTAATGGATCTGTGAGTGCTGTGGTGTCACCGAGAGGCATAAATTAGAGTTGTCAGTGCAGTGATGTCACGGAGAGGAGAAACTGGGTCCCTCATTGGTGTGATGTCACAGATAGAGGAAACCTGAGTCTGCCACTGCAGTGATGTCACAGAGAGGGGAAAACTGGGGCTATCACAGCTGTGGAGTCTCAGAGAAATTATCACAGGTGCTATGACTTGTCTGTTGCCACAAAGGAGATGGAATTGGGGTTGTCATGGCTATGATATCACAGAGAGGTTTTAATCGGTTCTGTCTCTTCTGTGATGTCACGGAGAGGGGAATTCTGGGTCTGTCACTGCTGTGGTGTTCCTTTGGGGCTGAAATTAAGGCTGCCGTGGCTGTGATGTCACAGATAGAGGAAACCTGAGTCTGTCCCTGCTGTGGTGTCACAGAGAGGGGAAAACTGGGGCTGATCACTGTTGTGCAGTGACAGAGAAATTTACACAGGTGCTATGACTTGTCTGTTGCCACACAGGGAATGGAATTGGGGTTGTTCGGGCTGTGGTATCACAGAGAGATTTAAATTGGTTCTGTCATGACTGTGATGTCCCAGAGAGGGGAATAATGCGTCTGTCACCACTGTGGTGTCACAGAGAGGTGTAAACTGGACTTGTCATTGCAGTGATCTCACCGGGAGGAGAAAATTGAGGCTTTCACTGCTGTGGCTTATCAGAGGGGATGAATTCTGACTTGTCTTTGATATCAATGCACAGAGAGGAGAAAACTGGCACTATCACCGCTGTAAATGTTACAGATAAGTGTAAGTTGGGCTTGTTCAATCTGTGGGGTGACAGCAAGGGTGAAATTTGGCCTGTCAGTGCTGTGATGTCATAATGGGTGGAAAGTGCACCTTTGACTGCTGTGCTGTCACAGGCAGGCGTAAATTGGGGTTCCCACAGTTGTGATGTCACAGAGAGGGGAAAACTGGGGCTATCACAGCTGTGGAGTCTCAGAGAAAGTAACACAGGTGTTATGACTTGTCTGTTGCCACAAAGGAGATGGAATTGGGGTTGTCATGCCTATGGTATGTCAGAGAGGTTTTAATTGGTTCTGTCTGTTCTGTGATGTCACAGAGCGGGGAATAATGGGTCTGTCAGTGCTGTGGTGTTCCATCAGAGCTGAAATTAAGGCTGCCATGGCTGTGATGTCACGATAGAGGAAACCTGAGTCTGTCCCTGCTGTGGTGTCACAGAGAGGGGAAAACTGGGGCTGATCACTGTTGTGCAGTGACAGAGAAATTTACACAGGTGCTATGACT
This sequence comes from Cyanistes caeruleus, assembly GCF_971803275.1. Lineage (NCBI taxonomy): Eukaryota > Metazoa > Chordata > Aves > Passeriformes > Paridae > Cyanistes > Cyanistes caeruleus. The sequence continues at coordinate 518,043 of NW_028255899.1, forward strand.
TGTCTGTTGCCACACAGGGAATAGAATTGGGGTTGTTCGGGCTGTGGTATCATAGAGAGTTTTAAATTGGTTCTGTCCTGATTGTGATGTCCCAGAGAGGGGAATAATGCGTCTGTCACCACTGTGGTGTCACAGACAGGCGTAATTTAGAGTTGTCACTGCAGTAATGTCACAGAGACCTTGAACTGGGTCCCTCATTGGTGTGATGTCACACACACAGAGAGGAGAATACTGAGGCTGCCGCTGCTCTGGTGTCACAGAGAGGAGTAGTTTTGGGCTGTCACTGCTGTGATGTCAGAGAGAGGGGAAAGCGTGTCTGTCACTGCTGCGGTGTTCCAAAGGGGATGAATTTGAGGCTGTCCTAAGTGTGATGTCACAGAGAGGGGAAAATTGAGGCAGCCACTACTGTGGTGTCACAGAGAGGCGTAAATTAGAGTTGTCAGCGCTGTGATGTCACAGGGAGGCGAAAATTGGGCCTCTCTCAGATGTGATGTCACAGAGAGAGGCGTAATGGATCTGTGAGTGCTGTGGTGTCACCGAGAGGCATAAATTAGAGTTGTCAGTGCAGTGATGTCACGGAGAGGAGAAACTGGGTCCCTCATTGGTGTGATGTCACAGATAGAGGAAACCTGAGTCTGCCACTGCAGTGATGTCACAGAGAGGGGAAAACTGGGGCTATCACAGCTGTGGAGTCTCAGAGAAATTATCACAGGTGCTATGACTTGTCTGTTGCCACAAAGGAGATGGAATTGGGGTTGTCATGGCTATGATATCACAGAGAGGTTTTAATCGGTTCTGTCTCTTCTGTGATGTCACGGAGAGGGGAATTATGGGTCTGTCACTGCTGTGGTGTTCCTTTGGGGCTGAAATTAAGGCTGCCGTGGCTGTGATGTCACAGATAGAGGAAACCTGAGTCTGTCCCTGCTGTGGTGTCACAGAGAGGGGAAAACTGGGGCTGATCACTGTTGTGCAGTGACAGAGAAATTTACACAGGTGCTATGACTTGTCTGTTGCCACACAGGGAATGGAATTGGGGTTGTTCGGGCTGTGGTATCACAGAGAGATTTAAATTGGTTCTGTCATGACTGTGATGTCCCAGAGAGGGGAATAATGCGTCTGTCACCACTGTGGTGTCACAGAGAGGTGTAAACTGGACTTGTCATTGCAGTGATCTCACCGGGAGGAGAAAATTGAGGCTTTCACTGCTGTGGCTTATCAGAGGGGATGAATTCTGACTTGTCTTTGATATCAATGCACAGAGAGGAGAAAACTGGCACTATCACCGCTGTAAATGTTACAGATAAGTGTAAGTTGGGCTTGTTCAATCTGTGGGGTGACAGCAAGGGTGAAATTTGGCCTGTCAGTGCTGTGATGTCATAATGGGTGGAAAGTGCACCTTTGACTGCTGTGCTGTCACAGGCAGGCGTAAATTGGGGTTCCCACAGTTGTGATGTCACAGAGAGGGGAAAACTGGGGCTATCACAGCTGTGGAGTCTCAGAGAAAGTAACACAGGTGTTATGACTTGTCTGTTGCCACAAAGGAGATGGAATTGGGGTTGTCATGCCTATGGTATGTCAGAGAGGTTTTAATTGGTTCTGTCTGTTCTGTGATGTCACAGAGCGGGGAATAATGGGTCTGTCAGTGCTGTGGTGTTCCATCAGAGCTGAAATTAAGGCTGCCATGGCTGTGATGTCACGATAGAGGAAACCTGAGTCTGTCCCTGCTGTGGTGTCACAGAGAGGGGAAAACTGGGGCTGATCACTGTTGTGCAGTGACAGAGAAATTTACACAGGTGCTATGACTTGTCTGTTGCCACACAGGGAATAGAATTGGGGTTGTTCGGGCTGTGGTATCATAGAGAGTTTTAAATTGGTTCTGTCCTGATTGTGATGTCCCAGAGAGGGGAATAATGCGTCTGTCACCACTGTGGTGTCACAGACAGGCGTAATTTAGAGTTGTCACTGCAGTAATGTCACAGAGACCTTGAACTGGGTCCCTCATTGGTGTGATGTCACACACACAGAGAGGAGAATACTGAGGCTGCCGCTGCTCTGGTGTCACAGAGAGGAGTAGTTTTGGGCTGTCACTGCTGTGATGTCAGAGAGAGGGGAAAGCGTGTCTGTCACTGCTGCGGTGTTCCAAAGGGGATGAATTTGAGGCTGTCCTAAGTGTGATGTCACAGAGAGGGGAAAATTGAGGCAGCCACTACTGTGGTGTCACAGAGAGGCGTAAATTAGAGTTGTCAGCGCTGTGATGTCACAGGGAGGCGAAAATTGGGCCTCTCTCAGATGTGATGTCACAGAGAGAGGCGTAATGGATCTGTGAGTGCTGTGGTGTCACCGAGAGGCATAAATTTGAGTTGTCAGTGCAGTGATGTCACGGAGAGGAGAAACTGGGTCCCTCATTGGTGTGATGTCACAGATAGAGGAAACCTGAGTCTGCCACTGCAGTGATGTCACAGAGAGGGGAAAACTGGGGCTATCACAGCTGTGGAGTCTCAGAGAAATTATCACAGGTGCTATGACTTGTCTGTTGCCACAAAGGAGATGGAATTGGGGTTGTCATGGCTATGATATCACAGAGAGGTTTTAATCGGTTCTGTCTCTTCTGTGATGTCACGGAGAGGGGAATTATGGGTCTGTCACTGCTGTGGTGTTCCTTTGGGGCTGAAATTAAGGCTGCCGTGGCTGTGATGTCACAGATAGAGGAAACCTGAGTCTGTCCCTGCTGTGGTGTCACAGAGAGGGGAAAACTGGGGCTGATCACTGTTGTGCAGTGACAGAGAAATTTACACAGGTGCTATGACTTGTCTGTTGCCACACAGGGAATGGAATTGGGGTTGTTCGGGCTGTGGTATCACAGAGAGATTTAAATTGGTTCTGTCCTGATTGTGATGTCCCAGAGAGGGGAATAATGCGTCTGTCACCACTGTGGTGTCACAGAGAGGTGTAAACTGGACTTGTCATTGCAGTGATCTCACCGGGAGGAGAAAATTGAGGCTTTCACTGCTGTGGCTTATCAGAGGGGATGAATTCTGACTTGTCTTTGATATCAATGCACAGAGAGGAGAAAACTGGCACTATCACCGCTGTAAATGTTACAGATAAGTGTAAGTTGGGCTTGTTCAATCTGTGGGGTGACAGCAAGGGTGAAATTTGGCCTGTCAGTGCTGTGATGTCATAATGGGTGGAAAGTGCACCTTTGACTGCTGTGCTGTCACAGGCAGGCGTAAATTGGGGTTCCCACAGTTGTGATGTCACAGAGAGGGGAAAACTGGGGCTATCACAGCTGTGGAGTCTCAGAGAAAGTAACACAGGTGTTATGACTTGTCTGTTGCCACAAAGGAGATGGAACTGGGGTTGTCATGCCTATGGTATGTCAGAGAGGTTTTAATTGGTTCTGTCTGTTCTGTGATGTCACAGAGCGGGGAATAATGGGTCTGTCAGTGCTGTGGTGTTCCATCAGAGCTGAAATTAAGGCTGCCATGGCTGTGATGTCACGATAGAGGAAACCTGAGTCTGTCCCTGCTGTGGTGTCACAGAGAGGGGAAAACTGGGGCTGATCACTGTTGTGCAGTGACAGAGAAATTTACACAGGTGCTATGACATGTCTGTTGCCACACAGGGAATAGAATTGGGGTTGTTCGGGCTGTGGTATCATAGAGAGTTTTAAATTGGTTCTGTCCTGATTGTGATGTCCCAGAGAGGGGAATAATGCGTCTGTCACCACTGTGGTGTCACAGACAGGCGTAATTTAGAGTTGTCACTGCAGTAATGTCACAGAGACCTTGAACTGGGTCCCTCATTGGTGTGATGTCACACACACAGAGAGGAGAATACTGAGGCTGCCGCTGCTCTGGTGTCACAGAGAGGAGTAGTTTTGGCCTGTCACTGCTGTGATGTCAGAGAGAGGGGAAAGCGTGTCTGTCACTGCTGCGGTGTTCCAAAGGGGATGAATTTGAGGCTGTCCTAAGTGTGATGTCACAGAGAGGGGAAAATTGAGGCAGCCACTACTGTGGTGTCACAGAGAGGCGTAAATTAGAGTTGTCAGCGCTGTGATGTCACAGGGAGGCGAAAATTGGGCCTCTCTCAGATGTGATGTCACAGAGAGAGGCGTAATGGATCTGTGAGTGCTGTGGTGTCACCGAGAGGCATAAATTAGAGTTGTCAGTGCAGTGATGTCACGGAGAGGAGAAACTGGGTCCCTCATTGGTGTGATGTCACAGATAGAGGAAACCTGAGTCTGCCACTGCAGTGATGTCACAGAGAGGGGAAAACTGGGGCTATCACAGCTGTGGAGTCTCAGAGAAATTATCACAGGTGCTATGACTTGTCTGTTGCCACAAAGGAGATGGAATTGGGGTTGTCATGGCTATGATATCACAGAGAGGTTTTAATCGGTTCTGTCTCTTCTGTGATGTCACGGAGAGGGGAATTATGGGTCTGTCACTGCTGTGGTGTTCCTTTGGGGCTGAAATTAAGGCTGCCGTGGCTGTGATGTCACAGATAGAGGAAACCTGAGTCTGTCCCTGCTGTGGTGTCACAGAGAGGGGAAAACTGGGGCTGATCACTGTTGTGCAGTGACAGAGAAATTTACACAGGTGCTATGACTTGTCTGTTGCCACACAGGGAATGGAATTGGGGTTGTTCGGGCTGTGGTATCACAGAGAGATTTAAATTGGTTCTGTCATGACTGTGATGTCCCAGAGAGGGGAATAATGCGTCTGTCACCACTGTGGTGTCACAGAGAGGTGTAAACTGGACTTGTCATTGCAGTGATCTCACCGGGAGGAGAAAATTGAGGCTTTCACTGCTGTGGCTTATCAGAGGGGATGAATTCTGACTTGTCTTTGATATCAATGCACAGAGAGGAGAAAACTGGCACTATCACCGCTGTAAATGTTACAGATAAGTGTAAGTTGGGCTTGTTCAATCTGTGGGGTGACAGCAAGGGTGAAATTTGGCCTGTCAGTGCTGTGATGTCATAATGGGTGGAAAGTGCACCTTTGACTGCTGTGCTGTCACAGGCAGGCGTAAATTGGGGTTCCCACAGTTGTGATGTCACAGAGAGGGGAAAACTGGGGCTATCACAGCTGTGGAGTCTCAGAGAAAGTAACACAGGTGTTATGACTTGTCTGTTGCCACAAAGGAGATGGAATTGGGGTTGTCATGCCTATGGTATGTCAGAGAGGTTTTAATTGGTTCTGTCTGTTCTGTGATGTCACAGAGCGGGGAATAATGGGTCTGTCAGTGCTGTGGTGTTCCATCAGAGCTGAAATTAAGGCTGCCATGGCTGTGATGTCACGATAGAGGAAACCTGAGTCTGTCCCTGCTGTGGTGTCACAGAGAGGGGAAAACTGGGGCTGATCACTGTTGTGCAGTGACAGAGAAATTTACACAGGTGCTATGACTTGTCTGTTGCCACACAGGGAATAGAATTGGGGTTGTTCGGGCTGTGGTATCATAGAGAGTTTTAAATTGGTTCTGTCCTGATTGTGATGTCCCAGAGAGGGGAATAATGCGTCTGTCACCACTGTGGTGTCACAGACAGGCGTAATTTAGAGTTGTCACTGCAGTAATGTCACAGAGACCTTGAACTGGGTCCCTCATTGGTGTGATGTCACACACACAGAGAGGAGAATACTGAGGCTGCCGCTGCTCTGGTGTCACAGAGAGGAGTAGTTTTGGGCTGTCACTGCTGTGATGTCAGAGAGAGGGGAAAGCGTGTCTGTCACTGCTGCGGTGTTCCAAAGGGGATGAATTTGAGGCTGTCCTAAGTGTGATGTCACAGAGAGGGGAAAATTGAGGCAGCCACTACTGTGGTGTCACAGAGAGGCGTAAATTAGAGTTGTCAGCGCTGTGATGTCACAGGGAGGCGAAAATTGGGCCTCTCTCAGATGTGATGTCACAGAGAGAGGCGTAATGGATCTGTGAGTGCTGTGGTGTCACCGAGAGGCATAAATTTGAGTTGTCAGTGCAGTGATGTCACGGAGAGGAGAAGCAGGGTCCCTCATTGGTGTGATGTCACAGATAGAGGAAACCTGAGTCTGCCACTGCAGTGATGTCACAGAGAGGGGAAAACTGGGGCTATCACAGCTGTGGAGTCTCAGAGAAATTATCACAGGTGCTATGACTTGTCTGTTGCCACAAAGGAGATGGAATTGGGGTTGTCATGGCTATGATATCACAGAGAGGTTTTAATCGGTTCTGTCTCTTCTGTGATGTCACGGAGAGGGGAATTATGGGTCTGTCACTGCTGTGGTGTTCCTTTGGGGCTGAAATTAAGGCTGCCGTGGCTGTGATGTCACAGATAGAGGAAACCTGAGTCTGTCCCTGCTGTGGTGTCACAGAGAGGGGAAAACTGGGGCTGATCACTGTTGTGCAGTGACAGAGAAATTTACACAGGTGCTATGACTTGTCTGTTGCCACACAGGGAATGGAATTGGGGTTGTTCGGGCTGTGGTATCACAGAGAGATTTAAATTGGTTCTGTCCTGATTGTGATGTCCCAGAGAGGGGAATAATGCGTCTGTCACCACTGTGGTGTCACAGAGAGGTGTAAACTGGACTTGTCATTGCAGTGATCTCACCGGGAGGAGAAAATTGAGGCTTTCACTGCTGTGGCTTATCAGAGGGGATGAATTCTGACTTGTCTTTGATATCAATGCACAGAGAGGAGAAAACTGGCACTATCACCGCTGTAAATGTTACAGATAAGTGTAAGTTGGGCTTGTTCAATCTGTGGGGTGACAGCAAGGGTGAAATTTGGCCTGTCAGTGCTGTGATGTCATAATGGGTGGAAAGTGCACCTTTGACTGCTGTGCTGTCACAGGCAGGCGTAAATTGGGGTTCCCACAGTTGTGATGTCACAGAGAGGGGAAAACTGGGGCTATCACAGCTGTGGAGTCTCAGAGAAAGTAACACAGGTGTTATGACTTGTCTGTTGCCACAAAGGAGATGGAACTGGGGTTGTCATGCCTATGGTATGTCAGAGAGGTTTTAATTGGTTCTGTCTGTTCTGGGATGTCACAGAGCGGGGAATAATGGGTCTGTCACTGCTGTGGTGTTCCATCAGAGCTGAAATTAAGGCTGCCATGGCTGTGATGTCACGATAGAGGAAACCTGAGTCTGTCCCTGCTGTGGTGTCACAGAGAGGGGAAAACTGGGGCTGATCACTGTTGTGCAGTGACAGAGAAATTTACACAGGTGCTATGACTTGTCTGTTGCCACACAGGGAATAGAATTGGGGTTGTTCGGGCTGTGGTATCATAGAGAGTTTTAAATTGGTTCTGTCATGATTGTGATGTCCCAGAGAGGGGAATAATGCGTCTGTCACCACTGTGGTGTCACAGACAGGCGTAATTTAGAGTTGTCACTGCAGTAATGTCACAGAGACCTTGAACTGGGTCCCTCATTGGTGTGATGTCACACACAGAGAGGAGAATACTGAGGCTGCCGCTGCTCTGGTGTCACAGAGAGGAGTAGTTTTGGCCTGTCACTGCTGTGATGTCAGAGAGAGGGGAAAGCGTGTCTGTCACTGCTGCGGTGTTCCAAAGGGGATGAATTTGAGGCTGTCCTAAGTGTGATGTCACAGAGAGGGGAAAATTGAGGCAGCCACTACTGTGGTGTCACAGAGAGGCGTAAATTAGAGTTGTCAGTGCTGTGATGTCACAGGGAGGCGAAAATTGGGCCTCTCTCAGATGTGATGTCACAGAGAGAGAGGCGTAATGGATCTGTGAGTGCTGTGGTGTCACCGAGAGGCATAAATTAGAGTTGTCAGTGCAGTGATGTCACGGAGAGGAGAAACTGGGTCCCTCATTGGTGTGATGTCACAGATAGAGGAAACCTGAGTCTGCCACTGCAGTGATGTCACAGAGAGGGGAAAACTGGGGCTATCACAGCTGTGGAGTCTCAGAGAAATTATCACAGGTGCTATGACTTGTCTGTTGCCACAAAGGAGATGGAATTGGGGTTGTCATGGCTATGATATCACAGAGAGGTTTTAATCGGTTCTGTCTCTTCTGTGATGTCACGGAGAGGGGAATTATGGGTCTGTCACTGCTGTGGTGTTCCTTTGGGGCTGAAATTAAGGCTGCCGTGGCTGTGATGTCACAGATAGAGGAAACCTGAGTCTGTCCCTGCTGTGGTGTCACAGAGAGGGGAAAACTGGGGCTGATCACTGTTGTGCAGTGACAGAGAAATTTACACAGGTGCTATGACTTGTCTGTTGCCACACAGGGAATGGAATTGGGGTTGTTCGGGCTGTGGTATCACAGAGAGATTTAAATTGGTTCTGTCATGACTGTGATGTCCCAGAGAGGGGAATAATGCGTCTGTAACCACTGTGGTGTCACAGAGAGGTGTAAACTGGACTTGTCATTGCAGTGATCTCACCGGGAGGAGAAAATTGAGGCTTTCACTGCTGTGGCTTATCAGAGGGGATGAATTCTGACTTGTCTTTGATATCAATGCACAGAGAGGAGAAAACTGGCACTATCACCGCTGTAAATGTTACAGATAAGTGTAAGTTGGGCTTGTTCAATCTGTGGGGTGACAGCAAGGGTGAAATTTGGCCTGTCAGTGCTGTGATGTCATAATGGGTGGAAAGTGCACCTTTGACTGCTGTGCTGTCACAGGCAGGCGTAAATTGGGGTTCCCACAGTTGTGATGTCACAGAGAGGGGAAAACTGGGGCTATCACAGCTGTGGAGTCTCAGAGAAAGTAACACAGGTGTTATGACTTGTCTGTTGCCACAAAGGAGATGGAATTGGGGTTGTCATGCCTATGGTATGTCAGAGAGGTTTTAATTGGTTCTGTCTGTTCTGTGATGTCACAGAGCGGGGAATAATGGGTCTGTCAGTGCTGTGGTGTTCCATCAGAGCTGAAATTAAGGCTGCCATGGCTGTGATGTCACGATAGAGGAAACCTGAGTCTGTCCCTGCTGTGGTGTCACAGAGAGGGGAAAACTGGGGCTGATCACTGTTGTGCAGTGACAGAGAAATTTACACAGGTGCTATGACTTGTCTGTTGCCACACAGGGAATAGAATTGGGGTTGTTCGGGCTGTGGTATCATAGAGAGTTTTAAATTGGTTCTGTCCTGATTGTGATGTCCCAGAGAGGGGAATAATGCGTCTGTCACCACTGTGGTGTCACAGACAGGCGTAATTTAGAGTTGTCACTGCAGTAATGTCACAGAGACCTTGAACTGGGTCCCTCATTGGTGTGATGTCACACACACAGAGAGGAGAATACTGAGGCTGCCGCTGCTCTGGTGTCACAGAGAGGAGTAGTTTTGGGCTGTCACTGCTGTGATGTCAGAGAGAGGGGAAAGCGTGTCTGTCACTGCTGCGGTGTTCCAAAGGGGATGAATTTGAGGCTGTCCTAAGTGTGATGTCACAGAGAGGGGAAAATTGAGGCAGCCACTACTGTGGTGTCACAGAGAGGCGTAAATTAGAGTTGTCAGCGCTGTGATGTCACAGGGAGGTGAAAATTGGGCCTCTCTCAGATGTGATGTCACAGAGAGAGGCGTAATGGATCTGTGAGTGCTGTGGTGTCACCGAGAGGCATAAATTTGAGTTGTCAGTGCAGTGATGTCACGGAGAGGAGAAGCAGGGTCCCTCATTGGTGTGATGTCACAGATAGAGGAAACCTGAGTCTGCCACTGCAGTGATGTCACAGAGAGGGGAAAACTGGGGCTATCACAGCTGTGGAGTCTCAGAGAAATTATCACAGGTGCTATGACTTGTCTGTTGCCACAAAGGAGATGGAATTGGGGTTGTCATGGCTATGATATCACAGAGAGGTTTTAATCGGTTCTGTCTCTTCTGTGATGTCACGGAGAGGGGAATTATGGGTCTGTCACTGCTGTGGTGTTCCTTTGGGGCTGAAATTAAGGCTGCCGTGGCTGTGATGTCACAGATAGAGGAAACCTGAGTCTGTCCCTGCTGTGGTGTCACAGAGAGGGGAAAACTGGGGCTGATCACTGTTGTGCAGTGACAGAGAAATTTACACAGGTGCTATGACTTGTCTGTTGCCACACAGGGAATGGAATTGGGGTTGTTCGGGCTGTGGTATCACAGAGAGATTTAAATTGGTTCTGTCATGACTGTGATGTCCCAGAGAGGGGAATAATGCGTCTGTAACCACTGTGGTGTCACAGAGAGGTGTAAACTGGACTTGTCATTGCAGTGATCTCACCGGGAGGAGAAAATTGAGGCTTTCACTGCTGTGGCTTATCAGAGGGGATGAATTCTGACTTGTCTTTGATATCAATGCACAGAGAGGAGAAAACTGGCACTATCACCGCTGTAAATGTTACAGATAAGTGTAAGTTGGGCTTGTTCAATCTGTGGGGTGACAGCAAGGGTGAAATTTGGCCTGTCAGTGCTGTGATGTCATAATGGGTGGAAAGTGCACCTTTGACTGCTGTGCTGTCACAGGCAGGCGTAAATTGGGGTTCCCACAGTTGTGATGTCACAGAGAGGGGAAAACTGGGGCTATCACAGCTGTGGAGTCTCAGAGAAAGTAACACAGGTGTTATGACTTGTCTGTTGCCACAAAGGAGATGGAATTGGGGTTGTCATGCCTATGGTATGTCAGAGAGGTTTTAATTGGTTCTGTCTGTTCTGTGATGTCACAGAGCGGGGAATAATGGGTCTGTCAGTGCTGTGGTGTTCCATCAGAGCTGAAATTAAGGCTGCCATGGCTGTGATGTCACGATAGAGGAAACCTGAGTCTGTCCCTGCTGTGGTGTCACAGAGAGGGGAAAACTGGGGCTGATCACTGTTGTGCAGTGACAGAGAAATTTACACAGGTGCTATGACTTGTCTGTTGCCACACAGGGAATAGAATTGGGGTTGTTCGGGCTGTGGTATCATAGAGAGTTTTAAATTGGTTCTGTCATGATTGTGATGTCCCAGAGAGGGGAATAATGCGTCTGTCACCACTGTGGTGTCACAGACAGGCGTAATTTAGAGTTGTCACTGCAGTAATGTCACAGAGACCTTGAACTGGGTCCCTCATTGGTGTGATGTCACACACACACAGAGGAGAATACTGAGGCTGCCGCTGCTCTGGTGTCACAGAGAGGAGTAGTTTTGGCCTGTCACTGCTGTGATGTCAGAGAGAGGGGAAAGCGTGTCTGCCACTGCTGCGGTGTTCCAAAGGGGATGAATCTGAGGCTGTCCTAAGTGTGATGTCACAGAGAGGGGAAAATTGAGGCAGCCACTACTGTGGTGTCACAGAGAGGCGTAAATTAGAGTTGTCAGCGCTGTGATGTCACAGGGAGGCGAAAATTGGGCCTCTCTCAGATGTGATGTCACAGAGAGAGGCGTAATGGATCTGTGAGTGCTGTGGTGTCACCGAGAGGCATAAATTTGAGTTGTCAGTGCAGTGATGTCACGGAGAGGAGAAACTGGGTCCCTCATTGGTGTGATGTCACAGATAGAGGAAACCTGAGTCTGCCACTGCAGTGATGTCACAGAGAGGGGAAAACTGGGGCTATCACAGCTGTGGAGTCTCAGAGAAATTATCACAGGTGCTATGACTTGTCTGTTGCCACAAAGGAGATGGAATTGGGGTTGTCATGGCTATGATATCACAGAGAGGTTTTAATCGGTTCTGTCTCTTCTGTGATGTCACGGAGAGGGGAATTATGGGTCTGTCACTGCTGTGGTGTTCCTTTGGGGCTGAAATTCAGGCTGCCGTGGCTGTGATGTCACAGATAGAGGAAACCTGAGTCTGTCCCTGCTGTGGTGTCACAGAGAGGGGAAAACTGGGGCTGATCACTGTTGTGCAGTGACAGAGAAATTTACACAGGTGCTATGACTTGTCTGTTGCCACACAGGGAATGGAATTGGGGTTGTTCGGGCTGTGGTATCACAGAGAGATTTAAATTGGTTCTGTCATGACTGTGATGTCCCAGAGAGGGGAATAATGCGTCTGTCACCACTGTGGTGTCACAGAGAGGTGTAAACTGGACTTGTCATTGCAGTGATCTCACCGGGAGGAGAAAATTGAGGCTTTCACTGCTGTGGCTTATCAGAGGGGATGAATTCTGACTTGTCTTTGATATCAATGCACAGAGAGGAGAAAACTGGCACTATCACCGCTGTAAATGTTACAGATAAGTGTAAGTTGGGCTTGTTCAATCTGTGGGGTGACAGCAAGGGTGAAATTTGGCCTGTCAGTGCTGTGATGTCATAATGGGTGGAAAGTGCACCTTTGACTGCTGTGCTGTCACAGGCAGGCGTAAATTGGGGTTCCCACAGTTGTGATGTCACAGAGAGGGGAAAAATGGGGCTATCACAGCTGTGGAGTCTCAGAGAAAGTAACACAGGTGTTATGACTTGTCTGTTGCCACAAAGGAGATGGAATTGGGGTTGTCATGCCTATGGTATGTCAGAGAGGTTTTAATTGGTTCTGTCTGTTCTGTGATGTCACAGAGCGGGGAATAATGGGTCTGTCAGTGCTGTGGTGTTCCATCAGAGCTGAAATTAAGGCTGCCATGGCTGTGATGTCACAGATAGAGGAAACCTGAGTCTGTCCCTGCTGTGGTGTCACAGAGAGGGGAAAACTGGGGCTGATCACTGTTGTGCAGTGACAGAGAAATTTACACAGGTGCTATGACTTGTCTGTTGCCACACAGGGAATAGAATTGGGGTTGTTCGGGCTGTGGTATCATAGAGAGTTTTAAATTGGTTCTGTCCTGATTGTGATGTCCCAGAGAGGGGAATAATGCGTCTGTCACCACTGTGGTGTCACAGACAGGCGTAATTTAGAGTTGTCACTGCAGTAATGTCACAGAGACCTTGAACTGGGTCCCTCATTGGTGTGATGTCACACACACAGAGAGGAGAATACTGAGGCTGCCGCTGCTCTGGTGTCACAGAGAGGAGTAGTTTTGGCCTGTCACTGCTGTGATGTCAGAGAGAGGGGAAAGCGTGTCTGTCACTGCTGCGGTGTTCCAAAGGGGATGAATTTGAGGCTGTCCTAAGTGTGATGTCACAGAGAGGGGAAAATTGAGGCAGCCACTACTGTGGTGTCACAGAGAGGCGTAAATTAGAGTTGTCAGCGCTGTGATGTCACAGGGAGGCGAAAATTGGGCCTCTCTCAGATGTGATGTCACAGAGAGAGGCGTAATGGATCTGTGAGTGCTGTGGTGTCACCGAGAGGCATAAATTAGAGTTGTCAGTGCAGTGATGTCACGGAGAGGAGAAACTGGGTCCCTCATTGGTGTGATGTCAGAGATAGAGGAAACCTGAGTCTGCCACTGCAGTGATGTCACAGAGAGGGGAAAACTGGGGCTATCACAGCTGTGGAGTCTCAGAGAAATTATCACAGGTGCTATGACTTGTCTGTTGCCACAAAGGAGATGGAATTGGGGTTGTCATGGCTATGATATCACAGAGAGGTTTTAATCGGTTCTGTCTCTTCTGTGATGTCACGGAGAGGGGAATTCTGGGTCTGTCACTGCTGTGGTGTTCCTTTGGGGCTGAAATTAAGGCTGCCGTGGCTGTGATGTCACAGATAGAGGAAACCTGAGTCTGTCCCTGCTGTGGTGTCACAGAGAGGGGAAAACTGGGGCTGATCACTGTTGTGCAGTGACAGAGAAATTTACACAGGTGCTATGACTTGTCTGTTGCCACACAGGGAATGGAATTGGGGTTGTTCGGGCTGTGGTATCACAGAGAGATTTAAATTGGTTCTGTCATGACTGTGATGTCCCAGAGAGGGGAATAATGCGTCTGTCACCACTGTGGTGTCACAGAGAGGTGTAAACTGGACTTGTCATTGCAGTGATCTCACCGGGAGGAGAAAATTGAGGCTTTCACTGCTGTGGCTTATCAGAGGGGATGAATTCTGACTTGTCTTTGATATCAATGCACAGAGAGGAGAAAACTGGCACTATCACCGCTGTAAATGTTACAGATAAGTGTAAGTTGGGCTTGTTCAATCTGTGGGGTGACAGCAAGGGTGAAATTTGGCCTGTCAGTGCTGTGATGTCATAATGGGTGGAAAGTGCACCTTTGACTGCTGTGCTGTCACAGGCAGGCGTAAATTGGGGTTCCCACAGTTGTGATGTCACAGAGAGGGGAAAACTGGGGCTATCACAGCTGTGGAGTCTCAGAGAAAGTAACACAGGTGTTATGACTTGTCTGTTGCCACAAAGGAGATGGAATTGGGGTTGTCATGCCTATGGTATGTCAGAGAGGTTTTAATTGGTTCTGTCTGTTCTGTGATGTCACAGAGCGGGGAATAATGGGTCTGTCAGTGCTGTGGTGTTCCATCAGAGCTGAAATTAAGGCTGCCATGGCTGTGATGTCACAGATAGAGGAAACCTGAGTCTGTCCCTGCTGTGGTGTCACAGAGAGGGGAAAACTGGGGCTGATCACTGTTGTGCAGTGACAGAGAAATTTACACAGGTGCTATGACTTGTCTGTTGCCACACAGGGAATAGAATTGGGGTTGTTCGGGCTGTGGTATCATAGAGAGTTTTAAATTGGTTCTGTCCTGATTGTGATGTCCCAGAGAGGGGAATAATGCGTCTGTCACCACTGTGGTGTCACAGACAGGCGTAATTTAGAGTTGTCACTGCAGTAATGTCACAGAGACCTTGAACTGGGTCCCTCATTGGTGTGATGTCACACACACAGAGAGGAGAATACTGAGGCTGCCGCTGCTCTGGTGTCACAGAGAGGAGTAGTTTTGGCCTGTCACTGCTGTGATGTCAGAGAGAGGGGAAAGCGTGTCTGTCACTGCTGCGGTGTTCCAAAGGGGATGAATTTGAGGCTGTCCTAAGTGTGATGTCACAGAGAGGGGAAAATTGAGGCAGCCACTACTGTGGTGTCACAGAGAGGCGTAAATTAGAGTTGTCAGCGCTGTGATGTCACAGGGAGGCGAAAATTGGGCCTCTCTCAGATGTGATGTCACAGAGAGAGGCGTAATGGATCTGTGAGTGCTGTGGTGTCACCGAGAGGCATAAATTAGAGTTGTCAGTGCAGTGATGTCACGGAGAGGAGAAACTGGGTCCCTCATTGGTGTGATGTCACAGATAGAGGAAACCTGAGTCTGCCACTGCAGTGATGTCACAGAGAGGGGAAAACTGGGGCTATCACAGCTGTGGAGTCTCAGAGAAATTATCACAGGTGCTATGACTTGTCTGTTGCCACAAAGGAGATGGAATTGGGGTTGTCATGGCTATGATATCACAGAGAGGTTTTAATCGGTTCTGTCTCTTCTGTGATGTCACGGAGAGGGGAATTCTGGGTCTGTCACTGCTGTGGTGTTCCTTTGGGGCTGAAATTAAGGCTGCCGTGGCTGTGATGTCACAGATAGAGGAAACCTGAGTCTGTCCCTGCTGTGGTGTCACAGAGAGGGGAAAACTGGGGCTGATCACTGTTGTGCAGTGACAGAGAAATTTACACAGGTGCTATGACTTGTCTGTTGCCACACAGGGAATGGAATTGGGGTTGTTCGGGCTGTGGTATCACAGAGAGATTTAAATTGGTTCTGTCATGACTGTGATGTCCCAGAGAGGGGAATAATGCGTCTGTCACCACTGTGGTGTCACAGAGAGGTGTAAACTGGACTTGTCATTGCAGTGATCTCACCGGGAGGAGAAAATTGAGGCTTTCACTGCTGTGGCTTATCAGAGGGGATGAATTCTGACTTGTCTTTGATATCAATGCACAGAGAGGAGAAAACTGGCACTATCACCGCTGTAAATGTTACAGATAAGTGTAAGTTGGGCTTGTTCAATCTGTGGGGTGACAGCAAGGGTGAAATTTGGCCTGTCAGTGCTGTGATGTCATAATGGGTGGAAAGTGCACCTTTGACTGCTGTGCTGTCACAGGCAGGCGTAAATTGGGGTTCCCACAGTTGTGATGTCACAGAGAGGGGAAAAATGGGGCTATCACAGCTGTGGAGTCTCAGAGAAAGTAACACAGGTGTTATGACTTGTCTGTTGCCACAAAGGAGATGGAATTGGGGTTGTCATGCCTATGGTATGTCAGAGAGGTTTTAATTGGTTCTGTCTGTTCTGTGATGTCACAGAGCGGGGAATAATGGGTCTGTCAGTGCTGTGGTGTTCCATCAGAGCTGAAATTAAGGCTGCCATGGCTGTGATGTCACAGATAGAGGAAACCTGAGTCTGTCCCTGCTGTGGTGTCACAGAGAGGGGAAAACTGGGGCTGATCACTGTTGTGCAGTGACAGAGAAATTTACACAGGTGCTATGACTTGTCTGTTGCCACACAGGGAATAGAATTGGGGTTGTTCGGGCTGTGGTATCATAGAGAGTTTTAAATTGGTTCTGTCCTGATTGTGATGTCCCAGAGAGGGGAATAATGCGTCTGTCACCACTGTGGTGTCACAGACAGGCGTAATTTAGAGTTGTCACTGCAGTAATGTCACAGAGACCTTGAACTGGGTCCCTCATTGGTGTGATGTCACACACAGAGAGGAGAATACTGAGGCTGCCGCTGCTCTGGTGTCACAGAGAGGAGTAGTTTTGGCCTGTCACTGCTGTGATGTCAGAGAGAGGGGAAAGCGTGTCTGTCACTGCTGCGGTGTTCCAAAGGGGATGAATTTGAGGCTGTCCTAAGTGTGATGTCACAGAGAGGGGAAAATTGAGGCAGCCACTACTGTGGTGTCACAGAGAGGCGTAAATTAGAGTTGTCAGCGCTGTGATGTCACAGGGAGGCGAAAATTGGGCCTCTCTCAGATGTGATGTCACAGAGAGAGGCGTAATGGATCTGTGAGTGCTGTGGTGTCACCGAGAGGCATAAATTAGAGTTGTCAGTGCAGTGATGTCACGGAGAGGAGAAACTGGGTCCCTCATTGGTGTGATGTCACAGATAGAGGAAACCTGAGTCTGCCACTGCAGTGATGTCACAGAGAGGGGAAAACTGGGGCTATCACAGCTGTGGAGTCTCAGAGAAATTATCACAGGTGCTATGACTTGTCTGTTGCCACAAAGGAGATGGAATTGGGGTTGTCATGGCTATGATATCACAGAGAGGTTTTAATCGGTTCTGTCTCTTCTGTGATGTCACGGAGAGGGGAATTCTGGGTCTGTCACTGCTGTGGTGTTCCTTTGGGGCTGAAATTAAGGCTGCCGTGGCTGTGATGTCACAGATAGAGGAAACCTGAGTCTGTCCCTGCTGTGGTGTCACAGAGAGGGGAAAACTGGGGCTGATCACTGTTGTGCAGTGACAGAGAAATTTACACAGGTGCTATGACTTGTCTGTTGCCACACAGGGAATGGAATTGGGGTTGTTCGGGCTGTGGTATCACAGAGAGATTTAAATTGGTTCTGTCATGACTGTGATGTCCCAGAGAGGGGAATAATGCGTCTGTCACCACTGTGGTGTCACAGAGAGGTGTAAACTGGACTTGTCATTGCAGTGATCTCACCGGGAGGAGAAAATTGAGGCTTTCACTGCTGTGGCTTATCAGAGGGGATGAATTCTGACTTGTCTTTGATATCAATGCACAGAGAGGAGAAAACTGGCACTATCACCGCTGTAAATGTTACAGATAAGTGTAAGTTGGGCTTGTTCAATCTGTGGGGTGACAGCAAGGGTGAAATTTGGCCTGTCAGTGCTGTGATGTCATAATGGGTGGAAAGTGCACCTTTGACTGCTGTGCTGTCACAGGCAGGCGTAAATTGGGGTTCCCACAGTTGTGATGTCACAGAGAGGGGAAAACTGGGGCTATCACAGCTGTGGAGTCTCAGAGAAAGTAACACAGGTGTTATGACTTGTCTGTTGCCACAAAGGAGATGGAATTGGGGTTGTCATGCCTATGGTATGTCAGAGAGGTTTTAATTGGTTCTGTCTGTTCTGTGATGTCACAGAGCGGGGAATAATGGGTCTGTCAGTGCTGTGGTGTTCCATCAGAGCTGAAATTAAGGCTGCCATGGCTGTGATGTCACAGATAGAGGAAACCTGAGTCTGTCCCTGCTGTGGTGTCACAGAGAGGGGAAAACTGGGGCTGATCACTGTTGTGCAGTGACAGAGAAATTTACACAGGTGCTATGACTTGTCTGTTGCCACACAGGGAATAGAATTGGGGTTGTTCGGGCTGTGGTATCATAGAGAGTTTTAAATTGGTTCTGTCCTGATTGTGATGTCCCAGAGAGGGGAATAATGCGTCTGTCACCGCTGTGGTGTCACAGACAGGCGTAATTTAGAGTTGTCACTGCAGTAATGTCACAGAGACCTTGAACTGGGTCCCTCATTGGTGTGATGTCACACACACAGAGAGGAGAATACTGAGGCTGCCGCTGCTCTGGTGTCACAGAGAGGAGTAGTTTTGGCCTGTCACTGCTGTGATGTCAGAGAGAGGGGAAAGCGTGTCTGTCACTGCTGCGGTGTTCCAAAGGGGATGAATTTGAGGCTGTCCTAAGTGTGATGTCACAGAGAGGGGAAAATTGAGGCAGCCACTACTGTGGTGTCACAGAGAGGCGTAAATTAGAGTTGTCAGCGCTGTGATGTCACAGGGAGGCGAAAATTGGGCCTCTCTCAGATGTGATGTCACAGAGAGAGGCGTAATGGATCTGTGAGTGCTGTGGTGTCACCGAGAGGCATAAATTAGAGTTGTCAGTGCAGTGATGTCACGGAGAGGAGAAACTGGGTCCCTCATTGGTGTGATGTCACAGATAGAGGAAACCTGAGTCTGCCACTGCAGTGATGTCACAGAGAGGGGAAAACTGGGGCTATCACAGCTGTGGAGTCTCAGAGAAATTATCACAGGTGCTATGACTTGTCTGTTGCCACAAAGGAGATGGAATTGGGGTTGTCATGGCTATGATATCACAGAGAGGTTTTAATCGGTTCTGTCTCTTCTGTGATGTCACGGAGAGGGGAATTATGGGTCTGTCACTGCTGTGGTGTTCCTTTGGGGCTGAAATTAAGGCTGCCGTGGCTGTGATGTCACAGATAGAGGAAACCTGAGTCTGTCCCTGCTGTGGTGTCACAGAGAGGGGAAAACTGGGGCTGATCACTGTTGTGCAGTGACAGAGAAATTTACACAGGTGCTATGACTTGTCTGTTGCCACACAGGGAATGGAATTGGGGTTGTTCGGGCTGTGGTATCACAGAGAGATTTAAATTGGTTCTGTCATGACTGTGATGTCCCAGAGAGGGGAATAATGCGTCTGTAACCACTGTGGTGTCACAGAGAGGTGTAAACTGGACTTGTCATTGCAGTGATCTCACCGGGAGGAGAAAATTGAGGCTTTCACTGCTGTGGCTTATCAGAGGGGATGAATTCTGACTTGTCTTTGATATCAATGCACAGAGAGGAGAAAACTGGCACTATCACCGCTGTAAATGTTACAGATAAGTGTAAGTTGGGCTTGTTCAATCTGTGGGGTGACAGCAAGGGTGAAATTTGGCCTGTCAGTGCTGTGATGTCATAATGGGTGGAAAGTGCACCTTTGACTGCTGTGCTGTCACAGGCAGGCGTAAATTGGGGTTCCCACAGTTGTGATGTCACAGAGAGGGGAAAACTGGGGCTATCACAGCTGTGGAGTCTCAGAGAAAGTAACACAGGTGTTATGACTTGTCTGTTGCCACAAAGGAGATGGAATTGGGGTTGTCATGCCTATGGTATGTCAGAGAGGTTTTAATTGGTTCTGTCTGTTCTGTGATGTCACAGAGCGGGGAATAATGGGTCTGTCAGTGCTGTGGTGTTCCATCAGAGCTGAAATTAAGGCTGCCATGGCTGTGATGTCACGATAGAGGAAACCTGAGTCTGTCCCTGCTGTGGTGTCACAGAGAGGGGAAAACTGGGGCTGATCACTGTTGTGCAGTGACAGAGAAATTTACACAGGTGCTATGACTTGTCTGTTGCCACACAGGGAATAGAATTGGGGTTGTTCGGGCTGTGGTATCATAGAGAGTTTTAAATTGGTTCTGTCCTGATTGTGATGTCCCAGAGAGGGGAATAATGCGTCTGTCACCACTGTGGTGTCACAGACAGGCGTAATTTAGAGTTGTCACTGCAGTAATGTCACAGAGACCTTGAACTGGGTCCCTCATTGGTGTGATGTCACACACACAGAGAGGAGAATACTGAGGCTGCCGCTGCTCTGGTGTCACAGAGAGGAGTAGTTTTGGGCTGTCACTGCTGTGATGTCAGAGAGAGGGGAAAGCGTGTCTGTCACTGCTGCGGTGTTCCAAAGGGGATGAATTTGAGGCTGTCCTAAGTGTGATGTCACAGAGAGGGGAAAATTGAGGCAGCCACTACTGTGGTGTCACAGAGAGGCGTAAATTAGAGTTGTCAGCGCTGTGATGTCACAGGGAGGTGAAAATTGGGCCTCTCTCAGATGTGATGTCACAGAGAGAGGCGTAATGGATCTGTGAGTGCTGTGGTGTCACCGAGAGGCATAAATTTGAGTTGTCAGTGCAGTGATGTCACGGAGAGGAGAAGCAGGGTCCCTCATTGGTGTGATGTCACAGATAGAGGAAACCTGAGTCTGCCACTGCAGTGATGTCACAGAGAGGGGAAAACTGGGGCTATCACAGCTGTGGAGTCTCAGAGAAATTATCACAGGTGCTATGACTTGTCTGTTGCCACAAAGGAGATGGAATTGGGGTTGTCATGGCTATGATATCACAGAGAGGTTTTAATCGGTTCTGTCTCTTCTGTGATGTCACGGAGAGGGGAATTATGGGTCTGTCACTGCTGTGGTGTTCCTTTGGGGCTGAAATTAAGGCTGCCGTGGCTGTGATGTCACAGATAGAGGAAACCTGAGTCTGTCCCTGCTGTGGTGTCACAGAGAGGGGAAAACTGGGGCTGATCACTGTTGTGCAGTGACAGAGAAATTTACACAGGTGCTATGACTTGTCTGTTGCCACACAGGGAATAGAATTGGGGTTGTTCGGGCTGTGGTATCATAGAGAGTTTTAAATTGGTTCTGTCCTGATTGTGATGTCCCAGAGAGGGGAATAATGCGTCTGTCACCACTGTGGTGTCACAGACAGGCGTAATTTAGAGTTGTCACTGCAGTAATGTCACAGAGACCTTGAACTGGGTCCCTCATTGGTGTGATGTCACACACACAGAGAGGAGAATACTGAGGCTGCCGCTGCTCTGGTGTCACAGAGAGGAGTAGTTTTGGCCTGTCACTGCTGTGATGTCAGAGAGAGGGGAAAGCGTGTCTGTCACTGCTGCGGTGTTCCAAAGGGGATGAATTTGAGGCTGTCCTAAGTGTGATGTCACAGAGAGGGGAAAATTGAGGCAGCCACTACTGTGGTGTCACAGAGAGGCGTAAATTAGAGTTGTCAGCGCTGTGATGTCACAGGGAGGCGAAAATTGGGCCTCTCTCAGATGTGATGTCACAGAGAGAGGCGTAATGGATCTGTGAGTGCTGTGGTGTCACCGAGAGGCATAAATTAGAGTTGTCAGTGCAGTGATGTCACGGAGAGGAGAAACTGGGTCCCTCATTGGTGTGATGTCAGAGATAGAGGAAACCTGAGTCTGCCACTGCAGTGATGTCACAGAGAGGGGAAAACTGGGGCTATCACAGCTGTGGAGTCTCAGAGAAATTATCACAGGTGCTATGACTTGTCTGTTGCCACAAAGGAGATGGAATTGGGGTTGTCATGGCTATGATATCACAGAGAGGTTTTAATCGGTTCTGTCTCTTCTGTGATGTCACGGAGAGGGGAATTCTGGGTCTGTCACTGCTGTGGTGTTCCTTTGGGGCTGAAATTAAGGCTGCCGTGGCTGTGATGTCACAGATAGAGGAAACCTGAGTCTGTCCCTGCTGTGGTGTCACAGAGAGGGGAAAACTGGGGCTGATCACTGTTGTGCAGTGACAGAGAAATTTACACAGGTGCTATGACTTGTCTGTTGCCACACAGGGAATGGAATTGGGGTTGTTCGGGCTGTGGTATCACAGAGAGATTTAAATTGGTTCTGTCATGACTGTGATGTCCCAGAGAGGGGAATAATGCGTCTGTCACCACTGTGGTGTCACAGAGAGGTGTAAACTGGACTTGTCATTGCAGTGATCTCACCGGGAGGAGAAAATTGAGGCTTTCACTGCTGTGGCTTATCAGAGGGGATGAATTCTGACTTGTCTTTGATATCAATGCACAGAGAGGAGAAAACTGGCACTATCACCGCTGTAAATGTTACAGATAAGTGTAAGTTGGGCTTGTTCAATCTGTGGGGTGACAGCAAGGGTGAAATTTGGCCTGTCAGTGCTGTGATGTCATAATGGGTGGAAAGTGCACCTTTGACTGCTGTGCTGTCACAGGCAGGCGTAAATTGGGGTTCCCACAGTTGTGATGTCACAGAGAGGGGAAAACTGGGGCTATCACAGCTGTGGAGTCTCAGAGAAAGTAACACAGGTGTTATGACTTGTCTGTTGCCACAAAGGAGATGGAATTGGGGTTGTCATGCCTATGGTATGTCAGAGAGGTTTTAATTGGTTCTGTCTGTTCTGTGATGTCACAGAGCGGGGAATAATGGGTCTGTCAGTGCTGTGGTGTTCCATCAGAGCTGAAATTAAGGCTGCCATGGCTGTGATGTCACAGATAGAGGAAACCTGAGTCTGTCCCTGCTGTGGTGTCACAGAGAGGGGAAAACTGGGGCTGATCACTGTTGTGCAGTGACAGAGAAATTTACACAGGTGCTATGACTTGTCTGTTGCCACACAGGGAATAGAATTGGGGTTGTTCGGGCTGTGGTATCATAGAGAGTTTTAAATTGGTTCTGTCCTGATTGTGATGTCCCAGAGAGGGGAATAATGCGTCTGTCACCACTGTGGTGTCACAGACAGGCGTAATTTAGAGTTGTCACTGCAGTAATGTCACAGAGACCTTGAACTGGGTCCCTCATTGGTGTGATGTCACACACACAGAGAGGAGAATACTGAGGCTGCCGCTGCTCTGGTGTCACAGAGAGGAGTAGTTTTGGCCTGTCACTGCTGTGATGTCAGAGAGAGGGGAAAGCGTGTCTGTCACTGCTGCGGTGTTCCAAAGGGGATGAATTTGAGGCTGTCCTAAGTGTGATGTCACAGAGAGGGGAAAATTGAGGCAGCCACTACTGTGGTGTCACAGAGAGGCGTAAATTAGAGTTGTCAGCGCTGTGATGTCACAGGGAGGCGAAAATTGGGCCTCTCTCAGATGTGATGTCACAGAGAGAGGCGTAATGGATCTGTGAGTGCTGTGGTGTCACCGAGAGGCATAAATTAGAGTTGTCAGTGCAGTGATGTCACGGAGAGGAGAAACTGGGTCCCTCATTGGTGTGATGTCACAGATAGAGGAAACCTGAGTCTGCCACTGCAGTGATGTCACAGAGAGGGGAAAACTGGGGCTATCACAGCTGTGGAGTCTCAGAGAAATTATCACAGGTGCTATGACTTGTCTGTTGCCACAAAGGAGATGGAATTGGGGTTGTCATGGCTATGATATCACAGAGAGGTTTTAATCGGTTCTGTCTCTTCTGTGATGTCACGGAGAGGGGAATTATGGGTCTGTCACTGCTGTGGTGTTCCTTTGGGGCTGAAATTAAGGCTGCCGTGGCTGTGATGTCACAGATAGAGGAAACCTGAGTCTGTCCCTGCTGTGGTGTCACAGAGAGGGGAAAACTGGGGCTGATCACTGTTGTGCAGTGACAGAGAAATTTACACAGGTGCTATGACTTGTCTGTTGCCACACAGGGAATGGAATTGGGGTTGTTCGGGCTGTGGTATCACAGAGAGATTTAAATTGGTTCTGTCATGACTGTGATGTCCCAGAGAGGGGAATAATGCGTCTGTCACCACTGTGGTGTCACAGAGAGGTGTAAACTGGACTTGTCATTGCAGTGATCTCACCGGGAGGAGAAAATTGAGGCTTTCACTGCTGTGGCTTATCAGAGGGGATGAATTCTGACTTGTCTTTGATATCAATGCACAGAGAGGAGAAAACTGGCACTATCACCGCTGTAAATGTTACAGATAAGTGTAAGTTGGGCTTGTTCAATCTGTGGGGTGACAGCAAGGGTGAAATTTGGCCTGTCAGTGCTGTGATGTCATAATGGGTGGAAAGTGCACCTTTGACTGCTGTGCTGTCACAGGCAGGCGTAAATTGGGGTTCCCACAGTTGTGATGTCACAGAGAGGGGAAAAATGGGGCTATCACAGCTGTGGAGTCTCAGAGAAAGTAACACAGGTGTTATGACTTGTCTGTTGCCACAAAGGAGATGGAATTGGGGTTGTCATGCCTATGGTATGTCAGAGAGGTTTTAATTGGTTCTGTCTGTTCTGTGATGTCACAGAGCGGGGAATAATGGGTCTGTCAGTGCTGTGGTGTTCCATCAGAGCTGAAATTAAGGCTGCCATGGCTGTGATGTCACAGATAGAGGAAACCTGAGTCTGTCCCTGCTGTGGTGTCACAGAGAGGGGAAAACTGGGGCTGATCACTGTTGTGCAGTGACAGAGAAATTTACACAGGTGCTATGACTTGTCTGTTGCCACACAGGGAATAGAATTGGGGTTGTTCGGGCTGTGGTATCATAGAGAGTTTTAAATTGGTTCTGTCCTGATTGTGATGTCCCAGAGAGGGGAATAATGCGTCTGTCACCACTGTGGTGTCACAGACAGGCGTAATTTAGAGTTGTCACTGCAGTAATGTCACAGAGACCTTGAACTGGGTCCCTCATTGGTGTGATGTCACACACACAGAGAGGAGAATACTGAGGCTGCCGCTGCTCTGGTGTCACAGAGAGGAGTAGTTTTGGCCTGTCACTGCTGTGATGTCAGAGAGAGGGGAAAGCGTGTCTGTCACTGCTGCGGTGTTCCAAAGGGGATGAATTTGAGGCTGTCCTAAGTGTGATGTCACAGAGAGGGGAAAATTGAGGCAGCCACTACTGTGGTGTCACAGAGAGGCGTAAATTAGAGTTGTCAGCGCTGTGATGTCACAGGGAGGCGAAAATTGGGCCTCTCTCAGATGTGATGTCACAGAGAGAGGCGTAATGGATCTGTGAGTGCTGTGGTGTCACCGAGAGGCATAAATTAGAGTTGTCAGTGCAGTGATGTCACGGAGAGGAGAAACTGGGTCCCTCATTGGTGTGATGTCAGAGATAGAGGAAACCTGAGTCTGCCACTGCAGTGATGTCACAGAGAGGGGAAAACTGGGGCTATCACAGCTGTGGAGTCTCAGAGAAATTATCACAGGTGCTATGACTTGTCTGTTGCCACAAAGGAGATGGAATTGGGGTTGTCATGGCTATGATATCACAGAGAGGTTTTAATCGGTTCTGTCTCTTCTGTGATGTCACGGAGAGGGGAATTCTGGGTCTGTCACTGCTGTGGTGTTCCTTTGGGGCTGAAATTAAGGCTGCCGTGGCTGTGATGTCACAGATAGAGGAAACCTGAGTCTGTCCCTGCTGTGGTGTCACAGAGAGGGGAAAACTGGGGCTGATCACTGTTGTGCAGTGACAGAGAAATTTACACAGGTGCTATGACTTGTCTGTTGCCACACAGGGAATGGAATTGGGGTTGTTCGGGCTGTGGTATCACAGAGAGATTTAAATTGGTTCTGTCATGACTGTGATGTCCCAGAGAGGGGAATAATGCGTCTGTCACCACTGTGGTGTCACAGAGAGGTGTAAACTGGACTTGTCATTGCAGTGATCTCACCGGGAGGAGAAAATTGAGGCTTTCACTGCTGTGGCTTATCAGAGGGGATGAATTCTGACTTGTCTTTGATATCAATGCACAGAGAGGAGAAAACTGGCACTATCACCGCTGTAAATGTTACAGATAAGTGTAAGTTGGGCTTGTTCAATCTGTGGGGTGACAGCAAGGGTGAAATTTGGCCTGTCAGTGCTGTGATGTCATAATGGGTGGAAAGTGCACCTTTGACTGCTGTGCTGTCACAGGCAGGCGTAAATTGGGGTTCCCACAGTTGTGATGTCACAGAGAGGGGAAAACTGGGGCTATCACAGCTGTGGAGTCTCAGAGAAAGTAACACAGGTGTTATGACTTGTCTGTTGCCACAAAGGAGATGGAATTGGGGTTGTCATGCCTATGGTATGTCAGAGAGGTTTTAATTGGTTCTGTCTGTTCTGTGATGTCACAGAGCGGGGAATAATGGGTCTGTCAGTGCTGTGGTGTTCCATCAGAGCTGAAATTAAGGCTGCCATGGCTGTGATGTCACAGATAGAGGAAACCTGAGTCTGTCCCTGCTGTGGTGTCACAGAGAGGGGAAAACTGGGGCTGATCACTGTTGTGCAGTGACAGAGAAATTTACACAGGTGCTATGACTTGTCTGTTGCCACACAGGGAATAGAATTGGGGTTGTTCGGGCTGTGGTATCATAGAGAGTTTTAAATTGGTTCTGTCCTGATTGTGATGTCCCAGAGAGGGGAATAATGCGTCTGTCACCGCTGTGGTGTCACAGACAGGCGTAATTTAGAGTTGTCACTGCAGTAATGTCACAGAGACCTTGAACTGGGTCCCTCATTGGTGTGATGTCACACACACAGAGAGGAGAATACTGAGGCTGCCGCTGCTCTGGTGTCACAGAGAGGAGTAGTTTTGGCCTGTCACTGCTGTGATGTCAGAGAGAGGGGAAAGCGTGTCTGTCACTGCTGCGGTGTTCCAAAGGGGATGAATTTGAGGCTGTCCTAAGTGTGATGTCACAGAGAGGGGAAAATTGAGGCAGCCACTACTGTGGTGTCACAGAGAGGCGTAAATTAGAGTTGTCAGCGCTGTGATGTCACAGGGAGGCGAAAATTGGGCCTCTCTCAGATGTGATGTCACAGAGAGAGGCGTAATGGATCTGTGAGTGCTGTGGTGTCACCGAGAGGCATAAATTAGAGTTGTCAGTGCAGTGATGTCACGGAGAGGAGAAACTGGGTCCCTCATTGGTGTGATGTCACAGATAGAGGAAACCTGAGTCTGCCACTGCAGTGATGTCACAGAGAGGGGAAAACTGGGGCTATCACAGCTGTGGAGTCTCAGAGAAATTATCACAGGTGCTATGACTTGTCTGTTGCCACAAAGGAGATGGAATTGGGGTTGTCATGGCTATGATATCACAGAGAGGTTTTAATCGGTTCTGTCTCTTCTGTGATGTCACGGAGAGGGGAATTATGGGTCTGTCACTGCTGTGGTGTTCCTTTGGGGCTGAAATTAAGGCTGCCGTGGCTGTGATGTCACAGATAGAGGAAACCTGAGTCTGTCCCTGCTGTGGTGTCACAGAGAGGGGAAAACTGGGGCTGATCACTGTTGTGCAGTGACAGAGAAATTTACACAGGTGCTATGACTTGTCTGTTGCCACACAGGGAATGGAATTGGGGTTGTTCGGGCTGTGGTATCACAGAGAGATTTAAATTGGTTCTGTCATGACTGTGATGTCCCAGAGAGGGGAATAATGCGTCTGTAACCACTGTGGTGTCACAGAGAGGTGTAAACTGGACTTGTCATTGCAGTGATCTCACCGGGAGGAGAAAATTGAGGCTTTCACTGCTGTGGCTTATCAGAGGGGATGAATTCTGACTTGTCTTTGATATCAATGCACAGAGAGGAGAAAACTGGCACTATCACCGCTGTAAATGTTACAGATAAGTGTAAGTTGGGCTTGTTCAATCTGTGGGGTGACAGCAAGGGTGAAATTTGGCCTGTCAGTGCTGTGATGTCATAATGGGTGGAAAGTGCACCTTTGACTGCTGTGCTGTCACAGGCAGGCGTAAATTGGGGTTCCCACAGTTGTGATGTCACAGAGAGGGGAAAACTGGGGCTATCACAGCTGTGGAGTCTCAGAGAAAGTAACACAGGTGTTATGACTTGTCTGTTGCCACAAAGGAGATGGAATTGGGGTTGTCATGCCTATGGTATGTCAGAGAGGTTTTAATTGGTTCTGTCTGTTCTGTGATGTCACAGAGCGGGGAATAATGGGTCTGTCAGTGCTGTGGTGTTCCATCAGAGCTGAAATTAAGGCTGCCATGGCTGTGATGTCACGATAGAGGAAACCTGAGTCTGTCCCTGCTGTGGTGTCACAGAGAGGGGAAAACTGGGGCTGATCACTGTTGTGCAGTGACAGAGAAATTTACACAGGTGCTATGACTTGTCTGTTGCCACACAGGGAATAGAATTGGGGTTGTTCGGGCTGTGGTATCATAGAGAGTTTTAAATTGGTTCTGTCCTGATTGTGATGTCCCAGAGAGGGGAATAATGCGTCTGTCACCACTGTGGTGTCACAGACAGGCGTAATTTAGAGTTGTCACTGCAGTAATGTCACAGAGACCTTGAACTGGGTCCCTCATTGGTGTGATGTCACACACACAGAGAGGAGAATACTGAGGCTGCCGCTGCTCTGGTGTCACAGAGAGGAGTAGTTTTGGGCTGTCACTGCTGTGATGTCAGAGAGAGGGGAAAGCGTGTCTGTCACTGCTGCGGTGTTCCAAAGGGGATGAATTTGAGGCTGTCCTAAGTGTGATGTCACAGAGAGGGGAAAATTGAGGCAGCCACTACTGTGGTGTCACAGAGAGGCGTAAATTAGAGTTGTCAGCGCTGTGATGTCACAGGGAGGTGAAAATTGGGCCTCTCTCAGATGTGATGTCACAGAGAGAGGCGTAATGGATCTGTGAGTGCTGTGGTGTCACCGAGAGGCATAAATTTGAGTTGTCAGTGCAGTGATGTCACGGAGAGGAGAAGCAGGGTCCCTCATTGGTGTGATGTCACAGATAGAGGAAACCTGAGTCTGCCACTGCAGTGATGTCACAGAGAGGGGAAAACTGGGGCTATCACAGCTGTGGAGTCTCAGAGAAATTATCACAGGTGCTATGACTTGTCTGTTGCCACAAAGGAGATGGAATTGGGGTTGTCATGGCTATGATATCACAGAGAGGTTTTAATCGGTTCTGTCTCTTCTGTGATGTCACGGAGAGGGGAATTATGGGTCTGTCACTGCTGTGGTGTTCCTTTGGGGCTGAAATTAAGGCTGCCGTGGCTGTGATGTCACAGATAGAGGAAACCTGAGTCTGTCCCTGCTGTGGTGTCACAGAGAGGGGAAAACTGGGGCTGATCACTGTTGTGCAGTGACAGAGAAATTTACACAGGTGCTATGACTTGTCTGTTGCCACACAGGGAATGGAATTGGGGTTGTTCGGGCTGTGGTATCACAGAGAGATTTAAATTGGTTCTGTCCTGATTGTGATGTCCCAGAGAGGGGAATAATGCGTCTGTCACCACTGTGGTGTCACAGAGAGGTGTAAACTGGACTTGTCATTGCAGTGATCTCACCGGGAGGAGAAAATTGAGGCTTTCACTGCTGTGGCTTATCAGAGGGGATGAATTCTGACTTGTCTTTGATATCAATGCACAGAGAGGAGAAAACTGGCACTATCACCGCTGTAAATGTTACAGATAAGTGTAAGTTGGGCTTGTTCAATCTGTGGGGTGACAGCAAGGGTGAAATTTGGCCTGTCAGTGCTGTGATGTCATAATGGGTGGAAAGTGCACCTTTGACTGCTGTGCTGTCACAGGCAGGCGTAAATTGGGGTTCCCACAGTTGTGATGTCACAGAGAGGGGAAAACTGGGGCTATCACAGCTGTGGAGTCTCAGAGAAAGTAACACAGGTGTTATGACTTGTCTGTTGCCACAAAGGAGATGGAACTGGGGTTGTCATGCCTATGGTATGTCAGAGAGGTTTTAATTGGTTCTGTCTGTTCTGTGATGTCACAGAGCGGGGAATAATGGGTCTGTCAGTGCTGTGGTGTTCCATCAGAGCTGAAATTAAGGCTGCCATGGCTGTGATGTCACGATAGAGGAAACCTGAGTCTGTCCCTGCTGTGGTGTCACAGAGAGGGGAAAACTGGGGCTGATCACTGTTGTGCAGTGACAGAGAAATTTACACAGGTGCTATGACTTGTCTGTTGCCACACAGGGAATAGAATTGGGGTTGTTCGGGCTGTGGTATCATAGAGAGTTTTAAATTGGTTCTGTCATGATTGTGATGTCCCAGAGAGGGGAATAATGCGTCTGTCACCACTGTGGTGTCACAGACAGGCGTAATTTAGAGTTGTCACTGCAGTAATGTCACAGAGACCTTGAACTGGGTCCCTCATTGGTGTGATGTCACACACAGAGAGGAGAATACTGAGGCTGCCGCTGCTCTGGTGTCACAGAGAGGAGTAGTTTTGGCCTGTCACTGCTGTGATGTCAGAGAGAGGGGAAAGCGTGTCTGTCACTGCTGCGGTGTTCCAAAGGGGATGAATTTGAGGCTGTCCTAAGTGTGATGTCACAGAGAGGGGAAAATTGAGGCAGCCACTACTGTGGTGTCACAGAGAGGCGTAAATTAGAGTTGTCAGTGCTGTGATGTCACAGGGAGGCGAAAATTGGGCCTCTCTCAGATGTGATGTCACAGAGAGAGGCGTAATGGATCTGTGAGTGCTGTGGTGTCACCGAGAGGCATAAATTAGAGTTGTCAGTGCAGTGATGTCACGGAGAGGAGAAACTGGGTCCCTCATTGGTGTGATGTCACAGATAGAGGAAACCTGAGTCTGCCACTGCAGTGATGTCACAGAGAGGGGAAAACTGGGGCTATCACAGCTGTGGAGTCTCAGAGAAATTATCACAGGTGCTATGACTTGTCTGTTGCCACAAAGGAGATGGAATTGGGGTTGTCATGGCTATGATATCACAGAGAGGTTTTAATCGGTTCTGTCTCTTCTGTGATGTCACGGAGAGGGGAATTATGGGTCTGTCACTGCTGTGGTGTTCCTTTGGGGCTGAAATTAAGGCTGCCGTGGCTGTGATGTCACAGATAGAGGAAACCTGAGTCTGTCCCTGCTGTGGTGTCACAGAGAGGGGAAAACTGGGGCTGATCACTGTTGTGCAGTGACAGAGAAATTTACACAGGTGCTATGACTTGTCTGTTGCCACACAGGGAATGGAATTGGGGTTGTTCGGGCTGTGGTATCACAGAGAGATTTAAATTGGTTCTGTCATGACTGTGATGTCCCAGAGAGGGGAATAATGCGTCTGTAACCACTGTGGTGTCACAGAGAGGTGTAAACTGGACTTGTCATTGCAGTGATCTCACCGGGAGGAGAAAATTGAGGCTTTCACTGCTGTGGCTTATCAGAGGGGATGAATTCTGACTTGTCTTTGATATCAATGCACAGAGAGGAGAAAACTGGCACTATCACCGCTGTAAATGTTACAGATAAGTGTAAGTTGGGCTTGTTCAATCTGTGGGGTGACAGCAAGGGTGAAATTTGGCCTGTCAGTGCTGTGATGTCATAATGGGTGGAAAGTGCACCTTTGACTGCTGTGCTGTCACAGGCAGGCGTAAATTGGGGTTCCCACAGTTGTGATGTCACAGAGAGGGGAAAACTGGGGCTATCACAGCTGTGGAGTCTCAGAGAAAGTAACACAGGTGTTATGACTTGTCTGTTGCCACAAAGGAGATGGAATTGGGGTTGTCATGCCTATGGTATGTCAGAGAGGTTTTAATTGGTTCTGTCTGTTCTGTGATGTCACAGAGCGGGGAATAATGGGTCTGTCAGTGCTGTGGTGTTCCATCAGAGCTGAAATTAAGGCTGCCATGGCTGTGATGTCACAGATAGAGGAAACCTGAGTCTGTCCCTGCTGTGGTGTCACAGAGAGGGGAAAACTGGGGCTGATCACTGTTGTGCAGTGACAGAGAAATTTACACAGGTGCTATGACTTGTCTGTTGCCACACAGGGAATAGAATTGGGGTTGTTCGGGCTGTGGTATCATAGAGAGTTTTAAATTGGTTCTGTCATGATTGTGATGTCCCAGAGAGGGGAATAATGCGTCTGTCACCACTGTGGTGTCACAGACAGGCGTAATTTAGAGTTGTCACTGCAGTAATGTCACAGAGACCTTGAACTGGGTCCCTCATTGGTGTGATGTCACACACACACAGAGGAGAATACTGAGGCTGCCGCTGCTCTGGTGTCACAGAGAGGAGTAGTTTTGGCCTGTCACTGCTGTGATGTCAGAGAGAGGGGAAAGCGTGTCTGCCACTGCTGCGGTGTTCCAAAGGGGATGAATCTGAGGCTGTCCTAAGTGTGATGTCACAGAGAGGGGAAAATTGAGGCAGCCACTACTGTGGTGTCACAGAGAGGCGTAAATTAGAGTTGTCAGCGCTGTGATGTCACAGGGAGGCGAAAATTGGGCCTCTCTCAGATGTGATGTCACAGAGAGAGGCGTAATGGATCTGTGAGTGCTGTGGTGTCACCGAGAGGCATAAATTTGAGTTGTCAGTGCAGTGATGTCACGGAGAGGAGAAACTGGGTCCCTCATTGGTGTGATGTCACAGATAGAGGAAACCTGAGTCTGCCACTGCAG
Source organism: Cyanistes caeruleus (assembly GCF_971803275.1). Lineage (NCBI taxonomy): Eukaryota > Metazoa > Chordata > Aves > Passeriformes > Paridae > Cyanistes > Cyanistes caeruleus. The sequence continues at coordinate 550,366 of NW_028255899.1, forward strand.
TGATGTCACAGAGAGGGGAAAACTGGGGCTATCACAGCTGTGGAGTCTCAGAGAAATTATCACAGGTGCTATGACTTGTCTGTTGCCACAAAGGAGATGGAATTGGGGTTGTCATGGCTATGATATCACAGAGAGGTTTTAATCGGTTCTGTCTCTTCTGTGATGTCACGGAGAGGGGAATTATGGGTCTGTCACTGCTGTGGTGTTCCTTTGGGGCTGAAATTAAGGCTGCCGTGGCTGTGATGTCACAGATAGAGGAAACCTGAGTCTGTCCCTGCTGTGGTGTCACAGAGAGGGGAAAACTGGGGCTGATCACTGTTGTGCAGTGACAGAGAAATTTACACAGGTGCTATGACTTGTCTGTTGCCACACAGGGAATGGAATTGGGGTTGTTCGGGCTGTGGTATCACAGAGAGATTTAAATTGGTTCTGTCATGACTGTGATGTCCCAGAGAGGGGAATAATGCGTCTGTCACCACTGTGGTGTCACAGAGAGGTGTAAACTGGACTTGTCATTGCAGTGATCTCACCGGGAGGAGAAAATTGAGGCTTTCACTGCTGTGGCTTATCAGAGGGGATGAATTCTGACTTGTCTTTGATATCAATGCACAGAGAGGAGAAAACTGGCACTATCACCGCTGTAAATGTTACAGATAAGTGTAAGTTGGGCTTGTTCAATCTGTGGGGTGACAGCAAGGGTGAAATTTGGCCTGTCAGTGCTGTGATGTCATAATGGGTGGAAAGTGCACCTTTGACTGCTGTGCTGTCACAGGCAGGCGTAAATTGGGGTTCCCACAGTTGTGATGTCACAGAGAGGGGAAAAATGGGGCTATCACAGCTGTGGAGTCTCAGAGAAAGTAACACAGGTGTTATGACTTGTCTGTTGCCACAAAGGAGATGGAATTGGGGTTGTCATGCCTATGGTATGTCAGAGAGGTTTTAATTGGTTCTGTCTGTTCTGTGATGTCACAGAGCGGGGAATAATGGGTCTGTCAGTGCTGTGGTGTTCCATCAGAGCTGAAATTAAGGCTGCCATGGCTGTGATGTCACAGATAGAGGAAACCTGAGTCTGTCCCTGCTGTGGTGTCACAGAGAGGGGAAAACTGGGGCTGATCACTGTTGTGCAGTGACAGAGAAATTCACACAGGTGCTATGACTTGTCTGTTGCCACACAGGGAATAGAATTGGGGTTGTTCGGGCTGTGGTATCATAGAGAGTTTTAAATTGGTTCTGTCCTGATTGTGATGTCCCAGAGAGGGGAATAATGCGTCTGTCACCACTGTGGTGTCACAGACAGGCGTAATTTAGAGTTGTCACTGCAGTAATGTCACAGAGACCTTGAACTGGGTCCCTCATTGGTGTGATGTCACACACACAGAGAGGAGAATACTGAGGCTGCCGCTGCTCTGGTGTCACAGAGAGGAGTAGTTTTGGCCTGTCACTGCTGTGATGTCAGAGAGAGGGGAAAGCGTGTCTGTCACTGCTGCGGTGTTCCAAAGGGGATGAATTTGAGGCTGTCCTAAGTGTGATGTCACAGAGAGGGGAAAATTGAGGCAGCCACTACTGTGGTGTCACAGAGAGGCGTAAATTAGAGTTGTCAGCGCTGTGATGTCACAGGGAGGCGAAAATTGGGCCTCTCTCAGATGTGATGTCACAGAGAGAGGCGTAATGGATCTGTGAGTGCTGTGGTGTCACCGAGAGGCATAAATTAGAGTTGTCAGTGCAGTGATGTCACGGAGAGGAGAAACTGGGTCCCTCATTGGTGTGATGTCAGAGATAGAGGAAACCTGAGTCTGCCACTGCAGTGATGTCACAGAGAGGGGAAAACTGGGGCTATCACAGCTGTGGAGTCTCAGAGAAATTATCACAGGTGCTATGACTTGTCTGTTGCCACAAAGGAGATGGAATTGGGGTTGTCATGGCTATGATATCACAGAGAGGTTTTAATCGGTTCTGTCTCTTCTGTGATGTCACGGAGAGGGGAATTCTGGGTCTGTCACTGCTGTGGTGTTCCTTTGGGGCTGAAATTAAGGCTGCCGTGGCTGTGATGTCACAGATAGAGGAAACCTGAGTCTGTCCCTGCTGTGGTGTCACAGAGAGGGGAAAACTGGGGCTGATCACTGTTGTGCAGTGACAGAGAAATTTACACAGGTGCTATGACTTGTCTGTTGCCACACAGGGAATGGAATTGGGGTTGTTCGGGCTGTGGTATCACAGAGAGATTTAAATTGGTTCTGTCATGACTGTGATGTCCCAGAGAGGGGAATAATGCGTCTGTCACCACTGTGGTGTCACAGAGAGGTGTAAACTGGACTTGTCATTGCAGTGATCTCACCGGGAGGAGAAAATTGAGGCTTTCACTGCTGTGGCTTATCAGAGGGGATGAATTCTGACTTGTCTTTGATATCAATGCACAGAGAGGAGAAAACTGGCACTATCACCGCTGTAAATGTTACAGATAAGTGTAAGTTGGGCTTGTTCAATCTGTGGGGTGACAGCAAGGGTGAAATTTGGCCTGTCAGTGCTGTGATGTCATAATGGGTGGAAAGTGCACCTTTGACTGCTGTGCTGTCACAGGCAGGCGTAAATTGGGGTTCCCACAGTTGTGATGTCACAGAGAGGGGAAAACTGGGGCTATCACAGCTGTGGAGTCTCAGAGAAAGTAACACAGGTGTTATGACTTGTCTGTTGCCACAAAGGAGATGGAATTGGGGTTGTCATGCCTATGGTATGTCAGAGAGGTTTTAATTGGTTCTGTCTGTTCTGTGATGTCACAGAGCGGGGAATAATGGGTCTGTCAGTGCTGTGGTGTTCCATCAGAGCTGAAATTAAGGCTGCCATGGCTGTGATGTCACAGATAGAGGAAACCTGAGTCTGTCCCTGCTGTGGTGTCACAGAGAGGGGAAAACTGGGGCTGATCACTGTTGTGCAGTGACAGAGAAATTTACACAGGTGCTATGACTTGTCTGTTGCCACACAGGGAATAGAATTGGGGTTGTTCGGGCTGTGGTATCATAGAGAGTTTTAAATTGGTTCTGTCCTGATTGTGATGTCCCAGAGAGGGGAATAATGCGTCTGTCACCACTGTGGTGTCACAGACAGGCGTAATTTAGAGTTGTCACTGCAGTAATGTCACAGAGACCTTGAACTGGGTCCCTCATTGGTGTGATGTCACACACACAGAGAGGAGAATACTGAGGCTGCCGCTGCTCTGGTGTCACAGAGAGGAGTAGTTTTGGCCTGTCACTGCTGTGATGTCAGAGAGAGGGGAAAGCGTGTCTGTCACTGCTGCGGTGTTCCAAAGGGGATGAATTTGAGGCTGTCCTAAGTGTGATGTCACAGAGAGGGGAAAATTGAGGCAGCCACTACTGTGGTGTCACAGAGAGGCGTAAATTAGAGTTGTCAGCGCTGTGATGTCACAGGGAGGCGAAAATTTGGCCTCTCTCAGATGTGATGTCACAGAGAGAGGCGTAATGGATCTGTGAGTGCTGTGGTGTCACCGAGAGGCATAAATTAGAGTTGTCAGTGCAGTGATGTCACGGAGAGGAGAAACTGGGTCCCTCATTGGTGTGATGTCACAGATAGAGGAAACCTGAGTCTGCCACTGCAGTGATGTCACAGAGAGGGGAAAACTGGGGCTATCACAGCTGTGGAGTCTCAGAGAAATTATCACAGGTGCTATGACTTGTCTGTTGCCACAAAGGAGATGGAATTGGGGTTGTCATGGCTATGATATCACAGAGAGGTTTTAATCGGTTCTGTCTCTTCTGTGATGTCACGGAGAGGGGAATTCTGGGTCTGTCACTGCTGTGGTGTTCCTTTGGGGCTGAAATTAAGGCTGCCGTGGCTGTGATGTCACAGATAGAGGAAACCTGAGTCTGTCCCTGCTGTGGTGTCACAGAGAGGGGAAAACTGGGGCTGATCACTGTTGTGCAGTGACAGAGAAATTTACACAGGTGCTATGACTTGTCTGTTGCCACACAGGGAATGGAATTGGGGTTGTTCGGGCTGTGGTATCACAGAGAGATTTAAATTGGTTCTGTCATGACTGTGATGTCCCAGAGAGGGGAATAATGCGTCTGTCACCACTGTGGTGTCACAGAGAGGTGTAAACTGGACTTGTCATTGCAGTGATCTCACCGGGAGGAGAAAATTGAGGCTTTCACTGCTGTGGCTTATCAGAGGGGATGAATTCTGACTTGTCTTTGATATCAATGCACAGAGAGGAGAAAACTGGCACTATCACCGCTGTAAATGTTACAGATAAGTGTAAGTTGGGCTTGTTCAATCTGTGGGGTGACAGCAAGGGTGAAATTTGGCCTGTCAGTGCTGTGATGTCATAATGGGTGGAAAGTGCACCTTTGACTGCTGTGCTGTCACAGGCAGGCGTAAATTGGTGTTCCCACAGTTGTGATGTCACAGAGAGGGGAAAAATGGGGCTATCACAGCTGTGGAGTCTCAGAGAAAGTAACACAGGTGTTATGACTTGTCTGTTGCCACAAAGGAGATGGAATTGGGGTTGTCATGCCTATGGTATGTCAGAGAGGTTTTAATTGGTTCTGTCTGTTCTGTGATGTCACAGAGCGGGGAATAATGGGTCTGTCAGTGCTGTGGTGTTCCATCAGAGCTGAAATTAAGGCTGCCATGGCTGTGATGTCACAGATAGAGGAAACCTGAGTCTGTCCCTGCTGTGGTGTCACAGAGAGGGGAAAACTGGGGCTGATCACTGTTGTGCAGTGACAGAGAAATTTACACAGGTGCTATGACTTGTCTGTTGCCACACAGGGAATAGAATTGGGGTTGTTCGGGCTGTGGTATCATAGAGAGTTTTAAATTGGTTCTGTCCTGATTGTGATGTCCCAGAGAGGGGAATAATGCGTCTGTCACCACTGTGGTGTCACAGACAGGCGTAATTTAGAGTTGTCACTGCAGTAATGTCACAGAGACCTTGAACTGGGTCCCTCATTGGTGTGATGTCACACACACAGAGAGGAGAATACTGAGGCTGCCGCTGCTCTGGTGTCACAGAGAGGAGTAGTTTTGGCCTGTCACTGCTGTGATGTCAGAGAGAGGGGAAAGCGTGTCTGTCACTGCTGCGGTGTTCCAAAGGGGATGAATTTGAGGCTGTCCTAAGTGTGATGTCACAGAGAGGGGAAAATTGAGGCAGCCACTACTGTGGTGTCACAGAGAGGCGTAAATTAGAGTTGTCAGCGCTGTGATGTCACAGGGAGGCGAAAATTGGGCCTCTCTCAGATGTGATGTCACAGAGAGAGGCGTAATGGATCTGTGAGTGCTGTGGTGTCACCGAGAGGCATAAATTAGAGTTGTCAGTGCAGTGATGTCACGGAGAGGAGAAACTGGGTCCCTCATTGGTGTGATGTCAGAGATAGAGGAAACCTGAGTCTGCCACTGCAGTGATGTCACAGAGAGGGGAAAACTGGGGCTATCACAGCTGTGGAGTCTCAGAGAAATTATCACAGGTGCTATGACTTGTCTGTTGCCACAAAGGAGATGGAATTGGGGTTGTCATGGCTATGATATCACAGAGAGGTTTTAATCGGTTCTGTCTCTTCTGTGATGTCACGGAGAGGGGAATTCTGGGTCTGTCACTGCTGTGGTGTTCCTTTGGGGCTGAAATTAAGGCTGCCGTGGCTGTGATGTCACAGATAGAGGAAACCTGAGTCTGTCCCTGCTGTGGTGTCACAGAGAGGGGAAAACTGGGGCTGATCACTGTTGTGCAGTGACAGAGAAATTTACACAGGTGCTATGACTTGTCTGTTGCCACACAGGGAATGGAATTGGGGTTGTTCGGGCTGTGGTATCACAGAGAGATTTAAATTGGTTCTGTCATGACTGTGATGTCCCAGAGAGGGGAATAATGCGTCTGTCACCACTGTGGTGTCACAGAGAGGTGTAAACTGGACTTGTCATTGCAGTGATCTCACCGGGAGGAGAAAATTGAGGCTTTCACTGCTGTGGCTTATCAGAGGGGATGAATTCTGACTTGTCTTTGATATCAATGCACAGAGAGGAGAAAACTGGCACTATCACCGCTGTAAATGTTACAGATAAGTGTAAGTTGGGCTTGTTCAATCTGTGGGGTGACAGCAAGGGTGAAATTTGGCCTGTCAGTGCTGTGATGTCATAATGGGTGGAAAGTGCACCTTTGACTGCTGTGCTGTCACAGGCAGGCGTAAATTGGGGTTCCCACAGTTGTGATGTCACAGAGAGGGGAAAACTGGGGCTATCACAGCTGTGGAGTCTCAGAGAAAGTAACACAGGTGTTATGACTTGTCTGTTGCCACAAAGGAGATGGAATTGGGGTTGTCATGCCTATGGTATGTCAGAGAGGTTTTAATTGGTTCTGTCTGTTCTGTGATGTCACAGAGCGGGGAATAATGGGTCTGTCAGTGCTGTGGTGTTCCATCAGAGCTGAAATTAAGGCTGCCATGGCTGTGATGTCACAGATAGAGGAAACCTGAGTCTGTCCCTGCTGTGGTGTCACAGAGAGGGGAAAACTGGGGCTGATCACTGTTGTGCAGTGACAGAGAAATTTACACAGGTGCTATGACTTGTCTGTTGCCACACAGGGAATGGAATTGGGGTTGTTCGGGCTGTGGTATCATAGAGAGTTTTAAATTGGTTCTGTCCTGATTGTGATGTCCCAGAGAGGGGAATAATGCATCTGTCACCACTGTGGTGTCACAGACAGGCCTAATTTAGAGTTGTCACTGCAGTAATGTCACAGAGACCTTGAACTGGGTCCCTCATTGGTGTGATGTCACACACACAGAGAGGAGAATACTGAGGCTGCCGCTGCTCTGGTGTCACAGAGAGGAGTAGTTTTGGCCTGTCACTGCTGTGATGTCAGAGAGAGGGGAAAGCGTGTCTGTCACTGCTGCGGTGTTCCAAAGGGGATGAATTTGAGGCTGTCCTAAGTGTGATGTCACAGAGAGGGGAAAATTGAGGCAGCCACTACTGTGGTGTCACAGAGAGGCGTAAATTAGAGTTGTCAGCGCTGTGATGTCACAGGGAGGCGAAAATTGGGCCTCTCTCAGATGTGATGTCACAGAGAGAGGCGTAATGGATCTGTGAGTGCTGTGGTGTCACCGAGAGGCATAAATTAGAGTTGTCAGTGCAGTGATGTCACGGAGAGGAGAAACTGGGTCCCTCATTGGTGTGATGTCACAGATAGAGGAAACCTGAGTCTGCCACTGCAGTGATGTCACAGAGAGGGGAAAACTGGGGCTATCACAGCTGTGGAGTCTCAGAGAAATTATCACAGGTGCTATGACTTGTCTGTTGCCACAAAGGAGATGGAATTGGGGTTGTCATGGCTATGATATCACAGAGAGGTTTTAATCGGTTCTGTCTCTTCTGTGATGTCACGGAGAGGGGAATTCTGGGTCTGTCACTGCTGTGGTGTTCCTTTGGGGCTGAAATTAAGGCTGCCGTGGCTGTGATGTCACAGATAGAGGAAACCTGAGTCTGTCCCTGCTGTGGTGTCACAGAGAGGGGAAAACTGGGGCTGATCACTGTTGTGCAGTGACAGAGAAATTTACACAGGTGCTATGACTTGTCTGTTGCCACACAGGGAATGGAATTGGGGTTGTTCGGGCTGTGGTATCACAGAGAGATTTAAATTGGTTCTGTCATGACTGTGATGTCCCAGAGAGGGGAATAATGCGTCTGTCACCACTGTGGTGTCACAGAGAGGTGTAAACTGGACTTGTCATTGCAGTGATCTCACCGGGAGGAGAAAATTGAGGCTTTCACTGCTGTGGCTTATCAGAGGGGATGAATTCTGACTTGTCTTTGATATCAATGCACAGAGAGGAGAAAACTGGCACTATCACCGCTGTAAATGTTACAGATAAGTGTAAGTTGGGCTTGTTCAATCTGTGGGGTGACAGCAAGGGTGAAATTTGGCCTGTCAGTGCTGTGATGTCATAATGGGTGGAAAGTGCACCTTTGACTGCTGTGCTGTCACAGGCAGGCGTAAATTGGGATTCCCACAGTTGTGATGTCACAGAGAGGGGAAAACTGGGGCTATCACAGCTGTGGAGTCTCAGAGAAAGTAACACAGGTGTTATGACTTGTCTGTTGCCACAAAGGAGATGGAATTGGGGTTGTCATGCCTATGGTATGTCAGAGAGGTTTTAATTGGTTCTGTCTGTTCTGTGATGTCACAGAGCGGGGAATAATGGGTCTGTCAGTGCTGTGGTGTTCCATCAGAGCTGAAATTAAGGCTGCCATGGCTGTGATGTCACAGATAGAGGAAACCTGAGTCTGTCCCTGCTGTGGTGTCACAGAGAGGGGAAAACTGGGGCTGATCACTGTTGTGCAGTGACAGAGAAATTTACACAGGTGCTATGACTTGTCTGTTGCCACACAGGGAATAGAATTGGGGTTGTTCGGGCTGTGGTATCATAGAGAGTTTTAAATTGGTTCTGTCCTGATTGTGATGTCCCAGAGAGGGGAATAATGCGTCTGTCACCACTGTGGTGTCACAGACAGGCGTAATTTAGAGTTGTCACTGCAGTAATGTCACAGAGACCTTGAACTGGGTCCCTCATTGGTGTGATGTCACACACAGAGAGGAGAATACTGAGGCTGCCGCTGCTCTGGTGTCACAGAGAGGAGTAGTTTTGGCCTGTCACTGCTGTGATGTCAGAGAGAGGGGAAAGCGTGTCTGTCACTGCTGCGGTGTTCCAAAGGGGATGAATTTGAGGCTGTCCTAAGTGTGATGTCACAGAGAGGGGAAAATTGAGGCAGCCACTACTGTGGTGTCACAGAGAGGCGTAAATTAGAGTTGTCAGCGCTGTGATGTCACAGGGAGGCGAAAATTGGGCCTCTCTCAGATGTGATGTCACAGAGAGAGGCGTAATGGATCTGTGAGTGCTGTGGTGTCACCGAGAGGCATAAATTAGAGTTGTCAGTGCAGTGATGTCACGGAGAGGAGAAACTGGGTCCCTCATTGGTGTGATGTCACAGATAGAGGAAACCTGAGTCTGCCACTGCAGTGATGTCACAGAGAGGGGAAAACTGGGGCTATCACAGCTGTGGAGTCTCAGAGAAATTATCACAGGTGCTATGACTTGTCTGTTGCCACAAAGGAGATGGAATTGGGGTTGTCATGCCTATGATATCACAGAGAGGTTTTAATCGGTTCTGTCTCTTCTGTGATGTCACGGAGAGGGGAATTCTGGGTCTGTCACTGCTGTGGTGTTCCTTTGGGGCTGAAATTAAGGCTGCCGTGGCTGTGATGTCACAGATAGAGGAAACCTGAGTCTGTCCCTGCTGTGGTGTCACAGAGAGGGGAAAACTGGGGCTGATCACTGTTGTGCAGTGACAGAGAAATTTACACAGGTGCTATGACTTGTCTGTTGCCACACAGGGAATGGAATTGGGGTTGTTCGGGCTGTGGTATCACAGAGAGATTTAAATTGGTTCTGTCATGACTGTGATGTCCCAGAGAGGGGAATAATGCGTCTGTCACCACTGTGGTGTCACAGAGAGGTGTAAACTGGACTTGTCATTGCAGTGATCTCACCGGGAGGAGAAAATTGAGGCTTTCACTGCTGTGGCTTATCAGAGGGGATGAATTCTGACTTGTCTTTGATATCAATGCACAGAGAGGAGAAAACTGGCACTATCACCGCTGTAAATGTTACAGATAAGTGTAAGTTGGGCTTGTTCAATCTGTGGGGTGACAGCAAGGGTGAAATTTGGCCTGTCAGTGCTGTGATGTCATAATGGGTGGAAAGTGCACCTTTGACTGCTGTGCTGTCACAGGCAGGCGTAAATTGGGGTTCCCACAGTTGTGATGTCACAGAGAGGGGAAAACTGGGGCTATCACAGCTGTGGAGTCTCAGAGAAAGTAACACAGGTGTTATGACTTGTCTGTTGCCACAAAGGAGATGGAATTGGGGTTGTCATGCCTATGGTATGTCAGAGAGGTTTTAATTGGTTCTGTCTGTTCTGTGATGTCACAGAGCGGGGAATAATGGGTCTGTCAGTGCTGTGGTGTTCCATCAGAGCTGAAATTAAGGCTGCCGTGGCTGTGATGTCACAGATAGAGGAAACCTGAGTCTGTCCCTGCTGTGGTGTCACAGAGAGGGGAAAACTGGGGCTGATCACTGTTGTGCAGTGACAGAGAAATTTACACAGGTGCTATGACTTGTCTGTTGCCACACAGGGAATAGAATTGGGGTTGTTCGGGCTGTGGTATCATAGAGAGTTTTAAATTGGTTCTGTCCTGATTGTGATGTCCCAGAGAGGGGAATAATGCGTCTGTCACCACTGTGGTGTCACAGACAGGCGTAATTTAGAGTTGTCACTGCAGTAATGTCACAGAGACCTTGAACTGGGTCCCTCATTGGTGTGATGTCACACACACAGAGAGGAGAATACTGAGGCTGCCGCTGCTCTGGTGTCACAGAGAGGAGTAGTTTTGGCCTGTCACTGCTGTGATGTCAGAGAGAGGGGAAAGCGTGTCTGTCACTGCTGCGGTGTTCCAAAGGGGATGAATTTGAGGCTGTCCTAAGTGTGATGTCACAGAGAGGGGAAAATTGAGGCAGCCACTACTGTGGTGTCACAGAGAGGCGTAAATTAGAGTTGTCAGCGCTGTGATGTCACAGGGAGGCGAAAATTGGGCCTCTCTCAGATGTGATGTCACAGAGAGAGGCGTAATGGATCTGTGAGTGCTGTGGTGTCACCGAGAGGCATAAATTAGAGTTGTCAGTGCAGTGATGACACGGAGAGGAGAAACTGGGTCCCTCATTGGTGTGATGTCACAGATAGAGGAAACCTGAGTCTGCCACTGCAGTGATGTCACAGAGAGGGGAAAACTGGGGCTATCACAGCTGTGGAGTCTCAGAGAAATTATCACAGGTGCTATGACTTGTCTGTTGCCACAAAGGAGATGGAATTGGGGTTGTCATGGCTATGATATCACAGAGAGGTTTTAATCGGTTCTGTCTCTTCTGTGATGTCACGGAGAGGGGAATTATGGGTCTGTCACTGCTGTGGTGTTCCTTTGGGGCTGAAATTAAGGCTGCCGTGGCTGTGATGTCACAGATAGAGGAAACCTGAGTCTGTCCCTGCTGTGGTGTCACAGAGAGGGGAAAACTGGGGCTGATCACTGTTGTGCAGTGACAGAGAAATTTACACAGGTGCTATGACTTGTCTGTTGCCACACAGGGAATGGAATTGGGGTTGTTCGGGCTGTGGTATCACAGAGAGATTTAAATTGGTTCTGTCATGACTGTGATGTCCCAGAGAGGGGAATAATGCGTCTGTCACCACTGTGGTGTCACAGAGAGGTGTAAACTGGACTTGTCATTGCAGTGATCTCACCGGGAGGAGAAAATTGAGGCTTTCACTGCTGTGGCTTATCAGAGGGGATGAATTCTGACTTGTCTTTGATATCAATGCACAGAGAGGAGAAAACTGGCACTATCACCGCTGTAAATGTTACAGATAAGTGTAAGTTGGGCTTGTTCAATCTGTGGGGTGACAGCAAGGGTGAAATTTGGCCTGTCAGTGCTGTGATGTCATAATGGGTGGAAAGTGCACCTTTGACTGCTGTGCTGTCACAGGCAGGCGTAAATTGGGGTTCCCACAGTTGTGATGTCACAGAGAGGGGAAAACTGGGGCTATCACAGCTGTGGAGTCTCAGAGAAAGTAACACAGGTGTTATGACTTGTCTGTTGCCACAAAGGAGATGGAACTGGGGTTGTCATGCCTATGGTATGTCAGAGAGGTTTTAATTGGTTCTGTCTGTTCTGTGATGTCACAGAGCGGGGAATAATGGGTCTGTCAGTGCTGTGGTGTTCCATCAGAGCTGAAATTAAGGCTGCCATGGCTGTGATGTCACGATAGAGGAAACCTGAGTCTGTCCCTGCTGTGGTGTCACAGAGAGGGGAAAACTGGGGCTGATCACTGTTGTGCAGTGACAGAGAAATTTACACAGGTGCTATGACTTGTCTGTTGCCACACAGGGAATAGAATTGGGGTTGTTCGGGCTGTGGTATCATAGAGAGTTTTAAATTGGTTCTGTCCTGATTGTGATGTCCCAGAGAGGGGAATAATGCGTCTGTCACCACTGTGGTGTCACAGACAGGCGTAATTTAGAGTTGTCACTGCAGTAATGTCACAGAGACCTTGAACTGGGTCCCTCATTGGTGTGATGTCACACACACAGAGAGGAGAATACTGAGGCTGCCGCTGCTCTGGTGTCACAGAGAGGAGTAGTTTTGGGCTGTCACTGCTGTGATGTCAGAGAGAGGGGAAAGCGTGTCTGTCACTGCTGCGGTGTTCCAAAGGGGATGAATTTGAGGCTGTCCTAAGTGTGATGTCACAGAGAGGGGAAAATTGAGGCAGCCACTACTGTGGTGTCACAGAGAGGCGTAAATTAGAGTTGTCAGCGCTGTGATGTCACAGGGAGGCGAAAATTGGGCCTCTCTCAGATGTGATGTCACAGAGAGAGGCGTAATGGATCTGTGAGTGCTGTGGTGTCACCGAGAGGCATAAATTTGAGTTGTCAGTGCAGTGATGTCACGGAGAGGAGAAGCAGGGTCCCTCATTGGTGTGATGTCACAGATAGAGGAAACCTGAGTCTGCCACTGCAGTGATGTCACAGAGAGGGGAAAACTGGGGCTATCACAGCTGTGGAGTCTCAGAGAAATTATCACAGGTGCTATGACTTGTCTGTTGCCACAAAGGAGATGGAATTGGGGTTGTCATGGCTATGATATCACAGAGAGGTTTTAATCGGTTCTGTCTCTTCTGTGATGTCACGGAGAGGGGAATTATGGGTCTGTCACTGCTGTGGTGTTCCTTTGGGGCTGAAATTAAGGCTGCCGTGGCTGTGATGTCACAGATAGAGGAAACCTGAGTCTGTCCCTGCTGTGGTGTCACAGAGAGGGGAAAACTGGGGCTGATCACTGTTGTGCAGTGACAGAGAAATTTACACAGGTGCTATGACTTGTCTGTTGCCACACAGGGAATGGAATTGGGGTTGTTCGGGCTGTGGTATCACAGAGAGATTTAAATTGGTTCTGTCCTGATTGTGATGTCCCAGAGAGGGGAATAATGCGTCTGTCACCACTGTGGTGTCACAGAGAGGTGTAAACTGGACTTGTCATTGCAGTGATCTCACCGGGAGGAGAAAATTGAGGCTTTCACTGCTGTGGCTTATCAGAGGGGATGAATTCTGACTTGTCTTTGATATCAATGCACAGAGAGGAGAAAACTGGCACTATCACCGCTGTAAATGTTACAGATAAGTGTAAGTTGGGCTTGTTCAATCTGTGGGGTGACAGCAAGGGTGAAATTTGGCCTGTCAGTGCTGTGATGTCATAATGGGTGGAAAGTGCACCTTTGACTGCTGTGCTGTCACAGGCAGGCGTAAATTGGGGTTCCCACAGTTGTGATGTCACAGAGAGGGGAAAAATGGGGCTATCACAGCTGTGGAGTCTCAGAGAAAGTAACACAGGTGTTATGACTTGTCTGTTGCCACAAAGGAGATGGAATTGGGGTTGTCATGCCTATGGTATGTCAGAGAGGTTTTAATTGGTTCTGTCTGTTCTGTGATGTCACAGAGCGGGGAATAATGGGTCTGTCAGTGCTGTGGTGTTCCATCAGAGCTGAAATTAAGGCTGCCATGGCTGTGATGTCACAGATAGAGGAAACCTGAGTCTGTCCCTGCTGTGGTGTCACAGAGAGGGGAAAACTGGGGCTGATCACTGTTGTGCAGTGACAGAGAAATTTACACAGGTGCTATGACTTGTCTGTTGCCACACAGGGAATAGAATTGGGGTTGTTCGGGCTGTGGTATCATAGAGAGTTTTAAATTGGTTCTGTCATGATTGTGATGTCCCAGAGAGGGGAATAATGCGTCTGTCACCACTGTGGTGTCACAGACAGGCGTAATTTAGAGTTGTCACTGCAGTAATGTCACAGAGACCTTGAACTGGGTCCCTCATTGGTGTGATGTCACACACACAGAGAGGAGAATACTGAGGCTGCCGCTGCTCTGGTGTCACAGAGAGGAGTAGTTTTGGCCTGTCACTGCTGTGATGTCAGAGAGAGGGGAAAGCGTGTCTGTCACTGCTACGGTGTTCCAAAGGGGATGAATTTGAGGCTGTCCTAAGTGTGATGTCACAGAGAGGGGAAAATTGAGGCAGCCACTACTGTGGTGTCACAGAGAGGCGTAAATTAGAGTTGTCAGCGCTGTGATGTCACAGGGAGGCGAAAATTGGGCCTCTCTCAGATGTGATGTCACAGAGAGAGGCGTAATGGATCTGTGAGTGCTGTGGTGTCACCGAGAGGCATAAATTTGAGTTGTCAGTGCAGTGATGTCACGGAGAGGAGAAACTGGGTCCCTCATTGGTGTGATGTCACAGATAGAGGAAACCTGAGTCTGCCACTGCAGTGATGTCACAGAGAGGGGAAAACTGGGGCTATCACAGCTGTGGAGTCTCAGAGAAATTATCACAGGTGCTATGACTTGTCTGTTGCCACAAAGGAGATGGAATTGGGGTTGTCATGGCTATGATATCACAGAGAGGTTTTAATCGGTTCTGTCTCTTCTGTGATGTCACGGAGAGGGGAATTATGGGTCTGTCACTGCTGTGGTGTTCCTTTGGGGCTGAAATTAAGGCTGCCGTGGCTGTGATGTCACAGATAGAGGAAACCTGAGTCTGTCCCTGCTGTGGTGTCACAGAGAGGGGAAAACTGGGGCTGATCACTGTTGTGCAGTGACAGAGAAATTTACACAGGTGCTATGACTTGTCTGTTGCCACACAGGGAATGGAATTGGGGTTGTTCGGGCTGTGGTATCACAGAGAGATTTAAATTGGTTCTGTCATGACTGTGATGTCCCAGAGAGGGGAATAATGCGTCTGTCACCACTGTGGTGTCACAGAGAGGTGTAAACTGGACTTGTCATTGCAGTGATCTCACCGGGAGGAGAAAATTGAGGCTTTCACTGCTGTGGCTTATCAGAGGGGATGAATTCTGACTTGTCTTTGATATCAATGCACAGAGAGGAGAAAACTGGCACTATCACCGCTGTAAATGTTACAGATAAGTGTAAGTTGGGCTTGTTCAATCTGTGGGGTGACAGCAAGGGTGAAATTTGGCCTGTCAGTGCTGTGATGTCATAATGGGTGGAAAGTGCACCTTTGACTGCTGTGCTGTCACAGGCAGGCGTAAATTGGGGTTCCCACAGTTGTGATGTCACAGAGAGGGGAAAACTGGGGCTATCACAGCTGTGGAGTCTCAGAGAAAGTAACACAGGTGTTATGACTTGTCTGTTGCCACAAAGGAGATGGAATTGGGGTTGTCATGCCTATGGTATGTCAGAGAGGTTTTAATTGGTTCTGTCTGTTCTGTGATGTCACAGAGCGGGGAATAATGGGTCTGTCAGTGCTGTGGTGTTCCATCAGAGCTGAAATTAAGGCTGCCATGGCTGTGATGTCACAGATAGAGGAAACCTGAGTCTGTCCCTGCTGTGGTGTCACAGAGAGGGGAAAACTGGGGCTGATCACTGTTGTGCAGTGACAGAGAAATTTACACAGGTGCTATGACTTGTCTGTTGCCACACAGGGAATAGAATTGGGGTTGTTCGGGCTGTGGTATCATGGAGAGTTTTAAATTGGTTCTGTCCTGATTGTGATGTCCCAGAGAGGGGAATAATGCGTCTGTCACCACTGTGGTGTCACAGACAGGCGTAATTTAGAGTTGTCACTGCAGTAATGTCACAGAGACCTTGAACTGGGTCCCTCATTGGTGTGATGTCACACACACAGAGAGGAGAATACTGAGGCTGCCGCTGCTCTGGTGTCACAGAGAGGAGTAGTTTTGGCCTGTCACTGCTGTGATGTCAGAGAGAGGGGAAAGCGTGCCTGTCACTGCTGCGGTGTTCCAAAGGGGATGAATTTGAGGCTGTCCTAAGTGTGATGTCACAGAGAGGGGAAAATTGAGGCAGCCACTACTGTGGTGTCACAGAGAGGCGTAAATTAGAGTTGTCAGCGCTGTGATGTCACAGGGAGGCGAAAATTGGGCCTCTCTCAGATGTGATGTCACAGAGAGAGGCGTAATGGATCTGTGAGTGCTGTGGTGTCACCGAGAGGCATAAATTTGAGTTGTCAGTGCAGTGATGTCACGGAGAGGAGAAACTGGGTCCCTCATTGGTGTGATGTCAGAGATAGAGGAAACCTGAGTCTGCCACTGCAGTGATGTCACAGAGAGGGGAAAACTGGGGCTATCACAGCTGTGGAGTCTCAGAGAAATTATCACAGGTGCTATGACTTGTCTGTTGCCACAAAGGAGATGGAATTGGGGTTGTCATGGCTATGATATCACAGAGAGGTTTTAATCGGTTCTGTCTCTTCTGTGATGTCACGGAGAGGGGAATTCTGGGTCTGTCACTGCTGTGGTGTTCCTTTGGGGCTGAAATTAAGGCTGCCATGGCTGTGATGTCACAGATAGAGGAAACCTGAGTCTGTCCCTGCTGTGGTGTCACAGAGAGGGGAAAACTGGGGCTGATCACTGTTGTGCAGTGACAGAGAAATTTACACAGGTGCTATGACTTGTCTGTTGCCACACAGGGAATGGAATTGGGGTTGTTCGGGCTGTGGTATCACAGAGAGATTTAAATTGGTTCTGTCATGACTGTGATGTCCCAGAGAGGGGAATAATGCGTCTGTCACCACTGTGGTGTCACAGAGAGGTGTAAACTGGACTTGTCATTGCAGTGATCTCACCGGGAGGAGAAAATTGAGGCTTTCACTGCTGTGGCTTATCAGAGGGGATGAATTCTGACTTGTCTTTGATATCAATGCACAGAGAGGAGAAAACTGGCACTATCACCGCTGTAAATGTTACAGATAAGTGTAAGTTGGGCTTGTTCAATCTGTGGGGTGACAGCAAGGGTGAAATTTGGCCTGTCAGTGCTGTGATGTCATAATGGGTGGAAAGTGCACCTTTGACTGCTGTGCTGTCACAGGCAGGCGTAAATTGGGGTTCCCACAGTTGTGATGTCACAGAGAGGGGAAAACTGGGGCTATCACAGCTGTGGAGTCTCAGAGAAAGTAACACAGGTGTTATGACTTGTCTGTTGCCACAAAGGAGATGGAATTGGGGTTGTCATGCCTATGGTATGTCAGAGAGGTTTTAATTGGTTCTGTCTGTTCTGTGATGTCACAGAGCGGGGAATATTGAGTCTGTCAGTGCTGTGGTGTTCCATCAGAGCTGAAATTAAGGCTGCCATGGCTGTGATGTCACGATAGAGGAAACCTGAGTCTGTCCCTGCTGTGGTGTCACAGAGAGGGGAAAACTGGGGCTGATCACTGTTGTGCAGTGACAGAGAAATTTACACAGGTGCTATGACTTGTCTGTTGCCACACAGGGAATAGAATTGGGGTTGTTCGGGCTGTGGTATCATAGAGAGTTTTAAATTGGTTCTGTCCTGATTGTGATGTCCCAGAGAGGGGAATAATGCGTCTGTCACCACTGTGGTGTCACAGACAGGCGTAATTTAGAGTTGTCACTGCAGTAATGTCACAGAGACCTTGAACTGGGTCCCTCATTGGTGTGATGTCACACACACAGAGAGGAGAATACTGAGGCTGCCGCTGCTCTGGTGTCACAGAGAGGAGTAGTTTTGGCCTGTCACTGCTGTGATGTCAGAGAGAGGGGAAAGCGTGCCTGTCACTGCTGCGGTGTTCCAAAGGGGATGAATTTGAGGCTGTCCTAAGTGTGATGTCACAGAGAGGGGAAAATTGAGGCAGCCACTACTGTGGTGTCACAGAGAGGCGTAAATTAGAGTTGTCAGCGCTGTGATGTCACAGGGAGGCGAAAATTGGGCCTCTCTCAGATGTGATGTCACAGAGAGAGGCGTAATGGATCTGTGAGTGCTGTGGTGTCACCGAGAGGCATAAATTTGAGTTGTCAGTGCAGTGATGTCACGGAGAGGAGAAACTGGGTCCCTCATTGGTGTGATGTCACAGATAGAGGAAACCTGAGTCTGCCACTGCAGTGATGTCACAGAGAGGGGAAAACTGGGGCTATCACAGCTGTGGAGTCTCAGAGAAATTATCACAGGTGCTATGACTTGTCTGTTGCCACAAAGGAGATGGAATTGGGGTTGTCATGGCTATGATATCACAGAGAGGTTTTAATCGGTTCTGTCTCTTCTGTGATGTCACGGAGAGGGGAATTATGGGTCTGTCACTGCTGTGGTGTTCCTTTGGGGCTGAAATTAAGGCTGCCGTGGCTGTGATGTCACAGATAGAGGAAACCTGAGTCTGTCCCTGCTGTGGTGTCACAGAGAGGGGAAAACTGGGGCTGATCACTGTTGTGCAGTGACAGAGAAATTTACACAGGTGCTATGACTTGTCTGTTGCCACACAGGGAATGGAATTGGGGTTGTTCGGGCTGTGGTATCACAGAGAGATTTAAATTGGTTCTGTCATGACTGTGATGTCCCAGAGAGGGGAATAATGCGTCTGTCACCACTGTGGTGTCACAGAGAGGTGTAAACTGGACTTGTCATTGCAGTGATCTCACCGGGAGGAGAAAATTGAGGCTTTCACTGCTGTGGCTTATCAGAGGGGATGAATTCTGACTTGTCTTTGATATCAATGCACAGAGAGGAGAAAACTGGCACTATCACCGCTGTAAATGTTACAGATAAGTGTAAGTTGGGCTTGTTCAATCTGTGGGGTGACAGCAAGGGTGAAATTTGGCCTGTCAGTGCTGTGATGTCATAATGGGTGGAAAGTGCACCTTTGACTGCTGTGCTGTCACAGGCAGGCGTAAATTGGGGTTCCCACAGTTGTGATGTCACAGAGAGGGGAAAACTGGGGCTATCACAGCTGTGGAGTCTCAGAGAAAGTAACACAGGTGTTATGACTTGTCTGTTGCCACAAAGGAGATGGAATTGGGGTTGTCATGCCTATGGTATGTCAGAGAGGTTTTAATTGGTTCTGTCTGTTCTGTGATGTCACAGAGCGGGGAATAATGGGTCTGTCAGTGCTGTGGTGTTCCATCAGAGCTGAAATTAAGGCTGCCATGGCTGTGATGTCACGATAGAGGAAACCTGAGTCTGTCCCTGCTGTGGTGTCACAGAGAGGGGAAAACTGGGGCTGATCACTGTTGTGCAGTGACAGAGAAATTTACACAGGTGCTATGACTTGTCTGTTGCCACACAGGGAATAGAATTGGGGTTGTTCGGGCTGTGGTATCATAGAGAGTTTTAAATTGGTTCTGTCATGATTGTGATGTCCCAGAGAGGGGAATAATGCGTCTGTCACCACTGTGGTGTCACAGACAGGCGTAATTTAGAGTTGTCACTGCAGTAATGTCACAGAGACCTTGAACTGGGTCCCTCATTGGTGTGATGTCACACACACAGAGAGGAGAATACTGAGGCTGCCGCTGCTCTGGTGTCACAGAGAGGAGTAGTTTTGGCCTGTCACTGCTGTGATGTCAGAGAGAGGGGAAAGCGTGTCTGTCACTGCTGCGGTGTTCCAAAGGGGATGAATTTGAGGCTGTCCTAAGTGTGATGTCACAGAGAGGGGAAAATTGAGGCAGCCACTACTGTGGTGTCACAGAGAGGCGTAAATTAGAGTTGTCAGCGCTGTGATGTCACAGGGAGGCGAAAATTGGGCCTCTCTCAGATGTGATGTCACAGAGAGAGGCGTAATGGATCTGTGAGTGCTGTGGTGTCACCGAGAGGCATAAATTAGAGTTGTCAGTGCAGTGATGTCACGGAGAGGAGAAACTGGGTCCCTCATTGGTGTGATGTCACAGATAGAGGAAACCTGAGTCTGCCACTGCAGTGATGTCACAGAGAGGGGAAAACTGGGGCTATCACAGCTGTGGAGTCTCAGAGAAATTATCACAGGTGCTATGACTTGTCTGTTGCCACAAAGGAGATGGAATTGGGGTTGTCATGGCTATGATATCACAGAGAGGTTTTAATCGGTTCTGTCTCTTCTGTGATGTCACGGAGAGGGGAATTCTGGGTCTGTCACTGCTGTGGTGTTCCTTTGGGGCTGAAATTAAGGCTGCCGTGGCTGTGATGTCACAGATAGAGGAAACCTGAGTCTGTCCCTGCTGTGGTGTCACAGAGAGGGGAAAACTGGGGCTGATCACTGTTGTGCAGTGACAGAGAAATTTACACAGGTGCTATGACTTGTCTGTTGCCACACAGGGAATGGAATTGGGGTTGTTCGGGCTGTGGTATCACAGAGAGATTTAAATTGGTTCTGTCATGACTGTGATGTCCCAGAGAGGGGAATAATGCGTCTGTCACCACTGTGGTGTCACAGAGAGGTGTAAACTGGACTTGTCATTGCAGTGATCTCACCGGGAGGAGAAAATTGAGGCTTTCACTGCTGTGGCTTATCAGAGGGGATGAATTCTGACTTGTCTTTGATATCAATGCACAGAGAGGAGAAAACTGGCACTATCACCGCTGTAAATGTTACAGATAAGTGTAAGTTGGGCTTGTTCAATCTGTGGGGTGACAGCAAGGGTGAAATTTGGCCTGTCAGTGCTGTGATGTCATAATGGGTGGAAAGTGCACCTTTGACTGCTGTGCTGTCACAGGCAGGCGTAAATTGGGGTTCCCACAGTTGTGATGTCACAGAGAGGGGAAAACTGGGGCTATCACAGCTGTGGAGTCTCAGAGAAAGTAACACAGGTGTTATGACTTGTCTGTTGCCACAAAGGAGATGGAATTGGGGTTGTCATGCCTATGGTATGTCAGAGAGGTTTTAATTGGTTCTGTCTGTTCTGTGATGTCACAGAGCGGGGAATAATGGGTCTGTCAGTGCTGTGGTGTTCCATCAGAGCTGAAATTAAGGCTGCCATGGCTGTGATGTCACAGATAGAGGAAACCTGAGTCTGTCCCTGCTGTGGTGTCACAGAGAGGGGAAAACTGGGGCTGATCACTGTTGTGCAGTGACAGAGAAATTTACACAGGTGCTATGACTTGTCTGTTGCCACACAGGGAATAGAATTGGGGTTGTTCGGGCTGTGGTATCATAGAGAGTTTTAAATTGGTTCTGTCCTGATTGTGATGTCCCAGAGAGGGGAATAATGCGTCTGTCACCACTGTGGTGTCACAGACAGGCGTAATTTAGAGTTGTCACTGCAGTAATGTCACAGAGACCTTGAACTGGGTCCCTCATTGGTGTGATGTCACACACACAGAGAGGAGAATACTGAGGCTGCCGCTGCTCTGGTGTCACAGAGAGGAGTAGTTTTGGCCTGTCACTGCTGTGATGTCAGAGAGAGGGGAAAGCGTGTCTGTCACTGCTGCGGTGTTCCAAAGGGGATGAATTTGAGGCTGTCCTAAGTGTGATGTCACAGAGAGGGGAAAATTGAGGCAGCCACTACTGTGGTGTCACAGAGAGGCGTAAATTAGAGTTGTCAGCGCTGTGATGTCACAGGGAGGCGAAAATTGGGCCTCTCTCAGATGTGATGTCACAGAGAGAGGCGTAATGGATCTGTGAGTGCTGTGGTGTCACCGAGAGGCATAAATTAGAGTTGTCAGTGCAGTGATGTCACGGAGAGGAGAAACTGGGTCCCTCATTGGTGTGATGTCACAGATAGAGGAAACCTGAGTCTGCCACTGCAGTGATGTCACAGAGAGGGGAAAACTGGGGCTATCACAGCTGTGGAGTCTCAGAGAAATTATCACAGGTGCTATGACTTGTCTGTTGCCACAAAGGAGATGGAATTGGGGTTGTCATGGCTATGATATCACAGAGAGGTTTTAATCGGTTCTGTCTCTTCTGTGATGTCACGGAGAGGGGAATTATGGGTCTGTCACTGCTGTGGTGTTCCTTTGGGGCTGAAATTAAGGCTGCCGTGGCTGTGATGTCACAGATAGAGGAAACCTGAGTCTGTCCCTGCTGTGGTGTCACAGAGAGGGGAAAACTGGGGCTGATCACTGTTGTGCAGTGACAGAGAAATTTACACAGGTGCTATGACTTGTCTGTTGCCACACAGGGAATGGAATTGGGGTTGTTCGGGCTGTGGTATCACAGAGAGATTTAAATTGGTTCTGTCATGACTGTGATGTCCCAGAGAGGGGAATAATGCGTCTGTCACCACTGTGGTGTCACAGAGAGGTGTAAACTGGACTTGTCATTGCAGTGATCTCACCGGGAGGAGAAAATTGAGGCTTTCACTGCTGTGGCTTATCAGAGGGGATGAATTCTGACTTGTCTTTGATATCAATGCACAGAGAGGAGAAAACTGGCACTATCACCGCTGTAAATGTTACAGATAAGTGTAAGTTGGGCTTGTTCAATCTGTGGGGTGACAGCAAGGGTGAAATTTGGCCTGTCAGTGCTGTGATGTCATAATGGGTGGAAAGTGCACCTTTGACTGCTGTGCTGTCACAGGCAGGCGTAAATTGGGGTTCCCACAGTTGTGATGTCACAGAGAGGGGAAAACTGGGGCTATCACAGCTGTGGAGTCTCAGAGAAAGTAACACAGGTGTTATGACTTGTCTGTTGCCACAAAGGAGATGGAATTGGGGTTGTCATGCCTATGGTATGTCAGAGAGGTTTTAATTGGTTCTGTCTGTTCTGTGATGTCACAGAGCGGGGAATAATGGGTCTGTCAGTGCTGTGGTGTTCCATCAGAGCTGAAATTAAGGCTGCCATGGCTGTGATGTCACGATAGAGGAAACCTGAGTCTGTCCCTGCTGTGGTGTCACAGAGAGGGGAAAACTGGGGCTGATCACTGTTGTGCAGTGACAGAGAAATTTACACAGGTGCTATGACTTGTCTGTTGCCACACAGGGAATAGAATTGGGGTTGTTCGGGCTGTGGTATCATAGAGAGTTTTAAATTGGTTCTGTCATGATTGTGATGTCCCAGAGAGGGGAATAATGCGTCTGTCACCACTGTGGTGTCACAGACAGGCGTAATTTAGAGTTGTCACTGCAGTAATGTCACAGAGACCTTGAACTGGGTCCCTCATTGGTGTGATGTCACACACACAGAGAGGAGAATACTGAGGCTGCCGCTGCTCTGGTGTCACAGAGAGGAGTAGTTTTGGCCTGTCACTGCTGTGATGTCAGAGAGAGGGGAAAGCGTGTCTGTCACTGCTGCGGTGTTCCAAAGGGGATGAATTTGAGGCTGTCCTAAGTGTGATGTCACAGAGAGGGGAAAATTGAGGCAGCCACTACTGTGGTGTCACAGAGAGGCGTAAATTAGAGTTGTCAGCGCTGTGATGTCACAGGGAGGCGAAAATTGGGCCTCTCTCAGATGTGATGTCACAGAGAGAGGCGTAATGGATCTGTGAGTGCTGTGGTGTCACCGAGAGGCATAAATTTGAGTTGTCAGTGCAGTGATGTCACGGAGAGGAGAAACAGGGTCCCTCATTGGTGTGATGTCACAGATAGAGGAAACCTGAGTCTGCCACTGCAGTGATGTCACAGAGAGGGGAAAACTGGGGCTATCACAGCTGTGGAGTCTCAGAGAAATTATCACAGGTGCTATGACTTGTCTGTTGCCACAAAGGAGATGGAATTGGGGTTGTCATGGCTATGATATCACAGAGAGGTTTTAATCGGTTCTGTCTCTTCTGTGATGTCACGGAGAGGGGAATTATGGGTCTGTCACTGCTGTGGTGTTCCTTTGGGGCTGAAATTAAGGCTGCCGTGGCTGTGATGTCACAGATAGAGGAAACCTGAGTCTGTCCCTGCTGTGGTGTCACAGAGAGGGGAAAACTGGGGCTGATCACTGTTGTGCAGTGACAGAGAAATTTACACAGGTGCTATGACTTGTCTGTTGCCACACAGGGAATGGAATTGGGGTTGTTCGGGCTGTGGTATCACAGAGAGATTTAAATTGGTTCTGTCATGACTGTGATGTCCCAGAGAGGGGAATAATGCGTCTGTCACCACTGTGGTGTCACAGAGAGGTGTAAACTGGACTTGTCATTGCAGTGATCTCACCGGGAGGAGAAAATTGAGGCTTTCACTGCTGTGGCTTATCAGAGGGGATGAATTCTGACTTGTCTTTGATATCAATGCACAGAGAGGAGAAAACTGGCACTATCACCGCTGTAAATGTTACAGATAAGTGTAAGTTGGGCTTGTTCAATCTGTGGGGTGACAGCAAGGGTGAAATTTGGCCTGTCAGTGCTGTGATGTCATAATGGGTGGAAAGTGCACCTTTGACTGCTGTGCTGTCACAGGCAGGCGTAAATTGGGGTTCCCACGGTTGTGATGTCACAGAGAGGGGAAAACTGGGGCTATCACAGCTGTGGAGTCTCAGAGAAAGTAACACAGGTGTTATGACTTGTCTGTTGCCACAAAGGAGATGGAATTGGGGTTGTCATGCCTATGGTATGTCAGAGAGGTTTTAATTGGTTCTGTCTGTTCTGTGATGTCACAGAGCGGGGAATAATGGGTCTGTCAGTGCTGTGGTGTTCCATCAGAGCTGAAATTAAGGCTGCCATGGCTGTGATGTCACAGATAGAGGAAACCTGAGTCTGTCCCTGCTGTGGTGTCACAGAGAGGGGAAAACTGGGGCTGATCACTGTTGTGCAGTGACAGAGAAATTTACACAGGTGCTATGACTTGTCTGTTGCCACACAGGGAATAGAATTGGGGTTGTTCGGGCTGTGGTATCATAGAGAGTTTTAAATTGGTTCTGTCCTGATTGTGATGTCCCAGAGAGGGGAATAATGCGTCTGTCACCACTGTGGTGTCACAGACAGGCGTAATTTAGAGTTGTCACTGCAGTAATGTCACAGAGACCTTGAACTGGGTCCCTCATTGGTGTGATGTCACACACACAGAGAGGAGAATACTGAGGCTGCCGCTGCTCTGGTGTCACAGAGAGGAGTAGTTTTGGCCTGTCACTGCTGTGATGTCAGAGAGAGGGGAAAGCGTGCCTGTCACTGCTGCGGTGTTCCAAAGGGGATGAATTTGAGGCTGTCCTAAGTGTGATGTCACAGAGAGGGGAAAATTGAGGCAGCCACTACTGTGGTGTCACAGAGAGGCGTAAATTAGAGTTGTCAGCGCTGTGATGTCACAGGGAGGCGAAAATTGGGCCTCTCTCAGATGTGATGTCACAGAGAGAGGCGTAATGGATCTGTGAGTGCTGTGGTGTCACCGAGAGGCATAAATTAGAGTTGTCAGTGCAGTGATGTCACGGAGAGGAGAAACTGGGTCCCTCATTGGTGTGATGTCACAGATAGAGGAAACCTGAGTCTGCCACTGCAGTGATGTCACAGAGAGGGGAAAACTGGGGCTATCACAGCTGTGGAGTCTCAGAGAAATTATCACAGGTGCTATGACTTGTCTGTTGCCACAAAGGAGATGGAATTGGGGTTGTCATGGCTATGATATCACAGAGAGGTTTTAATCGGTTCTGTCTCTTCTGTGATGTCACGGAGAGGGGAATTATGGGTCTGTCACTGCTGTGGTGTTCCTTTGGGGCTGAAATTAAGGCTGCCGTGGCTGTGATGTCACAGATAGAGGAAACCTGAGTCTGTCCCTGCTGTGGTGTCACAGAGAGGGGAAAACTGGGGCTGATCACTGTTGTGCAGTGACAGAGAAATTTACACAGGTGCTATGACTTGTCTGTTGCCACACAGGGAATGGAATTGGGGTTGTTCGGGCTGTGGTATCACAGAGAGATTTAAATTGGTTCTGTCATGACTGTGATGTCCCAGAGAGGGGAATAATGCGTCTGTCACCACTGTGGTGTCACAGAGAGGTGTAAACTGGACTTGTCATTGCAGTGATCTCACCGGGAGGAGAAAATTGAGGCTTTCACTGCTGTGGCTTATCAGAGGGGATGAATTCTGACTTGTCTTTGATATCAATGCACAGAGAGGAGAAAACTGGCACTATCACCGCTGTAAATGTTACAGATAAGTGTAAGTTGGGCTTGTTCAATCTGTGGGGTGACAGCAAGGGTGAAATTTGGCCTGTCAGTGCTGTGATGTCATAATGGGTGGAAAGTGCACCTTTGACTGCTGTGCTGTCACAGGCAGGCGTAAATTGGGGTTCCCACGGTTGTGATGTCACAGAGAGGGGAAAACTGGGGCTATCACAGCTGTGGAGTCTCAGAGAAAGTAACACAGGTGTTATGACTTGTCTGTTGCCACAAAGGAGATGGAATTGGGGTTGTCATGCCTATGGTATGTCAGAGAGGTTTTAATTGGTTCTGTCTGTTCTGTGATGTCACAGAGCGGGGAATAATGGGTCTGTCAGTGCTGTGGTGTTCCATCAGAGCTGAAATTAAGGCTGCCATGGCTGTGATGTCACAGATAGAGGAAACCTGAGTCTGTCCCTGCTGTGGTGTCACAGAGAGGGGAAAACTGGGGCTGATCACTGTTGTGCAGTGACAGAGAAATTTACACAGGTGCTATGACTTGTCTGTTGCCACACAGGGAATAGAATTGGGGTTGTTCGGGCTGTGGTATCATAGAGAGTTTTAAATTGGTTCTGTCATGATTGTGATGTCCCAGAGAGGGGAATAATGCGTCTGTCACCACTGTGGTGTCACAGACAGGCGTAATTTAGAGTTGTCACTGCAGTAATGTCACAGAGACCTTGAACTGGGTCCCTCATTGGTGTGATGTCACACACACAGAGAGGAGAATACTGAGGCTGCCGCTGCTCTGGTGTCACAGAGAGGAGTAGTTTTGGCCTGTCACTGCTGTGATGTCAGAGAGAGGGGAAAGCGTGTCTGCCACTGCTGCGGTGTTCCAAAGGGGATGAATCTGAGGCTGTCCTAAGTGTGATGTCACAGAGAGGGGAAAATTGAGGCAGCCACTACTGTGGTGTCACAGAGAGGCGTAAATTAGAGTTGTCAGCGCTGTGATGTCACAGGGAGGCGAAAATTGGGCCTCTCTCAGATGTGATGTCACAGAGAGAGGCGTAATGGATCTGTGAGTGCTGTGGTGTCACCGAGAGGCATAAATTAGAGTTGTCAGTGCAGTGATGTCACGGAGAGGAGAAACTGGGTCCCTCATTGGTGTGATGTCACAGATAGAGGAAACCTGAGTCTGCCACTGCAGTGATGTCACAGAGAGGGGAAAACTGGGGCTATCACAGCTGTGGAGTCTCAGAGAAATTATCACAGGTGCTATGACTTGTCTGTTGCCACAAAGGAGATGGAATTGGGGTTGTCATGGCTATGATATCACAGAGAGGTTTTAATCGGTTCTGTCTCTTCTGTGATGTCAC
This sequence comes from Cyanistes caeruleus, assembly GCF_971803275.1. Classification (NCBI taxonomy): domain Eukaryota; kingdom Metazoa; phylum Chordata; class Aves; order Passeriformes; family Paridae; genus Cyanistes; species Cyanistes caeruleus. Next base: position 577,604 of record NW_028255899.1, read on the forward strand.
GGAGAGGGGAATTATGGGTCTGTCACTGCTGTGGTGTTCCTTTGGGGCTGAAATTAAGGCTGCCGTGGCTGTGATGTCACAGATAGAGGAAACCTGAGTCTGTCCCTGCTGTGGTGTCACAGAGAGGGGAAAACTGGGGCTGATCACTGTTGTGCAGTGACAGAGAAATTTACACAGGTGCTATGACTTGTCTGTTGCCACACAGGGAATGGAATTGGGGTTGTTCGGGCTGTGGTATCACAGAGAGATTTAAATTGGTTCTGTCATGACTGTGATGTCCCAGAGAGGGGAATAATGCGTCTGTCACCACTGTGGTGTCACAGAGAGGTGTAAACTGGACTTGTCATTGCAGTGATCTCACCGGGAGGAGAAAATTGAGGCTTTCACTGCTGTGGCTTATCAGAGGGGATGAATTCTGACTTGTCTTTGATATCAATGCACAGAGAGGAGAAAACTGGCACTATCACCGCTGTAAATGTTACAGATAAGTGTAAGTTGGGCTTGTTCAATCTGTGGGGTGACAGCAAGGGTGAAATTTGGCCTGTCAGTGCTGTGATGTCATAATGGGTGGAAAGTGCACCTTTGACTGCTGTGCTGTCACAGGCAGGCGTAAATTGGGGTTCCCACAGTTGTGATGTCACAGAGAGGGGAAAACTGGGGCTATCACAGCTGTGGAGTCTCAGAGAAAGTAACACAGGTGTTATGACTTGTCTGTTGCCACAAAGGAGATGGAATTGGGGTTGTCATGCCTATGGTATGTCAGAGAGGTTTTAATTGGTTCTGTCTGTTCTGGGATGTCACAGAGCAGGGAATAATGGGTCTGTCAGTGCTGTGGTGTTCCATCAGAGCTGAAATTAAGGCTGCCATGGCTGTGATGTCACAGATAGAGGAAACCTGAGTCTGTCCCTGCTGTGGTGTCACAGAGAGGGGAAAACTGGGGCTGATCACTGTTGTGCAGTGACAGAGAAATTTACACAGGTGCTATGACTTGTCTGTTGCCACACAGGGAATAGAATTGGGGTTGTTCGGGCTGTGGTATCATAGAGAGTTTTAAATTGGTTCTGTCCTGATTGTGATGTCCCAGAGAGGGGAATAATGCGTCTGTCACCACTGTGGTGTCACAGACAGGCGTAATTTAGAGTTGTCACTGCAGTAATGTCACAGAGACCTTGAACTGGGTCCCTCATTGGTGTGATGTCACACACACACAGAGGAGAATACTGAGGCTGCCGCTGCTCTGGTGTCACAGAGAGGAGTAGTTTTGGCCTGTCACTGCTGTGATGTCAGAGAGAGGGGAAAGCGTGTCTGTCACTGCTGCGGTGTTCCAAAGGGGATGAATTTGAGGCTGTCCTAAGTGTGATGTCACAGAGAGGGGAAAATTGAGGCAGCCACTACTGTGGTGTCACAGAGAGGCGTAAATTAGAGTTGTCAGCGCTGTGATGTCACAGGGAGGCGAAAATTGGGCCTCTCTCAGATGTGATGTCACAGAGAGAGGCGTAATGGATCTGTGAGTGCTGTGGTGTCACCGAGAGGCATAAATTAGAGTTGTCAGTGCAGTGATGTCACGGAGAGGAGAAACTGGGTCCCTCATTGGTGTGATGTCACAGATAGAGGAAACCTGAGTCTGCCACTGCAGTGATGTCACAGAGAGGGGAAAACTGGGGCTATCACAGCTGTGGAGTCTCAGAGAAATTATCACAGGTGCTATGACTTGTCTGTTGCCACAAAGGAGATGGAATTGGGGTTGTCATGGCTATGATATCACAGAGAGGTTTTAATCGGTTCTGTCTCTTCTGTGATGTCACGGAGAGGGGAATTCTGGGTCTGTCACTGCTGTGGTGTTCCTTTGGGGCTGAAATTAAGGCTGCCGTGGCTGTGATGTCACAGATAGAGGAAACCTGAGTCTGTCCCTGCTGTGGTGTCACAGAGAGGGGAAAACTGGGGCTGATCACTGTTGTGCAGTGACAGAGAAATTTACACAGGTGCTATGACTTGTCTGTTGCCACACAGGGAATGGAATTGGGGTTGTTCGGGCTGTGGTATCACAGTAAGATTTAAATTGGTTCTGTCATGACTGTGATGTCCCAGAGAGGGGAATAATGCGTCTGTCACCACTGTGGTGTCACAGAGAGGTGTAAACTGGACTTGTCATTGCAGTGATCTCACCGGGAGGAGAAAATTGAGGCTTTCACTGCTGTGGCTTATCAGAGGGGATGAATTCTGACTTGTCTTTGATATCAATGCACAGAGAGGAGAAAACTGGCACTATCACCGCTGTAAATGTTACAGATAAGTGTAAGTTGGGCTTGTTCAATCTGTGGGGTGACAGCAAGGGTGAAATTTGGCCTGTCAGTGCTGTGATGTCATAATGGGTGGAAAGTGCACCTTTGACTGCTGTGCTGTCACAGGCAGGCGTAAATTGGGGTTCCCACAGTTGTGATGTCACAGAGAGGGGAAAACTGGGGCTATCACAGCTGTGGAGTCTCAGAGAAAGTAACACAGGTGTTATGACTTGTCTGTTGCCACAAAGGAGATGGAATTGGGGTTGTCATGCCTATGGTATGTCAGAGAGGTTTTAATTGGTTCTGTCTGTTCTGGGATGTCACAGAGCGGGGAATAATGGGTCTGTCAGTGCTGTGGTGTTCCATCAGAGCTGAAATTAAGGCTGCCATGGCTGTGATGTCACAGATAGAGGAAACCTGAGTCTGTCCCTGCTGTGGTGTCACAGAGAGGGGAAAACTGGGGCTGATCACTGTTGTGCAGTGACAGAGAAATTTACACAGGTGCTATGATTTGTCTGTTGCCACACAGGGAATAGAATTGGGGTTGTTCGGGCTGTGGTATCATAGAGAGTTTTAAATTGGTTCTGTCATGATTGTGATGTCCCAGAGAGGGGAATAATGCGTCTGTCACCGCTGTGGTGTCACAGACAGGCGTAATTTACAGTTGTCACTGCAGTAATGTCACAGAGACCTTGAACTGGGTCCCTCATTGGTGTGATGTCACACACACAGAGAGGAGAATACTGAGGCTGCCGCTGCTCTGGTGTCACAGAGAGGAGTAGTTTTGGCCTGTCACTGCTGTGATGTCAGAGAGAGGGGAAAGCGTGTCTGTCACTGCTGCGGTGTTCCAAAGGGGATGAATTTGAGGCTGTCCTAAGTGTGATGTCACAGAGAGGGGAAAATTGAGGCAGCCACTACTGTGGTGTCACAGAGAGGCGTAAATTAGAGTTGTCAGCGCTGTGATGTCACAGGGAGGCGAAAATTGGGCCTCTCTCAGATGTGATGTCACAGAGAGAGGCGTAATGGATCTGTGAGTGCTGTGGTGTCACCGAGAGGCATAAATTAGAGTTGTCAGTGCAGTGATGACACGGAGAGGAGAAACTGGGTCCCTCATTGGTGTGATGTCACAGATAGAGGAAACCTGAGTCTGCCACTGCAGTGATGTCACAGAGAGGGGAAAACTGGGGCTATCACAGCTGTGGAGTCTCAGAGAAATTATCACAGGTGCTATGACTTGTCTGTTGCCACAAAGGAGATGGAATTGGGGTTGTCATGGCTATGATATCACAGAGAGGTTTTAATCGGTTCTGTCTCTTCTGTGATGTCACGGAGAGGGGAATTATGGGTCTGTCACTGCTGTGGTGTTCCTTTGGGGCTGAAATTAAGGCTGCCGTGGCTGTGATGTCACAGATAGAGGAAACCTGAGTCTGTCCCTGCTGTGGTGTCACAGAGAGGGGAAAACTGGGGCTGATCACTGTTGTGCAGTGACAGAGAAATTTACACAGGTGCTATGACTTGTCTGTTGCCACACAGGGAATGGAATTGGGGTTGTTCGGGCTGTGGTATCACAGAGAGATTTAAATTGGTTCTGTCATGACTGTGATGTCCCAGAGAGGGGAATAATGTGTCTGTCACCACTGTGGTGTCACAGAGAGGTGTAAACTGGACTTGTCATTGCAGTGATCTCACCGGGAGGAGAAAATTGAGGCTTTCACTGCTGTGGCTTATCAGAGGGGATGAATTCTGACTTGTCTTTGATATCAATGCACAGAGAGGAGAAAACTGGCACTATCACCGCTGTAAATGTTACAGATAAGTGTAAGTTGGGCTTGTTCAATCTGTGGGGTGACAGCAAGGGTGAAATTTGGCCTGTCAGTGCTGTGATGTCATAATGGGTGGAAAGTGCACCTTTGACTGCTGTGCTGTCACAGGCAGGCGTAAATTGGGATTCCCACAGTTGTGATGTCACAGAGAGGGGAAAACTGGGGCTATCACAGCTGTGGAGTCTCAGAGAAAGTAACACAGGTGTTATGACTTGTCTGTTGCCACAAAGGAGATGGAATTGGGGTTGTCATGCCTATGGTATGTCAGAGAGGTTTTAATTGGTTCTGTCTGTTCTGTGATGTCACAGAGCGGGGAATAATGGGTCTGTCAGTGCTGTGGTGTTCCATCAGAGCTGAAATTAAGGCTGCCATGGCTGTGATGTCACAGATAGAGGAAACCTGAGTCTGTCCCTGCTGTGGTGTCACAGAGAGGGGAAAACTGGGGCTGATCACTGTTGTGCAGTGACAGAGAAATTTACACAGGTGCTATGACTTGTCTGTTGCCACACAGGGAATAGAATTGGGGTTGTTCGGGCTGTGGTATCATAGAGAGTTTTAAATTGGTTCTGTCCTGATTGTGATGTCCCAGAGAGGGGAATAATGCGTCTGTCACCGCTGTGGTGTCACAGACAGGCGTAATTTAGTGTTGTCACTGCAGTAATGTCACAGAGACCTTGAACTGGGTCCCTCATTGGTGTGATGTCACACACACAGAGAGGAGAATACTGAGGCTGCCGCTGCTCTGGTGTCACAGAGAGGAGTAGTTTTGGCCTGTCACTGCTGTGATGTCAGAGAGAGGGGAAAGCGTGTCTGTCACTGCTGCGGTGTTCCAAAGGGGATGAATTTGAGGCTGTCCTAAGTGTGATGTCACAGAGAGGGGAAAATTGAGGCAGCCACTACTGTGGTGTCACAGAGAGGCGTAAATTAGAGTTGTCAGCGCTGTGATGTCACAGGGAGGCGAAAATTGGGCCTCTCTCAGATGTGATGTCACAGAGAGAGGCGTAATGGATCTGTGAGTGCTGTGGTGTCACCGAGAGGCATAAATTAGAGTTGTCAGTGCAGTGATGACATGGAGAGGAGAAACTGGCTCCCTCATTGGTGTGATGTCACAGATAGAGGAAACCTGAGTCTGCCACTGCAGTGATGTCACAGAGAGGGGAAAACTGGGGCTATCACAGCTGTGGAGTCTCAGAGAAATTATCACAGGTGCTATGACTTGTCTGTTGCCACAAAGGAGATGGAATTGGGGTTGTCATGCCTATGATATCACAGAGAGGTTTTAATCGGTTCTGTCTCTTCTGTGATGTCACGGAGAGGGGAATTCTGGGTCTGTCACTGCTGTGGTGTTCCTTTGGGGCTGAAATTAAGGCTGCCGTGGCTGTGATGTCACAGATAGAGGAAACCTGAGTCTGTCCCTGCTGTGGTGTCACAGAGAGGGGAAAACTGGGGCTGATCACTGTTGTGCAGTGACAGAGAAATTTACAGAGGTGCTATGACTTGTCTGTTGCCACACAGGGAATGGAATTGGGGTTGTTCGGGCTGTGGTATCACAGAGAGATTTAAATTGGTTCTGTCATGACTGTGATGTCCCAGAGAGGGGAATAATGCGTCTGTCACCACTGTGGTGTCACAGAGAGGTGTAAACTGGACTTGTCATTGCAGTGATCTCACCGGGAGGAGAAAATTGAGGCTTTCACTGCTGTGGCTTATCAGAGGGGATGAATTCTGACTTGTCTTTGATATCAATGCACAGAGAGGAGAAAACTGGCACTATCACCGCTGTAAATGTTACAGATAAGTGTAAGTTGGGCTTGTTCAATCTGTGGGGTGACAGCAAGGGTGAAATTTGGCCTGTCAGTGCTGTGATGTCATAATGGGTGGAAAGTGCACCTTTGACTGCTGTGCTGTCACAGGCAGGCGTAAATTGGGGTTCCCACAGTTGTGATGTCACAGAGAGGGGAAAACTGGGGCTATCACAGCTGTGGAGTCTCAGAGAAAGTAACACAGGTGTTATGACTTGTCTGTTGCCACAAAGGAGATGGAATTGGGGTTGTCATGCCTATGGTATGTCAGAGAGGTTTTAATTGGTTCTGTCCGTTCTGGGATGTCACAGAGCGGGGAATAATGGGTCTGTCAGTGCTGTGGTGTTCCATCAGAGCTGAAATTAAGGCTGCCATGGCTGTGATGTCACAGATAGAGGAAACCTGAGTCTGTCCCTGCTGTGGTGTCACAGAGAGGGGAAAACTGGGGCTGATCACTGTTGTGCAGTGACAGAGAAATTTACACAGGTGCTATGACTTGTCTGTTGCCACACAGGGAATAGAATTGGGGTTGTTCGGGCTGTGGTATCATAGAGAGTTTTAAATTGGTTCTGTCCTGATTGTGATGTCCCAGAGAGGGGAATAATGCGTCTGTCACCGCTGTGGTGTCACAGACAGGCGTAATTTAGAGTTGTCACTGCAGTAATGTCACAGAGACCTTGAACTGGGTCCCTCATTGGTGTGATGTCACACACACAGAGAGGAGAATACTGAGGCTGCTGCTGCTCTGGTGTCACAGAGAGGAGTAGTTTTGGCCTGTCACTGCTGTGATGTCAGAGAGAGGGGAAAGCGTGTCTGTCACTGCTGCGGTGTTCCAAAGGGGATGAATTTGAGGCTGTCCTAAGTGTGATGTCACAGAGAGGGGAAAATTGAGGCAGCCACTACTGTGGTGTCACAGAGAGGCGTAAATTAGAGTTGTCAGCGCTGTGATGTCACAGGGAGGCGAAAATTGGGCCTCTCTCAGATGTGATGTCACAGAGAGAGGCGTAATGGATCTGTGAGTGCTGTGGTGTCACCGAGAGGCATAAATTAGAGTTGTCAGTGCAGTGATGACATGGAGAGGAGAAACTGGCTCCCTCATTGGTGTGATGTCACAGATAGAGGAAACCTGAGTCTGCCACTGCAGTGATGTCACAGAGAGGGGAAAACTGGGGCTATCACAGCTGTGGAGTCTCAGAGAAATTATCACAGGTGCTATGACTTGTCTGTTGCCACAAAGGAGATGGAATTGGGGTTGTCATGCCTATGATATCACAGAGAGGTTTTAATCGGTTCTGTCTCTTCTGTGATGTCACGGAGAGGGGAATTCTGGGTCTGTCACTGCTGTGGTGTTCCTTTGGGGCTGAAATTAAGGCTGCCGTGGCTGTGATGTCACAGATAGAGGAAACCTGAGTCTGTCCCTGCTGTGGTGTCACAGAGAGGGGAAAACTGGGGCTGATCACTGTTGTGCAGTGACAGAGAAATTTACAGAGGTGCTATGACTTGTCTGTTGCCACACAGGGAATGGAATTGGGGTTGTTCGGGCTGTGGTATCACAGAGAGATTTAAATTGGTTCTGTCATGACTGTGATGTCCCAGAGAGGGGAATAATGCGTCTGTCACCACTGTGGTGTCACAGAGAGGTGTAAACTGGACTTGTCATTGCAGTGATCTCACCGGGAGCAGAAAATTGAGGCTTTCACTGCTGTGGCTTATCAGAGGGGATGAATTCTGACTTGTCTTTGATATCAATGCACAGAGAGGAGAAAACTGGCACTATCACCGCTGTAAATGTTACAGATAAGTGTAAGTTGGGCTTGTTCAATCTGTGGGGTGACAGCAAGGGTGAAATTTGGCCTGTCAGTGCTGTGATGTCATAATGGGTGGAAAGTGCACCTTTGACTGCTGTGCTGTCACAGGCAGGCGTAAATTTGGGTTCCCACAGTTGTGATGTCACAGAGAGGGGAAAACTGGGGCTATCACAGCTGTGGAGTCTCAGAGAAAGTAACACAGGTGTTATGACTTGTCTGTTGCCACAAAGGAGATGGAATTGGGGTTGTCATGCCTATGGTATGTCAGAGAGGTTTTAATTGGTTCTGTCTGTTCTGTGATGTCACAGAGCGGGGAATAATGGGTCTGTCAGTGCTGTGGTGTTCCATCAGAGCTGAAATTAAGGCTGCCATGGCTGTGATGTCACAGATAGAGGAAACCTGAGTCTGTCCCTGCTGTGGTGTCACAGAGAGGGGAAAACTGGGGCTGATCACTGTTGTGCAGTGACAGAGAAATTTACACAGGTGCTATGACTTGTCTGTTGCCACACAGGGAATAGAATTGGGGTTGTTCGGGCTGTGGTATCATAGAGAGTTTTAAATTGGTTCTGTCATGATTGTGATGTCCCAGAGAGGGGAATAATGCGTCTGTCACCACTGTGGTGTCACAGACAGGCGTAATTTAGAGTTGTCACTGCAGTAATGTCACAGAGACCTTGAACTGGGTCCCTCATTGGTGTGATGTCACACACACAGAGAGGAGAATACTGAGGCTGCCGCTGCTCTGGTGTCACAGAGAGGAGTAGTTTTGGCCTGTCACTGCTGTGATGTCAGAGAGAGGGGAAAGCGTGTCTGTCACTGCTGCGGTGTTCCAAAGGGGATGAATTTGAGGCTGTCCTAAGTGTGATGTCACAGAGAGGGGAAAATTGAGGCAGCCACTACTGTGGTGTCACAGAGAGGCGTAAATTAGAGTTGTCAGCGCTGTGATGTCACAGGGAGGCGAAAATTGGGCCTCTCTCAGATGTGATGTCACAGAGAGAGGCGTAATGGATCTGTGAGTGCTGTGGTGTCACCGAGAGGCATAAATTAGAGTTGTCAGTGCAGTGATGTCACGGAGAGGAGAAACTGGGTCCCTCATTGGTGTGATGTCACAGATAGAGGAAACCTGAGTCTGCCACTGCAGTGATGTCACAGAGAGGGGAAAACTGGGGCTATCACAGCTGTGGAGTCTCAGAGAAATTATCACAGGTGCTATGACTTGTCTGTTGCCACAAAGGAGATGGAATTGGGGTTGTCATGGCTATGATATGACAGAGAGGTTTTAATCGGTTCTGTCTCTTCTGTGATGTCACGGAGAGGGGAATTATGGGTCTGTCACTGCTGTGGTGTTCCTTTGGGGCTGAAATTAAGGCTGCCGTGGCTGTGATGTCACAGATAGAGGAAACCTGAGTCTGTCCCTGCTGTGGTGTCACAGAGAGGGGAAAACTGGGGCTGATCACTGTAGTGCAGTGACAGAGAAATTTACACAGGTGCTATGACTTGTCTGTTGCCACACAGGGAATGGAATTGGGGTTGTTCGGGCTGTGGTATCACAGAGAGATTTAAATTGGTTCTGTCATGACTGTGATGTCCCAGAGAGGGGAATAATGCGTCTGTCACCACTGTGGTGTCACAGAGAGGTGTAAACTGGACTTGTCATTGCAGTGATCTCACCGGGAGGAGAAAATTGAGGCTTTCACTGCTGTGGCTTATCAGAGGGGATGAATTCTGACTTGTCTTTGATATCAATGCACAGAGAGGAGAAAACTGGCACTATCACCGCTGTAAATGTTACAGATAAGTGTAAGTTGGGCTTGTTCAATCTGTGGGGTGACAGCAAGGGTGAAATTTGGCCTGTCAGTGCTGTGATGTCATAATGGGTGGAAAGTGCACCTTTGACTGCTGTGCTGTCACAGGCAGGCGTAAATTGGGGTTCCCACAGTTGTGATGTCACAGAGAGTGGAAAACTGGGGCTATCACAGCTGTGGAGTCTCAGAGAAAGTAACACAGGTGTTATGACTTGTCTGTTGCCACAAAGGAGATGGAATTGGGGTTGTCATGCCTATGGTATGTCAGAGAGGTTTTAATTGGTTCTGTCTGTTCTGTGATGTCACAGAGCGGGGAATAATGGGTCTGTCAGTGCTGTGGTGTTCCATCAGAGCTGAAATTAAGGCTGCCATGGCTGTGATGTCACAGATAGAGGAAACCTGAGTCTGTCCCTGCTGTGGTGTCACAGAGAGGGGAAAACTGGGGCTGATCACTGTTGTGCAGTGACAGAGAAATTTACACAGGTGCTATGACTTGTCTGTTGCCACACAGGGAATAGAATTGGGGTTGTTCGGGCTGTGGTATCATAGAGAGTTTTAAATTGGTTCTGTCATGATTGTGATGTCCCAGAGAGGGGAATAATGCGTCTGTCACCGCTGTGGTGTCACAGACAGGCGTAATTTAGAGTTGTCACTGCAGTAATGTCACAGAGACCTTGAACTGGGTCCCTCATTGGTGTGATGTCACACACACAGAGAGGAGAATACTGAGGCTGCCGCTGCTCTGGTGTCACAGAGAGGAGTAGTTTTGGCCTGTCACTGCTGTGATGTCAGAGAGAGGGGAAAGCGTGTCTGTCACTGCTGCGGTGTTCCAAAGGGGATGAATTTGAGGCTGTCCTAAGTGTGATGTCACAGAGAGGGGAAAATTGAGGCAGCCACTACTGTGGTGTCACAGAGAGGCGTAAATTAGAGTTGTCAGCGCTGTGATGTCACAGGGAGGCGAAAATTGGGCCTCTCTCAGATGTGATGTCACAGAGAGAGGCGTAATGGATCTGTGAGTGCTGTGGTGTCACCGAGAGGCATAAATTAGAGTTGTCAGTGCAGTGATGTCACGGAGAGGAGAAACTGGGTCCCTCATTGGTGTGATGTCACAGATAGAGTAAACCTGAGTCTGTCCCTGCTGTGGTGTCACAGAGAGGGGAAAACTGGGGCTGATCACTGTTGTGCAGTGACAGAGAAATTTACACAGGTGCTATGACTTGTCTGTTGCCACACAGGGAATGGAATTGGGGTTGTTCGGGCTGTGGTATCACAGAGAGATTTAAATTGGTTCTGTCATGACTGTGATGTCCCAGAGAGGGGAATAATGCGTCTGTCACCACTGTGGTGTCACAGAGAGGTGTAAACTGGACTTGTCATTGCAGTGATCTCACCGGGAGGAGAAAATTGAGGCTTTCACTGCTGTGGCTTATCAGAGGGGATGAATTCTGACTTGTCTTTGATATCAATGCACAGAGAGGAGAAAACTGGCACTATCACCGCTGTAAATGTTACAGATAAGTGTAAGTTGGGCTTGTTCAATCTGTGGGGTGACAGCAAGGGTGAAATTTGGCCTGTCAGTGCTGTGATGTCATAATGGGTGGAAAGTGCACCTTTGACTGCTGTGCTGTCACAGGCAGGCGTAAATTGGGGTTCCCACAGTTGTGATGTCACAGAGAGGGGAAAACTGGGGCTATCACAGCTGTGGAGTCTCAGAGAAAGTAACACAGGTGTTATGACTTGTCTGTTGCCACAAAGGAGATGGAATTGGGGTTGTCATGCCTATGGTATGTCAGAGAGGTTTTAATTGGTTCTGTCTGTTCTGTGATGTCACAGAGCGGGGAATAATGGGTCTGTCAGTGCTGTGGTGTTCCATCAGAGCTGAAATTAAGGCTGCCATGGCTGTGATGTCACAGATAGAGGAAACCTGAGTCTGTCCCTGCTGTGGTGTCACAGAGAGGGGAAAACTGGGGCTGATCACTGTTGTGCAGTGACAGAGAAATTTACACAGGTGCTATGACTTGTCTGTTGCCACACAGGGAATAGAATTGGGGTTGTTCGGGCTGTGGTATCATAGAGAGTTTTAAATTGGTTCTGTCCTGATTGTGATGTCCCAGAGAGGGGAATAATGCGTCTGTCACCACTGTGGTGTCACAGACAGGCGTAATTTAGAGTTGTCACTGCAGTAATGTCACAGAGACCTTGAACTGGGTCCCTCATTGGTGTGATGTCACACACACAGAGAGGAGAATACTGAGGCTGCCGCTGCTCTGGTGTCACAGAGAGGAGTAGTTTTGGCCTGTCACTGCTGTGATGTCAGAGAGAGGGGAAAGCGTGTCTGTCACTGCTGCGGTGTTCCAAAGGGGATGAATTTGAGGCTGTCCTAAGTGTGATGTCACAGAGAGGGGAAAATTGAGGCAGCCACTACTGTGGTGTCACAGAGAGGCGTAAATTAGAGTTGTCAGCGCTGTGATGTCACAGGGAGGCGAAAATTGGGCCTCTCTCAGATGTGATGTCACAGAGAGAGGCGTAATGGATCTGTGAGTGCTGTGGTGTCACCGAGAGGCATAAATTAGAGTTGTCAGTGCAGTGATGTCACGGAGAGGAGAAACTGGGTCCCTCATTGGTGTGATGTCACAGATAGAGGAAACCTGAGTCTGCCACTGCAGTGATGTCACAGAGAGGGGAAAACTGGGGCTATCACAGCTGTGGAGTCTCAGAGAAATTATCACAGGTGCTATGACTTGTCTGTTGCCACAAAGGAGATGGAATTGGGGTTGTCATGGCTATGATATCACAGAGAGGTTTTAATCGGTTCTGTCTCTTCTGTGATGTCACGGAGAGGGGAATTCTGGGTCTGTCACTGCTGTGGTGTTCCTTTGGGGCTGAAATTAAGGCTGCCGTGGCTGTGATGTCACAGATAGAGGAAACCTGAGTCTGTCCCTGCTGTGGTGTCACAGAGAGGGGAAAACTGGGGCTGATCACTGTTGTGCAGTGACAGAGAAATTTACACAGGTGCTATGACTTGTCTGTTGCCACACAGGGAATGGAATTGGGGTTGTTCGGGCTGTGGTATCACAGAGAGATTTAAATTGGTTCTGTCATGACTGTGATGTCCCAGAGAGGGGAATAATGCGTCTGTCACCACTGTGGTGTCACAGAGAGGTGTAAACTGGACTTGTCATTGCAGTGATCTCACCGGGAGGAGAAAATTGAGGCTTTCACTGCTGTGGCTTATCAGAGGGGATGAATTCTGACTTGTCTTTGATATCAATGCACAGAGAGGAGAAAACTGGCACTATCACCGCTGTAAATGTTACAGATAAGTGTAAGTTGGGCTTGTTCAATCTGTGGGGTGACAGCAAGGGTGAAATTTGGCCTGTCAGTGCTGTGATGTCATAATGGGTGGAAAGTGCATCTTTGACTGCTGTGCTGTCACAGGCAGGCGTAAATTGGGATTCCCACAGTTGTGATGTCACAGAGAGGGGAAAACTGGGGCTATCACAGCTGTGGAGTCTCAGAGAAAGTAACACAGGTGTTATGACTTGTCTGTTGCCACAAAGGAGATGGAATTGGGGTTGTCATGCCTATGGTATGTCAGAGAGGTTTTAATTGGTTCTGTCTGTTCTGTGATGTCACAGAGCGGGGAATAATGGGTCTGTCAGTGCTGTGGTGTTCCATCAGAGCTGAAATTAAGGCTGCCATGGCTGTGATGTCACAGATAGAGGAAACCTGAGTCTGTCCCTGCTGTGGTGTCACAGAGAGGGGAAAACTGGGGCTGATCACTGTTGTGCAGTGACAGAGAAATTTACACAGGTGCTATGACTTGTCTGTTGCCACACAGGGAATAGAATTGGGGTTGTTCGGGCTGTGGTATCATAGAGAGTTTTAAATTGGTTCTGTCCTGATTGTGATGTCCCAGAGAGGGGAATAATGCGTCTGTCACCACTGTGGTGTCACAGACAGGCGTAATTTAGAGTTGTCACTGCAGTAATGTCACAGAGACCTTGAACTGGGTCCCTCATTGGTGTGATGTCACACACACAGAGAGGAGAATACTGAGGCTGCCGCTGCTCTGGTGTCACAGAGAGGAGTAGTTTTGGCCTGTCACTGCTGTGATGTCAGAGAGAGGGGAAAGCGTGTCTGCCACTGCTGCGGTGTTCCAAAGGGGATGAATCTGAGGCTGTCCTAAGTGTGATGTCACAGAGAGGGGAAAATTGAGGCAGCCACTACTGTGGTGTCACAGAGAGGCGTAAATTAGAGTTGTCAGCGCTGTGATGTCACAGGGAGGCGAAAATTGGGCCTCTCTCAGATGTGATGTCACAGAGAGAGGCGTAATGGATCTGTGAGTGCTGTGGTGTCACCGAGAGGCATAAATTAGAGTTGTCAGTGCAGTGATGTCACGGAGAGGAGAAACTGGGTCCCTCATTGGTGTGATGTCACAGATAGAGGAAACCTGAGTCTGCCACTGCAGTGATGTCACAGAGAGGGGAAAACTGGGGCTATCACAGCTGTGGAGTCTCAGAGAAATTATCACAGGTGCTATGACTTGTCTGTTGCCACAAAGGAGATGGAATTGGGGTTGTCATGGCTATGATATCACAGAGAGGTTTTAATCGGTTCTGTCTCTTCTGTGATGTCACGGAGAGGGGAATTGTGGGTCTGTCACTGCTGTGGTGTTCTTTTGGGGCTGAAATTAAGGCTGCCGTGGCTGTGATGTCACAGATAGAGGAAACCTGAGACTGTCCCTGCTGTGGTGTCACAGAGAGGGGAAAACTGGGGCTGATCACTGTTGTGCAGTGACAGAGAAATTTACACAGGTGCTATGACTTGTCTGTTGCCACACAGGGAATGGAATTGGGGTTGTTCGGGCTGTGGTATCACAGAGAGATTTAAATTGGTTCTGTCATGACTGTGATGTCCCAGAGAGGGGAATAATGCGTAAGTCACCACTGTGGTGTCACAGAGAGGTGTAAACTGGACTTGTCATTGCAGTGATCTCACCGGGAGGAGAAAATTGAGGCTTTCACTGCTGTGGCTTATCAGAGGGGATGAATTCTGACTTGTCTTTGATATCAATGCACAGAGAGGAGAAAACTGGCACTATCACCGCTGTAAATGTTACAGATAAGTGTAAGTTGGGCTTGTTCAATCTGTGGGGTGACAGCAAGGGTGAAATTTGGCCTGTCAGTGCTGTGATGTCATAATGGGTGGAAAGTGCACCTTTGACTGCTGTGCTGTCACAGGCAGGCGTAAATTGGGGTTCCCACAGTTGTGATGTCACAGAGAGGGGAAAACTGGGGCTATCACAGCTGTGGAGTCTCAGAGAAAGTAACACAGGTGTTATGACTTGTCTGTTGCCACAAAGGAGATGGAATTGGGGTTGTCATGCCTATGGTATGTCAGAGAGGTTTTAATTGGTTCTGTCTGTTCTGTGATGTCACAGAGCGGGGAATAATGGGTCTGTCAGTGCTGTGGTGTTCCATCAGAGCTGAAATTAAGGCTGCCATGGCTGTGATGTCACAGATAGAGGAAACCTGAGTCTGTCCCTGCTGTGGTGTCACAGAGAGGGGAAAACTGGGGCTGATCACTGTTGTGCAGTGACAGAGAAATTTACACAGGTGCTATGACTTGTCTGTTGCCACACAGGGAATAGAATTGGGGTTGTTCGGGCTGTGGTATCATAGAGAGTTTTAAATTGGTTCTGTCCTGATTGTGATGTCCCAGAGAGGGGAATAATGCGTCTGTCACCGCTGTGGTGTCACAGACAGGCGTAATTTAGTGTTGTCACTGCAGTAATGTCACAGAGACCTTGAACTGGGTCCCTCATTGGTGTGATGTCACACACACAGAGAGGAGAATACTGAGGCTGCCGCTGCTCTGGTGTCACAGAGAGGAGTAGTTTTGGCCTGTCACTGCTGTGATGTCAGAGAGAGGGGAAAGCGTGTCTGTCACTGCTGCGGTGTTCCAAAGGGGATGAATTTGAGGCTGTCCTAAGTGTGATGTCACAGAGAGGGGAAAATTGAGGCAGCCACTACTGTGGTGTCACAGAGAGGCGTAAATTAGAGTTGTCAGCGCTGTGATGTCACAGGGAGGCGAAAATTGGGCCTCTCTCAGATGTGATGTCACAGAGAGAGGCGTAATGGATCTGTGAGTGCTGTGGTGTCACCGAGAGGCATAAATTAGAGTTGTCAGTGCAGTGATGTCACGGAGAGGAGAAACTGGGTCCCTCATTGGTGTGATGTCACAGATAGAGGAAACCTGAGTCTGCCACTGCAGTGATGTCACGGAGAGGGGAAAACTGGGGCTATCACAGCTGTGGAGTCTCAGAGAAATTATCACAGGTGCTATGACTTGTCTGTTGCCACAAAGGAGATGGAATTGGGGTTGTCATGGCTATGATATCACAGAGAGGTTTTAATCGGTTCTGTCTCTTCTGTGATGTCACGGAGAGGGGAATTCTGGGTCTGTCACTGCTGTGGTGTTCCTTTGGGGCTGAAATTAAGGCTGCCGTGGCTGTGATGTCACAGATAGAGGAAACCTGAGTCTGTCCCTGCTGTGGTGTCACAGAGAGGGGAAAACTGGGGCTGATCACTGTTGTGCAGTGACAGAGAAATTTACACAGGTGCTATGACTTGTCTGTTGCCACACAGGGAATGGAATTGGGGTTGTTCGGGCTGTGGTATCACAGAGAGATTTAAATTGGTTCTGTCATGACTGTGATGTCCCAGAGAGGGGAATAATGCGTCTGTCACCACTGTGGTGTCACAGAGAGGTGTAAACTGGACTTGTCATTGCAGTGATCTCACCGGGAGGAGAAAATTGAGGCTTTCACTGCTGTGGCTTATCAGAGGGGATGAATTCTGACTTGTCTTTGATATCAATGCACAGAGAGGAGAAAACTGGCACTATCACCGCTGTAAATGTTACAGATAAGTGTAAGTTGGGCTTGTTCAATCTGTGGGGTGACAGCAAGGGTGAAATTTGGCCTGTCAGTGCTGTGATGTCATAATGGGTGGAAAGTGCACCTTTGACTGCTGTGCTGTCACAGGCAGGCGTAAATTGGGGTTCCCACAGTTGTGATGTCACAGAGAGGGGAAAACTGGGGCTATCACAGCTGTGGAGTCTCAGAGAAAGTAACACAGGTGTTATGACTTGTCTGTTGCCACAAAGGAGATGGAATTGGGGTTGTCATGCCTATGGTATGTCAGAGAGGTTTTAATTGGTTCTGTCTCTTCTGGGATGTCACAGAGCGGGGAATAATGGGTCTGTCAGTGCTGTGGTGTTCCATCAGAGCTGAAATTAAGGCTGCCATGGCTGTGATGTCACGATAGAGGAAACCTGAGTCTGTCCCTGCTGTGGTGTCACAGAGAGGGGAAAACTGGGGCTGATCACTGTTGTGCAGTGACAGAGAAATTTACACAGGTGCTATGACTTGTCTGTTGCCACACAGGGAATAGAATTGGGGTTGTTCGGGCTGTGGTATCATAGAGAGTTTTAAATTGGTTCTGTCATGATTGTGATGTCCCAGAGAGGGGAATAATGCGTCTGTCACCACTGTGGTGTCACAGACAGGCGTAATTTAGAGTTGTCACTGCAGTAATGTCACAGAGACCTTGAACTGGGTCCCTCATTGGTGTGATGTCACACACACAGAGAGGAGAATACTGAGGCTGCTGCTGCTCTGGTGTCACAGAGAGGAGTAGTTTTGGGCTGTCACTGCTGTGATGTCAGAGAGAGGGGAAAGCGTGTCTGTCACTGCTGCGGTGTTCCAAAGGGGATGAATTTGAGGCTGTCCTAAGTGTGATGTCACAGAGAGGGGAAAATTGAGGCAGCCACTACTGTGGTGTCACAGAGAGGCGTAAATTAGAGTTGTCAGCGCTGTGATGTCACAGGGAGGCGAAAATTGGGCCTCTCTCAGATGTGATGTCACAGAGAGAGGCGTAATGGATCTGTGAGTGCTGTGGTGTCACCGAGAGGCATAAATTTGAGTTGTCAGTGCAGTGATGTCACGGAGAGGAGAAACAGGTTCCCTCATTGGTGTGATGTCACAGATAGAGGAAACCTGAGTCTGCCACTGCAGTGATGTCACAGAGAGGGGAAAACTGGGGCTATCACAGCTGTGGAGTCTCAGAGAAATTATCACAGGTGCTATGACTTGTCTGTTGCCACAAAGGAGATGGAATTGGGGTTGTCATGGCTATGATATCACAGAGAGGTTTTAATCGGTTCTGTCTCTTCTGTGATGTCACGGAGAGGGGAATTATGGGTCTGTCACTGCTGTGGTGTTCCTTTGGGGCTGAAATTAAGGCTGCCGTGGCTGTGATGTCACAGATAGAGGAAACCTGAGTCTGTCCCTGCTGTGGTGTCACAGAGAGGGGAAAACTGGGGCTGATCACTGTTGTGCAGTGACAGAGAAATTTACACAGGTGCTATGACTTGTCTGTTGCCACACAGGGAATGGAATTGGGGTTGTTCGGGCTGTGGTATCACAGAGAGATTTAAATTGGTTCTGTCATGACTGTGATGTCCCAGAGAGGGGAATAATGCGTCTGTCACCACTGTGGTGTCACAGAGAGGTGTAAACTGGACTTGTCATTGCAGTGATCTCACCGGGAGGAGAAAATTGAGGCTTTCACTGCTGTGGCTTATCAGAGGGGATGAATTCTGACTTGTCTTTGATATCAATGCACAGAGAGGAGAAAACTGGCACTATCACCGCTGTAAATGTTACAGATAAGTGTAAGTTGGGCTTGTTCAATCTGTGGGGTGACAGCAAGGGTGAAATTTGGCCTGTCAGTGCTGTGATGTCATAATGGGTGGAAAGTGCACCTTTGACTGCTGTGCTGTCACAGGCAGGCGTAAATTGGGGTTCCCACGGTTGTGATGTCACAGAGAGGGGAAAACTGGGGCTATCACAGCTGTGGAGTCTCAGAGAAAGTAACACAGGTGTTATGACTTGTCTGTTGCCACAAAGGAGATGGAATTGGGGTTGTCATGCCTATGGTATGTCAGAGAGGTTTTAATTGGTTCTGTCTGTTCTGGGATGTCACAGAGCGGGGAATAATGGGTCTGTCAGTGCTGTGGTGTTCCATCAGAGCTGAAATTAAGGCTGCCGTGGCTGTGATGTCACAGATAGAGGAAACCTGAGTCTGTCCCTGCTGTGGTGTCACAGAGAGGGGAAAACTGGGGCTGATCACTGTTGTGCAGTGACAGAGAAATTTACACAGGTGCTATGACTTGTCTGTTGCCACACAGGGAATAGAATTGGGGTTGTTCGGGCTGTGGTATCATAGAGAGTTTTAAATTGGTTCTGTCCTGATTGTGATGTCCCAGAGAGGGGAATAATGCGTCTGTCACCACTGTGGTGTCACAGACAGGCGTAATTTAGAGTTGTCACTGCAGTAATGTCACAGAGACCTTGAACTGGGTCCCTCATTGGTGTGATGTCACACACACAGAGAGGAGAATACTGAGGCTGCCGCTGCTCTGGTGTCACAGAGAGGAGTAGTTTTGGCCTGTCACTGCTGTGATGTCAGAGAGAGGGGAAAGCGTGTCTGTCACTGCTGCGGTGTTCCAAAGGGGATGAATTTGAGGCTGTCCTAAGTGTGATGTCACAGAGAGGGGAAAATTGAGGCAGCCACTACTGTGGTGTCACAGAGAGGCGTAAATTAGAGTTGTCAGCGCTGTGATGTCACAGGGAGGCGAAAATTGGGCCTCTCTCAGATGTGATGTCACAGAGAGAGGCGTAATGGATCTGTGAGTGCTGTGGTGTCACCGAGAGGCATAAATTAGAGTTGTCAGTGCAGTGATGTCACGGAGAGGAGAAACTGGGTCCCTCATTGGTGTGATGTCACAGATAGAGGAAACCTGAGTCTGCCACTGCAGTGATGTCACAGAGAGGGGAAAACTGGGGCTATCACAGCTGTGGAGTCTCAGAGAAATTATCACAGGTGCTATGACTTGTCTGTTGCCACAAAGGAGATGGAATTGGGGTTGTCATGGCTATGATATCACAGAGAGGTTTTAATCGGTTCTGTCTCTTCTGTGATGTCACGGAGAGGGGAATTCTGGGTCTGTCACTGCTGTGGTGTTCCTTTGGGGCTGAAATTAAGGCTGCCGTGGCTGTGATGTCACAGATAGAGGAAACCTGAGTCTGTCCCTGCTGTGGTGTCACAGAGAGGGGAAAACTGGGGCTGATCACTGTTGTGCAGTGACAGAGAAATTTACACAGGTGCTATGACTTGTCTGTTGCCACACAGGGAATGGAATTGGGGTTGTTCGGGCTGTGGTATCACAGAGAGATTTAAATTGGTTCTGTCATGACTGTGATGTCCCAGAGAGGGGAATAATGCGTCTGTCACCACTGTGGTGTCACAGAGAGGTGTAAACTGGACTTGTCATTGCAGTGATCTCACCGGGAGGAGAAAATTGAGGCTTTCACTGCTGTGGCTTATCAGAGGGGATGAATTCTGACTTGTCTTTGATATCAATGCACAGAGAGGAGAAAACTGGCACTATCACCGCTGTAAATGTTACAGATAAGTGTAAGTTGGGCTTGTTCAATCTGTGGGGTGACAGCAAGGGTGAAATTTGGCCTGTCAGTGCTGTGATGTCATAATGGGTGGAAAGTGCACCTTTGACTGCTGTGCTGTCACAGGCAGGCGTAAATTGGGGTTCCCACAGTTGTGATGTCACAGAGAGGGGAAAACTGGGGCTATCACAGCTGTGGAGTCTCAGAGAAAGTAACACAGGTGTTATGACTTGTCTGTTGCCACAAAGGAGATGGAATTGGGGTTGTCATGCCTATGGTATGTCAGAGAGGTTTTAATTGGTTCTGTCTGTTCTGTGATGTCACAGAGCGGGGAATAATGGGTCTGTCAGTGCTGTGGTGTTCCATCAGAGCTGAAATTAAGGCTGCCATGGCTGTGATGTCACAGATAGAGGAAACCTGAGTCTGTCCCTGCTGTGGTGTCACAGAGAGGGGAAAACTGGGGCTGATCACTGTTGTGCAGTGACAGAGAAATTTACACAGGTGCTATGACTTGTCTGTTGCCACACAGGGAATAGAATTGGGGTTGTTCGGGCTGTGGTATCATAGAGAGTTTTAAATTGGTTCTGTCCTGATTGTGATGTCCCAGAGAGGGGAATAATGCGTCTGTCACCGCTGTGGTGTCACAGACAGGCGTAATTTAGAGTTGTCACTGCAGTAATGTCACAGAGACCTTGAACTGGGTCCCTCATTGGTGTGATGTCACACACACAGAGAGGAGAATACTGAGGCTGCCGCTGCTCTGGTGTCACAGAGAGGAGTAGTTTTGGCCTGTCACTGCTGTGATGTCAGAGAGAGGGGAAAGCGTGTCTGTCACTGCTGCGGTGTTCCAAAGGGGATGAATTTGAGGCTGTCCTAAGTGTGATGTCACAGAGAGGGGAAAATTGAGGCAGCCACTACTGTGGTGTCACAGAGAGGCGTAAATTAGAGTTGTCAGCGCTGTGATGTCACAGGGAGGCGAAAATTGGGCCTCTCTCAGATGTGATGTCACAGAGAGAGGCGTAATGGATCTGTGAGTGCTGTGGTGTCACCGAGAGGCATAAATTAGAGTTGTCAGTGCAGTGATGTCACGGAGAGGAGAAACTGGGTCCCTCATTGGTGTGATGTCACAGATAGAGGAAACCTGAGTCTGCCACTGCAGTGATGTCACAGAGAGGGGAAAACTGGGGCTATCACAGCTGTGGAGTCTCAGAGAAATTATCACAGGTGCTATGACTTGTCTGTTGCCACAAAGGAGATGGAATTGGGGTTGTCATGGCTATGATATCACAGAGAGGTTTTAATCGGTTCTGTCTCTTCTGTGATGTCACGGAGAGGGGAATTCTGGGTCTGTCACTGCTGTGGTGTTCCTTTGGGGCTGAAATTAAGGCTGCCGTGGCTGTGATGTCACAGATAGAGGAAACCTGAGTCTGTCCCTGCTGTGGTGTCACAGAGAGGGGAAAACTGGGGCTGATCACTGTTGTGCAGTGACAGAGAAATTTACACAGGTGCTATGACTTGTCTGTTGCCACACAGGGAATGGAATTGGGGTTGTTCGGGCTGTGGTATCACAGAGAGATTTAAATTGGTTCTGTCATGACTGTGATGTCCCAGAGAGGGGAATAATGCGTCTGTCACCACTGTGGTGTCACAGAGAGGTGTAAACTGGACTTGTCATTGCAGTGATCTCACCGGGAGGAGAAAATTGAGGCTTTCACTGCTGTGGCTTATCAGAGGGGATGAATTCTGACTTGTCTTTGATATCAATGCACAGAGAGGAGAAAACTGGCACTATCACCGCTGTAAATGTTACAGATAAGTGTAAGTTGGGCTTGTTCAATCTGTGGGGTGACAGCAAGGGTGAAATTTGGCCTGTCAGTGCTGTGATGTCATAATGGGTGGAAAGTGCACCTTTGACTGCTGTGCTGTCACAGGCAGGCGTAAATTGGGATTCCCACAGTTGTGATGTCACAGAGAGGGGAAAACTGGGGCTATCACAGCTGTGGAGTCTCAGAGAAAGTAACACAGGTGTTATGACTTGTCTGTTGCCACAAAGGAGATGGAATTGGGGTTGTCATGCCTATGGTATGTCAGAGAGGTTTTAATTGGTTCTGTCTGTTCTGGGATGTCACAGAGCGGGGAATAATGGGTCTGTCAGTGCTGTGGTGTTCCATCAGAGCTGAAATTAAGGCTGCCATGGCTGTGATGTCACGATAGAGGAAACCTGAGTCTGTCCCTGCTGTGGTGTCACAGAGAGGGGAAAACTGGGGCTGATCACTGTTGTGCAGTGACAGAGAAATTTACACAGGTGCTATGACTTGTCTGTTGCCACACAGGGAATAGAATTGG